>NC_051328.1:37982543-38629538 GCF_015220235.1 Choloepus didactylus
ATTTTTTTCCTAAATCCATGTCCAAAGGAAATGCTAAATTTCTGCTAGAGGTCAATACAAATAAAGATGAAATTTTCTTCTAAAGAACCTCTGAACTACAGTGTCTAGAAAATGGAGAAGAGGAGAACAAGGAGACCAGGTAGCCGACTGTCACAGCATTCCGAGTGAGCGGTCATGGTCTCTTATCCACACATGAGGAGGTGGAGAGGTGTTTATGGAATTGAGAGGCAGTTCAGAGACTGAGTCTACAGAAATTGAGAATGTGTTGATTTGGGGTGTGGGAGGTGTTGAGAGTGACTTCTAGGGTTCTGGCTCAGATGGCTAGATTTACTGGAAATGGGAATGTCTACAAGGGTCCAGGCTTAGGGAAGAATGACAATAAGTTTGATTTTGGACCTGAGAAGTTTGAAGTGCCTCTCAAGAATCCTCCAGGAAATTCTGAATAGACAGTTGGACATATGCATCTGGGTAAAGGCGTGAGTAGGTTCTATCATCAGCATGAGGTGGGGCCAAGTTAGGGGTGCACCTGTTCTTGGTGCAGGAGGAAGCTGTGTAAAAACGTGCCACCCTTTTACTACCTGTTTTCAGCAGTCTACCTTTATGAACGGGTGAGAGGGCCTCACTTTTGGGGATTGTGCTCACAGAGAGTAGCTACTTTCCTGCACAGTGACTTTATTGGGTCTGAAGTCCAGAGGAAAGTCCAGAAGGGTAGAGATGTTCTTAGGACCCACTGGGATGTTTATGATCATTGTAGCTTCCGTCATGTTTGAGGCTGCCTGGAGGAAGAGCAATGAGTAAGAAGTGTCCGAACACTTTTTAGGTTCTAAAGAATTGGGGTAGCTGGTGGTAGATACCTGAAACTATCAAACTACAACCCAGAACCCATGAATCTCGAAGACAATTGTATAAAAATGTAGCTTATGAGGGGTGACAATGGGATTGGGAAAGCCATAAGGACCACACTCCCCTTTGTCTAGTTTATGGATGGATGAGTAGAAAAATAGGGGAAGGAAACAAACAAACAAACAAACAATCAAAGGTACCCAGTGTTCTTTTTCACTTCAATTATTATTCTTGTTATTTTTGTGTGTGTGCTAATGAAGGTGTCAGGGATTGATTTAGGTGATGAATGTACAACTATGTAATGGTACTGTGAACAATCAAATGTACGATTTGTTTTGTATGACTGCGTGGTATGTGAATACATCTCAATAAAATGAAGATTAAAAAAAAAAAATTAGTGTCCGGCAGTAAGCATTGAGGATTTCCAAATGTTGTGGCCAGTAAAGGTGGATGAACCTAAAAATAATACTAAGGAGAAGCAGCCACAGAGGTAGAAGAGAAAGAAACCAGGTGGAGTGGGAGACATGTGAGGAGGGATTGCTTCAGTAAGAAGAGAGGTGCCAGGTGAAAGTGAAAGTTAAAAAAAAAACCTGAAAACTCTTCATTGGATCTAGTGATTCAGAGGTCCTTAATTTTCCAGAGGCTGTGTTGGTGGAGCGATTGTGGAAGCCAGCTGGGAGGGGAGGCAATGGAGGCAGCAGTGACAGGCACATCTTTTAAGATGTTTGGCCGCTAAGGAGACAGATTGAGAAATAGTTGGAAGTGGATGTAGAGCCAAGAAAGCCTGTCTACCTTCCTTCTTCCTTCCCTCCCTCCCTCCCTCCTTCCCTCCTTCCCTCCTTCCCTCACTGCTGTCCGTCCATCTGTCCGTAAGAGAAATTTGTTGGTAAGAAGGCTCCATTTGAGACACAGAGAGTGAAAATATATGAGAAAGGATTGTTGATGGCATAAAGTTCCTGAGAGGTAGGAAGGGATAGACCTCAGAGCATAGGGGCAAGTATTGACTTTCCATAGCAGGAGAGTTGAATGAACGAATGATCAAATGAATGATGGAACCTGTTGGTTGGTCCTCCATTTTAAAGAAGAGTCCTTTTTGGTTCCAAAAGGCCAAGTCATCAGCTCCAAGTCCTGCAGCAGCAGAACACAGACTCCATCCAAGAGTCGTCTGTGTTGGAAGCGTGGTGGCAGTGGAGCATTTTCAGAAGGGCTCCACACACCCATGGGGCATGGATGTGGAGGTGTGGCACAGTGATCTGGAGATTGAGGTCCTCAGCCAATGTTTCCTGAGTTGGCTTTGAAATTAGGGTTGGAGGAGGCATTATCCAGGAAGGAACAATTTGAGTTAAGGGCTCTGGGTGCTCCACCACTAATGTCCTTAGGGGAGAAAATCTGTGTGCAGAGAAGGGTGGGGGCTTCAGAGCTGTGCTGTCCCTCTGCCTGGGATCAGAACTCTGCAGCATCTCTGAGGCTGCATAACCGAGCCCTGCTTTTGACCCCACATGCAGCTGAAGGTTGCAAGCAGAAACTAAAACCTTACTGACTGGTGTGGACTCTTCTATGCATCAAACAGCTCAGAAATGGGGTTTACTGGTGGATTCTTTTTAAGTTCAGAAAGTGCTTCTTTGCAGAGAGTGCTCTGAGGTACCTGGGGTTAAGATAAAAGGCCTCAAAAAGACAGCAGTTTCCTGGAGCCTGCCTGTGGCCACTCACGTAGCTGCTTTGGCCACACTGACCCCAGAGGAACAGAGTCGGCCTTTGCATGTCTGCAGGTCCCAGACTTCTGAGCCTTTGCCTGTAAAATGAACTGAAAAAAAAAAAAAACTTTTGAGTTTAGTCTGCCTGGTTCCACCTTGCCTGTGAACTCTGCAACTCTTCCATATTAGAGTCCCTGCACCTGCATCGTGCTGCTCAGTCACTCCTGGTTCAGTATCAGCTCTGCCCTGCTTAGCTGTGTGACCTTGAACAAGTGTCTTGCCCTCTCTGAGAGTCAGTTTCATCATCTCTGCAATAGGGATGATCTTACTTACTTTGCAGTCCTGTCCATTCAGCATATACTTGAGTGCTATTCAAATATTCACTTCTGTGCTGGACACCAGGGTCTAACCAGGCAAAACAGGTATGCTCCACTTCTTGTCGAGCTTCCAGCACAAGAGTGGATATGGCAAAGTGTCTTGCCCAGTGAGTGCAAGTAACAAATGTTTCTTGCTTCTTCTCTTATTGTTCATACATTAGGCTTAGCTGACAGGACCCCTTGTTACCCCAACTAATGCACAGTGGAGTACTGGGAGGCCTGCAGAGATAGCTGGCAGCTCTGCAGGTGGTATGAGCTGGGAAGCAGTAAGAAGGAAGGAGGCACAGTGAGGCAGAGGTTAAGCCTCTAACTGAGGGCAGAATGTGTGTGTCTGTATTGCAGCTCCATCAATTACCTGTTACAGGACCAAAGACAATTTTCCTAACCTCTCATGTTCTGTGCCTCAGTTTTCCTGCCTATGCGATGGAGATAATAATGGTACATCCTTCTGACATCAATTATGAGGAGTAAACAAGCCTATATGTGGCAAGCACTTAGCACAAGGCTTGGAACTTGGAAAGCACTTGATGAATGTTAGGTATTACTTCCAGAAACAAGCTGCCTTCATTGGAACCCACCAATCCCAAAAGGAAATCAGATGGGAATTGTGCTTAGTTGAAATTGTGCACCAAAGGGCCCCCTTTTGAACTCTGCTCCATTCCTAGTTTCTTCCTCTTTATAATCCTGGAGCTCCTGTGCAACTCTTTTGCTGCAGAGTTGAGTCCCTAATAGTAGAATATCTCTGTGCTTGGGTAATATTTGTTGACCACCCATTATCCTGTGAGTTCTCAACAGCTTTAATTACAATAATTTGAGGTTTATTTAAAGCATTATATTCCAGATAGTCCAGTGATGCTTTTAATTTAATTATATGCAGTTTAACACCACAGATTACTATTGGGAAAAAGGCGATGCTGTTCTTTCTGAATGCAAGACATGTGTTTAGGACTGATAAAACACATTGCTGTTTTTGTTTCAGAATAAAAAGAACTGTATTACAAAGTGCGTGACAGTAAGTGGGAGCTGGAAAGCCATAGTCTGGGGCATTGTTGCCAGAAATAGGCTTGGTTCTGTGTGCAGAATCAGCCTTGCGTACAAGTTGGGGCCCAGCTGGCTCCCATGGAAGCCCCGGGGTTACCCACTCTTCCACCACACATGCAGTGAGACCCTCTCAGCCGCAGAAGCCGGCGTTAGCCTTCTCAACAGGTGCATTCCTGTCCTTCCTGCTGTTTCAATTGATTATGCTTAGTATTAATCATTCACTGTCATCTTAATTTATTCATTCAGTCAACAAATATTTATTGCATACCTACTATGTGTCAGGCACTGTTCTAGATTCAAGGGATGCAACCATGACTATACAACAGACAAAACTGTCCACCTTCAATGAGCTTATACTCCAGAGGAGAGGAGGGAGAAAGGAAGGAGATTGTGGATGTGTGTTTGTTTGGAAGGGTGGTAAAGGCCAGAGGGAAATATAAGAGGAGGAAGCCATGTGGAGGGATGCTTGTAATTTTACATAAGATGGCCAGAAAGGCCTCATTGAGAAAGCAACATTTGAGCTCAGACTTGAAGGAGGAAAGAGAGTGAGGGATGAGCCAAGCAGAGGTAACAGTCTGTGCCAAGGTCCTGAGGTGGGAGGGGCCTGGTGTGCCTGAGGACGTGTGAGGAGGTCATCGTGGCTAGAATGGAGTGAGGAGGAGGTAATAGAAGATGAGGTTCAAACAGTAGGTCCCTGCAGTCCATTGTAAGGGTTTAGACTTTTTATCAGCAGCACCGTCATTACCAACATCATGATCATCACCACCAGCCCCTGCTGAACCTGCTGGGTCATAATCCCTGCACTCCTGAAACTCAAACTCTGCAAAGGAGATAGACAGTTAAAGAACAAAGTGATACTTGCTAGCAATGGACTGAGCACTGGGTTAAAGGGAGTTCAGAACTCGGCAGAAAACATGGCCTCAAGGACAGACAATAAGAGGAGCTTCCTGGAGGATGGAAATCCAAGCTGAGATTCTGTTGCAGGACATATGGAAATCAACCAAGGGCGTTGGTCAGGACAAAGCCAAGTATTGCTGCAGAGAGACCCAGCGACCCCATTCAGTAGAGACTCTGCAGCGCCACTCTGTAGAGACCCTGTGACCCTATTGGTAGAGACCTGTGACCCTATTCAGTGCGGACCCTGTGACCTCATTCTGTAGAGACCCTGAAACCCTATTGGAAGAGACCCTGTGATCCCAGAAACCCTGTGACCCTATTGGTAGAGACCCTGTGACCTTATTCTGTAGAGACCCTATGACCTCATTCTGTAGAGACGCTGCAACCTTATTGGTTGAGACCTTGTGTCCCCATACTGTAGAGACCCTGTGACCCCAATCTATTCAGTAGAGACCCTGAAACCTTAATGGTAGAGACCTCATGACCCTATTCAGTAGCAACCCTGTGACCCTATTGGTAGGGACCTCGTGACCCCACTGTATAGAGACCCTGTGACCCCATTCTGTAGAGACCCTGTGACCCTATTGGTAGAGACCTGTGACCCTATTCAGTAGAGACCTTGCAACCCCATTTTGTAGAGACCCTGAAACCCTATTGGTAGAGACCTTATGACCTTACTCTGTAGAGACCCTGTGACCCCAGTGTGTAGAGACCCTGAAACCCTATTGATAGAGACCTCATGACCCCATTCAGTAGAGACTCTATGACCCTGTTGGTAGAGACCTTGTGACCCCATTCTGTAGAGGTCCTGTGACCCTATTCTGTAGAGACCCTGAAAACCTATTGGTTGAGACCCTGTGACCCCATTCAGCAGCTTGTCTTCTCTCTTCTGCTACTTCTCTCCTGCTCTCTGTCTCCTCCATTGTGGGCACCCATTCCTTTCCCTGACTTCCACATGAGACTTGGAGGTTTCCCCTCATAAGACATGCTCCACCTAGTCGACGTGGATCAGCATATTGAGAAGCAGCTGTCTTTTCAGCTCAGCCTGCTTACTCTGCTAAGGAATGTGCTTCTGCTAAACCCATTGGCTCTGTGCTTAAGCTTGATGGGATCCACATTCTGGGCTCCAGCTGTCTCCAAAGAGAAGGGATGATGAATTTAACAATGGCAAAATATTCATACACACGTGGATATATAGTTATATCTAAAAGCATGCATACTCATATACATTAACATATACATATAATAATATGTGCATGTACACACCCGTATATGTATATACACATATGCATTTATTTTTAGAAATGTATGTGAAGGCACACGTGAAAATATATGCCGGCACATATATTTGTACACACATACATGTATACACACATACACATGTACGCATATCTATATAGGGAATGCCTGCATACACACATGCAGGTATGTGTATGCATATGATATCTGATGGGATATAATTTTAAAGGGCTAATTGTGCCAGGAGCTTTACATTTAGTCTCTCTTTTGATGTTCACCATGACCCAGTTATGCATGTGGTAGTATTATTCCTGTTATGTTGATAAGGAATTTGAGGTGCTGGAAGGTTAAGTTTCTTGCTCAGTGTCACAGAGCCAGCAGGTCATGAAGCTGACATTCAAACTAAGAGTTGAAAGATGAGAGCATACATCCCATTACAATGCTTAACAGAAGAGGACAATCCAAAAAATTTGAATAAATCGTACATCTGGTCCTTGAGCTACCCATAGAGAATGCATGCAGGGAAATAATTATTACATAATGTGATAATTTCTATAACAGAAGAATACAAAGCTAATTGGAGGCATAAAAGAGGGAATGACTTTTGAGATGGGTCTTGAAGGATGAATAGGAGTTTACTGGAAAGAGCTAGGAGAGTTATAGATTTTACATTTCATTTAAAGTCATGGGTTACATTACAACATGACCACCAATCTCTGCCCTTTTAGAGGTGCTCAGAAAGTTCTAAAGGCCTTTGGCTTATTAGTCACAGACATGGGACATTTTACAGAGAAATACAGTGGTGGCCCCTCAGACTGGGCATCTTTCAGCTGTATACAAGCGATCTAGGGCAAGTCAGGTAAGTGACTTTATCTGTCATTGCATTTGCATATGTGTACATCCACATACAAATACCCAAGCAGTTAGTGGTGTCATAAGTTTGAATAGGGAAGAAAACATGGTTAAAGGTGAAATTAGTTAGGCCTTTACAAAGCACGTTCAATGGCAGTCCCTGTGCCCTTCTGAGCGTTTTTTGAGGGTCGGTAATCAAAAACTACGTTTTACCAGGAGGTGCTATTGAAGATTATGTGGACATTTTTTCAGTAATACCATAGGACATGTGTGATTGTTTCTATATTCAATACCAAGAAATACAATATTGAGTTTTAAAAGAAAGAGAAAAAATGTGCACAGTCTACACACAGGTTGGATACGTTTCATTGTTTAGGGTGTTTTTATTCTAAGTAATCTTCTGATTGCTAAGTGAATAATCCAGTAACCAGAGACAATCAATTAATTGATCAAAAGTAATTGGATAATATATTTTATCCTGCTAAGCATGAAAGTAGATTTCAGGTAACTTTCTAGATAAAGGAGGCATTGAACCTTAATAGCTGCCAGCCAGGAATGGTGAAACAGATTATAGTCTCAAATGCTGACTCCCAAGACAACAAATTTTAGAATTAATATGTTATGAGGGATGCACTAAGGACTCCTGAAGCCCTGTCCCTTTTATCATGCAGAAAGCTCCCACACTGCCGGCCTCCCTCCACCCACCCCACCCCACTGTCTCGGAGTTGCCGCATCTAGGGTGAGACTGCCCTAACTCCTCGTCTGCCCCCCAGCAGTACCCTATCTCTAGCTACTGTGTTGAAGGAATGACAGCCCTGGGAGGCACGGGAGTTTAGGATCCTGCGTGAAGGGTGGCAGAACTGCCCAGGAAGAGAAGCTACCGAGTGGGGACCGCATAGCACAGAAGCGGGGGGGCAGGATTTCCCAGCCTCCCTCCTTGTCTCTTGTCTTCTTCCCTTTCCTGCTTCCTTCCCTCCCTCTTACCCTTCCTCCTTCCTTCCTTCCTTCCTTTTTGATATTTATTGAGTGCCTATGATTTACAAAGTATTTTTAGGCACTTGGAATACTTTGATGAACAAAAAGGCAAAGATCCCCATTCTTGCAGTACTGACATTCTAGCAAGGGAGACAAATAATAAAAATAATAAAGAAGTAGATCACATAGTAATTTACAAGGTCATACATGCTATAGGGACAGAAAATGTGGAGCAGGCTAAGGGGCCTGGGAGTGCTGAGGTAGTGGATAGAACAAGTTGTTCCTGAGAAATGTTTCAGGGAAGCAGCAGCAGGGGTCACGCTCCGGTCACACATATTGGGGGTCCATCCTAGCTGTGCCCCAAACATATCATCTATGTGAAAAAGTCACTCACTTCTCTCTGTTCCTTTGTCTTTCAAACAGGAATAATCATATCCATTATGTAGGACAGTGGGAACAGGAAATAATATACTGTTGGGAAAATAATGGATTTGTGTATGCCATTCCTCATGAAAATAACAAAAACAACAACAACTCAAAGAATTTTAAATAGTCAGTAGTGTGTTTAAAGCTCCAGGCACAGGGTCTGGCACATGTGGTGTATTCAGTACATATACACATCTGTAATCATCAATGAAACCAAGAGCTCACCTGTGGCACCGGTACAATGCCTCAGGCACTGTTCTAAATTCTTGATGGTATTAGCTCATTTAATCCTTTCAGCCCTGTGAGGTAGGAACTATATTTTCCCATTTTACAGACAGTGAAACTGAGGATCAGAGAACTCAAGTAATTTCCCTAAGGTCGAACAACTAGCTAGGATTGAAACCCAGGCATCCTGCTTCAGAAACTCCACTGAAGTTTTTACCAGGGACCAGGTTACGGAAATAAACTCTTCATTTATTTTATTGATCACCTACTATGTGACAGGGCTGTGATAGGCACTCAGGCTATAGGGGTGAATGAGATAGAAGGGTCCCTTCCCCAAAATATACTTGATGTAAATGTGAGGCTCACACTTAATTCACCCAAGGGATTTGGGTCTGGAAAATCATTCTATAATAAACATGGTGCATGTATGCCACAGATTTTCTCAGTGTGGCTTGGATATAAATTCTCCATCTCCTTATTGGCTCATGAGCACCAATGTTTGATTCCAAAAATGTGGAAGGCTGTATTTATTCATGTGAAGAAGACTGCCCTTTCTCTGGCAGAGTCCTTCCCAGTAAGTCAGTGGGACCTGCCTCTGCAGAAGATGGGGTGAGCCTTGTGACTTTTAGACGATGATCTCTTCATTAGATGAAGCCATCAATTACAGTGGAAATGATCATTATTGGCAAGCTGGAGATCAGTTGCTGTCAGGGAGGGATGGGCTCCTGTGGAAGGTTGCAAAATGATGACTATTTAATCCTTGAACTTCGACAGCAACAATATTAGTTGAAGGTCTGTAATGCATTCACAGTTCTCATCTGACATTTTCCCCACATCATTATTTTTCTGGTTTTACTTTCAAATTCCCCATAGGATCGTTGACATGAAATTCTGAGGGGAAATTTGGAGCATTAATGACTGTTTAAAGCAAATGAGTAAGTGTCCTTTCCAAGAGGAAATTACCTTTATGATATTGGCATAAGGCTATTTTAAAAATTTATACTAATGAGGAGGCTCAATGTGGATGACTGAATTTCCCTTGTTGTTGGCCCAGCAGCCTCTGGGAATTCGGCCTTGGGGTGAGCTCTGTGTGGCTTTGCAAAGCTGGTTCTAGGTACGGGGGAAGGCCTGGCTTTATTGCCCGCCCTTCCCTCCCTCCCCCTCCCTCCCTCCCTCCCTTCCTTCCTTCCTTCTTTCCTTCCTTCCTTCCTTCCTTCCTTCCTTCCATATTTGGTTATTGAAATCCTTGACAAGCCATGTATGGCATTAATTGCTATGATTACACCAATGAGCACAGACATCTAGAAGGGAAGAAAGACCCCAGTCAAGTATTCACACTTGTGTATCTATAATTACAAAAAGATATATTCCCTGAAGGAAACAGAATGGTATTCTGACCTGCTGGGGGGTAGGGTGGTCAGGGGGAATTCCCTAAAGAAAAAAATACTTGCTCTGAATCCTGAAGGACATTTAAGAGTTAGGGAGACCAGAGGCCATGTAGGGGAGGAAATAATTTTATAAAGAGGGAAGAGCTTGGACAAGGGTTTCAGGGAGTGCATCTTCCCCCCATACCATCTGTGCTTCCTAACCTGGGTGTTAGATGTTCCAGTAGCATGAGAGTGTGCACCCCAATGACTTTGCTCACACCCATAGAACCTAAAGGATTCTCCTTCGTTAGATGTATAGTTAATGTGCATTGAGTGTTTATTGTTTAACAGGCACTGCTTCCATGCTTTCCCTGAATTCAGTTATTTGACCTACTAGAAACATTAACCTTGCCCAGTTGGAAAGTGACATTAACAGTAATAAAACAATCACCCAGATGCACAAGACTATTCATTACAACATTTGCAACAAAGCAAACAAGCAAATAAAAAAATTCCGGAAGCAACCCAAATATCTATCAGTAGGGCACTGGTTGAATAACCAACATGATGGAGTACTATGAGTGATGGAGTGCGATGCATGATGGAGCACTATGATAGAGTAGTATGTGTGATGGAGTACTATGCGTGATGGAGAACTATGATGGAATACTATGCGTGACAGAGAACTATGCGTGATGGAGTACTATGATGGAGTCCTATGTGTCATGGAGTACTATGTGTGACAGAGAACTATGTGTGATGGAGTACTACGACGGAGCACTATGTGTGATGTACTATGCGTGATGGAGAACTATGATGGAGTGCTATGATGGAGTACTGTGCATCAGGGAGTACTATGTGTGACAGAGAACTATGCGTGATGGAGTACTACGACGGAGCACTATGTGTGATGTACTATGCGTGATGGAGAACTATGATGGAGTGCTATGATGGAGTACTGTGCATCAGGGAGTACTATGTGTGACAGAGAACTATGCGTGATGGAGTACTACGACGGAGCACTATGTGTGATGTACTATGCGTGATGGAGAACTATGATGGAGTGCTATGATGGAGTACTGTGCAGCTCTGAAAGGGAATGAAAAATATGGCTCTATGCTATGTTGGAATCATCTCCAGGTGTACAATTAAGGGGAAAAACAAGGTGAAGATAAATGCATATAATGTACTTATTTCTGCTTACTGGGTGCAGGGTGGTGGGGGATTTATTTACAAGTTTGTTTTATTTAAAAAATAAGAAGGTAGGTTAACCCATAATATTTGAAAAAAGTGGTTAACTGTTGCAGTGATTTATTTCTGTGTAACAAACCTCTCCAACGATCTGTAGCTTAAAACATCAATGCCACTTGATTATTGTGCCTCACAGGCTCAGCCAGGTGCGTCCTGCTCAGTGTCTCAGTGCTTGTGGTCAGTGGCTGAGGCTGGGATCATCTAAGTCTCCTCATGCTCGTGCCCTGTGTCCGGGCTGGGAAGATTCCACAGCTGGGGAGCTGTTAGGAGCAGCAGCCACTGGGCGTCCCTCTAGATCTCTGTGTGGCCTCGTCACATGGTCGCGCCAGCATGGACACATCAGGGTGGCTGCACTTCTCACACAGTGGCCCTAAGATGCGTGTTGTGAGAGAGAGGGGCAGGCAGAAGCTGCATCACTTTTTATTCCTTGGCCCCAGAAGCCCCACAGTGTCACTTCTGCCACATCCCATTTGTTGGGGCAATTGCAAGGACCACACAGGTTCAGGGAAGGGGAAACAGACTTAACCTTCTAATGAGGGAGCAGGAAAGTCGGGAAGAAGGTGTGCAACTGAAAATACTGCTGTGGCCATTTTTGGAAAATATCTGACACCTAAAGTGAGAAGTAGGAAATCATGTTGAGGGGAAGGGGGAAAATCTAGACTTTTTTGAATAAACCTTGTTGTATAAATAAGCAAACAAAACTAAATAAAAGCGATTCTAAAATTCAAAAGAAAGAGGAAACAAATGAACCTAAATGTGTATGCTGGTGATGGCTTGACCCACAGAGAGGACTTATCTCCAGTGACCTTAAAACAGTAATTTGACTGTATCTCACTAGTGGAATAGACCATAAGGCCAATAAAAAACTGTGAAAGGGAAATTTTAACAGTTTTCAGCAATTTGATGATTGGAGGTGGTGTCAGTATTGTTATTTTGATGCTGTTTTTGTGTGTGTGTTGCAAGATAAAGTAAACAAGTAATTATGTTAGTTTTGAGTAGAACTGGGATTTGATCAGTGGGAATTTGAGGAAGAAGATTGAGATTTAAGATCGATGAAGTTAATTTTAAACCCCAGAGTCCTGAATGGAAAGTGGAATTATCTGTATGAATTATGTATTTTATCTTGACAATTTCATATTTTCTGGCTCTATCCATGGAAAAGGCCAGATGCAGTGGCCAATCCAGTCACAATGAGCTTTCTTAGTCACTAGATTATTGTCTCTAATTTCCCAATAAGCTTCCTTGAAGAAACGGTTGATTACATGCCTTGGCCAGGAAGTTTACAAGGTATATCTGTAAAATCTTGTCATATCAAAAATCAAGGATGTTATCAGATGCTATTAGTATCATGTCATTTAGAGAAGTGCACATGAATAGGGTACTCCTGGCCAAAGAGGAAATAATTTCAGCATCAAAACAAGATAATAATTTCAATGGTTTGTACACATGAAATATGTTTAAATCCAGAAGTTCATAATGATAGGGACACAATTTCTTATTGGTCACCTTTCAAAGATGATAGAGACCAAGTCATTATTTAGAAATGTCATTTAAAAATGAAGGAAAAGAACCAAGCACTATCCTGCCTTTTCTTTAAAAATTTTGCATTGAAGTAAATAAAGAGTTGATGATGGGAGTTTCTTTTTCCAGTTGATAAAAGATAAAGAAATTATAGAATTATAATCATTAATTCACAACCCTTAATTAATGGATTTAGGCGATGAGCATCAATGGCTGCTAACTCCATAAAAGGAGAGAAGATTGCATGTTTGTACCTCCTGAAAGAAGTATATGACACCACCAATGAAGTGGTAGTGATCCAAAAATATTGAATCTGAATATGATCAAGGCTCTATAATCTAACTACCAATGTATAGGAAATACAGTGGACAGGTGAACATGTTAAATGACACCACATGGATGCAATCAGCAAAATTTATACTGTTAGAAACTACAGGACAAACAGTCTGTATTATTCAACAAAAAGTTACAAGGAAAAAAAGACATGGTGGGGAAACCTATAAATTAAAAGACTGTTAAGAGACATATCAATTAACCACACTGGTCCTAATTTGGATCCTGATTCAAAAACAAACTTTAAAAACAAGATAGGAAAATATGAACACTGTCAGGATACTTGGAGATTCTTGTTATTTTTGTTCAGGTGCAATAATATTTTGTGCTTAGGTTAAAAGAGTTTTCATCTTTTAGTGACATGTTCCAAATATTTACAAATGAAATGATATGATATCTGGAATTTGCTTCAAAATAATCTGAGGGTGACATGGGTGGATGGGGTGTTCAGGCAAACCAATGGTGGCTTAGTTCAATGCTGAATTCAAGTGATGGGTGCCTGAAGGTTCATTATATGACTCTTTCCAAGTTTGTATTTGTTTGAAGTTTTCAATACTGGAAAGTTAGCCCCTACCCCCAGCTCCACCCCCAAAATTAGAAGATAATGGGCTATCTTCTTGTCAAAGGACTTTCCATCCATTTATTTTAGTCAGTAAATATTAAAAAATGGTCAGATATTTGAGGTGTATCTCATGTTAGTCAACCAGACATACCCAGCTTCTTGGCCACCCTCTGTGAGCCTGTTTTCACAACCTGAAATGCCAAGGAAAATGCCAGGATTCCACTCTGTGTTGTGCCATTTCAGATAATACAACACTTTCCAGGAACAAAGCATCTTACTCTTTTTTTTCTTGATGCTTCGAAAAAACAAAGTGAAAAAATAAAAAAAGCCAAAAAAACTTTTCATTAGCTGAAACCTAGACTTGATCCAATTTTTGAGTTGGATAGTGAGTACTAAATCTCTTTGACCTATTTCTCCTACATCTAAACAATTTTAACAAATATTTTCAAGATGCATTGTCTGCTAAGGGAGAGGTGACTCTGTCTGAATTACTTAGCTATAAATAGCCACATGAGAGCGAAATGAAAAGCTGAAATCAGAGGGCTGCTTTGCATGTAGTTAGGCTCTTTTAGAACTGCCTCCTAGATGGCAGTAGGCTTAAACCGAGCAAGTCGAAATTCTGATTTTAATAATGTATGGGAACGAGGATATAAAATGGTCTTGTGGTTTTTATTTTCCTTGTACAATCTCAAATTCAATCCCAAACTTGAAGCATTGATAAAATTTTAAACATTTTAGTAATTTTAGATTGTTCAGTGCTGCACGTGATCAGAACCCCGATCATTTTTTAAATAGGTACTTCTATTATATGTATGTATAAAAAGTCCTCCAAAAAAGTTAAATTACCTTGCTTGTTGCAAGGATAGAATCCCAATCACTTCCAGATTGAAGCACTTATGGAACAAAAAAATAAAAAATAAAAAATAAAAAGAGAAGTGCTCCAGTAATTTTAAATTGCCTTTGTACAATGAAAAGTACCTGTAAATTACTGGATGTGGCAATCTGTTCCATAAGCTTTTTTGATTTGTAAGTAACTTAGTGGATTTGCTAGTGAAACAGTTTGGCAGGCACTTTAGATAATTTAGAGATTGAGCATAAACATCTAAATGTGATTAAAATGTGGCATTAGCAGATATTGACCACAGGAAGGGGAGGCGGGTTTTCAAACTTCAACAGCTGGAGATGCTAAGAGAAGGTCTACGGTTGACTCTCAGGGCACTTGGGAAGGTGCGGAGAATGCACAATTGAGCTAATTACAGAAAAACGCCAAGTGGCTGGCTTTGGAATGATTCATCAAGCCCTTGGCATGTTCGGCTCCCCCTCTGCCTGATGGTAAAATTGGGGTTATTTCTGTCTGTGGACACATTTGGCTCATGTCTCACCCAGGCAGCACAGCCTCAGCTTTGCTCTGCTGGTTCTACTTTCTTTTAAAAAATAATAACATTAATGTAGCAAAATGTGCTTGTTGGGCTTTTAGGAAGGGATATACAGAGTTTAGGGTTATAATTTTTCAAGGAAGATTCTGCCTTAATTATCTTGTTTAGGTCTTCCTGATAGGATTTCTTCATTTTAACTAATTTTAACAAGAATTTATTGTTTTGCCACAAGAGGGCTGTGAGTATCATTTCTGTCAGTGGGGGTCTCAGATACCAAGGGGTCAAGCAAGGGTCTTTACCTCTAAGGGGAGCGAGATGGAAGGAGAGGTTCTGATCAGTGAACCGTAGCAGAGTGACGGGAAGAGCCGCAGGACGGTTTTCATAATGTGGCGATGATGGGATTCTTGTGCTCCACAAACAATGGTGGACAGGGAAGGAGGTCTTCCTCTTCTTAGAAGTGTACTTTATAACAGTGGTCATCAGCAGACAGAGCCAGCCTGGTTTCCTTCTGTTCTGAGAAGAAGCAATCCCTGTGGGGAAACTCAGGCAGGACATGGACTCTCTGGGGAGAATTGGGTCTGAAACCCAACATCCTTAGCATTGATATGCTTTTTACTCCAAGGTAACACACCAGATATTGGTTTGGTTATTTGAATAAAGCAATAATTGTAAGGGGAAAATAGTTGTGAGTTTCTGGCACAGGATAGTGGGATGTTGCGTGAGTGCAGCCAGAACTTCCTGTTAGCTCACTGTCAGAGTTGTTACCCGGAGGAAATGGGATGCTCTATCTTGGAAAGTAGATTGTTGTTCCATCCCAGTTTGCTCAAGACTGTCCCAGCTTTAGAACTGAAAGTCCAGTGTCCTCGGAAACATCTCAGTCCTGGGCAGAGACCGTTAGTCATCCTTCCATGGAAGGCTGAAGAGAGTGCCATTTTCTGGATGATTTTAGCCTGGTAGTTTAGCTCTATTGTGTTTATTAGAAAGACTTCCATTAGGTGCCATCACAGGACTTTATCTGGAACTACATCTTGGAAGAAGATGAAGGGGTTAGAAAGATGGGCCCCCAACCACCACATCCTCTGTGGCAGTTCCTTTTGTATCTTTCACACAATAGCCTTTTAATAAAGTTTCATAAATAAGAGACTTTCAAAATGAACAGAAGATTGAACATTTTCAAGGCTAGTGTGATGAGCTTTTAGAAAAAGGTAGAATCAAGGGATTTGTAAAAATGTAACATCAGATTATCCAGAAGTAAGAATGGTCCATGGAAAATGGTTAGAAGGGGTTGGGAGAATCTCTTTTTGTTAGAGGCAACTCAACCAGGGGTTAACAATACATGCCCACCTATGGGCAGGTGAGAGAACTAGAAAGCATCACCATGGAGGAGCAAACCTTGTATTTTGACTTAATTTTCCTTTTTATCCCCTGCAGAATTCTTTTCAGCATGGCTCTAGAGCAAGGTAATGTCTAATTTTTAACACCACCTGGCTAGGAAGATGGATATGGAAATATGCACTTTGGGAGCCCTGTTTGCGTCCCCATTAAATCATTTCTATACACTTGGGCTCAGCACACTTTCCAGGCTGGAGGGGCTAGAATTACATTTACCTTCATTACACTCCTGTTTTCACTGCTTTCCAAAAGGAAATAATTTGATTTGGGGCTACAGGGAGTAACATGGGAAAATACAGTAGGAAGCCAGAGAAAATCAGCAAGAAAATCACTAAAAGAGGGGAAAAACCACCCGCTGCATATTTCCTATAGCATGAGTTAATGAAATTCTGTTCCTTCTTATACAGCTGTACTCAAGTTTGTTTGACATTGTTTGGTATGTAAAAGGATTTGGCTTTGTGTTACAAAACTAATTGCTTACTAGATATTACATGGATATCAAAATACTTTATAAATATTAATTAATCTTCACTGAATTCTCTGGCAAGCACAAATAACCAGTGGCATGTTTATTGAATGTGTAAGCAATAATCTGATTCTTAAAGAATTGTTTTCTCTACCTTTCTCATCATCTCCATGTGTCAGAATACTTCACCTTCTTGGAGGACCATCTCATAAGCTACTTCCACAGTAATTATTAGGAAAATAATAATAAGGATGATTATTAGGAAAATAATAATAAGGATGATGTTAAGAGTCACCGACATTATTATTTACTGAATATTCACTCTTTCCCAGGCCCTGGAGTAAGCATTTCAAAGATATTGTCTCATTTAATCCTCATCACAGTCCTTTGAGGAAAATACTGTCATCACCATATTTTTTCCCCCAGATGAGAAAAGGCAGTTCCCAAGAGGCAGAGTTGTTTGTTCAGGTCCATATGGCCGGTTGGTGATAGGGCTGGTGGCCGTTCCACCGTCTGTCCCCATGCACAGCGCACACTTACAAACACCATGCTGTTCCTTTTCTGACTCCCACTATGGGGAGCCTGCTCATCCTTAACACAGGTTGACTCCCTCATCAATTTATTCATTCAATAAATATTTATTTGAATGCCCCCTATATGGCAAACCCCATCATAACCCTCAATTATGACCCTATCCCTTGCATTTCAAGAGGCGAATCAACCTCTTTTCTCTCCTGCCATCCTTAGCGACCTCCGAGGGCGGTGAGCAATGACTTCCTCTGGCTTGCACCAGGCGCTGTCCATGGTATAATGAACGTTTCTCAAACAATTGGAGAATGATACTGGGAAAGCAAAGAAGAGGGTCCAGTTATGTATGCTTGCAAGTGGGTGAGGGGTGGCAGCACTTAGAAGATGAGTGGGTGCACTCTCTCCTTTCCTAAATGCACATCTATAATTGCATATTTATTTGTGTTCTTACCTGTTTGGTGTCTTCCTAGATTAATATTGCATGAGGGCATGGGCTGGGTCTGTTTTTGTTTTTGTTTTGGTTTTGGTCATCATATACCTAGTGCTTAACACAGTATCTGGCTCATAAATGTTTGTTAGAGGAATCAGTGAATCATCCCATACATACAGGGAGAAAGGCCAGGCAAAATGGGTGTTACTATGAATTTTATAACAGTCATGGAAACAATCCCAGCCCCAGGCTTATTCTTTCTCTTCTCTGGAATGCACAACACTTTTATGGGGCAAGACATGGAATGGGACATTTAAGGAAAACATTGATACATTGTATATATAAAGGTACCTGCCAGGATAATGGTGCTTAACAAATCTTCCATGAGGCTGAAACTGAGCCCATGCCTTGAGACCCAAATCTCTGTTTGCTGCACCTTAGTATCTGGCCCGGTCCCCTGACCAGAAACATCGGCCTCACCTGGGAGCTGGTGGGAAATGCAGGCTCTCAGCCCCACCCAGTCCTGTTGAATCTTAATGTGCATTTTAGCAAGGTCCCCGGGTGATTTGTATGCTCCGTGAAGTTTGAAAAGCCTTAATTTCAGGACTTCTTTGCAGTTAGTGATTGTGATTTGCAAATTGCCAGCATTTCAGAAATCCCAACTGAAATCATGCACTTATTTTGGGCGAGGTCTTCATCAAGTTTCTCTGCTGTGCAGCAGAATTCTACCAGCTCAGTTTGGTGGGTTATCAAAGATGCTTCTATTTGAGAATTATATATGTCTTTGATTTTTAAAAAATAGCAGCAAGGGTAGGTCCTGGGAAATGAAATGATTGTGAGTTAATGACTCCAATTTGCTAGGACAGCTAACTTCTTTCAAAGAAGGGGAAGCCTCTGCAGGAAACAGCCCAAAACATCAGCCCACGTTTCCTGATGATAAAAGGGCTGGGGAACCCACTGTGGATCAGACTGTCCAGACCATCCACAAAATAAACACAAGGCAAAATAACAATAACATCTGGTCATTTCACTTACAAAACAGAAGGAGAAAAGGAAATAAGTTCTCGGATACAGATATTTCTGCTGCTCCACCTGCTTGCATGGTGATGACAGTCTCTCTAATGATTAATTGAATTTCTTACCTTTGTCCCAATTCCTAGGCCTCTGGGTTTTTAAGGAACACCTAAGGGCAAGAAAGGGCCCAGATCTTTGCCAAATGACTTCTCAAGACGTAAAGATGTACAGGAATACCCGTGCTCATAGGTTCCCTCTGTTAACGGTGAAATTATATCGAGGGTGACCTTTTGAAGGAATAAAACCCATTATCACGTGGAACGTGGTAGCTATAAAAGATCAACACTTGGAAGCCAAAGCAAAATCCCACATATGATAAATTAATTAAAATAGAAGTTACACAAAATCTAAACGTTTGTTGTGACCCTTATCTTATAATTACCTCTTCTTTAAAAGCAGAATGGAATATTTAATGTATGAAGATGTTACTGTTGACCCTAAGTGCATTAAGAGTCAAAGAGACATTTTTCACATATTGAAAATAAGATTTGATGGAGTGCTTGCAAGCGACCTAGTGAAATCTCATTAAAGCTCTGCTTATTTTAATTCCTTATAAATGGCAGGATATTAGCCATTAATTTAATTATGAACATGAAACCAGTAGGAAAATAAGTTTTGCAATATTTAGAGCTTTTTTCAACCTGAACTAATTCATTGTCTTTCCCACAGTTTCGAGTGTTTCAGAGCAAACAGGCACTTATGACTTAGGTGTAAACTTTCTCCTTCCCTCCTCTTCCACCTTTTTCTTCCTCTTCTTCTGTTTCTTCTTCTTCCTTTGATTCTTCCTTGTCTTTGTCTTCTTCCGCCTCTCCCTCCTCCTCATCTTCCTCTTTCTCCTCCTCCTCCTTGCTTTATCGACATAGCAGCACAAACCAGATGAAAATCAGAAAATGCTGTCTATTAAACCTATCTACAGGCTGTGTGAAGCCTGCTGTCACTGTCCACAGTTATAATGAGATTTATAAATCACGTGCAAGATTCACAGTGAAACCTCTGAATCTTATACTCTTTTCACCTACCACCATGACACAAACAAAACAAAACAAAACAAAAAACAGAAAACGGTGACTTGTTGAAATTGTTTCAGTAACACCGCCACATTACAATAAGCTTATACACCTGCATCAGTCAGCACTGATCAAATAACTGTATAGTCTGAAGTGCAAAACTGTATATTCTGAACATCTACCATGTGCTAACCACTGAGATCGATGGTATACAAATTTGACCACACCAAGGAAGGCAGGTAGATTTGGATGCAGATGCCAACTCTGACCATTTGGCAGCAAGCAGCTGCTGGGAGGCTGTGTTGGATTCTGACCACAGAAGAAATGCAGCAATGGCTTAGCAATGTCTGTTACATGAGTGGGCTGGAGAGCTGTGACACATTTGCAACATAATTCCCCTCCTGGTATTAGATTTTCTTACTCATAAGATGAGAAGGTATATTGGGTAGCATTCCCAGATGGCAGGCAGAAGGAGCACTGCTGTGAGAAATCAGTGGACACGGAGAGATTTCCCAAGAGCATCTCCAAGTAATGTAGCAACCAATGTCTCCGACTTTGCAGGGATTTCTGAATTCAGGTGTTAATGCTATGAATAATTATGCAGCACCTCCTTACTATGCACCAAACAGGTTTATGTGCTTGTTCTTTCATCCTTCTGACAACTCTGCAAAGTAGTCATTGCTACCTGTTCATGGATGCACCCAACTTCAGCTCTGGAGATGACAGTGCCTCAGTGGAAGTAGCGTAGATCATAAAAGATGGTACAAAGATTCAAATCTAGGTCTGCTTGGCCTAGAAGCTAAACTAAACAAGGAAGCCAACAGCTACTTCTGTATTCTGATCCCCACAAACTCTTCTTGAACTTACTACATTATCAAATCCTTGGTTGGGAAGCCATGCTTGGAGTGTATCCCTCTGACCCTTCATTAACCACACAGGGCCTTTGTGTTGCTTTTGTGGCTGATGGAGTTGGAAAATGACTCCATTCCCTCCCTCTCCTTTTTTCTCTGTGTCCAGTGAATAACCTAATTCCAACCCAGTTACTTTAGGGGCACTGTCTTCCATCCACTCCAGCCTCATGTCATTGAATTCTCAGGGGTCACCTGAGCTATAACCAGGACTGGAGGGCCACAGCACAGGGGCTGCTTTGTAGAGAAAATGTGGTATGGTGAGTGTCTCTTGCTTGATGCCTTTATAACCTGAAAAGATCTTCCATGTGAGCACAGAGCAGACAAATAATAATGCTGCAGGCATTTTGTAGTTAACAAAACACCTTTCTCCAGAAACATATTATTCGCCTCGTGGGTGGGGAATTGCCTCTAAACCCAATCAGGATCAGTCACTGGCCCATGACTATCTCATTTTTAATAAATAATAATTTTCTCAATTCAGTGTTAGCCAGCTCATCTGCTTTCAGAAGATAGGGTATGAGTGCTTTGTATTTCTTTTGTTAATAACCCTTGGCATCAGAAGATTAACTCTTGATGCACTGAATGCAAGTCTTTCTATTTGAATATTGGAGGTCTCTTTCTTCCCACCAGAAAGGCTGCACATATATCCCGAATGAATTTGAGAAGTTAGTGTCTCATGCATACAAAGCAGGGGCCTGAATTAGATGGCTGGGCTGCAGCCAGTCAGTGCTAGGTCTATTTGATTAGTCATACTGTCAAAAGAAAGACTCCCTGCCACACACACAAAAAGAAAAGAGTGAAAGTTACCTTTCATTGGTGAAGCCTGGCGATTAATAACACGGACTTTAGAGTCACACAGGCCTCCATTCACAGGTCACCTTGACTCTTAGCTGCTGACTGACCTTGGACAAGTTCCTTAATGTGTCTAGGCCTCAGTTTCCTCACAATTGTCATGACCTGTCACACAGTCAGCTCCGTGGAAGTGGGGTTGCCAGGTCTACGGAGCTGTACATTGAATAACTCCTAGTGCATTATGCTTTAGAACAGGGGTATGCATACTGCAAACAGTGGACCAAATCCAGCCCACCGCCTCTTGTGTATAGTCCAGGAATTAAGTATGGTTTTACATTTTTCAATCATCATATAAACACCTACATAATATCCTTGATTTTGCCTCTTGGCCCACAATGCTTACAATATTCACTACCTGGTCCTTTAAGAAAATTTGCCAATCCCTGCTCTAAATCAGGGCTGTCCAATAGAAATCTAAAGCAAGCCATATATATTATTTTAAATCTTCTAGTAGCCATATAATAAAAAGAAATGGGAAACATTAATTTTAATATTTTTAATTGAACCCAATATATCCAAAATGAGATCATTTCAACATATAATCTGTGTAAAATTATTGAGCTATTTTAAACTCTTTTTTTTTTTATAACCAGTCCTTGAAATCCAATGTGCATTGCGCTGAGGGCATATCTCAATTTGGACCAGCCATATTTCTAATGCTCAATAGCTGCATGTGGCTGGTGGCTGCCATATTGGAAGTGCAGGTCTATAAATTTGGAATCAATTTCTTCTTCTTCCAATGTTCACAGAGAAAATGCTTTGCAAATTTTAGTGCCTTCCCCCTTT
Organism: Choloepus didactylus; assembly: GCF_015220235.1. Taxonomy (NCBI): domain Eukaryota; kingdom Metazoa; phylum Chordata; class Mammalia; order Pilosa; family Megalonychidae; genus Choloepus; species Choloepus didactylus. Next base: position 38,004,969 of record NC_051328.1, read on the forward strand.
CCAATATCACATAGAGCCTGGATTTAAACTACACTGAGGTTGAGTTCAAAGCTGCAAATGTCCTCCCTCATCCATTTCCTCTAAGGTGCTTCCTTGGGAAGGTGAATCAGGGCCCTGTATCCACTGATGCGATGACATCCTCTGCTTTCCAGATTCTTGGGGAATTGAATCATGTCCTCCATGAAAGGCATGTTCAGGTCCCAACCCCCTGGTCCTATGGATGTGAAAAGGACCTTTGAAGATGTTATTAGTTAAGATGTTCCCAACTTGAATGAAGGTGAACCGTAATTCAATAGGGCTGAAGTCTTCATGCGCAAAGGAATTTGGACACAGAGAGAGAAGCCACGGGGAACAGCCAGAAGGTAGAAGTCAGTGGAACCTGGAAGAGAAAGGAGATACTGTCATGTGCATTGCCATGTGACAGAAAAGCCAAGATCACCTGCAGCCAGCCACAGAACACCACAGTCTTCCGGGAGAAAACCTCACCTTGCAGACACCCTGATTTTGGACTTCTCTCAGCCTCAAAACTATGAGCCAATAAATTCCCATTGTTTAAGCCAACCCATTGCATGGTCTTTGTTTTAGCAGCTAGGGAACTAAAACACCCGTGCTCTTTCATTTCCTAATCCATGCTGGTTATTTAGCCGACAAGGGGTGGTAGCTGCGTACCACTTGGGCTCCTAGATGGCAAAGAGATGCTCCGCCCATCAGCACAGCTGACAGTGGCCTCCTCTCTCCTCCTCACCAGATAGAACTTTCCCCAGGCTCCAAAGGTCTCAGCTCACACACAGGAGGAGGCAGGGACCGCCTGCTGTGATGATCAATCTGTATGCATGCTTGCCTCCAGCAAACCGAGGACATTTAATTCTTGGCCAGGGTTTCATCAGCTCCATCAGTAAATGACAATAAAATGAATATATGTCTCAGTCACACCAGGACACCCCCCACAAACACCCCAGGAGACAGTGGCTCTAGGCCCTTGAATCTCCGTGCACGGCAAAGCCTCATTCTGCTCATCAGAATGTGCCATGATTCACTCTCAGCATGTGTCATGTGTCTTTTATAAAATATTTGAAATGCTTTCCTCCTTCATGCCTTTTCAAAGCTGTAAATGCAAATGTGAACCTTGGGTACGGGAGTTGCTTCATTAGTGTTTGTTGATTGCATGAATGATTGAACTGTGTGTCGTCTAAAACTGTGGTTCTCAAATTCGAGCGGCATTGGGATGACCAGGGGACTGTGGAAACACAGACTGCTGCACCCCATCCCCAGAGTCTTGGATTCAGGGGGCCTGGGCCAAGGCCTGAGACGCTGCATTTCTAGTAAGCTCCCAGGTCATGCTGAGGCCGCTGGTCCAGGGATTCCACTTTGAGAACCACTGATCTAAAATTTGATGTGGCTTTCCTTTCTTTGGGCTCTGATGGGTATCTACCCTCCTATCACGCCTCCTACTGCTATTTGAACTTCTCTGTCTACAAACCTTCCCAGATATTTTAAAAAGTATACAGGTCAGGGTTTCTGCAACTTAAATCTTTTAGATGATTTTTGTTATGGAACCACATTCCCTTTAATCTTTACTTTTACTTAAATCGATTTAGGAATTTGCAAAAATATATTTAGAAAGGAAATTTTCCATCATTACCATAAACAGTAAATCAACATTGCTTGCTGTAAGTAGGAGGTAAGCATTAAAATGAAGACACAATTATTAAATTTTTTAGTGTTTCTCTGAGCATACTGTCTAATATGATTATCTCATGTACCACATTGGTATATGTAACCCACTTTGAGAAATATTGATGACAAAGGAGATGAGACCTGGAGAAATCTTTATTTTCAAAAGACCATAAATACATTGTAGAATAATGGAAACAATAGCACCTCTGCATATTCTCTGCTGGTAGTAGCCTTTGTCCCACAAGCACTGAGGGTCCATTACCAGACCCCTGATACCGAGTTCCTGCATTCTATACCACCTCTGAATTGGCCTAGTTGGAACTTACCTCATGCATACTTCCTTGTGGCAAGGCCAATTGAATTCATCTCGGCCAGTAAAGTCATTCTAATTTGCATTTTCATAACCCGGCTTCTGTTCTGAGTGTGACTTTCATTTTTAAGACAGAGTTATTCAGTCGATGGATATGCAGTCCTTTCAAAGGGATATTTATCATCCTTGAAGAATCTTATTGCCAAATCTTAATAGTCTTTCTTACAACAAAGGCTCAAATTCACTATCAAGATTAAGAGGTGGAGCTTGAATGAGCTTTGCTAGAGCATCTTATGATAAAATAGATGAAAGTTTCAAAATGCATAATCCCTTGAGGTGGAAATCAAACAAATATGCAAAATTATCTCTGCATTTCCTGTTGGCTTGTTTGGCACCCTGGGTGAGGCCAGTGCGTGAATGGTAGTTTGGGAGTTAGACCATCTGGCTTCTCCATGAGGCTCAGCTGGGGTCACCTTGAGTGAGATGGAGGCAGGTAGGGGTGGGGATGGATATGAAACTCTCTGAATCTTTATTGCTTCATCCGTAAAATGGTGGTTGGTGACGGGGTGGCGCAGATTACGTAGGAAAATCCATGTAAAATGCCCCATCCATGTGCTTTCTGTCACAAAGTGAATAAAGAAATCCAGAGCTTCTACATGTTTCAGGGGTCCCCAAGACCAACCCAAGTTTCAGGATTTGTAGGCTCATAGGAGCACTCAGGGGACTCAGCAGATAGCATGCTCACGGCCATGGTTTATTATGCTGGCAGGATACAAAGCACATCAGGAAAGGGCAAGGCACGTGGGGCCAAGAGTGGGGGGATCCAGGTGGCACAAGCTTCCCAGACTCAACCCTAGTGGAGTCCCACAGGAGACGTTCAGTTCCTCCAGCACTGAGCTGTGGAGCACGTGGATTGTCGTCTACCAGGGAAGCTCACGAGAGACTCAGCACCCAGGGCGTCTATCAGTGGCTGGTCATGCAGGCCCCCTCTGCCTGGCATGTCCCCAAGTTACAGACCCCCAGAAAGAAGGAAAATGTTCAACAAAACTATGTTGTTTGTACCAAGTTCAGGTACAGTAAACCACCCTTATCAGTTAGGGAATGGAGGAAACCTTCCCTCTCTCCCAATTCTCAGTTGCCAGCCTGTGGCCAGCCTTGCAAGCAGACCTCTGCAAGGACAGCGGCCTCAGGCCTGCTGTGCTACTTTGTTCTGCCATCAGTGCACACGGGCACGTCACTCAGCATATCTCTGCCACGAGCCTCTGCCTATGTGCTCGCTGCCTCCCCTAGGACGCCCTTCCCTTCCCCTTGGAAGGACCAAGTAACCATCCTCTTCCTCATTAAAGATGCTTTCCCAACCCCCATCTACTGTCCTCCTGCCTACCCTGTTGCTTGGTTTAAATTTCTTTACAGAACTCATTCTCCAAAATTGTCTTCTGTATTTATTTTTTACTTGTTCTTTGGCATGCCCTTTGCTAGAACACTTTTGTCATATTTACTGCTTTATCTCCAGTGCTTAGCACAGGGCTGGGCAGGTAGTAGGTGCTCAATTAATATTCATCAGAGGACTGTTGGGAATAATAATGGAAATATTTAATAGTTCTCCATCCCAAGGAATAAGCAAAAACCCCTAGGCCCTTTCTGTTTATGCTAATTTAAGGTGTTTTCTTCAAATGATGGAAAAAGTTTTTCCAACATATTAAACTTACAGAAAAGTCACCAAAATAATATCATAAAGATGCTAAGTGCCTCCAGGCTTTCCAGATCCCATCTTTCTACAATTGCACCTTCTCTGCATGAGCCTAATTTGAACAGGGATGACTCACAGACAGCTGCCTAAGAAGCTCCTGGCTTTGTTTACACTGTAGGGATCTGTTTTCAACCTCATGGCCTAGAGTCTCCCAGTGGTTCTCATGTTCTCTGATTGGTGTCACAGGTAAAGATTGTGCTGAATGCCTTCACTTGCCCCTCCAGATCTGCTCTTTACCCTTTCCACCATGCCCTGTGTCCTAAATGGCTTCCAGGGGTCTACCCCAGAGGTCAGCAAACTCTTTTTTTTTTTTAAATAACAGCTTTGTTGAGATATAATGCACATACCATACAAACCCCCATTTAAAGGGTGCAGTTCAGTGGTTTTTAGCATATTCACTGATATATGCAACCATCACCTCTAAAAGAAAGACCATAACCTTTAGTCATCATCCCCTTATCCCTTCGTCTCTCCCCTCAGCCCTAAGCAACCTCTAATCTACTTTCGGTCTCTATTGATTTGCCTATTCTGGACATTGCTTATAAATGGAATCATATAATATGTGGTCTTTTGTGACTGCTTCTTTCACTCAGCAAAATGTTTTCAAGGCTCATCCACCTCTCTTGGGTACATACCTAGGAGTGAAATTGCTGGGTTATATGGGAACACTGTTTAACCATTTGAGGAACTGCCAAACTGTTTTCCAAAGTGGCTGCCCTGTTTATACATTCCCACCAGCAGTGAATGGGTTTTCCAGTTTCTCTACATCCTCACCAACACTTCAAACTCTTTCTTAAAGAGCGAGATGATAAATATTTTAGCTTTGGAGGCTATATTGTCTCTGTTGTAGTGATTCAACTCTGCCATTGTAGAACAAAAGCAGCTATAGACAATAGGTAAATGAATGAGCTGGGTTCCAATTAAGTTTTATTTATAAACCAGGCAGAGGGCCAGACTTGGGCCATATTCATGGTTTGCCAATCACTGTGTTTGCCCACGGGGAATTTGGACAAGAACTCAGAGGGAGGAGAGCAAGGCTGATGGAGGCTGCGGTGTCTCACCGCTGGGCATCAGAGCCCCTCCGGGAGTTCCCTTCAAGCAGTTCTCTCTGCCCCACCCTGAAAACCATCTCCTTCTCAGCCCTTCAGGCTTAGGTGTGATGAAGGTGGCCCACTGTCACAGGTATCCTGTCCCATGCCCTGTGCCCTGCCCCCACCCTGTCCACACCCTTCAAATAGCTCCATGGGAGTGTGCCCTTGGTTTCCCACTGGGTGTGGGTGCCTGGGACTGAGGAGTTTCCTGGAACTTCAGTGCTAAAAACAGGACAGCCCTGGGTAAAACAGGAAGACGGCTCATGCTGTCTGGGTCCTGGCCCGATGCAACAATCCAGCCCGTTGTCACCCCTGGTGGCTTTCCCCCTGCCTCCGTTTTGGCCCTCAGCCCCTCCCACTTGGCGACTGCCGTCCTGGCATCCGACGAGGTAGCAGCCAGATGGGGCTTGCCAGGCATCACGAGCGAGGCCTTGCTGTTAGAGCGTTTCCCCTTGAGCAAAGTCTAGAACTGATGCATGACACCTAGCGGGACTCCGTCTTCTCCCCGGGAGCGGAGGCCCTTTATACGTTTAGCAATGCATAATTTTTGAAGAGCCTTTTTGCTCCAAAATTAGTATAGGGGAGATATACCATTTTTCCATAGGACAAACCAGGCTTAATTTGAAAGAGCTCTGGGATTAGCAGAAACTTTACTATTGCATTAATCCAGGCTGACTTGACAATATTCCAAGGACCAACTCATGATTTCAGGTTCATTGGACTTCGAGACTTAAATGGGCATGAGAAAAAATATAATGTCCTTTTCACAATATTTCAGCTCCAGTGTTTTCTTTCTTCCTAGTTCAAAACTTGACGAAAGTTTGCTTGAGGGATAGAGGCTGGCTCAGCCACCCCTAATGTTCATGCTGTAATGATAATAGGAGGAGGTTTTGACTCAATGTACTGGTATGCAGATATTCCTTTTTTGTTCTCTTTTAGTGGGAAGCAGGTTTAAGAGGATCTGGTGTGGCCTGTTGCAGGGGTTAGAGAGGAGGGTGAGGTTTGGCACTGCTGATAAAGCCGAGGGAGGGGATGGCCTCTGTCCGTGGGGACCAGCCATGCTCTGTATTTATTGCCCTCAAATGCCCGTGCCTTTGGATGAGTGGGCTAAGGAGGGATGGCCTGATGCTCTGAAAGAAAATATTACTTGAGTAATGGAGCCGGCTGACTCAGCTTTCCAGGATCTGGAAGATAGTAAATCTGGAAGCAGCTTTAAGAAGAGGGTGCTGGAGACTCTTTTTGGTGGTTTCACTGTAACACAAACAACTTCTGTGGAACCCATTTGAGGGAGACTCTTTTCCTAAGAGTATTATTAGATGAAGAATGGAAACTCAGGTGCTTGGAGAGGCCATGCAGCTAACAAGAAGAACTGAAGAGGTCTGGGTATAAGAAAAATTGGCATAAAGACAAATACAGAATAAAAATCACTTTTAACCCTGGTATAAGGAAAACAACAGCACAACTGGGATAATAAAAGGCAAACATACTGTGGCCGGGGACCAGAGAGAGGGACTTGGACTGTGGCCATCAGAAGGACCTCCTTAGCTTCCATGGCGAGTTACCCTGTTTGATTCCAATCTCGGTGTGCTCCCAAATCTAGATACTTCCAGGAAAATCCCTGATATTTAAATATTAGCAACCAATCCACAATCTAAAGGCCATCTACCAGATGGGGCCTGCTGTTGTCATAACTGCCACCTCTCCGTTAGAGCACGTTTGCCCTTGAAACAAAGTCTATAGCTGATGCTTGATGATCTGGGGAGACCCCGGCATGGCAGACTCTTCTCTGTGCTCAACATCTGCGTGGCCCTACAGACAAACTTTCAAGGTCAAATTGATTATCTTCCAGCTTAGCAAAGAGGCAACTCCCTAATTATGTCAGAAGGCAGGATTATCTCTGATCATTTGAGCTAGGGCTCTGGATAAAACATCAAAAGCAGTACTTAAATAACACAGTCACGAATCACAGATTCATTGCATTTTCTCTTACTATAAAACCAAGTTCTGGTGGCCCATTTTGCTCCATTAGTAGAAGGGTTTTTTCAGGCGGTTTTCGCTTGTATATAATACAACCCCAAACCCAATGACAAAATGTCACCCTGGGCAAGAGGGAAGCTCTACATTGTGTCACGGGAGGTTCTGTCATAAAGGCTCTGCAGGAAGCCAGGCAGGTCCTTGGCCCAAACCACCCAGGACTAGGAACTGGTAAGCACTTCTTGGCTCATAAGAACCGTTGTGCATGTCTCTTCCCAACTCCATCCGTGGTCAGTGATTTCACTCTGGTAGCTTGAATTCGGCCATGACAAAAGTATTTTCACCATGGGAATTGGCAAATGCTTCAAATGGCGGCATTTATTTCCCGAAGAGCTTGGCATTAAACACTTATCAAGAATCCACTGAGTACTTCTCAGTGCTGGAAGATCTCCGTGCTTCTGCCTTGACACCTGAGCCCACCTGGTGTTCCTCTTAGATATATCATATTACCGTATCGCTTGCTACTCTGAAAATATAAAACAAATATATACAGTTTTAAAAGGGTGCATATTAAATTCAATTATGTTTTACTTATTTTCTCAAATATTCTTGTCTTTTAAAAATAAACAACCATACTGTTAGCAGTGTTGTAGGAATGTTTTCTTCACAGTTTTATTCCTACCAGTTCCCAGTTCTGGGTGGTTTCGGCCATCAGAGTAGCTTGGTCTTGCCCCACCTGAGTCCATCAGAGTAGTGACTAGTTAACTGCCCTGAACAGAGAGTCCAAAGTTGCATTAGGCCCAGGTTTTCACTGCTTTTGTCGTCGTCTTTTGCTTTCTGTGTTCCTTGAAGGCGGGGACCTTGTCTCACTATTTTTTGTACACCTTGGCACTGACACACAGTAGGCCCACAATGAATGTCACTGGCATCCATGACAAAGTCTTGCCGAAAATGGCTAATGGACATTTCACGAGTAGTTGTTATAATTCCTTCCGATTCAGGCAAACACACATTTTGGGGAAATTTCCATTTTAACTGTACTTTAGGCAGTTCAATTTTAAAGACAAAGATGCTTATCCTTGTACTCCAACTCGGGGGAGGATATGTGGTGCTCTGCTTAACACAATCAATTCCTCGCCTTCAACACCAATTTTTGTTTGGTTTATTTCTTTTCTTCTGGAACTTTTCAGAATGAGGAACTTTAGCAGGAAAAAACACAATTTAACAAGATAGACATTTAGTTCGATAGAAGAATTTTGCTGGTGTGAAAAATATAAATTACAAAAAGGACTTTGGCTCTGAAAGATAATTAATAAAACCTCCCCGTGTGATGACAAATCTGACACCTTGTCTAAAGTCTGGCAGAGAAGAAAGTGTTGAGTTGCACAGTTAGAATAAAATGTTCCACTTCACAGCAAGGCCAGGCAGGACCTGATAATTATTTCTAAGCAAGAAAAGGTCACAGTCTAGTTGTTAAATTGGCACGACATCAGGCCTGCATGTAGAACCGTTGACCATCAGGACAGTCTTCATTTAGATTTTCCCGATTTCACAGTTAAATGTCGTCAGGAATGTGAACAATAATGAAGATATTTCCTTTTAGATATTTTGGAATAAAACCGTATTTACAGAACTTTTCTCTCCGTACATAAGCTCCATTTTGGGGGTGGTAGGTTGAGGAATGGCCCCCAAACATGACCACAACCCAATCTCCAGAACCTATGAATGCTGCCTTATGTGGCAAACGGGACTTTGCAGATGTGATTATAAAGATCTTGAGGGGGAGTATTTTGGTGTATTCGGTTGGGCCTGATATAATCACACGGCTCCTTGTAAGAGGGTAAGAGGGAGACAGGAGGGTCAGAGTCAGAGACCGAAGGCAGCGTGACAGTGGAAGCAGAGGGAAAGAGAGAAAGAGGAAAGGATGCTATGCAGCTGGCTTTGAAGATGGAGGAAAAGGCTGTGAGCAAAAGGGATGCAGGCAGTATCTGAATGCTGGAAAGAACAAGGAAATACATTCTCCCTCGGAGCCTCCTGAAGGAACCCCCCAGCCCTACGGACCCACTTTAGACTTCTGACTTCCAGAACTGTATGATAATAAATACGTGTTGTTTATGGGAATTTGTTACCGCAGTAACAGGAAACCAATACAGGGGGCATGTCTTATTTTGGGATCCCCTGATCAGAGCCTGAGACAAGGACTAGGTACAGGTGGTTTTATCTGGAAGCAGGAGTGAGACACAGGAGGGTGAGGCGGGGGAGGCGGAAGAGCCAACAGGTAGGAGGCATTAGTAAGGTCATGGCTGTAGACGTGAGGGCTCCATCCATCCGGGCCTCAGAGCGGCACATGCAATGCCCCTCGGGGTTGTGCATATGGCTGAAGGCGGACTGGGGCATCTGTCCAGCTGCCCTTCCGATGGATGGAGGGCTGCCCCCAGAATGTTAGCTAACTCTGCCAGCTCCTGCAGTGCAGAGGAAATCCCCCAAGCTGACTGTGGAGGGATGTGAGGACACCCCGAGGGGCATGATGGAAGCACCAGGTTGAATACTCAAACCCCAGACCTGTTCACTCAATCAGGTGCTCATCTGTAGTCTCCACGATGCAAGGTCTTTTATGTAGACCAGGCAAGGCTTCCAGTGCCCGGCACATAGTAGGTATTTAATATTCACTCAAATTTGCTGGGCTCACCCCAGAATATCTCAGATAGGGAGACTCCCTTGCTTGACTTAACAGAGGCAGGACTTATCTGTCAATTGACAGCATTAATTTAGTTACCAAAATTGTGTAAATAAACATAAGTGCCATCAACTCTGGGGCAGGCCCATGAGCCAAATCCGCCTAAATGAATTCAATGAAATTCTTACAACACTGTTTTGCTTTTCCCCTTTAGATTTGCCAAAAGAGTCTAGTTAATTAATCCTGGAATCTTAATAATCATAGTTAATTCCATTTGGGCAAAAATCATGATTTTATTGAATGGATTGTATCAATTCCATTTGGCTTCAGTTTTTTTGCCAAACTGAACAAGGACATGTCTGGTCAGTTCAATCCTATTTCAGAAACAGCAAAGCACCTTCAAATAATCTTGAAAACAACTCAAAGCTTGTTGGTCCCTGCCAAATTGCTCCCTATTTCCTGACCTGGCATACTTGGGGTTTGATTTACTGAACCCCTGCATGGAACATTCTTTCCTCTGCTTTACCACGTGGAAATTTTTAATTATTTTTCCAGTATAGCCTTGTGTGTGATATCTTTCTAGTTCCTAATTCTCATCCAAAAAGGGTGTTCTTTTTTATACATGCGTCTCTATATTAATATAAGTAATAATAATTTTAGATAACATATACCACCTACCATGGTATGTTCTAAGTACTTTGATTAATGATAACTCATTAAACCGCAAATTAGTGAGAGTAGATAAAATAATTGGCTTTATCTTAACATATGAGGAAACTGAGTTACAGAGAAGTTAAGTAACTTGCCCAGGGTCACACAGCAATTCATAGGCACAGGTGGAACTGAACCAATGTAGTCAAATTTGAGAAACTGTGCTCTTAAATACTTTCCATCTCACTCCCAATATATGGAAACTGTACTCTACTCTACTCTACTCTAGTCTACTCTGCATGTTTTAGTTTCCCAGCTGCTAAAACAAATATCATACAATAGGTTGGCTTAAACAACAGGAATCTATTGGCTCACAGTTTTGAGGCTAGAAGTCCAATATTGAGGTGTCAGCAGGGCTATGCTTTCTCCCCAAAGACTGTGGCATTCTGGATCCTGCCAGTGATCCTCGGTCCTTGGCTTTTCTGTCACATGGCAATGCACATGGCAGCATCTTCTCTTCTGAGTTCCAGTGACTTCCAGCTTCTGGCTACTCCCTGTGGCTTCTCTTTCCATGTCCAATTTCCTTTGCTTTTAAGAACTTTGGCCATACTGGATTAAGGCCCACCCTCTTTCAGTTGGGCACACCTTAACTAATAGCATCTTCAAGGGTCTTATTTGCAAATGGGTTCATACCCACAGGACCAGGGGGTTGGGACCTAAACATGCCTTTTGTGGGGGGCATGCTTCAATCTATTATATTATATAATATCATATCATGTATCATGTCATATTATATACTTGCTTATGAATAAGCCTTTCCTTTATAACAATGCATTTATCAAGGACAGATCTGTGTGCTTTGTCAAACTCTCCGTCTCCAGCAACTAGCCCAGCACCTTTGAAATCTGGACTAAGGGAGTTGATGAAGAAATGAACCTAACCTCTCATTATAGCAGTTTGAAAAAAAACCATAACTTGAAAGGAACAATGCTAAGGGAAAAGAAAGAGACTACTCATCTTTATGGCCAGAAAATGAGCATTTAGGACAATCATTTTTATATCAGGACTATATGACAGGCTTGTCAAAGGATTCTCAAGTCATGTCTCTCCTTTAATCGTCCCTTCCTCCTTCTCTCAATATTCCCCACTCCTTTTACCCCTTTCCCTACTCTGTTTCTTGAACTCCATTTGTTTGTTCAAATTACTGAGCTTGTTTATATCTTGAAAAACCAAATAAAGGGAACCAATGTTTTCTAAGTGTCTACTGTGGGACTGGCACTGTGGCACTCTATATTAATTTCTTATTAATGCTATAACAAATTACTACGTACTGAGTGCTTTAAACACACAAATTTATTATCTTATGCTTCTTGAGGTGAGAATTTTGACATGGGGTTCACTAGGCTAAAATCAAGGTGGCAGTGGGGCTGCATTCCTTTCTGGAGGCTCTAGGGGTGAATTTGTTTGCTTGTCTTTTCCAGTTTCTGGAAGCTGCCCACATTCCTTGCCCCATGGTACCCCACCCCCCTCCATCTTCAAAGCCAGTAATGATGGGTTGGATCCTTCTCACACTGCATCACTCTCACCTCATTTTTATGGTCACATCTCTTCCTCTGAATCTTCAACTTCCTCTTCCACTTCCAAGGACCCTTGCGATTACATTGGATTTACCCAGATAATCTAGGCAATTGTAGTCAGCTGCTTAGCTACTTGAATCCCCCTTTGCCATATAACCTGACGTAGTCACAGGTTCCCGGGATTAGAGCACAGACATAGACCTCCAACCAGGTAGACCTCCTGCGTACGTTTTCTCATTAAAGCCTCCCAGCAACCATGACATGTTCATTCTACCAAAGAGAGCATGAAGACTGTTCTAAGATAAGTCATTTGCCAAAAGTCAGAAAAGTGATAACATAGCCAGAAGGGGAGCCCAGATTAGTTTTGCCTTCTTGTCCCATGATTTTTCAGATAGATTCAGCTTTCCTTTCAAAAATTTGAGAAAAAGATATTGTCTCACTAACTTAGAAATAAGGCCTGGGGTGTTGGTTCCAGATGGTGTATGAAAGCAACAATTGGACTTACTATACCAGGACCATTCTCTCCTTTACCTTCCCAAGAATCACAGAATGATTGCTGAGTGTCTCTGACCCTAATGCACAAGAAGGTGGCAGGCATTCTAAGTTACCAGGGCTGTAAATCACCAAGAACATTTAAAGGCGGTCAGACTCAGGGAGAGAGCGGATGACATGAGCTTACACTCACAGGGAGGGCATAGGTGTGTGTGTATCTTTGAAGTGCTTTTGTCACTGTGCTTACCCTGTAGGCAGTGTGAATTTATAAACTCTTCCAGGATTCTGGATTTTTTGGTCCTAGGCAGGATAAAGAATCAATCAAAATACATTGCAGGAACATTTTTATATCCTGTAAGTCAGAGGTAGTAGCCTTTCTTCCCCGCCAATCGAAAATCCTCCAAACTGATTCCAATAGACCAACTTTGACAAGAGTAAACCAGAAGTGTTTGTGGTGAGGATAAAGTAACTGTCTATCCACACTAACAGCAGAAAGCAGAGTGAGTCAGTGAAAGGAAAACAACAAAGTGCCAAGAGGCACTAGCGACCTGGTTTGAAAAACACCATTTTAGATCTGCCTTAAGAGAGGATCAGATCTGAGGTTGTTCACAGGCTATTGAGATAATTATTTGTGGCAGGAAGTTTCTCTCTTTCTATTTATGGCTGCTTCCAAGACCGTTGTGTTAAGCTCTTATGTTCCAATACTTCTTGCTGGCCTCTGGGACGTATCTGTGCTGTTAGTGGTATGGGAGACCCCTCTGTCCTTGACACTTCCATGTTTAGAGTATGGGCAGCTCGGCCATGAGGATGTCCCATGTTGGGCAGCTCTCCTGGATACCTGTCCTTTAAGCAGTGACTGAGTTCTGGGCTCTTTCCATTGGATGATTCCACCACCTTGGAAATCCTCCCCATTTATTTGCAGGATTAGGGGAAGAAAGTGGATGGAAGGTCACAAAGAACATTTCAGGGACCAGGCCTAGAAGTGGTAAAAATTGTTTCACCCTCATCCTGTTGGCGAGTGTTTAGTTGCAAAGCCAACATAACTACAGCGGAGCAGGGTGCACAGGAGTCTGGATACCACTGGGACAAATTGCCAGAGACTCACAGCAAGAAGAATTTATAACTTGAAGAGCCTTTTCCCAAAGGCTAAAGCAGGGGTTGCAAACTCAAATACCTAGAGGGCCAGGCAAGTACGAAAGTGACTTGACTGAGCAAGTGGTGGGGGGGCAATTCCGTAGAGAGTGGCAGAGACAAGGAAAACTCTGAATGCACACACTACAGAACATAATATTCAAATTTTATGAGAGACTGCTTGGGCTAAACTAACCACATCTGCTGGTCATGTCCACCCCATATGCTGCCAGTTGGCAGCCTGTAGTCTGGGAGAGGAAAAAAAAATCATTTTGCTGGAAACAAACCCTAAAGTTGGCTGTATTCTTGAACCAGTACCTGTCAGGAGAAACACACACCTTAAGAGAGCAAGTTCTGCATAGCTGCAAAGAAATGGAAACTAAAAAGAGAAGCAGGTATAAAGAAGGCTAATGTAAGGATTTGCTATTCATGCACAAGCTTAGGGCAGTGTTCTAGTTTGCTAATGCTGCGGAATGCAAAACACCAGAAACTGATTGGCTTTTATAAAAAGGGGGTTTATTTGGCTACACAGTTACAGTCTTAAGGCCATGAAGTGTCCAAGGTAACACACCAGTAATCGGGTACCTTCACTGGAGGATGGACAATGGCGTCCAGAAACCTCTGTTAGCTGGGAAGGCACGTGGCTGGCGTCTGCTCCAAAGTTCTGGTCTCAAAATGGCTTTCTCCCAGGACGTTCCTCTCTAGCAAGCTTGCTCCTCTTCAAAACGTCACTCACAGCTGCACTGAGTTCCTTCTCTTTGAGTCAGCTCATTTATATGGCTCCACTGATCAAGGCCCACCCTGAATGGGTGTGGCCACGCCTCCATGGGAATATCTCATCAGAGTCATCACCCACAGCTGGGTGGGGCACATTCCAAGCAAATCTAATCAGCACCAAAACATCTGCCCCTCAAGACTACATCAAAGATAATGGTGTTTGGGGGACACAATATATTCAAACTGGCACAGGTAGCATCTCTTGCCTGGGCTATAAAGCTCTGAGCTGCCTTTTTCAAGGGATGCATGGACTTCTACAAAAGGAACACAACTCAGCCAACAACTGGTGATGATGTTCTGACATTGCAGCTGATCATGAGGTGCCAATTCCCCCCTGACCTCTTACTCTCTGATTCAGGTCTCTGTTGCTTCCCCTTGCATATTTCTGAATACAGTCTATCCACTGAACAGTTGTACAGTAGCAAGGACACTAATATTTTGCTCCTATTTCTCAATAGTCACCCTAGGAGCTATCAGTGAAGCATGTATATTAGTTTAAAGATGATACATAGAAATAATAATAGTAGCAAATGTTTATTGGGCAACTACTATGTGCCAATTACTGCTTGAGCCTCTTTACAATCATCCGTTCATTGAATCCTCACAATATCCAGTAAGATGCCGTTATTATCCTATTTCACGTCAGAGGAAACTGACACACAGGAGGTTATTTGCTCAAGGTTACCCAGCTGGTGAATGACAGAACTAAGAATTCATGCTCAGCCATTGCAGAAACTCTGTCTAGAACACAAATCTGCATTCATAAATAGGCTGATGGCAATTTTTAAATAGAAATCCTTTGGTGATCATAAAACCTAATCACTGCTGAGCTCGTGAAGCTGTGTCGGTTACCTATTATTTATGAGGTGCAAGGAAATGCACAAATGAACAAAAAAACATCTAGGAGACCAGTATTGCCATGGCATTAAAGGAGAATTTGGAATGTTGCTTATACTGTATTTTCTGAAGTTAAAGAGAAAAGTGACATCTGGTGATGGTGGAGAAGGGGCTTGCCTCATTTTGAGTAATGCCCAAGTCCTAATTCTTACAACACTGAGTATTGCGCCTTCATATCCCGCCACCAAACTTCATGTAACTGAATTGAAGAGTGGGTATAAGTGACATGTCGATTCACAGATAGTGTTTTGAATTCTGCTAAGAAGTTAAGGGACAAAACAGTTACTAGAACTTATGTCAAGACTGTGACAACTTACCATCAAGACATATATACATTCATTCATTTATTTACTTATTGGAGCACTGACTTAATCTGGATACTTTTTTTAAATGCATTTTTGTAACTTCTGAGCACTACTACACGAAACTCAGAAAGGTATGCTGGAATACATGTGAAATCAGGGTATGTTGGTTAACAGGATGGGTCTATACTTCGTCTCCATCTACTGAGCTAATTCTTACCCACCTTTGAGGTCTAAGTGGAAATGACCCTTCTTTGGATTGCTTTCCCTGTTCCTCCTGGCTGGGATAAGATTCCTCTGTCCCCACATACCCTTACCCGGCCCAACCATAGGCTTTTTTGTGCTCCCAAAGCAACCTATATTTTCCTTCCAAGGAAAAATTTAATTGTAGTTACTCAGTTAATTTAATTATGATTTATTAATGTGTCTCTCCTTTCTAGACCATAATAATAGCTAACACTTATTGACCTCATCCTGGGCAGCACTATTTTAGTTGCTTATATGGTATGTGCTATGGCCAGTTACAGATTTTAGTTGCTTATATGGTATGTGTTATCCCATTGAATTCAGTCACTCTGTAATGTCTTATTTTCCACATTTTTTTAGATGAGAGAACTGGGGCACAGAGCAGCCACGAAAAATGTTGAATCACACAGCCATTAAAAGGCACAGCCAAGTTTTGAACGAGTAAAGTAACTCTGGGATGCAGGCTTTTAATTGCTGTATTATAACACTTCTGTATAAGCTCCGTGACAACCTAGCAAAGTGTTCCAGCATCCTAGGAGATGAATAAGTATTTGTGAATGAATGAATGAATGTACTAATGAATGAATGAATGATTTGACTAGTTCTTGTCTCATACTTTTATGTTACAAAACATTTACACTTAATTTTGACTAGTTGGATGAAATGACCCAAGACTGCATGGGCACAACTGAACTTGTGGATGTTCTCCCACCACACCCATCCCGACCCTCTCCCTTCCCCAATCCCATAGAGTTGGACTTTGGAAAATGTCCTCCTTTTTTTTTCATGACTCCAGAAGAATCCTGAGTAGACCCTGCCAAGGAATCAGGATAAAGACTGAGCTGCCAAGAGATAAGGAAGGGAGCTAAACTCACCCATGGAGTGGTCAATGTTCACATCTTCATTGCTGACTCTTCTCTCTCAGTCCTGGATACTTACACTCTTGGACCGTGGAGAAATTCCTCTCCATTAGTATCTATAGTGTGATTGGTTTTCTGGCCTGGGATTTGAAATCAGATTTAGCTGATTAGAAGGTGAAGGTAAAATAGCAAGCTCAAGATACCTGGAGGTGACCTTTAATATTTGCCGTTTAACTGGATTAGCGTTGGCCAGTTATAGATTTTCTGCTTGCAAAATTGCCAGCACGTTATTCCGAGACCTAAATCTGCATTCTGCATATGTGCCACTTGGGATGTCAGCGTTAAGATAGCAGAAGCTGGACTCATGCCTCTTTCCCTCCTCTGACTATAGAAAGATGAAAGTCCCTCCAGTCACTTTCTCTGATGTTTCTCAGATGAGCCGTAGAGTGAACATCCCAAGGTTGATGCTTGCACTTGCTCCTTGGGTGCAGTGCATTTCAGAGGGCTGGTATTTAGAGAGGAGCCTGGTAGCTCAGCTTCCAACCCTACCTGAGCTCCTACAAGTTCTCAGGTGGGCCTGATGATGACTTGTCTTCAACAGCCTTTGCCCAATGGTTAAGAGTGAAGGTTCTGGTATCCAAGTTTGATTTTTCAGGAAGCAGACTCCAGACAAGGATCTGGGTGCAAGTAGTTTATCTGGGAGGCAGGCTCAGAAAATACCAGCAGGGGTTGAGGAAATGAGCCATGGAAAGGAAGGAAGATAATGAAGGATGAGTTATCAAGCCAGCTACTGCTGTGGGCAACTAGGGTTCAATTCCAGGTGGGAACTGGAGACAGAACCTGCCTTGGAGTCATCCCACCTGTGGGATTGGGGAGCTGGGGTATTTACACACATCAGCTATTGGCCCACAGCTGCTTCTGGGGATGTTAATTTCCAAGCACTTTTGGCCTGTTTCTGTGCTCAAAGTAGCCTTCTACAGATGCCAGAGAAATATGTCCCACAAAGTGATACAACGCCCTGCCCCTGATGTGTACGTCCTAGGGGGTATGGGTGGGCACTGACGGCGGGCCAAATCAGAGGGTACTCGGGTCTGAATTCAAATCCTGGCCCTCTTCCTAATGATCATCTTGGGCAAGCTTGTTCACCTCTCCTGAGTTTTAGGTCCCACCACTATAAAATGTATCTTATAATAATACATACATCTTAGGGCTCTGGGGGAGATTAAATGAGGTAATGCATATAATGAGCTTGGCATGATGTTTGACATACTGTGAGGATGCAGAAACATTACCTTCATGTTAAAGTATATGGAGCATCTTCTCTGTACCAAGGTATATGGTAGATGCTCAGTTTTAACAAGTAGGCACAAAAGGAGGTAATCCCTAACTCCCCCATCTCCTACTAACCCTTAAGATTCTTTATTATTGTATTGTGAGTTCCTCATTGCCCAGGAAGGTATAAAGCATTTAATCTAAATTTTGAGGAGTGAAGGAAGTGCTCTAAGGATTAAGAAAGGCAAAACTGAGCCTTCGGAAACAATTTAAAATTTTAAATTTTGTAGTAATTAAATTTACATGTGTAAAAAGAAACTGGCAAATTTAATTTTAATACTCTGCTTAGGTTAATCTGTAAAATAGTATCATTTCAACATACAATCGATATATTCATTATTAATTACATATTTACATTCTTTTTCACATTTAGACTTCAAAATCCAATGCATACATTACACTTACAACAGCCCATTTCTGAACCAGCTAAATTTTAAGTGCTTAGTAGCCACGAGTGACTCATGGCGCCATGGTGGACGGTGAAGTCTAATGAGTCCTAGATTCCTTTTAGAAGTAAATGCCAACGGAATGGTTCTGCTAACTTTTTCACCCCTCTTCAAGGATGACAATGCTCCTTTGCATGTATGAAAGAGAAGTTGATTTTAGCTCAGCCATCATAAGAAATTGACAGTTTCTGTAATAAAATTTCACACATGGAAACCATGGTGAAAATCTTAGCAGGTGTAAAAATCTGACGAAGTTATTTCTTTCACTGCAACTTAATGAAAACTACAGCAGCTGTTCCCATTTGTGTGTTTTCCAAATCTCGCTGCCAAAACGAATTGTTGGCAGCCACAGAGGAAGTATCAACTTACCTCTTCATTTAGGAAATAAAATTAAAACCTCAGCTCATTTCTGAGAGTCACAGATTTGGTAAAAGTTAGCAGGGCAAACACAAGAGCTGACATTACAATATTGACGGCTTTGGTTTTCTCAGGTGCTGCTGCTAACATCTGCAGAAAATTTGGACTGCACCCCTGGATTTCAGCAGAAATTATTCCATATCGAACAGCCAGCTGAATTCATCAAGGACCAGTCGATTCTAAACTGTAAGCAATGCTGCGTGACCATGATTTTGGCCTGTTCTCATATTTGAATTCACCAATGTCTAGGCGTGTGTCTCTGTATGTGGAATTTTCTAAACTGTTCTCTGATCATTTTTCTTGTGTACTGCTTGACTCAGGTGGAAGGGCTTGGATTAGGGCCTGCTTTTCCAGATTGGAGGTGAATAGATTAAGTGTGTTTTTCTTTTCAGGCATTTCCTGACATTCCCAGGAAAAAGGGCTGTCAACCTGCAGCATGATTATTGCTTTATGTAAAGGAAATGGAGTCCATTTCCCCTGGGCAGACCACTGAGAACAAAACTGTCACTTTCCTGTAGATTGGTGTCCTACCTGTAGTTTTCTATACATTAGATCAAAATAATGGTGAGAGCATGCTGTTGGTTTCTGGGAACATTTAGGCATAGGAGTTCAAAACTCTTGTTCTTTAGGCTAGTAAGATGGTCTTCAGAAAGATTCAAAACCTCTGCTGGCTATTCTGTGGATTAAAATAAAATTTTCCAAATCCCAGTTGATTTCCTTAAAATGTTTACCTCTCTGATCTGTGTTCATAATCGCCTCCTATTGTTAATATCAAAATTATATTATTTTGTCTTTGTGAAGGCATAGAGTTCTTGTCTTTATATATGACAAGCACAGTTTTAGCACAATAGGATTTAAAACTGATGTTAGATAAATAACCATTTAATTGTAGGCTCTTGAGCACTGTGCTTTAACATTTGGGGAAGGAGGATATGAAAACAGTCATCTAATTTGGTGAGAGGTCCTAAGGTCTCTTTAAAGAAGGTAATTGCCCATTTGCTGTTATGGTCTCAGGTTTGTCTTCTAGGCCTGCCACATTCTTTCATTCTTGTGCTATGTGGCTGGCGTGTTTAAAGAAAAGAAAAGAAAAAAAAAGTGGTTGATTGGATTGTCCTGTAAGGCTGGAATACATTTTAGGAGTTAAAAGGAACACAATAATGAGGATGCAATGTTAAGCACCCAAGGTGAGGCCCATGCACATCATGAAGCAATTATGCCAATGAAATCATTGCAATAATTAGAATCTGTAACGACAAGGTGCAGGACTGGCACAATAAGTGAATCCCAATATGTGATTTCATGTTAATTTGATCCCTGAGCATGACTCCTGGGTCAGACTGTCAGGAACTCTCATTTGTCTTTTGATTCTTTTATGTATCAGAATCAATATATTTCAAATGAAACCTGGTTTAAGATAACCAGGTTTTCTGCCTCTTCTCTTCCCTGCCCAACCTCTCCCCTCCCTCTTGTTTTCTCTTCTCTCCCCACTCTTTCTTTTTTCTTTTATTCCAAATGATTATCCCAAACGGCATCTATGTTAACATGTTGGAAACGTGAAGCTACCCTGCATACATAAATTAATAGAGTTGGTATGCAAAGCAGGCCTGTAAATGTGATTGCTTCTCTAATCTTCACGACACCAAACAGCTTTTAATTCACCACTGAGAAGCTGGAAATAATCATACTTTGGGGGCTCTTTTTTTTTTTTTTTTTAATTTAAACTAGCCCATACCATATATTACAATATCATAGTTTTGTGTGCATCTGTTTGTTTTTTTTAATCCCCTGAGTAATTAACTGGGTTATGGTTGTTGGTTCTGTATAAACTAGTACCTGCTAAATGGAACTGAGTTGATTATCAGTGATAGCACATTCTGGAAAAGTCAGTGATATGGGAATTGAGGACATTTAAAATTTTCTATTTGTGTATGGGCTGTTGGTTCAGTAAAATCTGACTAGCCCCCTTTCAATGAAACATATGTCCATCTATGTTACTAGGGTAAAATATACAAAGACCAGATCTAATTAAGTACTTTTAAGTTAATTTCAAAGCAACAAATATAGGTTCTCTTATTTTCTCTGTATTGTGATTTTTGGGTAATTTCCAGAAGTAGCCCCTCTCCAGGGAAATGCTATAAGCATACCCCCAGTAATAAAGTTAATGAAGACCCAAGTTTCCTCGTACTTGTGAATGCCCCGTTATTTAAAATCTGAATTTCCAGAAGTAATGTATTTCAGTCGTTCTGTTCTGTCATGTGTTCTACTTGCAAGAGGAAATAAAAAGCCCAAAAATTTCAGTCTGTCTCTCTGTCTTTCGCTCTCTCTCTCTCTCTTTCTCTCTCCCTCCCACCCTCTCTCTCCTTGTCTGTGAGTTTGTAAGTGTGTTGTGTGTGTGTTTCTTTCATGAATTTTCTTTCTGGTTCAACCCAAGACCTTTCTGTCTCAGAAAAACGTGAATAATCAAGTACTCTCAGAATGCAGAGCATGTTGACACAAATCAAATATTTTATGAAAACTGAAAAGAATCAAACAGAACCAGAAAGTTTAAAATACTTAGATATTTGAGGTTTCATACCAAAGAGCCAGGCAGTGATTAGGGATATTTTGGTAACACGTAAATATAAGCTGATGTTCTAGCTAATAGCAGAGGTTGAAAGAAACTGGGATAGTAACCTTATCTAGGGCCCTATTTCTGGCATTCACACTTTCCGTTTTTCCTTTATCCAAGCGAAACCTTTGCAATATTTAAGAACTTCAGGTCACCAGTCATTGTGAATTTTTGTGTTGCAGAAAGTGTAAACATAGCACAGTCAATCAGTTGATGCCTGTACTTCTCACCGTTCTATAAAGTTGTGTAAAGTGTTGTCTCTTTGCTTGACAGGCATAGTATATCTGCCCAAACCCCAGACTTATATCCAACCATTCTGTGTTCTGCTTTTATCCAGTTGCAGGGAATGTTTATTCTGCCCACGGCTCCCTGCTCTCTTTGTTCACAGTAATATTTCCTTTTATCCTTTTTCATCTTCCTCCTCAATTCTCCGTGACTTATCTTTTTCTACTTTAACTGTTACTAATGGTCACCTCCACTCCTTTTATTCCCCTAATATTTTATTCACTGCTCACTCTGATACATCTTTCTCTCAGTTCCTTCCAAAGCCTTTTATTTTCTTCACGTCCAAATAACTCCTTTTTCTACTCCCTTTTCTGCTAACTAGACTTGCTTTTGTCTATAAAAGCCATTTTTCAACAAGCTGCAAGGATCAAAACATGGTATTCCACAATTTCTCCTAATGCAATAGGGGGGTGGTAGCTCTTTCATTGTACCTTATGCAGCATGAGACAACGCCCCCCGGCTCCTGGTCACTTGGACAAAACTTTCCTGGCTTCATCGTGGTCTTGAAAGGGGAGCTGAAAAGATGTGGTTATTCCCATTTTTCAGGGAGACATTCAGGAAGAAAGGTAAAGGCAGCTTACAGAGCAGCAGCTCGGAAAGGAGATGCCCAGCTGAGGTCTTGGGACTCAGGGAGAAGTCGCAGAGGGATTTCTAGCAGGGGCTCCCTAGCGGCTTCCGAGAATGCTCTTGTGGCAGCAATTCTTGCTTCTCCAACAAAATAAAAATCATGTAATTCCTGATAGTTACCATCTTGGTGCCATTAGAGTTGGACAGTGTTTTAGTTTTCCAACTGCTAAAGCAAATATCGTGCGGTGGTCTTAACAACAGGAATGTGTTGTTCACGCTTTTGGAGGCTAGGTAAGGCTTGCTTCCTCCCAGGATCAGTATCTTCCGGCTAACCGGCGGTCTTTGGGGTTCCTGGCTTTTCCGTCACATGGCAACACACATGGTGATGTCTTCTACTGGCTGCTGCCCATGGCTTCTCTCCAACTGACTGTTCATAAAGGACTCCAGTCATCTGGATTAAAGCCCAACATGATTCAGCTGGGCTACACCTTAACTGAAGTGACATCTTGAAGAGATTTTATTCACAATAAGCCCACGACCACCAGAATGCAGACCAAGACCAAGAACATGTTTAAACTCAGGTATACAATTCAACCCAGCACAGACAGCAACCCTGGTTACCGCCTCCCAGCTGACTCCCGTGCTCCCGAGTTCCTGCTGGCCTGAACAACCAGCCGCCCACCCAGCTCGTGTTGGCAAATGCCAAGTGTAATGGCCCTGACCGATAGCTTGTGTTATGTGAAATCACATAACAGAATGATCTGCCCTCCAGGCACACTTGCTGGAACTATGGAGGGGTTACTAGCCATCAAGTTCAGTAGCAGACACTACGCCCATAACCCTCTAGCCTCCTTTACTGGGTCACTGGCCTTCAGTGTCCAAGAAGGACGTCCTGTTGGCCACCCAGCCACTAACAGGACAGTACATTTTTCCCCATGTTCTTACTTCATGGATCGCTCCTCTTGTACCACACGTACACACACACACACTCTCACTCAGACACTCAAATATACAAATAGAAAATGCTACACTTAAGTTCACCTAAAATGCAACACTGATAATTACACTTTTATTAAAGAGGCTGTATTAGTCAGAACAGGTTAGGCTGTGCTGTGGTAACAAACAACCCCAGTAACCTGAAACAATGAAAGTTTTCTTACCCAAATCGTGGTAGGATGCAGGCAGGCTCCCTTCCACAGAGGGACCGAGGGATCCAGGCTACTGCCGCTTGGTCCTGCTGTCTCGGGGCTTCCAGTCACCATGATTTCACTGAGTTGGCAGAAAGGGGGACAAGAAGGAGCATGGAAGAGGCAGCCCAATGCTCAACCACCTCGACTTAGACATGTATCATTTCAGCTTACGTTCTGTTGGCCAGACCTGGCCATGTGGCCAAGCTAACTGCAAGAGTGTCTGGGAAATGTAGAGGAACACATGCCACTGTGAGCACCCCCATCTCTACACAGAGCCTAACGGAGCAATATTGCCCTAGTCAAAAGGAGACTCCAGGAAAGGCGCAAAGGAAGCAGCCGACTCAGATTTACCAGGACCTCTCTCAGTGGGAGAGAGGACAGTGGTGGTCAGTTCCAGCAGGAGAGCGGGAGAGCAAGCCCTCATACCTCCGACTACCTCCTGCTTTCCTTAGCAGAGCGTGCTCCCGCTGAGCGGGGTGAGCGTCTTCCCTGCTCTCTCTCAGGAACGTTAGGGAGGAGCCTCAGCTTTTTGAGGTTTCCAGTGAGGATCGACTCCAATTGCTCCTACTAGTGATCATAATATCGTGGTTAAGAGCGCATAGGTTTTAAATTCATATAGACTAGGGTTCAAAACTCACACGGTCATGTTTGTTATGTGACTGCACGTGAGTTTTTTGAACCCTCTGAGTCTGAATCATCTCATCTCTCTAAGAAGCATAATGGCAATCTCTGATTCTAGAGTTGATGCAAAAATTGATGGAAAACATGCTTAGAATAATGCTGAGAAAACAGCCATGAATAACTATTGCTGTTATTATTACTATGCACTATTATAAATATTTTCATTTAGAGCCTCAATTCAATTTATTATTATTTAATTCATAGACCTTAGATAAGCCCAATTTCTTGTAATGAACATATGAACCTGGCAGTAAAGAAGACAAATAATACTGCCCATTAGAAAAACTGAACAGATCTGGAAAAAGATCTAAAGCATTGATTCATGGACTTGGAACTTCATGGATGAGTAAAATTTTTTTAAAAATCTTTGACAAGTGTTTTTTAAATTTTTTTCCTAAATCTAGATATGGAAAAATGGTACAAAAGGGAAGAAAGAATGGTGGTAGGATCAGACAGGAAGAGGGAAAATGCTGCCAATTACTTTGGCCATCATTTTATTTTAAACAATCATTCGGATAAAGTGGTACAGCCACTTTGGAAAACAGTTTGGTGATGCCTGAGAAAGTTAAACATCGAATTACCATATGATCTGGCAATCTCACTTCCAAGTATATACACAAAAGCATTGAAAGCAAAGACTCTAATGGGTATTTGCACACCTATGTTCACTGCAGCAATATTCACAATAGCCAAAAGGTGGTAGCAACCCAAGTGTCCAATAACAGATAATCGACAAACAAAATGCAATATATACATACAATGAAATACTGTTCAGCCTTAAAAAGAATCAAGTTTGAATACATGCTTCAACATAGTTGAACCTTGAAGACATCACGTTGAATGAAATAAGCCAGACACAATAGGACGAATATTACGTGATCTCGCTGATATGAAATAATTAGAATATGTAAATTCATAGAGTCAGAATCTAGAATGTGGGTGCCAGGGGCATGGTGGTGGTGGGGAACGGGGTGTTAATGCTTAATTGCTATGGAGTTTCTGTTTGGGGTGATGGAAGGGTTTTCATAATGGGTGGTGGTGACAGCAGAACAAGATTGAGACTGTAATTAACATCACTGTATAATTGAAAGTGGAAAGAATGAGAAATTTTAGGGAATATGTTACCATAACAAAAATTAAAAAACAAACAAACATAGAAGTATATAAAACAAAGAGTGAACCCTAATGTGAACTATGGACTATAGTTAATAGCGTAATTATAGTAAAATTATTCCATCAATTGTAACAAAGTTACCACACTAATGCAAAATGTTAATAGTAGGGAAAACTGTGTGTAAGGGAGAGGGGTGGGTATATGGGAACTCGGCCATTTCCGCATGCTTTTTCTGTAAACCTACAATTGCCTTTTTAAAAAGGGCAAAAAGTGTACATACAGCACATACCATTTTATTTACACAAACAGACCCACATAAGCACACAAAGATTAGAAGGAAATATATCAGAATGTTAACAGTGATCAGATCATGAATAACTTTTCCTTGCTTTTTCTTTTTTTTACTTATCTGTAGTTTCAAATTTTTCTGTGATAAACATGTTTTGTTTTATAGAGAGAAAAAAGATCAGCACCAAAAAAACAATAAAAACCCACAAAAAAGCGTAAGGACTAATTACAAATGAAAAGGCTGTCCTTTGAGTAAATTTTGCATTGTGAAGAGTGCACCAAATTGTCCTTATTTGCCTCATTTTACCAAAGACTGTTGTTTGGAAGCTGCTGGTCTAAGGCATTAGGTTGATGTCACTCTTTTAGCTCTAGACTTCTATGATGTTTTTCTGAAGTTTCAATTCGTTAATTTTCCTGGCGATGCAGGGATAACTCTTAGGTGACTTCCTCATGAAAAGCTATATACCTATGAAGAGAGAGACAGCGTGCGCATGACAGTGTTTCTGGAAAACTTAACAAGTGAGCATAATTTACAAGCAGATGTTGAAATAAAAGGCAGCACCGGTGCTGGACACTGAGGTATCAGTGGCACTGATAGTGACATTTGCTCTGTGATCCCTAAATGTCAAGGGCTCTCTTGGACCCCCCCAACAACGCTTTGAGGGACAATGTTCTCCTTTTCCCATTTTACAGGTGAGGACAGTCAGGTTGAGTTAAGTGAAGCAATTTACCCAAGATCCTATCACTTGTAATTGGTGAGGCCAGGGTTTGAGCCCAAGATTCCAGAGTCCTGGCTCTTATCCAAAGTTCTCTGGTCTAGTGTCTCTTACTAGTTGGTGGTGGTTGTGGTGATAAATCAAGGAAATGTGCCACTTAATTTTCTCATCTACTTTCATCAACCTGGATGCATCACAGAGAGAACTTCCACTGCACTGTCTTTTTCTGTTAACAGCCGAGTGCACACTTCCTCTGTGATAGAGAGAAAGTAGCTTGCTCTTTATTTCAGGTGAATCCAGTGCCATATTAGCCATGACCCTCTGCTCCTGACTTTCCCCTCTTCCCACTTCTTGGTCATGCCTGCCTGACACTGCCTTCACCAAGAGCCGGGTCACCCGTGAAGTGTGTGGTGATGCATTAATCATATTTGTACTTAACATACATGAGTCTTGACTTCTGAGGGTGTCTTTAATTGACTATAAATCAAACAGGGAACTTGAAAAATGAAGACAATTAATGAAAAAGCAACATGAGAAGTGTTTTGCATGCAAACGCAGGAAATACATCGCCAGTAAATTAAACGTCAAAACAAGGTCCCCTTTGACCCTGATGAGAAGATTCCATTTGGATGGTAATAAATGGATGAACTTTCTAACCTGGCAGGTGGAGGAAAGCCTGTTTCTTAAATTCGATATGACTTAAGCTTTGTCCATCTATATTCCCTATCCTTGAGGACTTCATAAGTTCTTTTGTTTTTGTTTTCATTTTGGGGATGTTTTTAGAGAACAATTTTTTTTTTTTTTTCTTTTTTCTGGTTGCCCTGTCCTTCCCACTACTAATTTGTCTTTACTCTCGGATTGGGAGATTGATGAACTGATTAGTGAAATTATTGAATGTTGTCACCATATTGCAGTCTGAATAGAGTTGAATCCCAAGGTGGCATTTTAAGAGATGTATTTGTTTCAAGTTTTTGTGATGTGCCAAGGAAAATTACTCTGTTGTCACACTAATTCACTCTATCATTATGAAGGTGATTGTGCTTTGGGTCAAAATGTGGACTCTTATTTACATTAATAAGAGATTTTCCCATATTTAAACAGAGCACCATAGGAATGCAACTTTTTTACAGGCTTGCCCCTCCCCCCACCAACATGTTTGTAACAATCTAGTAATTAGTCAATTAATATTTATTAGAATCCTGATAAGTAGGTTATGCTAGCTATTGTATTTCATAAATGTGAAATAATATAATAAAATGACTATAGGGTATAGAGACAAACAAGTGAACAGAGCAGGAAGGATATAATAAAATTCTTGGAAAGCATTCCGTAGGATTTAGGTTCTGAGTTCTACTTTGAAGATTAGGGAATATTTGGAGTTACAGAGTGAGAGGGTCTTACCAGCTGAGAGGACATAGATGTAGATTAAGCTCTCTAGGCAGAAGTTTTCTAATCAGTAAAATGAGAGAAATAAATAGACCAGAGATATCACACTGTCAGTCCTTGGGCTAAATTTGTCCAGTGTGGAAGCCTGAGGCATTTAATGGAAGCAATTAGTTATCAACATTGTGGTTTCACTGTACATATATTTTTAAGGACTAACTTCTGGGCAACATTGGGCCTCTAGAACATAGACCCCAGACACAGGCTGCCTGGGTTCAAATCCAGTGTCAGCCCATTAAGTAACTTGGGAAAGTTAGAAAAGACCTCACATGCTTCGTTTGGAAATGGATATAACAATGACAGTAACCCCAATGGGTTGTCCATAGATTAAATGTTCGTCTACATAACGAGCATTGAGTAGTGGCTGGCCAGTAGTAAGCAATAAAATATTTACTGCCAGAAATGGTATAGCTAGAGCAGAAGCCGAGGTATTCTCTGTGGCAATGATCAGCTACCCTGTTTCCTGGGGTATTTGTTCCTCTTCTATGTGAGTGGGACTTTCCAGTCTCTACTGTCTCCCTCGCATCCAGTGACTCAGCCTGCCCACCCCGTACAGGCAACTAAATCCACCTCCACTGAAACAGCCATGGCTCCTAGGACATGTGTGTGGA
The DNA here is from genome assembly GCF_015220235.1 of Choloepus didactylus. Classification (NCBI taxonomy): domain Eukaryota; kingdom Metazoa; phylum Chordata; class Mammalia; order Pilosa; family Megalonychidae; genus Choloepus; species Choloepus didactylus. Next base: position 38,033,079 of record NC_051328.1, read on the forward strand.
TCAAATGATAAGCCATAAATCATGAAACACATGTGTTCTGTTTATCATATCATTGCTATTATTGACAGGAGTGGAGATGTTTTTTGTTATCAAGGAAGCAGGGATGAAAGGGCATGGGCTGGCTGTTACTGACTGAAGACTTTAAAATCTATTCTCAGTGTATTCAATTGTCAACAAAGATAATGTGTGAAAAAGGGAGCCATGTGGCCAGAACAAGGGTGAAAGGACAGAGTGATTGGATTTCTGAAGTTCAGAATAGGAGGCAGAAGAAAGAGAAGATGGGGGAAGGCTTGACTTACATTAAGGCATTTCAGAAGTTTGGAGATGGTCGGGACCTGTGTCTGAAGAGATGTGGACAGGGGAGAAGGCAGTATTACTGAGGAGCACATGAATAGGAAATAAGGGTGAGAGCAGAGGCCCAGAGAACTGCAAGGGTCTAGACAGGGAGGGCACACAGGAAAGAGGTTATTCCAAAAGAGGTGCCAGAATTGTAGCCACTGGAGTCTAGTCTCTGATCTAACCCTGACTTATACGACCCCTTTCCGCTCTGTACCTGTTTCATCATTTGTATAATAAGGGCATAATTGTGAGGACTGTTAGAAAATAGCATGTATTGAGTCCCTACCATTTATTTAGCCAATTATTCAAGAAACACTGAATGATCGATAGCGACCCTGTGCCTGTACTGTTTTGTTAGAAACAAAACTTCAACTGGCTTCAGAAATATATGTAAATTATCAGCTCACATGACTGAAAACTTCTGGACTGTAGGAGGCTTCAAGAACACCTACATCTAGGTGCTCTGATGATGTCATCAAAATCTCCCTTCATCCCCCAGCTCTGCTCTTTTGCAGCTTTGGTTGCTTTCTTAACTCTCAGAGGGGTCGCTGCCACGATGGCCACCGATAGCTCTAGCCTTTTATTCTTCCAGCTCAGCAACGCAGAGCACCCCTTTTCCAAGTGTTCCAGCAAAATCCCATGGCTAATCCTCCTTGGGCCAGCTTGGTTCATGTGCCTGTTCCCAGGTCAATCGTGTCCAGGAAGATTTGGAACCCTGTTGGCTGGGCCTGGGGAGATGAAGATGCTGGTCCCTGAAGAAAGGGAAATGGGTGCTGGGCTGGCAAAAGCAACACGAGTGTGTTGTACTCAATCTCTAAGATTCCTCTTGGTAGTAACATTCTGTGACTGCAGGCTGTGCTCCATGCAAGAGAATTTTTAGAACCCAGCACACATGCAAGTGGAAATGTCTTTTAGGTGGCAGGGGAGGAGGACAGCCAACATGCAGTTTTCTCACTGGTGATGCTGGTGAGCAGATTGCTTAATTAAGACTGTCAAAGTCTAAGTGCTGCCATATGGCCTCTCTCTCCAACCTGTTGAGTTCCTTCATTCGCATGGCTCTGGAACTGGTGTAAATCTCTTTCAGTTCTGTTTTTCTTCAAGGGATTAAAAATTCAGGAGCATATGGATGTTACAGGAGCATCTCCCAATTTAAAGTATTAGAACCACATGAATTGGGCTGCTTAATGAGTAAGGCGTCAAAATATAAATTGGTAAAGATTAAGCATGGCTTTAAATAGTTTGAGAAGGCAGAAGATCTTATTATCCTGCAACAGATCAAATCCACACACATTATAATAGTCACAGTGCCCTCTGTTTGTCCTTTCCACATCAATTTTCATGGGAATTTTTGTTGGCTTGAAAGCAAAGGGCAAGAGGTACAAATATGTGTCATTCAAAATATCCCCAAGCACTCGTACTTGACCAAATTCACATTCTCCTTCAGGAGACGATAGAAAAAGGGGGACAGGAAAGAAAATAGCATGTATTGAGTCCCTACCATTTATTTAGCCAATTATTCAAGAAACACTGAATGATTGATAGTGACCCTGTGCCTGTGCTGGGTAAAAGAACCAGATTGAAAAGGAGCCTTCTGTGCTGAAGCCTCAATTCCAGGGGAGAGGAAGAGGCAGGTGTGGTTGAAATAAACACCTAAAAATACAGGAAAAACGATACATGAAAACTGATGGTAAGGAGTATGGAGGAAATCATACCAGATCGTATGGTAGAGATTTCCAGATGGCTGCTTCCGGGTGGGTGGCTAGGGAAGTTTTCTCTGAGAAGTTGAAGCCTGGACTGCAGGAATGAATGAGCCCAGTGAGAATCAGGTGGGTGAACATTGAGGCAGAGGGACCAGCTAATGCGAATGCCCTAAGGTGGGAACAGGATTTCTAATTTGATGCCCCCTGATCCAGGAGGGATCTATCATTTAATATGTTTCATCATCTCACCCCCCACCCCCCGCCTTAGGCATGGTTACATATAAAGGTTGATAAATGCATCCAAGATCTCAGAATTGTCAGTTGTGGAAAATGAGCCCTGATCTGACGCCAAAGACTGTGGCTATTTCCATACGAATCCAGTGTTGGTGTTTCCTCCCCCAGTGAAGTGCTCCTGTCCTTTCCCTCTGAGAAAACACTGGGGAACCTTTGATACTACCGCTGGGCTGTCAGAATGGGCACCTGAATCATTTTACCTGTCTCTGTCACTTCCAGCTGGTGATATTTCCAACTACCCAACCTCTCAGCTTCCTCAACTGTAATATGGAGGTAATGTTTTGAGGATTAAACAAGATAATCCCTATAAAGTGGTTAAAACAGTGCCTCCCATATATAAGCTCTCTTTAAAGGCTGGTTGATGTTACTATTTGAGGGGAGAGGGGCCAGGGAGGGGATTATCTGCAGAATGACACTGTTTGAATGGACAGTGCCAGCTGTGTCTACAGAAGGTGGAACAGAGATCTTTCTAGTAAAGCTTGCCTTATCTGAAATACAACACATATTCTTCCTTTGTCCTCTAAGACATCCTTTTAGGCATTTTTTATATGCTAGAGAAACTTGCTCCCCACCACACTGCTATCTCATTCTTGGCCTCCATGGGCTAAACCATAAAACGATGGTCCCTGAAGAGTATCTGAGAAGTGATTCCTCCTAAGCTTTAGGGCCAAATGTGACTCTAGAAAGATATCAAGGTCCATACCCTGCATATTACCTCCACCAGTGGGGTCTGGGGTAATACTCTGTAATAAAACGTGTTGATATTTAATATTTCTGCATTAAAACATGACTATTTACCCTGAATAGGATAAACAAGGACTACAAGGAAAATCATGTCAGTTCAGGTTGGGTTTTGCTGCCAAATGAGTTATGAAAACACTTTTGGTGTTCCGAGCATTTTGGATTTCAGAATTGTGGGCTGTACTCCTGAGAAGAATGTTCTCTTACAAGTTGCTGACCTCATTCCTGCTAAGACATTCATTTGGCCTCTTCACATCCCAGCCTCTTCTGGAGGCAGCAGAGTGTGTTGGTCCAGCCTCCAGGTGCCAGCCAAGCCCACCCCCCACCCTTCTCTTACTTTAGAGCAACTCAGTAAATGATGTCTTGGCAGGCCACCACTGAAAAGTGGCCAACCGCTGTGCCAGCCTATTTCATTCTCATTTGAAGCCAAAACAGTTGTCAGTCATCCAGGTTCCTTTTAACGGTGCGTGTCAGCTTATTCCAAAGACCTCCCAAAGGATCTATTTCTAGCTAAAACTGGTTTTAATTTTCATATGTATACATTAAATTCCATGGGGGAAGGGGGAATTCCAAAAGAGGAAACATCAATTCTGAATATCATGAAAGAAATAATTAGTGCTTGAAAAACAGTTCAAAATATGAGTCAAAACCTCCAAGGAATATGGTTAGCACTGCATTTTTCGGTGGAAGAAAGTTTGTTGAATTCAAAACAGAAAGCGTGGGTGAATGGGGATAAATCACAGTAGGAGGGGGACTCGGCATCAGATTACAGGCACTGGAGAAGGGGATGAAACTAAGAATAGGGGGGCCTGAAACTAGGGGAAATCAGGATTGTCTGGCAGAGTCAATGGGGACGTGTGGGCAGGTGGTTGAATCCAGTGACCAACAGGACGTGGAGGACACGGGTGAGAATGAGCCCTAGTCCATACTCAAGAGGGATTTGGTCTTACTGGTGCCTGGAGAAGCACCAGTTTCTAGATAAAGTCCTGGAGACAGGTGAATGGCAGGTTTGGTCTTCTGGGTGGTTCATCCATTTGGGAGCAAGGCCAAGGCAATTCTAGAATGAGTGAGGCCCAAGCTAAAGGTGTAAATGAAGTTTTTGATGTCAAAAGTTGCCTGTTTCGGTAGATGAATGGGTAAACAAATTGTGGTATATATGTAAATGGACTATTATTCAGGAATAAAAAGGAATGAAATCCTGATTCAGGCTACAAGGTAGATGAACCTTGGAAACATTATGCTAAGTGAAAGAAGCCAGACACAAAAGATCACATATTGTATGATTCCATTTATATGAAATGTTCAGAATAAATAAATCCACAGAGACATGAAGCCTATGGATGGTTACCAGGGACGGTGGGGAGTGGGGAATGGGCTGCTGAACAGGTACAGGTTTCCTTTTGGAGTGATGAACGTATTTTGGAGCTAGATGGAGGTGGTGTTTGCACAACATTGTGAAAGTCCTAAATGCCACTGAATTGTGCACTGTAAAATATTGACTTTATGTTATGTGGATTTCACATGAAAAAGTAAAAATTGCCTGCTTTGCTTCTGGGATAGCCAAATTGCTTTCAAGTTCTGTACTTACCTTGTTCATATTCTCTAACTAAGAGTTTGGGCACTGGTCTGTGGACCACACTTTTAGTATTAGGATATTATTATAGGAATATTTCAGTTTCAAATACCTTCCAGGTTTAGGTGTCTCCATTCAAATTCCTGGTAGAGAAGCTGATTAACCTGACACTGGGTCAAGAGTCCACTCTGTGGTTGGGAAGAGAGTTCAAGGAACTGGAAGTCCATTCTGTAAAGAAGGGGCTCTTAGCAAATACAAATGAGGACTTCATGCAGTGACTGAGTTCTAAGAGCTGGCCTAAACAAGCTGGGGACGTGGGCAGTGCTGGAGTCTGACTATGGGGCAATGTGCCTCGGACCCACTGTGCTCAAACATCAGTTAGGCCCACGGACAGGTTTTCAGTCATGTGGCCAAACAGCTCATAGTTCGCATAAGAAGTTCAACTTCCAAAATACCACTGGACAACTAGTTTTAATAAAGCAAAGTTGCATTTATTAGAAACTCATTCCATGAGGGAGAACACCACCTCGACAGAATCTTAGCAGTGTCTCAGAAGGTGGAAGTCAAAATGGATACTAAAGTGGGAGACTGGCAGTGGGAAAAGTTAATGATGCAATAATGTAGGATAGAAAATCATGGCAAGGGTCTTGAAGTAAGTCTTGATGAGTAAGTTATTGTTTAATAAATGACTTGTTTATCCAGGTCAGCAGACTTGTCTCAGATAAACTCATCTGCTTGAATTTCCTGCAGAGGGGTTATTCACTGATTTCTTGGGCAAAGGTTTCTGGGAGCAAAGAATAAGGTCAGCTTGGCACAGGAGGCCACACAACTTACTTTTATGCCATGCTGATGTTGGTAGTCACAGCTCTTAGCACATGGCAGTCCCAAATCAGGATTTTCCAGACTTTTGTCTAGGGGACACTGTTCTACAGAATGATATTAGGAATGCGGTGGGAAAAAGAATTGTTTTCAAGTTAAATAAGTTTGGGGAATACTGGCTGGGAATTTTTTTTTTTTTTTTTTTTTTAATTTTAACCATAGGGCTTTTAGGTCTTTAAAATGTGAAACTTCACCATGACTGTTCCAGAAAGCATGCAGGCATATTCCAAAATCTAACACCTTCCCAGTCTAAAATGAGCTGATTCAATCCTCTCCAGGTTGCGGAGCTTCACCTACACCTACCCCTATTTTTAAAAACACACTTCCACTCGCTGAGGTATCCAAAACAGAGGCTACATTTCCACTCTCACCTGGGGCCGAGGGGAGACCTGAGCTTCTGAGACTCATACCCCATCTTTCTTCCTGAGGAGGGAGAAGGTGAGACTATTTCTTCTGTGCATTCTTTCTCATTCTGCCGAGCATGTAGGAAATATGATGGAGTAAAATGCCTGAAAACATAGGCACCTTTAAAATGTAAGTTTCCATAGCATAATGACCGTGGAGTCAGGCTTGGGTCAGACTTTGTGACACCCAGGGCATCTCCCACCTCGCCCCTTTCCAGTGGCATTCTCTTATGCCCCCCACCCAGCCTAAAAGGGTCTCACGGTGGGTGGAAAACCAACTTCCCTGAAATCCTGAGTTAGCTTTACCTAAGGCTTACTATAAAATATTCACAAATTAGGAAACCTGTTTCCTCTCTCAGTGAAGCCTGGCTTTCAAGACTTTTTTTTTCCCTGAAGTCTTTAGGCTGAATGTTGAATCTTTCTCTCTTTGCATTCCTTATTCAATACCCTAGTCTTCCGTAAGGCATGTGATCCCTCTGGCAATAGAGAGAGGTCAAGGAGAAAAAGTTGAAAGGAAAGGTACACAGATAAATTTCAGTAAGGTTGTCGCTGCTACTTGAGGCACAAACCCTGGCTTACAAGGAGGACGGTCACTCTGGAGGCTCAGAGTTGAAAGCACAGAGATTTATTCCAGAACCCCCTCCTGCGGGTTGGGTTTCTAACATCTTCCTGACTTGGGCAGCATTCTTTCAGGGACTAGGTGGGTTTGAGTGGAGGTGGAGGCGTAATGCCCCATGCCTAGGAGGGGCCAGACACAGGCAGTCTTTAGGGAACTTAACAAACCTCCCAGAGGTTATTGCTGAATGAAGCAGAAAAATCCAGATACTTTATCTTTACCCCTCCAAAGCATCAAGACCCCTTATGAGTATCACCTGAGTATCTAGATTGCACCAGATAAAGGAAGATCAGGTCTGAGTTTACTAAGCGTTTTTAACAGCAGCAAACAGGCCTTGCAGCATTGCATGGCTACCCAACCCTCAAAAGCTTTCATTTTCACAGGTCCCCCATTTGCAGCTGCAGTGTCCGCCCACCTCGTAACCCTGACACCAGTGACATCGCGATAGTCCCCGTATGTTCCTTCTCATATTCAACTCCTCCCAGCTCTGTAATATTCCAGGAGAGGAGGGAGCGGTGCCTAGAGATTAGCAGCCTGGGCGCATGCTTGTTAATCCCATGTGAATGCCTCATCAGGTGGCAGCGAACACCCAGGCTATGAGATCTGACCACTCGGCTTTGCATCTCAGCTCCACCCCTCAGCAGCTCTGTGACCTGGGGGAAGTTACTTCCTTTTCTGTGTGCCATGTTCTTCTAAAAGGCGAGATTCCTTGAGATGCTGAAGGTAAATCTATGGCTGACACACGGTCCATTCTCAGTAAATGGTAGTTATTTCTACCAATTAACATGATTTGATGATGGGCCCCCAAACCTCAATTTGAGCCCGGTGATTAACTGATACATTCTGATAAAATATATCAACTTTACTCAGTCTCTTCATCACCCCAGATATTTCCTACTTTGGAAGGAGAGGTGGTGTTTGCTCTCAGGTGTCGTATCCTTTTTCTTGTCTTCCCTGAACACATTATTAACCCCGTACACTGGATCTCGGCACAGGGATCTGGCTGAGAGGTCTGAATGTTTTTAGTGTATTATTAAAATGCTTTCCATTACATTTACATAGTACCGGACGGGATGATTGCTTCACATATCGATGGTACTAAAGTGGATATTGAATGTTTCACCTGCCAAGGGCCTCCATTTAGTTCAGCCTGAGCATATCTAAAAGTGATTTGAATAGAAGCATTTGCTCTGTTATTTTGGTGATAGATTTAGGGAAATAGAAAGTAGTGAATTGCTGTGTTTTGGCCCTTTGCCAGGTCCCTCCTGGTTAAGGATAATCTGCCTGGTTGATTGAAGAAGGCCAGCTGCTGCTCTAATAGCCTAAATCAGTGGTCAATGGTACCGTATTAGCAAGTATGTCATGCCCATTGTAGTGAAAACCACCTTAATAATTATAAATTAATAACTTGTCTATTGTCTAGTACACATCAACACAATTCTGTATCTTATAAGTTGATCAGCTCTTCATTACTGATATGGCTATTCAGATCAATGCTACCTTTATCATGTCAAAAAAACAAAGCCCATCCTTGGGAAAGTTGAGATGCAAGTCCTAGACTTGAGTAAGGGAGTTCGCGCTCAGACCTTCAGTTTCGATAGCTATAAATCTTATTGAACATTGCTCAGCTCTTGGGGCTGTGAAAATCCAATGAGATAATGTCTGTGAGAGCACTTTTAAAACCTTTAAGCATTACTCTCTGTTGTTCAGCACCTCTTTTGTGTTTATGTTGACTCTTTAAAATGAATTGCATTGGTTGCCCTCTCCATATCCCATGTTAGTTTTTGGTATTTATTGTTGTTTTTCTTTTTTCTTGGATAACATGGTTGGACATGGCACATGGCCAAGAGGGATTCAATGACTGGGCTGATCTGAGACTTTTGTGCAAATGTTTGTGTCCATGCAGACTTCAGTCTGCATCCATGGACCATCTTGCATAAGGGTTCAAGCCTGCATTTTGGGTTGTGTCATGGTAGGGGTCTCCAGAAAGCTGACTCTGAGAAGGAGATTGGTGAGCAGAAATTTATTAAGTGGTGCTGTGGACGTCACCACTTGGGGAAGAGGGGGAGAAAGCAGGTGTATTAGTTAGGGTTCTCCTTGGAAACAGAATCAATGAGAGATGTCTCTGATTATCAAATTGTAAGTGACTCACGCAACTGCGGGAGCGCACGAGTCCAAATTCTGCAGAGCCATCAACAAGCTGCTAACTCCAAAGAAGATGTCCCACGAACTCCTCGGGAAACGAACCGGCAACTTTGACGAACTCCTCAGGAAACGAACCGACAACTTTGATGAACTCCTCAGGAAATGAACTGGCAACTTCGACGAGCTCCCCAGGAAATGCTTCACTGAGCAGCAGAAGAAGAAGTGAAGGTTCTCTAACCGTCCGGCTTATAAGCCTCCAACGATCACCCGGACCAAATCCAGCCAATTGCATTCTCTCATTGTGGAAGGCACGCCCCTTGATGAGTCATCAGTCAGCTGCAGTCAATTGACTGATGATCCGACAAACCAGCCCATTGGTTTACTAACCAGCCTCAAATATCCTCACAGCAATCGTCAGGCCAGTGCCTGCTTGACCAGACAGCTAGGCCACCTACCCAAGTTGACACATGAACCCAACCATCACAGCAGGACTAGGTAAAATGGAAACTTGGGCTCTGACACAAGTCTCACTGAAAGCACAGCTAACCTCATGGGGAGCTCTGAAGTCAGAATGGCCCTTCAGAGTGGTCCTGAGTTACTAGGGCAGACTTTGTAACTCAGGGTGACCTGCCATTGGATGCGGGCTGTGGGAAGAGGTTTTGATCTTAGGAAAGAAGATTGTCTTTAGCCAAGTCAGTTCCATGGTGGGCTGACAGATGAAGGCAGTCCTCAGAATCTGGGAAATACAGTTCTTCAGCTCTAAAGGGGGATCCAACAGGTGCATTAGTGTCTGCTGCAGTTATCTAGAAAGCAAAGTCCTCTGAGACATTTAGCAACTTGCTACCACAGACAACCCCATTGCTGTTTTATTGTAATCGCAAGAACTAAGTTTATCTTCTGCATTCCCATATTATGGCTTTCCAAGAGTTTTTCATGAATTAACTCACTGATACCAATGTCATCCCAGCTCTCACCATGCACAACCATGTAACCACAGTCTTCAGTTCCCTAGAATCAATATAATTTAAAGTATGCAGAATTTAGCCAAAAGGGAAGAAGAGAAAAGGAAAACCGACTCATGGTCCTAAAGCACGACATGATTAGGGTTACCCATTCAAACGTAAAACTTAACCAAGAAAGTTTTATGCATGTATTCTTTACATCTTATGAGTTTCTCATCAGTGGGATATGCATGAAGAAAGTATGGCAGTGAAGGACAGATGAAATTCCAATAAAATATCCATTTTCTTTTTGTCTCTAACCACACTCTCACTCAGTCTATTCTGTACGTTCAACCATGTGTTGTGATTACTACTGATTCTCTCTGTAAACATAGAGATTGATTTTATAACACATTCTATTTTGTCTATGTAATGTCACTGGTAAACTTGATTTATTATATTTATCAGGTATATCTTTTTCCATGATGTGAATACAATATATATTTAATCACGTAGAGGATTTGTAAACTCTGGTTTATTGGTCAGTAAATTCATGCTCATATATTGCGCTTATTGAATGTTTAGACTTGTTTCTTTATTCCCAGCATTCAATAATGTCTGTTTCCCATGCTCTTCAATTTCTTTCCTATCTACTGCTCCCTCCCTCCCTGTTCCTACCTTTCTGTGAATTAATATTTTAGTTTTTACTTGTTTAAATTATATGTCTATTATTTTAATAGTCAATTTTTAAAAAAAGCATACTATTAAGCACTTTTTAAATTTTAAATAATCAGTATCATATCTTCCTTTTGATTAAGAAGATATGGAGCACACTTTTCACTTCTTTGTTCTCTCTTTGTCACTACGTCATTTTAAATTAATACTAATGAGTTTTTAACACTAAGTTCTACTAAATTCTTTGCTCACCATTGCTACATGAATTCTCTTACTTTTTCTTAGATTTTTTTTTTTTTACTAGTGTTTATTGTCTAATTTTTTTTTTCAGATCAGTGGGAGGTAAATTTTTTCAGTCATTTATGTCTGAAAGCTTTTATTTCACCAGTTAAGAAAAGAAGAAGGAAGGCAAGGGAAGAGACAATATTACTAGTTTGTTTGGGTATGGAATTCTAGGTTTAAAGGTATTTTTCATCAGCACTTTCAAAATATTTTTAATATTTCCTTCATCTAGAGTTGCGGTTGAAAAGACTGATGTCCATCTGATACTCATCTTTTTAGAGGTAATCTAGCATTCTTTATCCTTGGAGTTTTGAAATTTTACTATTTTCTCCCTTTCTTTACCCACTCCCCCTTTTTTCTTTTTGTTTATTGTTTTTGTTTTTTTAACCCTCATTATTCTTAGGGCCCTTTTATTCTGGTTCCCATGTCTTCAGGAAAATTCTTTTCTACAATTTATTTAACTATTATTTACCTTAAGTTCTTTCTAACCTTTATTTCTCCAACTCCTTTTATATGGATATTGGAACTTCTGGATTATTCCTTATATCTTTTAATCTTTTCTTTCATTTCTTCCATGTAATTATCTGTTTGTTCTGTGTTCTGGGAGATTTCCTCTTCTAGCTTATTAATTTGCTCTTTAGTTCTGTTTCCTCTTTCCATCCCTCCTATTTGTTTGTTATACTTATTCTTATTTTATTTTTAAGCCCTCTAATTGGTTCTAAAAGACAGAATACTTCATAAACAGAATGACAAGAGTGTGTTCTTATTTCTTGGTTATTCCCTGATCTTTTTGAAGATATTGCTTTCCCTCTAGGTATAAGTTCTTAATTTTATTGTCCTTTTTCACAATGATGCTTTCCTCAAATATTTGGTAAATCTTTATTATGCCTCATGTTGTGTCAGTTAAAATTCCCCGTTAGACTGACTGATGATCCATTTTTACAGCTTTCTTTGGGGACAGGGAGGGGTTTCAGAGTTGCTGTTGTGGCTGTTGTCTCTTGTGTTTCCATTTCAAGTGAAGGAAGGGACAAGATGTGCTGGTCTTGGGACATGGGGCATCCAGGTGAAGCTGGTCGGCCACTGCCCTCTTCCTCCAAAGCAAACTTCCCTGGCTGCGGCTCTCCCTGGAGAGACACCCACATTCCTTGGTGCTGTTATCTGGGACACTGGTGGGAAGGAAAGGGATGGCCATCTGACGCTGCGCTGGGGTACCACAGATAATCACCTGGTCCGTGTCCCCTGGACCCCTTTCTCCCCCCAGCTCCCACTGCTTTTGAGCAAAACACCATCCTGGTCCACTTGTACCTTTTGCAGCAGTCTCTGCTACAGTTTATATCCGTATCCCATCTGATTTCTGTCTTTCATGAATTCTCTCTCTCAGGTATCCTACTATTAATTTTAATGTGTTGTTATTTACTGTGTATGTGTCCATTTATGCAGCTATGTTTACACCTAATTTAGGTATGGGTATGTTCTCAGCCCTTCTACCATCTTGAACTAAAAGCTTTCAAAGCATTATAAAGCAGATGTGTTTTAGTATATAAAAACAGAAATATTTTTCTAAGCAGGGCATGAACATAACCACTTAAATATTTATTTCCTTTTTTAATGAAATAAATAAAGACTAGAATTTTCTAAAGAAGCACAGATAAATGCAATTCTGAGCTCATAAAAATAATTTTCTTAATCTATCCACATTCTTGAGAGAAAAGTCAGCATCCGTCTCAGGACTTGAAAATGGAACACAATCCTGGCTCTGATGGAGCAGGTTACATCTTAAGGTATACCAGCTTCTTTTGGATGAATCTCATGCTTGAGACAGAGGAGCTGGATGCTTTGGGAAATGGGTATGAAACTTTCCTCTTGCTAAAACACTCTCCCTCCTTGCTCCTGATATTATATCTTCAATTCGAACTCTCTATAAAGATCAAATTTGCAAGATGAGGAAGACAATTCTCAATAGAGGAAAAAAAAATCTGATTTATTCATTGAGTTATTAAGTCACCCAAGAACAATCCATTCTCTTCCATAAGTTTGTTTTGGTTTATTTTGCCACATTTGATATTGTGCTGTATAGACCCAGGCTATATTTAAAACTTTCAGAATTAATTTAAAAATACATACAAATATTTATGTACAAATATGTTACTTGGGGGTATGATTTATCAAAGGGAAAATTCAGAAACAATCCATGGAAAAGTTATATAAATTCTGATACATCAATAAGATAGAATATTATGTAGCCATTAAAATACGGAAAAATACATACAACTATTTTCTTAACAAAATGCTTACTTTTGAAAGTAAATTAAAACCAAAACATATTACTATTAAAAACTCCACACCTTGGAGATTTGCTCATCATCCTCCATGTCTCTCACCCCCGCCCGTATGGTGGAGTTTCTTAGGGAGGTTGTGTATCTAGGCGGAGAGCGCTGAGTTCAAATCAAGGCTCTGCCACTTACTAATTGAGTGATCTCAGGCAACTTACCTAACTTCTCTGAGTCTTCATTACTGGTCACCACTTAATGTGTTTTGCAGGGAAGAAGTGATGACCTATAGGTGGGAATAAACTACCGAAACATGTTTCCAGCCTCTTGGTCCCCCCATCCCTGTGTCAGACCTGAGTAGCTAAGGCACAGGGGACTCAGAGGTTTCCTTCTTCACTACTGCATGTGGCCATCAGAGACAACTCTAACATGTTTTCTCTTCACATCATACTCAGGAGGACTGGGCAATAGATGTGCTTCAACTTACAAAAATAAATAGAGAGCTAAAAAATACAAGTAGGTAAACGATTTGTTACTTGGGTTTCAATATTACATTTGATTACTTTGTCGAGTGCATCTTATCGTAGCGGTGACTGACGTCTGTGAAACTGGATTCCAGAATGTCATCTCAGTCCACATAATTTTCTAGATAGACCATCTGGATTGGTGTTTTAGAATTTTCTTCACAAAAATAGCATCATATACATTAAATGTATGTAGGTGGATGACAAACAGTATACCAAAATATTAGAAGTTGTTTCTGGGTGATTAGATTACAGGCGTTTTTGCTTGCTTCTCTGACTTTCTATCTCTATTTTATATTATTTTTATTTTACCCCAAATGATGCTGCATTTTTAAAATCCTTATGTCAACAGTAAGGTATAGAGAAATACTTTAAGTTCAGCAAAGTTGATTTAGAAAAGCATAAATATAAAGACACACATGCACATATGCACACAGACGTGCACAACACACGTGCAAGTGCACAGGGGATTAGTTTTTCTTACATAAGAGTCACACCAGAGCTTTTTTTTAAAAAAATAAATATAAATGACAAGAATTTCCAGAGCTTGGCAATTGTGATTCAATTTACACTTCTCTCTTCATGAATTACTGCTGTGGTGGAAGGAAGAGTGGTGTGAAGCATTACCAAAGTACTAGCAACAATAGTAAGCACTAGTCTTTCCAAGTTGAGTCCCAGTAGGGCTGCAAGTTTCCAGTTGCCACCCCTGGAGTCTCACAGCCTCCTCTGAGTGGGTGCTGACATTAGCTCCTCTGACACCGGAGAGAGCAGGCACCAGAGTCACTCACTTCCCACGTCATGAGGATTCAAACCAGGCAGTTTGGCTCCAGAGCCACCATCTCTACCCCCTCCAATGACCCCCGTGCCCTGAGGTGCATTCACAGGAGGTGGCCTGGCTCCTGCAGGGCACCGGCCAGCTGTCTAACAGTGGTCACCTCTGGGACGTGGGGTGAGGACTCTAAAGGGATTCTCACTTCTTTATTATTCTAACATGGAGGGACCAAAGATGATTTTAATTTTCTTTGTATGTGTGTGTTTCTGTTGGAGAAAATTGGGTTAAATAAAACATGCAGAGAGACTAAAGATGATTTTTATTTTCTTTGTTTTCCTCCTTGCCCCCCTCCTTCCCTCCCTCTCCTCCTCCCTTCCTCCTTTCCTTCTTAGAAGAAAACAAACCAAAAGGGCACACAATATCTAGTTTTTAATTAAAGGAAGAAAAGATCTAGGCATACTCCTAGAAGGGTCTTTACCAAGCCGTTATGTTTTCTGTTCACGCTCTCTGACAGGGGTAATGCTTGCTCTTCTCCTTGGGCTATTAGGAGGAAAACTACCATTTTGATTTAAAAAGTGGAGATGATGAAATAAGGGAAGCATGCGTGCACTTATCAATGTGAGGATTCAATAAATCCTAGAATTTGTCTCTAACTTATAGAGGTCTGAAGAGATTTGTCCTATGAAAGAGTTCACTAATTTCAATTATCTCAGTTTTATTACCACCTTCTATGGGTTGGAGAGACAGATTTGATAGATTGCAGATACCTGAGGCTATGGCAGTGGGGTTACACTCCATTAAATCCAGAAAACATAAGAGAAGGGATAAGAAACGAGGGGGCTTGAAAGGTATGCCAGTTTTATCATGGAAAATACAACCTGGTAAGCTGCTATGGGAAGTGAAAGCAGGGAATGTCCTTTCAGGAGAAGTGCTATTGGATGTGAAATGCCTTCTGTATTATTTATTATTCATTATCCATCATCATTGCTCCTGTGTAACTACAGCGGCATTTAGTAAAAGTAGCAGGAGGAATAGCAAGCAATGCAATGTAGACAAAATTCTCAAACTTTAGTGTGATAAGAATCATCTGGGGGACTTGTGGAAATTCAAGTTCCCAGACCTCACATGCAGGGTTCAGGTAGCGTGCAGTCAGGGCATGGCCTGGCAATCTGCATTTTAATCTCCTAGGTGAACCTGAGACAGATGGTATGGCAGCCTCACTGAAGAACACAGCTTTGGCATCCATCAGTTTAGATGGAGTACAAGTCCTCACATCACCTCTTGGGCAAGATGCTTAGTCCAAATTTCAGCTCCTCATTGGTACCAGGGCTTAGAAATCCACCCTTGGCTCCCAGAGCTGTCAGGAGGTTTCAGTGGGAGCATATAGGGGACCCAGCAGCCTCCACTATTTACTGTGGTGTCTGTGGACAGTGAAGTGTGTCCCTTGGGCTGTTCATCATGGTCACACCACACTCCTGGTCCTTGCTCTGCCTGAAAAAGTGTTGGGATTTCATGGATACAGCATAGCATCACTGAGCACGCTGCCAGAGCCCAACTGCCTGGATTTGAATCTTGAATCTGCAATTCATTGTATGGTCTTGGGCAGGTTAATCTGTCAGTGCCTCAGTTTCTTCATCTGCAAAGCAGGGCTAATTGTGTACCCACTTCATATTTTTGTTGGACGTACTAAATAAATTGCTAGAAGCAAAACTCTCAGAACATCACCTAGCAAATAGTTAAGTGCCATGTGAGTGTTTGCTAAATAAATACAAAACCTTGTTGATTGAGTACATGCATGCAACTTTCTTTCCTTTCCCTCTTTCTTTCCAACATAGTGCAGATATATTCTAGTAGCTGAGAGACTTTTTAAAGCAGAGGTTACTTTTAAGAGCCTCTGCTCCCGAAGGAAGGAAATTTGCAGGTACAGGATGGGTTTGGCAGCCAGCAGAGGTGGGCTGTTCAGACAGGAGGCTGCCTGGGGCGGGGGTGTTAGGAGGCAGAGTGGAATTCAGCTCTTCCTGCTAGGAGAGCTGACAGGTAACAAAATGAAGCTCCCTCAGTTGGCTGATGCAGCAGCCAAAGCAAGATATTTAGTTAATAGCAGCTACCTGGCGCCTGTAATTTTCAAGTCCTGGGAGGCATATTACCTTGCCAAAGGTAAGCAGAGGGATGGAGCAGGGAAGTGAAAGAAGTCATCGGAGGGGGCGCAGGAAGGTGGGGAATCTAGTTTCCTCTTTTGCTCCTGGTAGGTGTTCAACTCACCTAAAGTTAGCACTAATGGAACATTTGCTCAGAAATGTCATCGCTGAAATAAACATGCTAAATTTAAACTCTGTCCCAATTCATCTGTTAGGCAATTGGAATGGAAACAGCTCAGACTTAAAAGGCATCTCCTGCTTTCTCAGCCAGCAAGACTTAGGCCATTTGTTTGCTCCATTGTTCTGCTTCCTCCAATTTTTGGATGAAAGTCCTTCCAGGACGTCAATGGCCATAATATTTTTTCTTCCAATCGTCAACTCACAAAATAAAGCTGAAGCTGAGAAAAGAAACAAGGTTCCTTCAAATCCTTATTTTCTGGCCAACTATGGCTTTAGTATAAAGCTCTCTCTTTTGGGGAGAAAATCAAATTTTCACATTTCCTCTTGTTGGCTGGACTTACCCTAAGATTCTTGGGTAATATTCAGGAGGTTGCTTTGTGATTTGACTCTGTTGGGATTTTTCTTCTGGCACACATAGCAGGAGAAGGGGCATGTTTAACTCTTTCTCATTGCAGATCTAAATCATCCTTTTAAAAGAGATAGACACAAAAATTAGAACATTTTTTACATTGTTTTTTTTGTTACAACATAATTAATTTTAATATAAAACATATTTCTTTAGTTAGGTTCCAGAAAAAATATATTGAATAAAAATTTGGTCATTCATGAAAAATCACATAGAAGGTCATAAAATCATAAAGGAATCCACTCACAAATAATGATTTCTGCATGGTTTTTCTTTCCTGACACACCCATCCATACAGCCAGCCAGCTAGGCAATCAGCCAACCCCCATCGATGCAAACTAACTTCCTCCTTCCCTCTTCCCTCTTTTCTTCTTTCCTTCCTTCCTTCCTTCTGTCCATGCTTCCATCCATCTATGTTTGATCTATTCCAGGAAGAAGTCATATTGCCTAAATGAATAGCGTAGAGGTTAAGAATACAAGTGTGATGTAAGATTTCCTTGTATGTTCAAATCTTGGCTGTGGAATGAACTTTCTGAATAACTATGGACAGGTTTTTATGGTTCCTTTTCCATTATAAATTGGGATTAATAACAATGCCTGCTTGTATGGTTGTATCAGGATTTAATGATATAATCCACATAAGATTATAATGCCTAGCACAAAGGAAGTTCTCAATAAATATTTGCTATTCATACCATTGTTATTAGTTTTGTTTACTTAATAGAGTTGTGAAAATCTGATAAGAAAATATGTAAAAAAAATGCTAAATACTTAATACAGTGCCTGGGTATTATAATTACAATTATAAATATACTGATAAAAATACACACGTTTTGTTTATGTTAATTTAGATCCATCTGTTTCATAAACTCAGTTTTAAATGCCATTTTAATAGTTGAAAAATGTTCTATACTACAAATGTTCATAAGCAAATGGCTATAGCTATGCTTTTAGATTATACAAACTTTCAGTTACTAATAATGCTGCAATGAACCTCCAATTCATTGTTATTTCCTTAGAGTAAATTTCTAGAAAGGAGATGCCTGGTTGCAGGGTAGACACATTTTAAAGCTGAACAATATTGCCACAGTGCCCAGCAGAAAGTTTGCATGCATTTGCATTTCCATATGGATGAGATGTCCTCATTTTCTGCACTCTTGCCAAACTTATGTGTTATCGCGGCAAACATTTGCCATTCCAGTGGAGAAAACATAGGATCTCTTTGCTGTTTTATTACTTGCATTTATTTAAGTGCCAACAAAGTTGAACTCTGTCATATGTTTTTTGACCATATTTATTTCTATTTCTAAAAATTATCAACTTGTAATTGTGCATTTTTCTGTTGGGATGTTTGTTCTTTTCTTAAAGATTCTGCCAGCATTTAAAATTTGACTTTCTAATGCGAAGGCTTGGGAATGTATTCTTTTCCGGTTGGTGGAATTGGGCATCAGGCTATGTCAGTGTTCTGAAACCTCTCTTGGTTTGCTGTGATTTCCTAAAGTTTACCATCTATGTCCCTTAAACCAGTAACAATTTCAGCGGGGTGCAGATGGATGTGAGCCCATTCCTAACTGCCTCAGTGGCTACTTATCTCTCCACCTTTTCGTGGGTTTGTTTCCTCTCTGTACTGCTTTCTGATCGTTGAAGAAAAATATTAGGTAACGATAGTAGTTAGCTGTTCCCTTTATTATGTCTGTTCCTGGTAGTGGACTCTTCATTCATTCTACTTATTTTTAAAACCTGTGCCTGTTAGACAGGTGCTGGGCAATCAATCACATCTGTGTAGGTTTCTCAGCCCAGAAGTCTTCCTTTAAATATAGTGAAGACACCACCAAAAGATTTCTCTTCCATATCTGGAGAAAATCACTTTAGACCTTATGCTCAATGATTCATCTTCACTAATGGTCTACAGCAACAGCAAACTGTTCCTGTAAAGTGTCAGATAGTAAATGTTTTCAGCTTTGCCATATGATCTGTATGGCAACTACTCAACTCTGCTGTTGAAGGCAAAAGCAGCTACAGACAACACGTACGCAAATGAGTGTAGCTGTGTTCTAATAAAGTTTTATTTATATAAAAATACATGATGGGCCAATTTTGTCCCTGATTAAATGAGAGAGAAGAAAAGGAAAGGGGCTGACATAGAAGGGGGAAATGTTTATTTTTTATTGTGGTAACATATATAGATAACATGAAATTTTCCATTTAACCGTTTTTAAGTATAAAATTTGGTGGCACTAACTACTTTTATAATTTTGTGCTACAATTTTGATTTACTATCACCACCTAAACTTTCACCACTAAAACTTTTTCATCTCCATAAGCAAAAAGTTTGTGACCTTTAAGTCATAACATCCCATTTCCTCATCCTCCTGGCCCATGGTAACCTTTAGTCTATTTTCTATCCCTGTGAATTTGCTTATTCAAGACGTTTCATATAAGTAGAATTATACAGTATTTGCCCTTTTGTGCCTGGGTCCTTTCACATATCAATGTTTTCAAGGTTCTTCTGTATTGTAACAGGTATCAGAACTGCATTCCTTTTTGTGGCTGAGTAATATTCCATTGTAAGGATATACTGCATTTTGTTTATCCACCTTTTGCTTCCACCTTTTGGTCAATGTGAATTATGCTGCTATGAACATTGATGTACATGAATCTGTTTGAGTCCCTGCTTTCAATTCTTTGGGGGATATACCCAAGAATGGAATTGCCAGATCATATGGTAATTCTATATTTAACTTTTTGAGGAACCCCCAAATTGTATAACACAGCAACTGCAGCATTTAACATTCCCTCCAGAAATGCATGAGGGATCCGATTTCCCCACAGGTTTGCCTACATTTGGTATTTTACAGAGGAGACATTTTAGCTCATTGCCATTAATAGAAAGATCCTTCCAGGCCTGGCATCTTCAGGATGGAGAACTTCCTGGGGGACAGCCTCTCATTGCCTGGCCCCGGAGATGAGAAACACAGCTTGAAGAGGAGGGGGAGAGGGCAGCACCTGGGCAGAGAAGGAAGAGAAAGAGAAGAGTGTCCAAAGGGCTCACTCTGGCAAGAGACCCCGGCATGAACAGTCCCCGGAAGCCAAGAAGGGTTTGAAAGTGGCATGAATCCCCTCTCTCGGGCACAAAGTATGGGCAGAGGGGGTCCTGGCCCCATAAGCTGCATTTCTGAATGTATTATTACCCAGGAAAGTATGTTTTTTAGGTAAAGGATTGTACTCCTGGTATTTTACTTGAGTATTTTAGTTAATTTGTTTAGTTTGGGTTTTGTGTGTGTTGTTTTGATGTTATTTTTTATTTTTACTTTTTGCTAGACATCCATAGCATTATTTTCTGAAATCCACATTCCAATGGAGCAACTAATAACCTCCTGGAAATGACATGTGTTATATTCAGGCCTTGCCTATCTGTATCCTCCATGGCATTGTCATAGGAAAGTAAATCATTCTCATTGGCTCATTGCAGACTGTGGGTTTTGTTAGGTAAACATCATGGAATCTAGAAGAATAAAGGCAAAGCATTAAATCTGGCTGTGCAGGGAACACTGGGTAGGCGTTGGGCTGGGGCTGGACCTGCGTGACTTTGACCCCATCCCTCCCTCTCTGGTGTCTCAGTCCCCTTCTCCGTCCAGCGAGGGAATGGGCTATTACCGGAATGGCAGAGACACGGCAGGTTCTCTTGGCCAGCGGCAGGCATTGCTGACCAGTCACTGCATCTTGTGCTCAGGTGGAGAGAATGCCTCTCGGAGCGGGGCTGCTCCCGGTGGAGTGGAGATGCCTGTGGGCTCAGTGATCCCAAAGTTTCTCTCAGTGCTGGAGTTCCAGGGTTCTCAGCAGCCTAATGCTCAAGCATCGTTCATCCCCGAATAGGGATTTTTCATTGCTTTGGTCGGCAGCGCTGAACCATCACCTGTTTAGCTTCCCCTAAGTGTAGCTAAGCCACCACTTGAAATGTAAACTTGGACAAATGATTAGATCGTTGCATTTACCCCTGTCTTTGACACATAAGTTTTCTATTTTCTTTCTTGGGGCTTGTTGTAAAATGTCTGTCTTGAGCCTGCTAGGGGGTTGCTTTCCATTCACCCAAGTCTGTCAGTGCTTCATTGCCTGGGGTGTTATTAGAGCCTTTAATAGATTTCATAAGTGAATAGTTTGCCCTATTTACTTCCCTGGGCTGAGATGCTTGTTGTGGCGGGCCGTTTTGATAATCTACTTCTGTGGAATGTTCTCATGTGAATGAGAGTCGCTGTTTAAGTGATTGTTCTCCTTAACCTTGTTTTCTCACAGAAAATAATTCCCACAGAAAATTTTCTTTTCTTTTATTCAAAAATATCCCTTGCATATTTAAATGCCATCATCTTTTCAATCCTGAATAATTTTGTGTTGGACCACAGCGTTATTAAGGAATCTTGTATCTGTTTGTGTATCTATCCCTATGTCTGTCTGTGTCTGTCTATCTATCTATCTATCTCTCATATATCTACCTGTCTCTCTATCAGTTTTCTTGCTCCAAAAAATGACTTAAGGTGACTCATTCTCAGTATGGCAAGGAAAAGCTAGATTAGGAAGTTGGGTGGAGAGAAAAATGCAAATAGAAAAGTAGGATGAAGTTGGGGGAAGGTTGGCCCCCACTGTGTCTATCATCTACGGACACCAGAGATGGACTGTAAATTTGGGTTCTTACTACGGGCAAAAGAAAAGTGGGAAATTTTTCCAGGTGCTCAGTGCATTGTATCCACAGGGCAAAACCATGCCAGGGGCTCAAATGTTTCCTGTAGATCCTTGGGAGTAAGACCTGGCAAGTATGCCGTGGGTTCTGACAAAGGAAACACATGTGGTGGGGTTGACCCTGTCTGCATCGTATTTAAATATTGTTCTGGTCAAAATACAAACCAACGGAAAAAGCTCCTGTATTTTTTTTTTTTTTAAATACAGTTCACTCTAAATGACATTTTCTTTCAAATTAAAGGAAAGAATGCAACTAAATATATGAATCTGGAGGAAATGACTGATTTAGCATTCTCTAGGAAGACTGTCCACAGAGAGGCTTGTTTGAATGCATATAAACTTTTCTTTGGGAAGTGCCTGGTAATAGTCCTCCATAGGTCACTGATTTACAACATAAGTGTACTTTGGGATTACTGTCTCCAGCAACTTTCTTGCTATATTTTGAGACTCCACAGCTTTAATGCTATGTGTAAGTCAGCTGGTTCCAAATACAAAGCATCCATATATCAGTAGGTCTCCCAGTCTTCATGATTCTGGTAACACTGATTATTGGATGGTGGTTTCAGGCACTGGGGATCCTTTCCCGAATTGTGATGTAGATAGACCCAGAAGGGTCACAGTTAACAGGGGTAATTGATGACTTGAGAGTTTGACACTCAGGACAAGGGACTTAATCAAGAACCATCCAGAGCTGTGATTTTTTCTACTTCAGGAGCAGCAAGGATAGGACCATAAATGGCTGGGAAGTCACAGCCCTTTCAACAAGGGATGCTTTGGCCCCGCTGAAAGACCTTGAACTTAAAGCTCATCTCAAACCCCTTTCTTCACTGTTCCTTTGCTAGAGTTGGAAACAAATGCCTGGGGCAGACTTTCTGTGGTGGGCTAGTCTAGTGCCTCTTTGGAATTTTGGGTCTCAATTCTGGAGTCATCAAGAGATGAAATTGCTCTATTGCAAACAGTGAAATAAACAGTGTTTGCAGAGTGGAGTCTCCAGCTATACTTGCAGTTGTTGTCCTAGTTAGTCTTCAAGGAAATTCTGTATATTGGTCAGGGCAACTGTTCTTATCTCCCCTTGGCAAGGAGGCACCTGAAGTCCAGAAAGGTGACTGTGTCTTTAAGGCACAGAGAAAGGCTTTTTATAACTTCTTTTTGTTGCTGTTACTATTCAATTCTTTCAGTATCTCAGGATTCACTGCATCCTCACCTCTCTCCATAGAAGCCCTACCAGAGCCTCCAGGTGAAATGAATTCATGCTGGCATGTGTTTGGAAAATCTATGTTCTATGCACCTCTATCTTTTAAACTCTCAAAAACTTTGGGTATCTAAGAAGTCCTCCAGTAAAGAAACAAGTTCTGTGGAGCCCAGCATTTCCTTAACCTTATTTATACCAAAATGCCTTTGGGAAACTAGAAAAATAAAGAATGGACTTTGAGATATCCTGTTCTAGAGCTGTGGGGACTTTGATTAGGTGAAGATACAAGGACTGCTTCATAGCTATCTTTGATTGCTTTGCATTTAGCACGTTAGGAACTCAACACATTGTTGAAGATATTAAATGTCATTGGTCGTATGTCTTGAATTGCCCGGAAGATTCTACATGTCAAGTAGACTGCACTATGTCCCTCTATATGCTCATGAACTTATCAGAGCATGTGTTCTCATTTTTGGATCTGAAAATATCATTCCAGTAAATACATGAGTGACTATTGTTATTGAGAGTTGTCTGTGTTGTCGTGAATGCCAATGACCATGACATCAAGCAGACCGTGGGTTACATTTATTCTGGTTATCCTGACCTAACAAACAAGTCACACTTTAGGTTCCCATATAGTCAAGCAAAATAATGACCCTCTCAGGAATGAAATGATTTAGAAATACCATGCCCCTGTCATGGGCTAGTGAGAGCATGGACAGCTACATATACAATTGCGTCTTAGATATTTTCTACAGCCTTGGAAAGTGCTTGAAACTTGTACTGTACAGACAAAAAAAAAAAAATAGGCTTTGAGAGAACTGCTGTTGGTCAGGAGAATTTTGACTACTCATTTATAACTATTGGGTCAAACAGCTTGAGCTGTGTGAGGTTAGAAGCTCAGACTTTAGAGCCCCATTGCCTGGGTTTGACTCTCAGCTCTTCCCTTTGGGCAACTTGCTTAACTTCTCTGTGCTTCAGTTTCCTCATCGTAAAATGGGGATAATAATATAATTTCTTCCTAAGCTTGTCACGAGGACTAAGTAAGTTAACAAAGTGTCTTGGTTTGCTAAGGCTGCCATCGCAAAGTAACAAAATCTGGATGGCTTAAAATGACAAAAATTTATTGTTTCACAGTTGTGGAGGTTGTAAGTCCAAAACCAAGGTGTCAGCAGAGCCATACTCCATCTGAAACCTGCAGGGAGTGTATCCTTTCTTGCCTTTTCCGGTTTCTGGCGGTTGCCACAGTCCTTGGCGTTCCTTGGCTTTTAGGTACATCATTCTGCTTCCCTCATCTTCACATGACCTTCTCCCTGGTGTCTCTCTCTTTGTCCAAATTTCCTCTTCTTATAAGGACATCAGTCATATTGAATTAAGAACCCACTCTACTCTAGTATGATCTCATTTTAACACAACTAATTCCATTTGCAATGATCCTATTTCCAAATAGGGCCACATCCACAGGTACCAGAGGTTAGGACTTCAGTGTATCTTTTTTGGAATCACAATTCAACTCATAACACAGAGGTATGATGCTTAGCACAGTGTCTGGCTCATAAAGCAGTTAATAAGAATTAGCTGGTGTTATTGCAATTTTCTCACAGGCACCCAGCTTATTTACCAAGATTGGTTCTGGATGATATTTGACTGTTTCCAAAATTCAAGTCTACTTTCCATGACAAACATTTTCTGCCATAAAGGTTACTCAGAGCTCAAAGGGGTGGGTCACCTCTGAACACAGGTCTCATAAAGGAAAGCAAAATTATGCTTGGCTAATGATAGTTTGGTAGATTAAGCAAATTACGTCACTTGATGTCTTCTTTGAAGGGGAAGCCATCATTTCAGCATGCACATTATGATCTCAGTTTTTTTATACATGCCAGAAGGGAGTTGGGGATGGGAAGGTCTGAAAAGTAAAACAAAACCACTGCCTGTTGTTCTGTCATTTAGCATTTAATTAAAATAACTGTGAAAATAACTAATTGAAATGCTTAGACCATTTTGTTTCCACACAACAGTGTGTTGACTGAGTTTTCCAAATTACTAAAAGCATTCAGGCATATCTGGGCATTTGGATCTAGTAGTAACCCTTCAGCTCTTTTATTTAGAATGTTGGCATTTTACACTTGTGTCAGATATGATTATTTTTCACAGATATTGAACTTAATAGAGTAATTGCTAAACACATTTCCACCTTTGGCTCTCCAAGACAAAGTTAATAAAATTTGTGAGCTGTGAATAGTAACTTTACTGTATATTTGCCTGACAATTGTCTAAGAATTGTGTCTTCAACGAATGAGAGGGGAAAATTAAACCAGAAGTCAAAATTATTGCAGTTCTAATTGTGGGAGACCATGATTTCTGAGTTTCAAGTAAATTAGTCATCATGGATTGAAAACAAACAAGCAGGCAAACCCAAAACAAATAAACCGCATACTCACTACAGCCAATTAGATATTCAAAGGAAAAGTCCAGTTTTTAATATGTTACAAAATCACATGAATACATAAGTGTTGGCATCAGCAGTTCTGACAGATGTGGCTTAAAATGGGAGACAAACTACAAAATGAAGGGACTGTGCAAAGTAACAAACAAATTGTGGAATGCGGACTGAGTAAAGTGATGGGTTTGTCATAGCTGGTGACGGGCAGTGTGGCACATTCATTATAAAGTGCAGCGGTTCCCTGGGGTGATCCCCGGGGAAAATGCCATGGATCAAGGGTTCCCAAAGTAATGAGAGAGCTTTCTGGTTGGCACTCAGGAAAACCAACAGCTATGTCTGAGAAGCAAGTTGGGGGTACTTGCCAGGTCTGGGCCATTCCTAGCTCCCTCTGGGCAAGACCCTGGTAAGCCAGGACCTGAGTCTTTTAGCAAACTCAGCAGCTGGGCTCTGAGCACTGGGCCACAGCACGATGCCAGTCAGCTCACCAGGTGAGGGCTACACTCACCTCTCTGTATCCCGAGGACACGAACCTCATTCTACCTGGCTCTTCTCCAAGCTCCTAACTTTGCAGTTTCACCACCAAAAGTCTCTGGAAAGCATCCACTTCTCTTCCTTCCACTGCTTTGTCTGGGTTGAAGCCATATCATCCCCACCCCCACCCACCACCATCACGTCAATCAACTCCAACTGGTCTCCCCGCTTTACACTAACCCAGACTCCAGCAGCAGCCAGCACCATCTCCTCCCCCACCCCCAGTTCCTTAACAAACATCATCTATTGAGTACTTCTAGTGTCCCAGACACAGTGTCAGGAAACAGCAAGTTCCTTTGCCTGAAGTCATTCATTCATCCATTTCTTCATTCAACATATATTGAGTACATATGACGTACTATGTTATTTTCCATGCTGGCATACATTTGGGAATAAACAAAGTTCAGGCTCCAAGGCAACTGATGTTTTAGTGGGGGAGACAGTCAATTAACAAACAATAATAAAATTCAGTAGGTTAAGAGGATGGAAAGTGATAGGACTGCCTCAGATAGGATGGACAGGGCAGGCCTTCCCAGGGGTCACCGCCGAGAAGGACTGAAATGGAATGGGGGGGGTAAGCTTTGTAAATATCTGGAGGACTATGCTCCTGCTGAGAGAAGGACAATAGCTAAGGTCTTAGTGGGTTGGAGGGATACCAAGAAGGAGAGTGAGGCTGAGCAAAGGGGAGAGTGGTAGGAGGGACAAGGGGATGGTGATGGGATAATGAGCTTGGGGGTCTTTTAGGCTGTGGTGTAAAGGTTAGATTTTATCAGTCAGGGTCTTTTAAAAACCAAAGCTGATCATTTCTCTCTTTGACGTAACCGTCCACCACCACCTCCATCATTCCTAGGCTCAAACCCAAACTCTTCACCAAGCCCTTCATCGTTGGGTTGCCTCTCATATCTTCAGCCTAATTTCCTACTGGTCTTTCCTTCCTCTCCAAGACCCAGCCTCACTGGTTCTTCTCTCTGTTCTTAGAATACACTGAGCTTGTCACTGCCCCAGGACCTCTGCTATGCTGTCTCCCCTGCCCACATCTTTGCATGGCTTGTGCCTTCTTGTCATTGAGGTTTCAGCCCAAATGCCACCTTCCCGAATGTCAGTCCTTCCCTGATACCTTGTGGCATCATGCTGTTTTATTTTCTTCACATTACATCTCAAAATTGGATGTCTTATTTGTTTGTTTATCTGTCTTCCTCTAAGAATAGAGGCTTAGTGGAGAACAGAAGTCTTATCTTTATGGTTAATTGCTGTATTCCCAGGACTTCCTATCACAGTGTCAGGCATGTTGTTGGTCACGGTGGTCTGGATCTTGTAAGAAGCAGATATCAAGACAGGACTAAGGTGCAAGAAACTTATTAGGGGAAATTCTGGGAGAAGAAAATGGGCAGGGAGACAGGGAGGCTGGGAAAGCCATCAGACCAAGAGGACTCCAAGGGCAGGAGAGAGAGAAGGAAGAAAGTTTAGTTGGGATTGTCTTAGATTGCTGTGCGGTTCTTAGGAAGTTCAGCAAGGCCACTGACAAGAACTTGAGCCAAAGTTGCCCATCGGAGGAGTCCTGCATCCAGCAGGAATGGGGTTGCCTTCGCATCGCTGTCACACTCAGGACCTGGAGGGGAGCAGATGTGGGAAGTGAGGCCTTGTGGGAAATGTGGCTGTGGATTCTAGTGCACAGCAGCTGGAGTCACTGATCAATACAGCCCTTCAGTTAGAGATCTGAGAAGTGCATTCTCATGTCTGTCACATTGTTGTATAAAAATACTAATTCAGTGAATAGATAATGAATACTTTTCTCCCTATTGTTAGATTTATACTTGGCTCCTCCTCTAGGATTGCAGCATCACTCTTGGCTTTGTCAGCTACTTTTTTATTAAGCGTCTATAATGTACAAAGTGATTTATGCGCAATGCCTCACTCAGTCCTCTAGCAACCCTAGGTTAAGGAAAGTGAGACCCTAAATATGGTAAGTAATTTCCCAATCACAGCAGCTAGTAAGTAGCAGATTTCTTCTTTTAAGGTCCATGCCCAAAGCCTGTGGCCACTAGCTGTTAATGGTGCATTCTACTACTGTATGGTGGATGCAAATGCAGAGAGAGGTGCTGCCCTACAGAGGAAGGGCCTGAAAATAACAAAGGGTAGGGGAAAGGATTGATGCTTAGATCAAGGCCAGGTAACCAAGATGTGCAGTCATGAATTTGCCCTTAATCCGTCTTTCCTCCTTCCCTTCCTCCCTCCCTCCTTTCCTTCCTTCTGCAAACATTTATTAAATGCCTTTGCAAGCCACCCCATGGGCTAGGTCCTTATCTTTAGGTCTTTGTCCCCCCCAATCTGTGCTGTCCAGTACAGTAAACCATGTGCAACTGTTCAGCACTTGATGTGTGGCTGGCCTCAATCGAGATGTACAGTTGAGTATAAAATACACACTGGGTTTCAAAGACTAGTATTGATAAAACTTAAAATGTCTTATTCATAATTTTATACATATCAAAATGATAATACTTTGAATATATTAGGTTAAATAAGTTAGATCATAAAAATTAATTTTACCTGTTTCTTCTTATGCTTTTAATGTGGCTATTTGAATATAAAAAATGCCTATGTGGCTCGCATTATATAATTCCTTGGACAGTTCAGGTTTGTTGAACAGTGAGACAAGTTCTCTCACAGAGCAGAGGGATGTTTACAGAGATGGTACATTTGAACAGGCCCTTGGCGAGGGAGTGGGGTGGGCGGTGGCATTCCCAGGGGCTGACTCAGCATGGACAAAGGAATGGAGAAGCAAAGATGGAAGCTGCCTCCAATTATTGGGGTCTGGAATCTTGGGTTGTTGTTGTAAGTTGGGCTCCCTGGGAAGCAGACCCTGAGATGGATTTAGGGTGCCAACTGTTTGTTTGTTTGAGAATGCCTTTGGTGTCAATCGTATTTGGATGTGGGCTGCACCGAGAGGGAGTGAAACCTTGGGCGAGGGGGCGTCACAGCCAAGGCGCCCCTGACGGTGGAGACGGCCCACATGTGCAGTCCTGGCGGCTGGAATGACAAGCCCCTCTTGAAGGCGTTGTGGGCAGCACTTCTGAGTGTCCAGGTCAGTTGGCTGGAGAAACTGCGGGCAGACTGTGACCGGCAGGGGCCCCTTCCTTGCTCCGCCTCAGCCCTCAGGGTCTCCCGTTAGCTGAGTGGGTGGGGGGAAGGCCAGGTCACCGCCATGGCAAGCGGTACTTTGGAGTTTGTATAAATTGCAGCCGAAGCACTGGCGAACTTGAATGGGTAATGCATTCACCCACGGTCCCTAGAGTACACTAGAAGACAATTTCTTGGTGTTTAAAAGATTATCCTTTTAATAATTCATTGATCTTAACAACACAATACATCAATGGTTTGCACCAAGGCCATGTTTTATCTGCAATGCACTTCTAAATTGAAAGGGACCATAAAATAGCACTTAACTTTCGCTATCCTTGCGTTATCTAAAGTTCAGTTTCATATTTGTTTGATGACAACAAACATCCTGTCTATCTGATTATCTAGAACAAGCTCTAATTTAGGAGCTGAGGAATA
Organism: Choloepus didactylus; assembly: GCF_015220235.1. NCBI lineage: Eukaryota > Metazoa > Chordata > Mammalia > Pilosa > Megalonychidae > Choloepus > Choloepus didactylus. The sequence continues at coordinate 38,062,413 of NC_051328.1, forward strand.
AATGAGGTGGAGCACACAGGTTGGTGGCACATATGTGTGAGTGTGTTTGTGAGGGTGGAGTGCGTGGGTGTTCATGTGCGTGTGTGTGCAAGCGTAGGTGGGCATGTGTACAGGTGAGGGTGAATGCGTGTGACTCTGAGTGTGTATGAGGATGAATGCATGTGTGTCTGTGAGTCTGTGAGTGTGAGGAGTATACAAGTGTGAGTGTGTGAGGTGAATGAGTGGGTCTCTGAGTGTGTGGGGGTGAGTGTGAGTGAGTGTGTCTCTGTGTGAGTGTTTATGTTAGTATGTGAGTGTGTAGGTAAGTGTGAGAGTGTAGGTGAGTGTGTTAGTGTGTCTGTGAGTGTGCGAGTGGTGAGTGTAAGGGCAAGTGAGTGTGAGCGTATGAGGGTGAATGAGTGTGTCTGTGTGTGAGCACGTGGGTGTGTGCACAGCAGCATGCAGGCAGGTCTGGCTTTGGGACTTACTGACAGCACTTTCACGCCGATGCGGCAGGCTGGCAGTTAGACACATCTGCATTCCTGTCTCAAATGACCCGTTTGGTTTGGTGTGAACACATTGCTTTGCCAACCAGGGAACAAACCCACAATTTCCTCCTCTAAACAGAACCCAAAATGAATGCTTTTAATACAACTAGAATTGAAAAGTGGCCAGATTTCTCCTTTTTTAACTGGTTTGCAATGATCCCATAATTTCCTGGCACCTGGCATTCTTGATGAGGAGGGCAGCAAGTGATTACAAGGATAGAAAGGTCAGCAGGGGCCCCCCATTGCTTCCAGAATAAAGATCAAAATCTGCCGTGTGGCCCACGCCATCCAGCTCCTCCGTTTCCCACCGGCCTCACCTTATGCTGCTCTCCCTCCTTCCCTCCATGCCTTCAGGTTCCCAATCATGCTGGCCCTTCCAGCCTCACCACCTTTGCCCCTGCTCTCCTCTCTGCCAGAACTTCTTCCTGAGCCCCATTCGGTTCACCAACTCACAACTCAATGCCAGCACCACCAGGAAACCTTCTCTGACTCTCAGATCAGGTCTGAGTGCTGCATGCGCCCACAGCCCTGTCTCCTGCACAGAGCTCACACCCTTGCCCATATCTTCATTCCCCATGGGCTACAAGAATCAGGAGGACAGACCCAAGCTTGCCCAAAGCCCAGCCCCATGCTTGGCATGCAGAGAACATGAACAAGTGAATGACCATGAGAATGAATGAAAGTCAACAGCATTTAACACCACAGGCAGGCCAAGCCAGGTAAACTCTGGAGAGAGTGAATTAGAGCCGAGACTCACTTGTTGTAGATGATCTTTGCTGCAAGAGTGTCAGCAGGTTGATGAGGCCAGAGCTAGTGTTTCTTGGTTGAAGGAATATATGGGAGATGCTCTAGAGAAGGCAAACAGAGAGGGAGTTCTTTCAAGAAGCTTGGCTGCCTGGGAAGACGAGAGAGAAATAACTTCAGAGGTGGGTAGAATTGAGAAAAGGGTTTTTATGGACTTTTTTCCTTTTCCTAGAATAAATAGGCCATAAACATGTTTGTAAGCTGCCAGGAAGTTGCCAGTGGAGAGGGAGTGACTGCAGATGGGAGGGAGTAAGAGGGTAATTGATGGGGCAACGTCCCCATGAGGCATGAAGGATGGAATCAAGAGTGCGGGTCAAGAAGTGAGTCTGGGAGAGGCCAGCACCACGGCGGACGATATTTCTACCCAGCCCATAGGCTTTTGTGTGGAAGAGGGAAGGAAACATCAGTCATCTCCTCCCTGGCTGGTTAAATGCCAAGAAACTCTCCAGCAGAAACTTCCCCATGCAGGAGGCTCTGAATTAATAGTGGGGATTAAGCATAAACCAAAAGGAACAGGAAAGTCCAAAGCACTAAATCTCAAGAATAGGTCCTTTTCAGATCAAGGAAATGCATCTGAGAGGGATCTGTGGCCCAGAATGTGGAGGAAAATTGCTAGGTACTTGGAGATCATATTAGTTACCCTCCCTGTAAGATTGTTTCACATGAGGTGAGATGCATATTGATTTTTTTTTTTTTGCCATATTTATACTTCCAGAAAGAGAACATGATCTCCTGGAATCTGTTCTGAACAGCAGGAAGGATTTTTTACCTTCTAGGCATTGCTTTGTTGTCACAGTGTGTGTGCAGACAACTCAAGGACCCACAGTAGCAGTGTCCATTAAGTCCTTTAAATATGATTAACCTGAGCAACAAAATCTTGGCAGAATGGAGAGAATTTGCCTGAGAGTGTGTATGTATGTGTGGGTTTGTGGGTGTAAAATGAGTAAATGGAATTCTTGGGGAGCCAGGGAGCAGAGGGGGAACAAGGTAACCCTGCATTTCATTTAGGAGGTCTGATGATGATGGTGTGTTTTGAGAACGCAAAATTAAAATATAAATATTTGGTGAACAAGCAAGTGCATGAGTGAACATAAAGGTGACTAGATCCCAGAAGGAATGAATCTACTTACCAATTGCACTCTATGCTGTAGAAGGATTTCCTCCCCAAAGAGATACATTGCTTGGGGCAGAGTAAATATGTTATAAATCTTTGTGTGAGGAATAAATGAATGTCAGGCAGTCAACAAATATTTATCGGATTAAATGAATAAATACCTGATGAACACTCATAACAGCATATGCTAGGTGCAGTATGAGTGTTAATAGATCAAGGAGACATTAACTATATACCAATCCCTGCCCCAATTTCCAGGATATAACCTCAAACCAAAGAGATATAGATGCTGCCCCATGGAGCTTAGGCTCCAACGGATGGTTCCATTGAACTAGTTGGCATCAGTGTATCACTTTCATCTGTAGGCTGCCATTTCTGAACCAATGACTTTCACACACATGACCCCTAACACTCCCAGAGTGTTATGAATAACCACGTTTCCCCCGACATAAATCTCAGAGATTTCATCCGTGACTTGCTCAGGTGGCACAGCTATTGTGGGGAGAGCCAGGGTACCTAACACAGGTGTATCTGATTCCAAAGCTGGGGCTCTTGCTGGCATCACACTGCTTCTCATTTGCCCAATTAAAGTGTGAAAGAACAAAAACACACACATTGATGGACTTGAGGTGATTTATAAAAGTTTAAAGGGCTGCTATTTTTCATAATTCCTGTAGACTTGACACACACACGTGCCCTAACCTCTGAGAGCAGTATAAAGCCGTCCTTCATGTTCTGAGGTATTCCCCTTCTAAGTCAAAAATCAACAAGCCTACTGGGAAGAAGGGTTCCCTGCGGATTTGCTTTATAAAAATAAACAGAAATCAATTTTGACTTGTTTTCTAATCATGATAAATGAAGTTAGGTTAGGAAAAAAAAGTCCCAGAGTTAGTTGAGGATCATTTTGCCAGGATGCATTGGTCTTTGACAAGCAATTAAGAAACCCTCTGATTGTGCCTGGCAGTGCCACGGCTCAGCACACTCCTGATTAATTCTCATTTTCATTCTTTCCTTGGGATTTATTTACTCATTTCACCTGGAATGTGTTTAGCTTCTTAACCTCACCCTCCTGCTTTCTCACATGCCTCTTTTCTTGGCTCCCCACAGCTTCACCTGCTCATTAATCAGTGCCATATTTAATCCTGCTGGTGAAACACCATACTTTGTTGGCATCCATTTATTCACTCATCCACTGTTCCTTCCTTCCCTTCCTTCCTTCCTTCCTTCCTTCCTTCCTTCCTTCCTTCCTTCCTTCCATTGAGTCATTCATGGGCAGTGTTCATCTACTATGAGCTGTTAGCAGCAGGGTGGAATTAAAAATCTGTGGGGATGCTGAAGTTTGGACAAGTTGGAATGATATTGGAGAGGCTGTGAAAGACGAAATTCACATCATCATGTTCGTCATCATTGCTCTTGATTATTAAGTCCCTTGTCTAGTCCAGGATTGTGTCTGCATTTTTTATACATTGTTTCCTTTAACACTTGCAACAACCCTATAAAGAAAGTAATAGTCGCCTTGCTTTATAGACAAGACTACTTACGTGCAGAGAGTTTAAATCACATGAGCAGTAAGTGGTGAAACCGACTCCCAAGCCTCTCTCTTGAATTCTTAATGGGATACCCACTGCAGACACTAATTAATACACTGCATCAACAACAGCAGCTGTACTGGACACCTTCAGTGAAAAGCATTTCACCCAAAACCTTGGTATGAATGAGTTTGCATGGCCACCATGTAGAAACATGACCTCCCAGAGCTGAGATTGACCACCATGCCCTGCCCGGGGGTCAGAAGTGACCTGGTTGGTGTTTGACCCCAGGAAGGGCCTTCGAGTGCTCTGCCTGTTCCCGGACACTGGACCTGCCTACGCACGGAGTGGGAGCACTAGCTTATGGCCTCAGTTCTGAAATTTTATCCCAAGCCATTTCTCCCAATCTAATTTCATCCTAATTTTGACCCTCCTAGCTACTCACCCTGCCATTTGCTTCATCTCACCCTTGGAACTTGGGTCCTTTTCCTCAATTTTTTAATTATTCTGATTTCTTAACCCTGTGTGACCTTGGGACAAGGATTTTCACAATCCAAATGTCCCGGGAACTTTCTACGTGGAACCCAAACTCTAACATGTTTTTTCTCTCCTTAGAGGGCAGTACAAATAGGGAAATGGGGAATGGACATTTAGGGTATACTACATGTGTTAGGCGCTTTACCCTGACAGCCCTGGAATAATCCCCAGAACATCTTAATGAGGTAGAAACACTGGGGTTTGGAGAAGTGATGTCGGTTACTGAGGTTCTTATAGCTAAGAAGAGGCGAGTGAGAATTGGACCTGGTTCTGTCCACTCCAAAGCCCAATACCTCTCTACTCCCCTGGAAGTCATAGGATCCTATGATTTTCTTCTCAACTGCTTTTTCTTTTAAAATGATAACCTGTCTTTAAAATATTTAAGCACACAAACTAACTGGTGCTAATTATGATATTTCAAAAGGTGACAAGCAATTTAGACTGAGATTTAAAGAAAAATACATGCATAAATATAACTTGGCATCTTTGACAATAAATACAAACTTTTATCAATCATGGTTTTATTTAACCCTAATACTCCTTGGGTGGATGCACCATTTTATCAGTTTTGAAATCATGTATATAGTTTTGGGAATGCTGATACTTAAGAATAGTTTTGGTGTTCAAAGCCCTTGTGAGTAGATGTCTATTTCGTCTCTAATCTTCCATCTAAAGAGAAGTTGAAATGACAACTTTCAACTTAAGTTGGGAGAAGATGTTGGATTTTCTTCTAGACAGCTCTTGTTAACATCCTACTGAATGCTTTGTCCTTTTACATTTTGTGATAAATTAAAGCAGAGAAAAATTGCCTCCCCATGGCATGCATTGATCTTGAGAGGAAGGAAGTGCTACTTATGGATATGCAATCATATGTCATAGTCTTTGCCCTGTGGTTCTAAGTCCCCTCCTGCCAGAGCATGTTGTACCATGAAAAACATTTGACTGGAAGTCTGTGTTACCAGAACCAGCCTTCTGCCCCTGACTAGCAGGCCATCATTCCTACTGGGCCAAAATTTCTCATGAAGAAACGAGGCATTTGAAGTAGATGAACGTATGATCATGTCTTTCACGGTTCTAACATTCTGTAGATTGTGACTCTGATTATTGGACTTTGACATTTCCCTAGAAAGGTCTTATTCAGTGTTCCAGTCTGCTAATGCTGCTATTATGCAAAACACCAGAAATGGATTGGCTTTGATAAAGGAGATTTATTAGGTTACAAATAGAAGGTTTGTAGCTTAACTGTCTCCCCAGGTGGCAGCTCTCCTAGGTGGCAACAATGAGGGTACATTTAACACATAATTGTGCCTTAGTCCCCATTTCTCTGACATGAGTGAGCAGCTTCCAGAAGTTAGTTTTTATAACTACATCAAATCTCTGGCCATTTGTGCAAGAAACCCCTTGGAAACCTCTTAGAAGCCATCGTGAGCCAATTTATATCGTTAGTTGGTATCTACCATGTCCTGAAAAATATTGAGACCCATAAAGGAATATTTCTTTGCTAAATTCCAGGGAGAGGGGAATGGGACAAGGCCAGACTTCTTGTTGCAAGGATTAAATGATGGAATTCATCCAAATTACCAAGTACTAATCTGGGATTCAATAAAAGTTTCTTCCTAAGAGCCTTCACTCTCTCATAGGTCACATCTACCCAGTATGTTAATTTGGAATACAGAATTTTAGAAACAGAAATGGGATCTGATGAATGCCTTGCTCAGTGGAATCCCTTCTTTGAGTGGAATCTGAATCAGGACGAAGGCCCTAGAGAGAGCAAAGATGGGTGGTGTGTTTTCAAGGGGAATGGGTTGGCCCAGAAGGATTTCCTATTCCCTCTGCTCTTTGCCTCTGGTCAGGGTCCCAGAAGATTTCCATAACATTCCTTGGACTCCACGACCCCTCTTGGAGTATAAGCACTTTATCTTATAGATCAAGAACCTGTTTTAAGAGAGATTCAACAAGTTCCCCCAAGTCACACCATAACTTAAATCTGAGCCTTGCTTTGGCTACAAAGGCCCAGGCTCTCAGCCCAGTGATCTCTCCATTACTAACAGGAGCCAGTTTTATCTTTTTCCTTGGAAGGAGAGAAACAAAATATTTCATGCTTGGCAATTTTTCTTCTATTTTACAAAACCATAAAATAAAGTTCATGGCGATGTCAACGCCATGGCAGCGTCCGTGTTGTGTACAGTGGTGTTTTCTGTTTCTGAGTAGAAAGCCCCTGAACAGCTACCTCTGGGTCAGGTGTGAGTGGAGAGGGTCCCTCTTGCCCAGGGCTTGCTCTCAACTCTTCTTGCCGTAGCACATGCCACACAGGGCCTTGTGAATAGGGGCTCTGTTTCAATCCCTCTTTTCACAAGCATTTTTAGTATTTTCCCCCAAAGTAGAGATAATGTGTGTTCAAATCCAAACCACATTCTGAGGCCCTCCGTTGTGTCCCCCGAAAAGATATGTCTGTGCCCTAATCTCAGGTACCTGTGCATGTGACCTTATGCACCTTAAATAGGGTCTTGCAGATGTAATCAAGTTAAGATTAGGTCACACTGGACAAGGAGAGGGGCTAAATCCAACACGGCTGGTTTATTTGCAAGAAGAAGGAAATTTGGACCCAGAGACACATTAGCCCCACAGAGGGAACATGACAATGTGATGATGGGGGCAGGGATTAGAGGGATGCATCCACAAGCCAAGGAATGCCAAGGATTGCTGGCATCTACCGGGAGAAGCAAGGAAAGATTCTTCTCTAGAAACTTCAGAGGTAAATAGACACTGCAAACACCTTGATTTTAGGCTCTTAGCCTCCAGAATTGTAAGAGAACAAATTTCTTCTATTTCAAGCCACACGTTTTGTGATAATTTGTTACAGCAGCCCTTAGGAAACTAGCATACCCCCAAGTTACTTTCCACAGTTTCCACCAATAAAGTTTCTCTGTCTGTACCTGAATCCTTCGATCATGTCCAGAAGCCAGGTCTGTAGTAAGGTTAGGGGACCCTCCATGGGCACAGGCTCTTCTGGAGACCACCAAGCTGGCCTCACACCACTTACCTCCCGGCTTGCCTTTGTGTCTGAAATACACCAGTAGTTCTGCTCTAAGACACTTCTGGAAGGTGTGTATTTTACTTGATTTAAAACAATAGATTCTTTGGGGGAAATGAGATGGTTGGATTTATTGTGCTCATGATTCTGTTGGTCCACATTATCCTTAACCTACAGGAAAATCCTAAGGAAAGAGGGGTCAGGGATGGGTAGAGGACAAGTAAGTTTTGAAATGAGAAAGGTAAAAGAGAATATGTGAAACCTTTACATTCCCTAGGTTACTGCCCCATGGGTGCCAAAGGTCATAGGTAGATAGAACCTGAGGGAGGAAGTGATTTCCCCAGGAATTAACATTAAAAAATATCTCAGAAAATGCCAAATGCAGGAGCAAGGTGGGACCAGCTTGCAAAGAAAATCCCTCCAATATGGACAGGGATGTTTAAACACGTGGCTGGTACAGCTCATAGCACCCCGGAAGGTCATGTGGCATGCTGGTTTAGCACAAGGGCCGCCCAGCCAACACAACAGATAAAAGTCTTTTTTAAATGTATTAAAAAAAATCAGAGGTTCTATATGAGTGCATCCTCATTTTAAATAAGTAAAAAAAAAAAAAAAAAAAAAAAAAAAAAAATGTCACCCTTTCCTTTAGAGGTAATTGCCATTATTAGTATTAGTCTGGTGAGTATCCCTTTTTATGAGCATTGAGACAGACATTTGTGTGCTTGATTGTAGTGTTTCATTATAGTTGCATGCCACATAAAAGAGATATTATCACAATAATTAGTAAAATAAAAAAAAAAGAATAAGGACCATGCCCCATAGTAGAAAGTTTTTGCGTAATCTCAAACTTCAAATGAGATAGGGAGGATGTGGTGGAGGGAGTGGGGGTGGATATCTTCACCAAACATAGGCAAGAAAGAAGAAAATCAGAAAATCATTAGCATCAAGGAGAGGGGTCATGTTGAAGAGGGACTTCTATTAAGATGGAGTTGTACTAATTAGGAGAGAAGTTTTTTAAATGTAATACATAATTTAATGTAATATATTTAAATGAAAAAGATTCTAGTTATCAAAAACTTGATTCTGAATTTTTAAAAAAGAAGCAGATGTACCAAGAGAAAAATAGATCTTGATTCGTGAAGGAACACCCTCACAAATAAGGCAAAAATAGAGAAAAAATGGAAATCATGATTACAATGTTAGAAGACTTGAGAACATATCAAAGATTGTTCTGTAAAAAATGAAACTTCAGAAAAAGAGAATTAAAGAGGTGGAGAAGAGGCAGCAATCACAGAAAACAGAAACAAACCATCCTAAGATGAAAAACAACATGAGTTTTTCAGATCAAAAGATGGAAATGGAAAAAAAATTTGTAAATCATGTATCTGATAAGGGTCTAGCATCTAGAATATATAATGAACTTTTACAACTCAACCACAAAAAGAAAACCTAATTAAAAAATAAGCAAATGACTTCAATAGGCATTTGTTCAAAGGAAATATACAGATGGCCGAGAAGTACATGAAAAGATGCTCAACATCATTAGTCATTAGGGAACTGAAAATCAAAACCACAACGAGATACCAGTTTACAACCAGTAGAGGGGCTAGAAAATAAGAAAAATGAGCTTTGGTGAGGATACAAAGAAAATGGAACACTTGTACGTTGGTTGGGAATGTAAAATTGTGTAGCTATTGTGGAAAACAGCTTGGCTTTTCCTCAAAAAGTTAAACATGCAATTACCATATGGCTCAGCAATTCCACCCCTAGGTATATACCCCAAAGAATTAAAAACAGATATTCAGATACTTGAACACAAAGGTTCACTGGAGGCACTGTTCACAACAGCCAAAAAGTGTACAAACCCGAATGCCCATCATTGGATGAATTGATAGTCAACTTGTGCTAGATTCATACAATGGAATATTATTCAACCATAGAAAAGGAGAGAAGAACTGTTACACCCTACAGTGTATATGAACCTCAAAATCATGCTAAATGACAGAAGTCGAACTCAGGAGGTCACATATTGTATGATTCAATTTATGTGAAATATTCAGAATTGCTAAATCCAGAGAGCCCTAGTGGTTGCTGCGGGGGGTGGGGGGAGGAGTAGGGACTGACTGCCTCATGGGAATAAGGTTGTCTTTTAGGTGATGAAGATGTTTTGGAAGTTGACAGAGTTGGTGGTTTCACAACATTGTGAATGTACTACAGGCACCGAATTGCATACTTTAAAATAGTTTATTTTATTTCATGTGAATTTCACCTCATTTAAAAGAAATAAACCAGGAAAAAATAGATACTACTATATGCATTTTTCTGCAACTTGTATTTTTACTTTTTAAATAAGTATTTTTATATCAACTTCATTCATTTTAAACTACTGCATAATATTGTTTCATATGGATGTACTTACATATGGTGTACAGATGAGGAGACCTTTAGGTGTTTCTTCCCTTTTTTTTCTTTTTGCCACTTCATATGTAGCCGATGTTACCAAAGTTCACCGATCTCTGGTTCTCTTCTGCTCCCTGGTCACAAAAAATTAACTTCCACACATTCTTGAAGGTAGCCACGACACATCACTGGATTGGACCATCGAGATAAGTGTGTGGAAGTGGCGTGTGACATCCAGGCCAAAGCATGTAACTGCCAAGGTGTAATTCTCCAGTCTTTTCTTCCCCATCCCATTGGAACACTGAACTCTTACATTGATACGGTGCCTGATAGGAAAATGGGTCCCTGGGTGACTAAGGTGGGCAGACACCTGCTGTTTTCCTGCCTGGGGCTTCCTTGTTTGAAGTTGGCGGAGACTTTGGAGTTATTTGTTGTCCTGGCATCACCTAGCACATTCTGGCTGATTCTCGCAGCTATGAGCATCCTTGCACACGCTCCTTTGTGCCCACGGAGAGCACTGCTCTAGGAACAAATGCCTTTAACAAGGTCAAAGCATCAAATTGCTTTTAAAGCATCTTCTTACACATCTAGCCCCCACCTTTTGTCCCTTGGCTCCTCCACATCTCTCGACTTTAGACTCTTCGCTATTATTTATTCATGGCTTATTAGAGAAATATCTTCCCCAGACAAACCAGGAGCTCCCTGGAGTCTGCCTGTTCTTTTGCCCAAGCCTCTAGTGTTAGTGATTGTTTCATTAAACTCCAATCTCAAGGCTAATCCCTGCTGGAAAATGTGTTCTGTCCTATAAGAAGCCCCCCAGGTTCCGAGTCTCAAACCACTAAACAGACTGTGTAGGTGTTTAGTGGGGCCTTTTGGTGGCCATATGACATTGCTATTTTTCCCCTGCACATTTCTAGTTGTGATTCATGCTGTATAAGAAGGATTACCTTTCAGCTTGGAGGTACTAAATTAGAGAATGGGATTTTCAAAACCCTGTATTCTTCTATTCTTCTTCAGAGCACAGCGAGAGTGTTTATCCTACTCAAAGGACCCAGGCTGCTGCGGGCTTCCCAGCTGATGCATTTACTCATCATTTATCTGCAGCCAGTGGGGCAGCGGATGGGGTGGGGTTTCCCTTGAGACTGGTGGTACCTCTCTCAGAAGCTAGAGATGGGTAGGTTGCTGAGGGAGGTGAAGTCTCTGAGCTCAGCCCAGCTGCAGGACTGTAGCCCCCAGGGTTAGGGAACCCTGGGACACGTGTTCATGAGATACATGAGGATGTCAGAACAAAACGAGAACGTTGAGAGCTCCCAGCGAATTCTGTAGCTTCCCCAAGTGCCAGAATTCTTTACAACTCCTTGCATTCACACATCTCATCAGGGTGTGAGGCATAATGTGGTTTGTGTGAAAAATAAACTTTTGCCAAGAGAGGTAAGCCAGGAGTCTATGGCAGCTTCAAGGAACTGTTTCTCTACTCAGTTGCATTAACCACTTGCTTTATCATTTTCTTTGCATTGTGCTTCTCCCCTCATCTCACAGCTCTCACGTGCATCGGGCCATGGCACCTTTTAGGAAGAGGGGGCCTGCTGGGGATTCTGTGGAGGCTGAATCCGATCCTCAATGCTGCCTCTTGCTTGTTGCATAATCCTGGATAAATCACTCCTCCCCCAACTCTGAAAATGGGGTGTCATGGTTTGAATTGTGTCTCCCCAAAAAGGCATGTCCACGTTCTAACCCATGCCCTGTGGCTGTGACTTCACTTGGAAATAGGGTCACTGCAGGTGTCATCAAGTTAAGCTGAGGTCATGCTGGAATAGGGTGGGCCCTAAACCCAATGTGACGGGTGGCCTTGTAAGGAGAGGAGAGGGGACCCAGACCCGGGGATGGATGGGGTGGAGATGGAGGAGGTGCCTCCACGAGCTGAGAACACCAACGACTGCTGGTGAGCACCAGACGCTGGAAGAGGCCAGGGAGGATCCTCCCCTGCAGGCCCTGCTGGCACCTGGATTTCGGACTCCTGGCCTCCAGAGCTCAGAGATAACACATTTTTGTTGTTTTCTGCTGGCTGGTCTGTGGTACTTTGTTACAGCAGCTCCATGTACCTAAGACATGGGGTTAGAAACGTGCCCACAGAGGACTATGGCTGGGATTCAACGCGCTAACCCAAAACAAATGATGACAGTGCTCTGAGGATTCATATAGGGGCATGCTCAGGGGCCTTGATGCAGGTGGCAATCACGGGCATTCAGGGGAGGTGATCTGTGCTTGTGCCTCCTTCCCTTACGGCCATACATGACACACTGAGCCTGGATTCCCTGCCCCCAGCCCATGACCCAGGTTCCTGCCTGGAATTCCCCAAGACCCTCATCATCTGCCTGATTTGAGCCGCTACCACCAGTGCATGCTGCTGGCCTGGAACCCTGGATGTGCCGGTGCTCTGGTTCCCCTCTGCCTTGAGCAGCCACCCCGGACTTCCAGGCTCCGCCCTGAACCCAGGGGGGCTCATGATTCAGCCCTGGTCTAATCCAACGCCTCATCATGCCACCCTCAGCACGCCCCAAATCCCACTGATCCAGTTGGGCAGTTGCCCCTGCTGTCTTTGAGCGGCCCCTCCTGCCATCACCAGTGACCCTGCTCTTTCCCCCAAATCCCCAACCCACTCCCCACATCACTGGCCCACATCCCTCTTCTGAGACTTCCTTAAACACTGCCACTTAGTGTTAATATGTAAATCAAATGATTGTCTTGTTTCTTAACTATTCAGTAAACTCATCAAGGATGGGAAACAGCATTACTAGAACCTGCTGTCCCATGTCACAGACACTAAATTTGAGCTACCTTAAGAACATTAAAGTATCCTGTCCTACTGCTTTCTAGAATATTTGAGGATCTCTACAATACCACACAAGTGGAGTTCAAACGATTATTAAAATAATGCATGAAAGAATGCAACAGGTTGCCATCTTCTAAAATAACTGGGGGTCTTCTGATCTAATGCAAAATCCTTTTCCAGGTCAAAAAGTTTCTTAAAGCAGATGAGTGATTAAAATGAAAACAAGACAAATAGATGAAATGCTTTGATTAAAATACTCTTAGCTGAGCATACTTCTTTGACCCCAGAGAGAAGGAAAACATCACTAATTTGCATCTTTCATTACTACATTTAAGTAGAGCCGTGTCTAAAATCCATGTCTCTTCAAATGTTTGTTGTCTCAACACTGCAAAATTTGTATTTAGTTCTAATTCAAAATGCATGAGATGGGGGGGATCTCATTATTTGCATTGATGAATGAAACTCTGGGTAATGTTGGTTTACTAAAAAAAAAAAATCAGTAGAAATGGAATACAGATTTTAAAATGGACTTTATAATGGTCTAAAAAGTGTTTTCTGATGCAAAGTAAATTATAGTTTAACCTTTATTCCAAAGGGCAGGAAGCAGGCCTGGAGAGAGGTAGAAGCTTGCAGCCTTGGGTTAGCCTAGGAGATGCATGCTGCATGCCGCTGCTTACTCCAAATGTCCACGGGCATTCCAACAAGCACACGTGTTCTTCTAGACACACATTTTGCCTTGACCCACTGCACTTAGGGTCTTCTCTTTTCCAGCAACGTGCCTGATATCTGAGCCCCCCTCCCTTGGGCTTCAGTAAAGGCGAGAGGGTAGAAATCCAGGCTGTTACCAGCCGTCTGTGGTCAGTCCCTGAAGAAGCTGGCTTAGGTCAGACACAAGGCAGGCAGGGCACGAGAGCCTAAAAATAACCATAGAGATCAGAAGAGCAAGGGAACCAAGGCACAAGACACCGGAGTGGACAAAAACGCTAGCGTGATGAAGCAGAGTGTGTATGGGCACTAGGGACAGTTGAAGACTGTCTTACTTTGGGTATCCTGGGAGCAGACCCTGAAGCAAAGGTCCAAGACAAATAGTTTAGTTGGGAGATGAAGGAAGTGCAGGTGGCAGAGTGGATTGGGAGAGGAAAGGAAAGGGAACTAGCTAATAATAAAGTTTGAGTTATTAAGCCTGTAACCTTTGTGGGAAAATGGAGCATAATTCGGCTGGGGAACTCTGGGAAACAGTGTTGAACACACTTCAGAGAGTTATTCTGCCCAAAGGGGCTATGGGAGCTCTGGGTATTTATTGACCACCTTACTTTCCAGTTCTTGTTTAAGAGCTGGCAAACTGGTGGTTAGAGAAAATGGCCTGTCAAAAAAAGGCAGTGCTGTGTTGGGAAAGTTCAACGGATCTGGCAAGGGTGGGAATGGAGCACCGAGACCCAGAGCTATGAGGAAAGAAGGCAGAATTCTAGCCACTGCCTCCTTGTACCCACAATTCAACAGGTTCCTGCTAGAACCTTGACTAGATTCTAGAACTGGCTTCCACCCCTGTACACCACCCATCCAGCCCCCGCCATGGTAACTTATTAGTAATAATGATTATGCTTAAGATGTATTGGATACTGTACCGGTTTGAATGTATTGTGTCCCCCAAATGCCATTATCTTTGTGGTCTTGTGAGGAGACGTTTTTGGTGCTGGTTAGATTTGCTTGGAATGTGCCCCACTCAGCTGTGGGTAATGATTCTGATGAGATGTTCCCATGGAGGCATGGCCGGGCCCATTCGGGGTGGGCCTTGATCAGTGGAGCTATATAAATGAGCTGACTCAAAGAGAGGAAATGGAGTGCAGCTGTGAGTGGCGTTTTGAGGAGGAGCAAGCTTGCTAGAGAGGAATGCCCTGGGAGAAAGCCGTTTTGAGGCCGGAGCTTTGGAGCAGACGCCAGCTGCCTTCGTAGCTAGCAGAGGTTTTCCGGATGCCATTGGCCATCCTCCGGTGAAGGTACCCGATTGCTGAGGTGTTACCTCGGATGCTTTGTGGCCTTAAGACTGTAACTGTGTAGTGAAATAAACCTCCATTTTATAAAAGCCTATCCATCTCTGGTGTTTTGCATTCTGCAGCATTAGCAAACTAAGACAGATACCATGTGCCTGCCCCGTATAATGTTAACCCCTGCCATCTTCACATCAACATCTTCAGGTAGATACCGTTATAATCCCCACCTACAGCAAAGGAAAGGAACCTGAGGTTCAGCAATTTTAAGCAATTGTCCACTGTCCTCCAACTAGGAAGTAGTAGAACTGGTCAGTGTTTTTCAATTGCCTGCAGGTGTCTTACCCATGTTTCCTGCCACTGCTTTCCTCTCTAGGAGGACCCAGGCACCAGAGGAAGCTAATAAGTCTGATTGCCTCAATAAAAGAAAATAGTCCCCCAAAATAGTAGCCAAGGAAATAAAATTGTGATGATTTTCTTAGGCAAACTGTCAATCCTTATGCTTGGTCAGAACTTATTTAGGCAGAAGTTGGGGGGTGGAGGGTGGGACCGCACCATCCCAAGGAATCTAGAATTGAGGAGGGAGCAGAGAATTGCAGGTTACATGATCCATTTAGACATCCGTGTTCTCTACCTGGAAAATACCCCAGTAGTTCATAAATCAGACTCTCCAAATTTGTTTAGCTCATTATTTATAACATTGTTAAATCCAGTGACACCAAAAGGTGTCTCTGTGAGCATCGGGCACGTCTGATTTTAATACTCAGAAAATGTGTGAAATGCCTTTCCCCACCCCCCATCAAGTTTGGTGAATGAAAGTGAATGTTACATTTTCCTGATGTGCAATGGTCTGAACTTCCCCTGAATCCTAATTGGCTTACTATCCTGTTGCCTTTTTGAAATTGGATGTTGAAATGTAACCCCAAGAGAGCATAAATAGAACTCAGGCCTGGATGCTCTCTGCAAAATGGCCTAATTTGGTGGTTGTAGCACTAGCTCTGTATGTGCAATGATCAAATCCTGTTTTCAGTTGTCCTTTTTATGGTCAATTAAGACAGTCTTAGGATATAGATCTAATACCGGAGTAGCCTAATGTAACAGACTAAGGCACGTCCTCCATTTATGGGGGGAATGCCTTCTTGTGACAATGATTCTCCAGCTAAGTTTTACAGGCTTCTATTTTTAAACTTAACTCTAAGAGCCAAAGCAGGACATTTTGGAAATGGTTTTATAAACCGTAACGAAGGTATCTTTTTTTGGCAGCTTCCTGCCTGAAGATGCCAGAGTGCTTTACAAACTCATCAAAGTGATATACAGGAATCATTCCATTCCCTGCTGAAATACAGGGACCCAGGGGTGGGGGCACTGCAGTCCCTGGTGAAAACCTCCCAGTGTCAGGTGCATGGTGGGGAGGGCGAGTGCCAGCCCCTAAACCATCCTCCTTTACAGAGGGCCTCCTCAGGTGGACGAAAGAGCTGTCACATGCTTTTTTGGTACAAAGAGATTGTGTGAGATTTGATGATTGTCTATCCTGGAAACCATGATTGTACAGCTCCTTATAAAGTTGATTCTTTCCTCGGTTTACATATTTTGCATCAGGCCCTTTAAGGTTTATTTTGATATATTCACCCTAAAAAATAGGCATGTTTCATTGCCCTTCATTTCTAAGCATAGTAGACAATCGAAGGAGGAACTGATATGTCGCTGTCTCTTGAACGCCTCTTAACTATGGGGAAGACCCATCTGAATTAAAATGCAACATGAAGGAAAAAGCAGACTGGTGCTTTAAAGTATGTGTTCAAAGTGTTTCTGAGCCAAAGTCTTTTTTTGGCTGTTTCAATTAATAGTTTAAAGTAATTCATGTTTAATATATCAGAAGTTTCTGTGCAGATGACCAAGTTTAAATACTTCCTGACTGGGCATCCTTTTAGCAATCTTTTTTGTCTTATTAATTTTACGTGCAATCCAATATTCAATTCTTGGAGTAAGCATATATTTGTTACCTATACATTAAATTGTTCATGATGCGGTAAGGGATACAGAAGTGAAATGAATTAAACCACAGGCTCTGAGGGACTCAGTGGAGTAGGTAAAGAGATTCATGTATAAATGACTCAAATAAAAGGAAGACTATGATAAACGGCATGATAGATACATAAACATAAAGCCTGGGAGCATATTTAGGGGTGTTGAGAGCATTTTTACATTTGTTGAAATATTTGTTGTGTATCTTAATTTTAGCTTTGAAATAAGGAAGATGGGCACCTAAAAAATCTTTCCCATGGGGAGATAGTTATGAAATTTATAGACTTGATATTTGTGCATTGTATGTGACACATTTGGGTTTTCTCAAGTAAAATCAGATTGACCAAAATTAAGTAGCAAACTAAAATCATTTGGAAATATTTAAAGTATGAAACTGGAAACTGCCCAGGTCCACATTCTCACAGCAACTTATTGTAAAAGTGATCATGGAAAAACATAATGGGCCTGATAAGTTTAAGTCCTTTGTCCTAAAATCAAGATGACGTATAAAAATAGTAGCTTCCAGGGAGCGGGATCAGTGGGAAAGGAGGGCTGGATGTTTCTCTCATCAGAGAAGGTAAATGGAAGGAAGATGCTCACAAATAGAAGACAGGAAACAAATGGCCACACTTGTGGAGTCCATGGGGGCAAGTGGGAAAAAGTGATTTCAGTGGGAGAGCAATAGTGGGGTAAGTCAGACAGGCACCCAGTTTTGGAAAAAGAATATTCCACTCCATTTCAAAGATAAATATGGATAATCTTTAACCAGATATCCTAAGAGAGAGCACAGTAACAAAAGAAATAAAGACTCTTTCAAGGGAAATTCTTATTACATAACTGCAAAACCCTGAGAGCTGAGAAAGTGAAGGCAGGGGCGAGGGAAGGAGGGCATGGGGTGAGAATGAGCGGGAGAAACGCATCCAACAGGCATATTGTGCCAATATATGGGCTTTAATAAACTTGGTGTAAAAGACAGCATACAACATAAACCAATGTATTTAAGAGGGCCATAACAAACCACAGTTGTATGGGAGGCTAACCTTCTTGCAACTGCAAGTTTCAAATAAGCCAAAGATAGTACAAAGAGGCTTGTGCAGAAGATCGTGGGAAGAGCTGCTGTCGGGGCATGTGGTGTCCAGGTGAAGGTGAAAGATGGCAGAGTAAGTGCAGAACCTCCCATGTCAGGCCACTTTCACTTTTCAGATCAAAGGAAATAATCATCACTCTGTAAAAGGGTTGGACAAATAGAAATGAGAGAAAATTGGAGTCCAAGATAGTTGAGAAGATGATGAGTGTATTCTATTGATGTAAGCGAGTTCACATCTAAAAGACTAGATGAATTATTTCTTACAAAGCGCACAGAGAAAATTGCAATTATGAGCTCAGCAACAGTCTCTGTAATTTGAGACATGGAGAACGGCAGTTTCAGTAGACAGGAGATGAGAATGTCCACAATTTTTAAAAGATAGAGAAGATTAGTTGTCAAAATCAAAGACCAAAAAAGCTGAAATTAAGCCCCAGTAAAATTCTGAACAGCTCCATCCATTCATCATCATCCACTAATATCTATCCATTCAACAAACATTGATTGAGTATCCACTATGTGCAAGGCACTTGGAATATACTAGAAAACAAAACAGACTTAATCCCAGCCCTAATGGAGCTTAAAGTGAAATGGGGGAATTGTAAGGGCAATGGTGAATCGTCCTGCTAAAAAGGCTAATTAAAAATCAAGGAAAGTCACAGTCCCTGGCTAGCCAGGACTTTTTCCACTGCAAACTGGCTCAACTGGCTGAAGCAGAAGGCTATTTTCTGGCTCGTGTGTCTGAGAAGTTCATGCATAGGCCTGGCTGGTACTAGGCTTAGACATAACCTGTCTCTAGGACTTGCCTCTTCATCTGTCTGCTAGGCTTCCTTCTGTGTTGGCTCCATTTTGCTTTTTTGTTTTGTTCTAACAGACTCTCCCCTCATGGTGCCAAAACAGCTGCCAGCAGCTCCAGGCTCACACTTTGTCTTCTCAGCAATTCCAATGGAAAGAGTCCATATTTTTTCATCCCACAGATGGAACAAAAGTCCAGAACAAAGCTCATTTGTATCAATATGAGTCATGTGCAACTCATGAATCAGTTATTCTGCCAAGGAAACCAATATACTGATGAGCCAAGCCTGAGACAAGGTCAAATGCCCCCTCCTGGAGTTGGGGATGGAGATAGTCCATTTACCCAGGTGGACTGTATCTGTGGGGAAGGAGCAATTTCTCCTGGAAGAGAGAAGAATGCTGGGCAGGCAAAGATTAGCCTCTGTGATCTGTCCTCATCAGAGGCCACCGGGGGTATCAGGATCCATTTTCTGCCCTATACCCAATTTCGTTCTTTTGCCTAATTGTACCAGCTGGAAACTCCAACACAATGTTGAATAGAAGTGGCAAGAGTGGACTTCATTGCCTCATTCCTGATCTTACAGGGGAGGCCTTCAGTCCAGTAAGCATTCACACTGCTAAATATGATGTTAGCTGTAGGTATTTTGTAAATGCTCTTTATTACCTTGAGGAAGTATCCTTCTATTCCAAGTTTGCAGAGTTTTTATCATGGATTAGGGTTGGACGTTATCAAATACTTTTGCTGCATCTACTCAGATGAGTTTGTTTCTCTGTCCTTTAGTCTATTAAAAGTGTATTACATTAATTGGTTTTTGAATATTAAATCAAACTTGCATTCCTAGGATAAAGAAAGCCAACCTAGTCAGGCTATACAACTCTTTTTAGATGTTGTATCAGTTTCTTGTGGTTGCAGTAACAAATTACCACAAACTTGGTGGGTTGAAACATCAGAAATGTATTCTCTCACATTTCTGGGGGCCAGGAGTCTGAAATGGGTATCACTGGCCTCAAATCCAGGTGTCAGCAGGGCTGCGCCCACTCCAGAGGCTCTGGGGGAGAATCTGTTCCTTGCATCTTCCAGCTTCCGGTTGCTTCCAGCATTGCTTGGCTTGTGGCTGTATCACTCCAGTCTTTGAGGCAATATCTTCAAACCTCTCTCTGTTCCATCTTCATGTCATGTTCCTCTGGTCATATATTACTCTGCCTCCCTCTCATAAGAATGTGTGCAATGGCATTTGTGCTCCATCCAGATAATCCACGATAACCCCTCATCTCAAGAGTCTTGGCTTAATCACATCTGCAAAGACCTTTTTCCAAATATGGTAGTATTTACAGGTTCCAGTGATAGGACTTGATGGCTTTGGGGGGCATTATCAGCCTACTGCATATGTACATGGATTTGATTTGCTTATATTTTGTTTCTATATTCATGAGGGATATTGGTCTACAGTTTTCTTTTCTTTTGATGTCTTTATATGGCTTTGGTATCAGTGTAATTCTGGCCTTATAGCATGAGTTGGGAAGTAGTCGATCTTGCTCTATTTTCTGGAAGAGTTTGTGAAATATTGGTATTATTTCTTCTTTAAATAGTTCATAAAATTCACCATTGAAGCCATCTCCTGGACTTTGCTTTGTGGAAAGATTTTTAAATGTTTTTACTGTTATTGGTCTGTTCAGATTTTTAATCTCTCCATGAATCAGTTTTGATAATTTGTGTATTTCTTGCAATTTGTCCATTTCATCTAAGTTGTCTAATTTGTTGGCATACAATTTTTCATAGCATTCCCTTATTATCCTTTTAATTTCTCTAGCATTAATGATAATGCTTCTTATTTTAATCTCTTAATTTGTTGCTCTTGGACTTTTTTTCTTTGCCAGTCTAGCTCAACATCTATCAATTTTGTTGATCTTCTCAAAGAGCCAACTTTAGGTTTCACTGATGTTTCTCTATTACTTTTCTAACCCACACACATCATTGGCAAACAACATTATATCAGACTAAACAACCATGTCATATGAATAACTGGGAAAGGAAAAAGGCAAGAGGAAATAGAATTCAGGGCTCAGAAAGGATGTATTATGGAAAGAATGGGCAGATTCTTTCAGTCTCCAGAGGACAGAACTAAGATCAGCATATACAAGTCACAGAGAAGCAAATATGAGCATAAGCTTAGAATCAGACCAATTTAGATCCAAATTCTGGCCATAACCTTTGCTAGCTGTTTATATTAGTCCAGTTAATGTCAGCTGCTGTAACAGATAAACCACGAGAATTCAGGTGTTTAAATAGACATTTATTTCTTGCTCTCAAAGGACTGCCCATGGGAAGACTTTATTATCCAGGTCTGAAAATGATGAATACCACTCTGTCTACAGTCCGCTGACCAGACCTAATTGCAAGGGAGGCTGGGAAATTACTCTTTCCATGTGCCCAGGAAGGATAAGAAAATCTTTTTTTGTGAACCACTAGCCCACATGTGCCTTGCCAGATAACTTGAGTTTACTTTTTGAACTTCTGTTTCCTTATGTGTAAAAGGAAGGTAATAGCTGCCACATGAGTTGACCTCATGCCCATCAGTGTCTGTCACAAAAAATTTTAATAAACAGTTGTTGAATGAATGAATGAACGAATGAGTCAATGAATGGGGGTAAGGGCTGGTGTACATAGCACGTTCAACAATATTTGATTTATATTAGGGGTTCAATAAATGAGAGTTGTGTGCTGCTGGTGTGGTTGAAGCTTTATGAAGGAATAAAGCTAGACAAGAAAATTTTAAACAAAAGTTTCAAGAGTGAGATTCCTCTCATGGAAGGGTTCAGGTAAAGACCAACTTTCAGGGGTGTCACAGAGTGGAGTCCTACCTGGCATTGCCTCCAAGGTTCTGTGATGTAGGGGACATCCCACTTGCTGCTTCAAGACTTTGGGTAAATCACTTAGCTTTCCTGAGGCTCAGTTTCCTCAGTTTTCAAAACCTGCTTAACCCAATAGCCGTGAGGATCCAGTGAGATGAATTATATGCAACTGGAGAACACAAAGCCCAGTATATGACAAGGGTAGGTGCTTAGCAAATATTTTTCTTTCCTTTTACATTGCTTCCTTCCTTATGGTTTCCTGTTCTATGATACAGACAATAATCTTCATTAATTGTATTTGGAATTATTGTTTCTTATAAATTTAAGAGAAAAAATTTGCAGTTCAGAAATGGAGATTGCAGTTCTGCCATTTCTCTCACCTTCTTCTCTGCAAATGAATGCAGAGTTTATAACCTGGGACCCCAAAGCAGGATTGTCTGTCACCCAAGGCTCAAGGCAGGCAAGTATCTCGTGGCTAGATTCCTTTATCTTTGTCTCAGAACATCTAAGAACTGTTGATAGGCAAACAAGTCACAAATCAGGGTTTCTTATACTCAACCAAAGTTGATGGTGGATAATCCATTAAATAACTAATTTCCTAGGGAAACTAGCTATATACAACTTTTGTCTGCAAAGACAGTCAATGTGACCCTAGAAACTCAAGGTTACCAAAACAGAAGATAATGATCTAAGGATTCATTTTTACATGGTTGCTTTATAATAAAACATTGCTGTGCTCATTCACAGGTAACACAAACCCCCTCACTAGCCCCCTGCCCCGACTATTCCTAGAAGTCATCATTAGTAAAACACAAAACAAGACATTTTGAAGTCAGACAAAAGCCATCCTATAATCCAGTGACTTTAGGGAAAAAAATCAGAACAAAAATATGTACCCCGGTTGTTGAGGTGTTTGGCTTTTTCTCAGCAGCTGTGCATTTGCGATTCTCATTTCCGCAATACCACTTTATTACCTGGAGCCATTACTTCCCATCCTGCATTGTCAATGGGGCGCTGAGGTTATTCCAGCATCTTAAGAAAAGCCACTGTCTACCCACTTTCAGAGCTTTTAAGATAAACCCAGCAAGCGCTAAGAAAGTGGGTGAATTACGGTTATCAGTATGGAAAGTGAGGTTTCCTGTCACCACATTTTCCAAGTCCCATCACCGGCCCTTCTCAGAATACATAACGATGTAATAAATAAGGTGTGCACGGAGCGAAAGCTTTGAGTACTGGGACCAGCTAACATTTAGAATTTTATGAGGACAGCTGTTTTGGATGTTCTTTGTGCCGTTATTACCCCCTCATTAAAGCTGGCTACTCTTGTTTTTAAAGTACTTTGGAGTTACTCATTGATACATGCCTGAAAAAGAATAGATAGGAACTCCTTTTTTCCTTAAAAAGTTCCCATGAGAATTTAGAACAAAATTTTAATAATACTCATTACTCAAGTGGGTGGATTTTTGCAGTCTTTATTTTTCATCCTTTAATCATCTTAAGAGACCTGAGCTTTCTTCACCATGAAGTGCAGACTGAGCGCTGGATGATTCCCCTTGCCGAAAGGGATGGAAACCTCAAGCCCTCCACGATGCAGTAGTGCTCTGTGGTGGCTTCCTCCATTAGCTCTCATTAGCACCCGTCAGCTCCTGGCCTCCTCGTGGAGGAGGGAGGAGGGAGTATACAATTAGACAAGGGTCCTGGAGCAACCGTGGCCAGCCAGAGCATGCACTGCTGGTGTTTAAAGAAGAGTTGTTGCCTCTTGGTTCCTGAGAATTGCAAAGTGGCAGTGTAGGCTCAGTAGTGCCATATCCATCCATTTCTCAGGAAAAGCTGGAAATCAGCCAGAGTATATGTATTCAAGGAAGGAGAAAGAAAAAGGGGCAGTACCAACCTCTTATCCAGGAAGCAAACACTTGCCCTGGAAGCCCTTAACAGGCTACTGCTGACACCTCATTGGCTAGTATAGATCATGTGGTCACCTAGCTGCAAAGGATGCTGGGAGAGTGAGTACTTGGGTCCCCAGCCTCCGTGATAGAAGCAGGAAAGGGAAAGTGGACTTAGGAGTGGGTGATGGGCCAGCTAATAGGAACTGCCTGCCATCATATTGACATTATATCTAAATATTAGCTCTATATTAAAGGAAACAAAATTAAGCATGGGCAAAACAAAGCACATCAGAGAGCCATATATGGCCTCCAGAACTCGTTTATAACCTTTGCAGAAGACAAACCAATGCCCATCCCTAATACCCCTCTCTGCTTGACACTTCAATATTATATGTCTCCTGATTCAGTGGTTCTAAGCCTTTCACTACCAATGACATGTCTTTTTTTTTTCCCTCCATGGAATCCATCTGTTGGACCTTCTGTCTACAAACTCCTTTTATTAGTTAATAATGAGTTTTCTCATTTCTGAAAATTGAACAAAGACTTGCAGAACTGCCAACCAGAGCCTCTGATCAACACAGGACAACCAGCAGGAGAGTTGGTATAATTCTAGACAACAGTTTTTAAAAAAAGACATTTTAATTAATCTGTGCAGCTTTATCTTGTGTAAATAGATACATTCCACCAGACTAGGGCTTGCAAACTTTTTTTGAAAAGGGCCAGATAGTAAGTATTTTAGGCTTTTTGAGTCATGTGGTCTCTGTCACAACTACTCAACTCTGCCATTGTAGTGCAAGAACAGCCATAGACAATGCATAAACAAATGGATGTGGCTGTGTTTCAATAAAACTTTATTTACAAAAATAGGCATGGGCTGGATTTGGCCAGCAGGCCATATATGGTTTGTTGACTTACACACTAGACCTTTAAATGTATTGAAACATTTTCACATCCTTGTGTCTACTTTCATGAAACTTCAGATGTCCTGACTGGAAACACTGATTTGGACAATAAACCATGCCTGTCTCCCTGAACCACTCTCAACCTCTCCGAACTGTGCTAAACTTCTGCACCTTGGATCCCAACAACTTTCTTAGAACTGATTCCCTACTTGTCCTCCCTCTGCTATAAAGCTCCACCTTGGCTTTGGGCATGACTCTTCCTCTGGAAGGGTTTGCTAGATCACTAGATGGTAGAGTTGAATCCCTTAGCTCTTTAAGTACACAGACTTTGGAGACAGATAAGCCAAGTAGGAATCCTGGCTCTGCTGCTTTCCATTTGTGTAGCTATAAGCAATTTACTTGACCTCTCTGAGAAATCTAAGGCAAGCACAGGAGAACTCTGGCCAAACCAAAGTTATCATCTCAACAGTGTTGTCCAGGGTTGTCACTGGCCCACTAGTGACTAAGATCAGATATTGTACTTTGTTGTGTTTCTTATTCTAGTCATTTATTGCTGTATAACAAGGTATCACAAACTTAGTGGCTCAAAACAACAGTCATTTGTTTAGCTAATGAGTCCTCAGTTTGGCAGGGCTCGGAGAGGACAACTCATCTCTGTTTTTTGTGGTTCCAGCTGTAACACCTGCAAGACTGGGGCTAACTCAACAGCTGGAGTCAGGAATTACTTAAGATTTGTTCACTTACATGTCTGGTAGATGGTGCTGACTCTTGGCTAGAACACCCTCATGAAGCATCTCCATGTGGCTGCTTGGTCTTCCTTACAGCATGGTGGCTTAGTTCCAAGTGTGAGCATACCAAGAGAACAAAATAGCAATGCATTGCGTTGTATTTTTATGATGTAAGCTTAGAAGTCTAATCACTCCACTCCTACCGTGTTATGTATCGGTTGAGGTAGTCAGAAGTTCCACCAAGATTCAACAAGGTGGAACATAGACTCTACTACTCTATGTAAGGTGTAACCATCATTTCTTAGGAGGAGCATGAGAGATGTAATATATGGTGACAGCTATCTGGGGAAAACTCAATTCTCCATAGAGAGTATAACTTGAGCCATATTCAGCCATCTTTTAGGTGAAGTTGTATAAGGATACCTGATGTGGTTAGAGAATGCCTGACCAAAGGTCAAGATTCTGGTGCCCAGATAACCCAAACCAGGTGGGAGTCTTCATGTATGCTGTTCCCTCTTTCTCTAACTCTTTTCCATTCTCTTTCCCTGGAAAACTCCTATGTACATTTTAGATCTCAGTTTTGAAATTATTCCTTAAGAAGTCTTCCCTCCTAAATGCCCCCATGGAACCCCTTATTTCCTTCATCACAGCCCTCATCACACTATTGTAACTGCCTGAATGCATCTCTGGCCCCTGACCACACTTGCCTAGCAACACAGCAGATGCTCGGTTATGCATGTCCTGAATGAGTGAGTGAACAGTGTTAATGAGGTTTCTTTACATCTGTGTATGCAAAACTGGTCCACTATATAGCAAGATGATTGATTCTTCATAAGTAATTTTGAAAATTTTTAAATAACAGTCATTAAATTAGGTACTGGTAATATAAGATAACACTGCTGGAGGCAGGGCAAGATGGCAGACTGGTGAGCTGTATGTTTTAGTTACTCCTCCAGGAAAGTAGGTAGAAAGCCAGGAACTGCGTGGACTGGACACCACAGAGCAATCTGTCTTTGGGCATACTTCATACAACACTCATGAAAATGTCGAACTGCTGAGATCAGCGAAATCTGTAAGTTTTTGCGGCCAGGGGACCCGCGCCCCTCCCTGCCAGGCTCAGTCCCGTGGGAGGAGGGGCTGTCAGCTCCGGGAAGGAGAAGGGAGAACTGCAGTGGCAGCCCTTATCGGAAACTCATTCTACTGATCCAAACTCCAACCATAGATAGACTGAGACCAGACACCAGAGAATCTGAGAGCAGCCAGCCCAGCAGAGAGGAGACAGGCATAGAAAAAAAACAACACGAAAAACTCCAAAATAAAAGCAGAGGATTTTTGGAGTTCTGGTGAACACAGAAAGGGGAAGGGCAGAGCTCAGGCCTTGAGGCACATATGCAAATCCCGAAGAAAAGCTGATCTCTCTGCCCTGTGGACCTTTCCTTAATGGCCCTGGTTGCTTTGTCTATTAGCATTTCAATAACCCATTAGATCTCTGAGGAGGGCACTTTTTTTTTTTTAATCCTTTTTTCTTTTTCTAAAACAATTACTCTAAGAAGCCCAATACAGAAAGCTTCAAAGACTTGCAATTTGGGCACATCAAGTCAAGAGCAGAACTAAGAGAGCTCTGAGACAAAAGGCAATAATCCACTGGCTGAGAAAATTCACTAAACACCACAACTTCCCAAGAAAAGGGGGGTGTCCGCTCACAGCCACCATCCTGGTGGACAGGAAATACTCCTGCCCAGTGCCAGCCCCATAGCCCAGAGCTGCCCCAGACAACCCAGTGTGACGGAAGTGCTTCAAATAACAGGCACACACCACAAAACTGGGCGTGGACATTAGCCTTCCCTGCAACCTCAGCTGATTGTCCCAGAGTTGGGAAGGTGGAGCAGTGTGAATTAACAAAGCCCCATTCAGCCATCATTTGAGCAGACTGGGAGCCTCCCTACACAGCCCAGCAGCCCAGAACTGCCCTGGGGGGACGGCACACACCTGTGACATAGCACAGTCATCCCTCAACAGAGGACCCGGGGTGCACAGCCTGGAAGAGGGGCCCACTTGCAAGTCTCAGGAGCCATACGCCAATACCAAGGACTTGTGGGTCAGTGGCAGAGACAAACTGTGGCAGGACTGAACTGAAGGATTAGACTATTGCAGCAGCTTTAAAACTCTAGGATCACCAGGGAGATTTGATTGTTAGGGCCACCCCCCCTCTCCGACTGCCCAGAAACACGCCCCACATACAGGGCAGGCAACACCAACTACACATGCAAGCTTGGTATACCAATTGGGCCCCACAAGACTCATTCCCCCACTCACCAAAAAGGCTAAGCAGGGGAGAACTGGCTTGTGGAGAACAGGTGGCTCATGGACGCCACCTGCTGGTTAGTTAGAGAAAGTGTACTCCATGAAGCTGTAGATCTGATAAATTAGAGATAAGGACTTCAATAGATCTAAAAACCCTAAAAGAACCCTATCAAGTTCAGCAAATGCCACGAGGCCAAAAACAACAGAAAATTATAAAGCATATGAAAAAACCAGACGATATGGATAACCTAAGCCCAAGCACCCAAATCAAAAGACCACAAGAGACACAGCACCTAGAGCAGCTACTCAAAGAACTAAAGATGAACAATGAGACCATAGTACGGGATATAAAGGAAATCAAGAAGACTCTAGAAGAGCATAAAGAAGACATTGCAAGACTAAATAAAAAAATGGATGATCTTATAGAAATTAAAGAAACTGTTGACCAAATTAAAAAGATTCTGGACACTCATAGTACAAGACTAGAGGAAGTTGAACATCGAATCAGTGACCTGGAAGATGACAGAATGGAAAATGAAAGCATAAAAGAAAGAATGGGGAAAAAAATTGAAAAAAATCAAAATGGACCTCAGGGATATGATAGATAATATGAAACGTCCAAATATAAGACTCATTGGTGTCCCAGAAGGGGAAGAAAAGGGTAAAGGTCTAGGAAGAGTATTCAAAGAAATTGTTGGGGAAAACTTCCCAAATCTTCTAAACAACATAAATACACAAATCATAAATGCTCAGCGAACTCCAAATAGAATAAATCCAAATAAACCCACTCCGAGACATATACTGATCACACTGTCAAACACAGGAGAGAAGGAGCAAGTTCTGAAAGCAGCAAGAGAAAAGCAATTCACCACATACAAAGGAAACAGCATAAGACTAAGTAGTGACTACTCAGCAGCCACCATGGAGGCAAGAAGGCAGTGGCATGATATATTTAAAATTCTGAGTGAGAAAAATTTCCAGCCAAGAATACTTTATCCAGCAAAGCTCTCCTTCAAATTTGAGGGAGAGCTTAAATTTTTCACAGACAAACAAATGCTGAGAGAATTTGCTAACAAGAGACCTGCCCTACTGGAGATACTAAAGGGAGCCCTACAGACAGAGAAACAAAGACAGGACAGAGAGACTTGGAGAAAGGTTCAGTACTAAAGAGATTCGGTATGGGTACAATAAAGGATATTAATAGAGAGAGGGAAATATATGGCAAACATAAACCAAAGGATAAGATGGCCGATTCAAGAAATGCCTTCACGGTTATAACGTTGAATGTAAATGGATTAAACTCCCCAATTAAAAGATATAGATTCTCAGAATGGATCAAAAAAAATGAACCATCAATATGTTGCATACAAGAGACTCATCTTAGACACAGGGACACAAAGAAACTGAAAGTGAAAGGATGGAAAAAAATATTTCATGCAAGCTACAGCCAAAAGAAAGCAGGTGTAGCAATATTAATCTCAGATAAAATAGACTTCAAATGCACGGATGTTTTGAGAGACAAAGAAGGCCACTACATACTAATAAAAGGGGCAATTCAGCAAGAAGAAATAACAATCGTAAATGTCTATGCACCCAATCAAGGTGCCACAAAATACATGAGAGAAACAATGGCAAAACTAAAGGAAGCAATTGATGTTTCCACAATAATTGTGGGAGACTTCAACACATCACTCTCTCCTATAGATAGATCAACCAGACAGAAGACCAATAAGGAAATTGAAAACCTAAACAATCTGATAAATGAATTAGATTTAACAGACATATACAGGACATTACATCCCAAATCACCAGGATACACATACTTTTCTAATGCTCACGGAACTTTCTCCAGAATAGATTATATGCTGGGACATAAAACAAGCCTCAATAAATTTAAAAAGATTGAAATTATTCAAAGCACATTCTCTGACCACAATGGAATACAATTAGAAGTCAATAACCATCAGAGACTTAGAAAATTCACAAATACCTGGAGGTTAAACAACACACTCCTAAACAATCAGTGGGTTAAAGAAGAAATAGCAAGAGAAATTGCTGAATATATAGAGACGAATGAAAATGAGAACACAACATACCAAAACCTATGGGATGCAGCAAAAGCAGTGCTAAGGGGGAAATTTATAGCACTAAAAGCATATATTAAAAAGGAAGAAAGAGCCAAAATCAAAGAACTAATGGATCAACTGAAGAAGCTAGAAAATGAACAGCAAACCAATCCTAAACCAAGTAGAAGAAAAGAAATAACAAGGATTAAAGCAGAAATAAATGACATAGAGAACAAAAAAACAATAGAGAGGATAAATATCACCAAAAGTTGGTTCTTTGACAAGATCAACAAGATTGACAAGCCCCTAGCTAGACTGACAAAATCAAAAAGAGAGAAGACCCATATAAACAAAATAATGAATGAAAAAGGTGACATAACTGCAGATCCTGAAGAAATTAAAAAAATTATAAGAGGATACTATGAACAACTGTATGGCAACAAACTGGATAATGTAGAGGAAATGGACAATTTCCTGGAAACATATGAACAACCTAGACTGACCAGAGAAGAAATAGAAGACCTCAACCAACCCATCGCAAGCAAAGAGATCCAATCAGTCATCAAAAATCTTCCCACAAATAAATGCCCAGGGCCAGATGGCTTCACAGGGGAATTCTACCAAACTTTCCAGAAAGAACTGACACCAATCTTACTCAAACTCTTTCAAAACATTGAAGAAAATGGAACACTACCTAACTCATTTTATGAAGCTAACATCAATCTAATACCAAAACCAGGCAAAGATGCTACAAAAAGGAAAACTACCGGCCAATCTCCCTAATGAATATAGATGCAAAAATCCTCAACAAAATACTTGCAAATCGAATCCAAAGACACATTAAAAAAATCATACACCATGACCAAGTGGGGTTCATTCCAGGCATGCAAAGATGGTTCAACATAAGAAAAACAATCAATGTATTACAACACATTAAAAACTCGAAAGGGAAAAATCAATTGATCATCTCAATAGATGCTGAAAAAGCATTTGACAAAATCCAACATCCCTTTTTGATAAAAACACTTCAAAAGGTAGGAATTGAAGGAAACTTCCTCAACATGATAAAGAGCATATACGAAAAACCCACAGCCAGCATAGTAGTCAATGGTGAGAGACTGAAAGCCTTCCCTCTAAGATCAGGAACAAGACAAGGATGCCCGCTGTCACCACTCTTATTCAACATTGTGCTGGAAGTGCTAGCCAGGGCAATCCGGCAAGACAAAGAAATAAAAGGCATCCAAATTGGAAAAGAAGAAGTAAAACTGTCATTGTTTGCAGATGATATGACCTTATATCTAGAAAACCCTGAGAAATCGACGATACAGCTACTAGAGCTAATAAACAAATTTAGCAAAGTAGCGGGATACAAGATTAATGCACATAAGTCAGTAATGTTTCTATATGCTAGAAATGAACAAACTGAAGAGACACTCAAGAAAAAGATACCATTTTCAATAGCAACTAAAAAAATCAAGTACCTAGGAATAAACTTAACCAAAGATGTAAAAGACCTATACAAAGAAAACTACATAACTCTACTAAAAGAAATAGAAGGGGACCTTAAAAGATGGAAAAATATTCCATGTTCATGGATAGGAAGGCTAAATGTCATTAAGATGTCAATTCTACCCAAACTCATCTACAGATTCAATGCAATCCCAATCAAAATTCCAACAACCTACTTTGCAGACTTGGAAAAGCTAGTTATCAAATTTATTTGGAAAGGGAAGATGCCTCGAATTGCTAAAGACACTCTAAAAAAGAAAAACGAAGTGGGAGGACTTACACTCCCTGACTTTGAAGCTTATTATAAAGCCACAGTTGCCAAAACAGCATGGTACTGGCACAAAGATAGACATATAGATCAATGGAATCGAATTGAGAATTCGGAGACAGACCCTCAGATCTATGGCTGACTGATCTTTGATAAGGCCCCCAAAGTCACTGAACTGAGCCATAATGGTCTTTTCAGCAAATGGGGCTGGGAGAGTTGGATATCCATATCCAAAAGAATGAAAGAGGACCCCTACCTCACCCCCTACACAAAAATTAACTCAAAATGGACCAAAGATCTCAATATAAAAGAAAGTACCATAAAACTCCTAGAAGATAATGTAGGAAAACATTTTCAAGACCTTGTATTAGGCGGCCACTTCCTAGACTTTACACCCAAAGCACAAGCAACAAAAGAGAAAATAGATAAATGGGAACTCCTCAAGCTTAGAAGTTTCTGCACCTCAAAGGAATTTCTCAAAAAGGTAAAGAGGCAGCCAACTCAATGGGAAAAAATTTTTGGAAACCATGTATCTGACAAAAGACTGATATCTTGCATATACAAAGAAATCCTACAACTCAATGACAATAGGACAGACAGCCCAATTATAAAATGGGCAAAAGATATGAAAAGACAGTCTCTGAAGAGGAAATACAAATGGCCAAGAAACACATGAAAAAATGTTCAGCTTCACTAGCTATTAGAGAGATGCAAATTAAGACCACAATGAGATACCATCTAACACCGGTTAGAATGGCTGCCATTAAACAAACAGGAAACTACAAATGCTGGAGGGGATGTGGAGAAATTGGAACTCTTATTCATTGTTGGTGGGACTGTATAATGGTTCAGCCACTCTGGAAGTCAGTCTGGCAGTTCCTTAGAAACCTAGATGTAGAGTTACCATTCGATCCAGAGATTGCACTTCTCGGTATATACCCGGAAGATCGGAAAGCAGTGACACGAACAGATATCTGCATGCCAATGTTCATAGCAGCATTATTCACAATTGCCAAGAGATGGAAACAACCCAAATGTCCTTCAACAGATGAGTAGATAAATAAAATGTGGTATATACACACGATGGAATATTACGCGGCAGTAAGAAGGAACGATCTCGTGAAACATATGACAACATGGATGAACCTTGAAGACATAATGCTGAGCGAAATAAGCCAGGCACAAAAAGAGAAATATTATATGCTACCACTAATGTGAACTTTGAAAAATGTAAAACAAATGGTTTATAATGTAGAATGTAGGGGAACTAGCAGTAGAGAGCAATTAAGGAAGGGGGAACAATAATCCAAGAAGAACAGATAAGCTATTTAACGTTCTGGGGATGCCCAGAAATGACTATGGTCTGTTAATTTCTGATGGATATAGTGGGAACAAGTTCACAGAAATGTTGCTATATTATGTAACTTTCTTGGGGTAAAGTAGGAACATGTTGGAAGTTAAGCAGTTATCTTAGGTTAGTTGTCTTTTTCTTACTCCCTTGTTATGGTCTCTTTGAAATGTTCTTTTATTGTATGTTTGTTTTCTTTTTAACTTTTTTTTTCATACAGTTGATTTAAAAAAGAAGGGAAAGTTAAAAAAAAAAAAAAGAAAAAAAGAAAAACAAGGAAAAAAAAAAAGATGTAGTGCCCCCTTGAGGAGCCTGTGGAGAATGCAGGGGTATTCACCTACCCCACCTCCATGGTTGCTAACATGACCACAGACATAGGGGACTGGTGGTTTGATGGGTTGAGCCCTCTACCATAAGTTTTACCCTTGGGAAGACGGTTGCTGCAAAGGAGAGGCTAGGCCTCCCTATATTTGTGCCTGAGAGTCTCCTCCTGAATGCCTCTTTGTTGCTCAGATGTGGCCCTCTCTCTCTGGCTAAGCCAACTTGAAAGGTGAAATCACTGCCCTCCCCCCTACGTGGGATCAGACACCCAGGGAAGTGAATCTCCCTGGCAACGTGGAATATGACTCCCGGGGAGGAATGTAGACCCGGCATCGTGGGACGGAGAACATCTTCTTGACCAAAAGGGGGATGTGAAAGGAAATGAAATAAGCTTCAGTGGCAGAGAGATTCCAAAACGAGCCGAGAGGTCACTCTGGTGGGCACTCTTACGTACACTTTAGACAAGCCTTTTTAGGTTCTAAAGAATTGGGGTAGCTGGTGGTGGATACCTGAAACTATCAAACTACAACCCAGAACCCATGAATCTCGAAGACAGTTGTATAAAAATGTAGCTTATGAGGGGTGACAATGGGATTGGGAAAGCCATAAGGACCATACTCCACTTTGTCTAGTTTATGGATGGATGAGTAGAAAAATAGGGGAAGGAAACAAACAGACAAAGGTACCCAGTGTTCTTTTTTACTTCAATTGCTCTTTTTCACTCTAATTATTATTCTTGTTATTTTTGTGTGTGTGCTAATGAAGGTGTCAGGGATTGATTTAGGTGATGAATGTACAACTATGTAATGGTAGTGTAAACAATCGAAAGTACGATTTGTTTTGTATGACTGCGTGGTATGTGAATATATCTCAATAAAATGATGATAAAAAAAAAGATAATAATTGTAATCCACCAGGAAACTAAGAAAATAAATTTTAAAAATATTTGGTAACAGAAACAGCAAGGTAATTAAAATGGTATACTAGAAAATATCTATTTACCACACAGAAAAAGGCAGTAATGGAGGAAGAGGATAAAAGACGTAAATATATGGAAAACAAATAGTAAAATGGCAAATGTAATTCTTATCAGTAAGTACCTTAAATGTAAATGAGTTAAATACTCCAATTAAAAGGCATAAATTGTTTTAGGTTCTAATGAATTGTAATAGCTAGCAGTAAATACTTGAAACTATCAAACTACAATCCAGAACCCATTAATCTTGAAGATGATTGCACAAAAATGTAGCTTATGAGGGGTTGAGGGGTTACAATGTGGTTGGGAAAGCCATATGGACCAGACTCCCTTTTGTCCAGTGTATGGATGAATGAGTAAAAAAATGGGGACAAAAACCCTGTGTTCTTTTTTATTTTAATTGTTCTTTTTCACTTTAATTTTTATTCTTATTATTTTTGTGTGTGGTAATGAAAATATTCAAAACTTAATTTTGGTGATGAACGCACAGCTATATAATGGTACTTAAATAAAGTAAACTTAATAAAGGTAACTTAAATACCTTCTCCACTTCGCCCCATGCATCCACTCTTCCACCTGCTGAGCAAGCCTCCATTTTTCAGACACTGGAATGGGAAGAGAGGTTTTGCCATATCTGTCTGGGTTGAATATTACTACTTTGCATAGCATAATGTAAAATGTTTATAAGCTACTTTCCCTAGGAGATTTCTGGGTTGTGGTTTTATAATGGCTTTCATTATCCATTTTTGGAATGATTACATGTATTTTTTTAAATTATTGGAGCACTTACAAGAAATATTTATGCTATAATCAGAATCAGGTTGACACTATTTTTTAACCGGTTACTAAAGTATAATATACATATAGAAAAGTGCAGAAGTCACACATCTGCAGCTTGGTGAATTTTCTCAAACAGAACACAAGCATGTAATAGCACCCAGATCAAGAAACATCCCCTGGAAAGCCCCCATGTTCCCTCCCGTTCACTACTCCACAAGGCTTTTCATAGCATTGAGAGGTTTGCTTCTTTTG
Organism: Choloepus didactylus; assembly: GCF_015220235.1. Classification (NCBI taxonomy): domain Eukaryota; kingdom Metazoa; phylum Chordata; class Mammalia; order Pilosa; family Megalonychidae; genus Choloepus; species Choloepus didactylus. Next base: position 38,097,276 of record NC_051328.1, read on the forward strand.
TACTTTATGAAATAGCATCAGACAGCACGGACTCTTTTGTGTTGGATTGGCACCCTGTCTTTTGAAATACTATAATGGATTCACAGCTAACATGTAACAAGCACTCACTAGGTGCCAAGGACTTGGTCAAGCATTTATTTGAATTTTATTAAATCCATGTGCTGGTTTGGATATATTATGTCACCCAAAATGCCATGTTCTTTAATTTTGTGGGGACAGATGTATTAGTGTTGATTAGGTTGGAATCTTTCGATTAGGTTGTTTCCATGGAGATGTGACACACCCAACAGTGGGTAATAACTTTGAGTAGATTATTTCCATGGAGGTGTGGTCCTGCCCATTCAGCATGGCTCTTGATTTAATCACTGGAGTCCTATAAAAGAACTTACAAACAGAAGGAGCTAAGAGTGGCTGAGAGGGATGTTTTGGAGAGCAGCTGAGAGAGACATTTTGGAGATGGCTGCTGAAAGCAGACTTTTGCTGAAATTGGAGATGCTAGCCCAGAGTTTGCTCCAGAGAAGCTAAGAGAGGACAAAACACCCCAAGAGCAACATTTTGAAGAATGCACAGGAGCTGAGAGAGGAGCTGGAATACAACCAAGGATTAGCAGATGCCAGTCACGTGGCTTCCCAGCTAACAGAGGTTTTCCTGACACCACTGGCCTTCCTTCAGTGAAGGTATACCCGTGTTGATGCCTTAATCTGGACATTTTCATGGCCTTCGGACTGTAAATTTGTAACCAAATGAACTCCCTTTATAAAAGCCAATCCATTTCTGGTATTTTGCATAATGGCAGCATTAGCAAACTGGAACAATGAGGTACATTAAATATAGATTACATCGGGTTGTTTTAAATTTCACTTTAAAATAATGTCATAACTTGTACAGGGATGTGTAGTGGGCTGAAGCGTGGTTCCCTCCAAAATATGCCCAAGTCCTAAACGCTAGTACCTGTAAATATGATCTTGTTTGGAAATAGGACCTTTGCCGATGAAAAAATTAAAGATCTCTAGATGAGGTCATGCTGGAGGAGGATGAGCCCTAAGTCCAATGACCAGCATCCTTGTAAGAAGAGAAGACACAGAGACACAGCTGGAGAAGGTCACGTGAAGACACAGGCAGAGACTGCAGTGATGCGTCCGCAAGCCAGGAAACGCCAAGGTTGCTGACACCAGAAGCCAGAAAAGAAGCAAGAAAGGGTTCTCCCTCAGAGCTTCCAGAAGGAACAAGTCACATCGACTTCTTCATTTTGTACTTACACCTTCTGGAACTGTGAGGGAGTACATTTCTGTTGTTTTAAGCCACCAAGTTTGTGGGAATTTGTTAGAACAGCCCTTGTAGACTAACACAGTTTGTCAAAGGTATATATTTACTTTTCATATGTCTAAATTGTATGTTTTCTTTTTTTATAAATAATGTATTAATTTAGGAACCTCTTTGGAGCCATAATCGCAAAGCAAAAAGCAGAGGTTTGTAATGATCCTTTAATAAACACATTAAAATGTCCTTAGAATGCTGAGTAGTTTTGCCTCAAAATATATCGTTTTAAATTGAGCACTTAAAATTAATGCTGTGAAGCTTTGCAGATGCCTAAGTAAATCAATGTCCAAGTTCACCCAAGGTGAGAAGGGCAGGAGAGATTTAAACAGCTCCCTCTGTCCATTTCCTTTGCAGGAAATGATGACCTGTTGAAGAAGACATAAATCTCTCTTCTTCCCAAAATAGATTAAAAATTCGGAAGTTTAAAACTTGCCTTCATCTTCAGATTCTAATATTAGACTTGTGGGTTTATCATTTCCCCACAGGGGTGGCTTTTGCTAGTACAAACGGATCAGAAAATTTGTTTCCCTTACGGCAGAGCTTGAACCCTCTCCTGAACCTGTTCCAAGCAGTGTAGGAAATGTCTAATCTTATGAAAAATCCACAGGGGAATAATCTTAAAGAAAGTCTTGTGATTAGGTAATTATACATGTGACTCTGCTGAAGAAATCTGCTTTCAACCTAACTGGTGCTTAGGTTGCCTGCCCACCTGTGCTGAATGGTACAGCTCACCTCATTTAGCTTCCTATACCACTCAGATTGTTCTCATCATGTAATTGAAGGTAACTGGAAAATAATATTAATTTCTCTTTCAAACCACATGTGATAAAGTAAAAGGCAGTTAGAGACATTAGCAAATATGGAGGATTCTACTTTTCTATAAAAAGTATATATTTTTTCCTGTTCTGTGTAAATCTGAATTCATAAAGCACATTGCAATATGCTTCTGTCATTTGATTCTTGACGCTCTGTAGATAAACAGAAGGTTGGACGTTCTATAAAAATGGGGAATCAAGAAGGAGATCTCAACTCTTTCTCTGGTGTTGAGAATAAGTGGCCCTTGTAAATTCCACGGTCGGGGGCTTGACAGACTTGTCCACCATGCTGTCTAATGCGGAGCCTGGCAACAGAAAACATCTGTTCAATAAGAAGTGGGTGATAAATAGCCCCTGATAAATTCCACGCTAAGTCTCACAAAAGAGAGAGAGAGAGAGAGGGAGGGAATCACTCACAGCTGTTTTGCAGAAGGCCAGGTATCTGGATATACTAATTCAATCAAACAGTTCACAACTATTTATCTAAAGCCCCGTTGGATTCAAGATCTATGCTTTGTTTGGATCAATTAGAAATAACAGCTTTCCCAACGTGTCTTCCCAGCACTGGCTGACTAAAGAAGCAATTAAGAAGGTCCCATGTGGAAAGCAATTCAGACAATTCTGGTTCTGGTCTGTGGTTCTGATACAGTGTATCAAAATCACTTGTAGTTTCATTAAAGCTCTGGGCCCCACCTACAGAGTTCAACCACTTGGAATCTTTTAGTAAACTCAACTTCCCTGTTTAGGACCTTCAGATAGCCTCTGAACCTTGGTTTGTACTCACCCCCTGGCTTCCTCGGGCTGGAGGGCGGGCTTTGGGTAAGTTTGTGCAAGGGTCGAGGAAGGGAAGGCTTGGTCCAGTTGCTTGTCCCTTGAGTTTCAAGACCTGTGGATCTGCATTGATGCCTCTGAGAGCCCACCTTTGAAATCCAGGATGACACAGTGCCAAGCCAGAGATCCTCCTTTACCAGGGTTCGGGGTCCTGGCCTTGAGCCACAAACTCGACACAGCATCATGGTAACCAAAACGGTGCTACAGGGTGGTGTTCAGCCTCCCACTGAGACCTCGTGCGCCACTGAACAGATGGCAACTGCAGAGCTCTTCATTCTGTTTTGTTAAGGAAATAAAAACAGCTAGCATTAAAACGAGACCCATGAATGCTTACCCCCTGCTGACAGAGTGGTCACCCTCATTGTTTTCGATGCTTTTTTTTCCTGGAACAGCTGAGCTCAAATCCATGACTCATGCTATATGCTAGCCTTGGATATGGAGTTCTATTTGCATAAATATTCACTGTTCTGTTTCCAAGCTCTTTCCTTATTTCCAGTTCTTAAGGTTTTACTTTTCACTGGAGATGGAGTGAGAAGTCTTTAATTGGGCTATTCACGCACACATGTATAGCTAGATCATACATTCCTTAAGAGCAGGGTCAGTGTCTGTTTTCTCAGAGACTATTCCCAGCCCTAAAACAGTGCCTAGCACGTAGTAGGTACATAAAATTGGCAAGTGAATGAATGAATAAATGTTTTTATCCTTGGAAGCCAGTGGTCTCAGAGATTACCTGTTGATTCCTCCCATGTTATCACTGAACACACAGGAACTTTGTTCTTGCTCTAAACCAAATGCGGACAATCTTGGGTCAAGTCTTACTAATATCTATCTGTCCTCTCCTAAGGCTATTTTATACCAAAGACAGTATTTTGATTTTGTTTGCCAATTTTATGTTATTTCTTCATTTTGAGGTCTACCATGTTTATTTTTAAAGGTTTTAAAATAGCTGATTAAAGTACAATTACACAAAATTAAAAGATTAAAAAATACATCACATATAATGCAGAAGAACAATGATGGAATTAGTTATTAAAATGTAGTGACAAATTTGCTTTGAGTTTCCAGGTAGCCCTGAAAAAAGATGGAAATGAGTTAAATAGTTCTCTTTTGATAAAATAAGGAAGCATGCCAATTTATGAGAAAACGTTTTCCCTGTTGGCATTTATTTCTGGCAGGAACGTATCTTAAGAGCCTTTACTGAAAAGGGCACCGAGTTATACAGGGAATATCTTTCTCAACAGCTATTTTGCCAGAGGTGTAAAAACATTCTCTGCCTGGTTACTTTGTATATCTTACCTCAGTAAAGACATGAAAAGGAATCATGATAAGGTGAAAGCATTCCTACAGAGAGCTTAGCTTCCTGGTGATATGACTTGATTCAGCAATAGAACTCAGTGAACTGAGAAGATTAAATGATCAATGTTTCTTTTAGATTAGCTCTCTCAAATATCAATGGTCTCCGCCAGCTTTGGTGGAGATAATGAGGTAATTTCAATATCGAGCTTTCTACAGAGTGTCTGAGGTATAGTTAGAAAGAGAACTCAACTTCAGCGTTACTTGACCTGACATCAGTGGTGGCCTTCTGTGAGGACACTGTTGCCCACTCTGAGTCACCGTCCAGTGGAGACATATGAGATGACATGAGTTTGTGTGTGTGTGTTTATTGAGGTCCTCAAGAAGAGGCAAGGATGTGAATACAAGCAGTTATTTAGGAGGAGCAGGGAGCGCCAGAAAGGGAAGTGGGACAGAGAGAGGAAAGAGGGTCACTGAAGGGTGTGATATTAAGTCTTGGTGATAAAAGTTTAACTCATGAGGAAACTGTGGAAATGCCCTAAAGCTGTGCCCCAGGGCTACCCCACCCTAGGGACAAGGGAGTCGGGGTATTGATATGCCAGTTCCTTCCAGCTGGGGTATTTATACCATGTCCCATGGTTGAAGGTTTTCTTAGGAAAGGGACATTAATTCCAGGGCACTTCCAGATGTCATATTCATTGGCAGAGCGATCTTCCATTGTTTTGGGAAAAGCCCTGAGGCACTAACTGGAGCTGCAGACCCTGGCAATTCAAGTGGTCTGGAGCACAGTAAAATGGGGCGAGGTTGACAGATTTGGAGGGACATTGACAGCTTCACCTCTGGTGCCTGAGTTGACTGTAGAACGCAAATGGTCCCAGGATTAAATAGCTTCACATCCCAGAACAGATCTGTTCCCTAGCAGCTGGATCACGGTGACTCACCTCCATCAGTTCCCTTCACCCCAAGTAGAGAATTTGTGTATTTTTAACACCTCTCCACACGTGCTAATCTCTCTTCTTACAAAGGAGAAAGTAGGCCTCAAGGCTATTACCTTTTGCAAGCCCTATTTTCTGGTTAAGAAAATAAACAATGCTAATATTGTTTTGTTTCCACTGAGATTTATTGTTAAGGGTACCTTTTATTTTTGTAAAGCAATATTATTTTCCATCTACAGTAGTGATGTGGTTTCCTTTTTTAAAATGCAATTTTATTGAGATATATTCACACACCATGTAATCTATCCTAAATATATAATCAGTGGTTCATAGCATCATCACATAGTTGTGTTCATCACTACAATCAATTTTCAAACATTTTCATTATTCCAGGAAGAAAAAAGAAAAGAAAAGAAAAGAAAAAACCCAAAACATCCTGTACCCCTTATCCCTCTGTCATTGTTCCCTAGCATTCATACGGTACATTTGTTACTGTTGATGAAAGAGTATTATAATATTAATGTTAACTATAGTCCATAGTTTGCAGTAGGTCTGGTTTCCTTTTAAAATAAATGTATTTAAATAAAAGAAAATTCAAGGTACAGAAAACAAAATTAATGGCATTACAGATTTATAATGATGTGCTGGTGTAAGTTTAACAACCAGCTTTCTGGGGAAGGGGAAAAAAAAAAACACCCTGATGTATAGGATTTGACCATTTCTATTGGGCAAACGCTCTCACCATGGCTGATTTCAAGCCCCCTACTTGACATCACTGAGTTTGGACTGGCAGAAAGTTGTGTATAATTGTTCCTCCGTGCCGGGATGAGCTGGCTCCAGCACACGCTGGGCAGCACCGAAAGACAGCCAGTTTATCAAGGTGGCGTGCCATTCACAAAACACTTCCATGGGGAAAATGAGGGAGCAGAACTCGTGTTCACTTCTAAATATTCCAAAAATGTGACAGTGAGGTGAGCCATAGGGGGTGCAGCTGACAGAACAACAATCACTGACATACCTAGAGTGAGAGCAGGTGGGACAGCCAAGCACACACTTGCAAGCAAGGGGTTGATTATTTCTACCTAGACAGATGGACAAGTTGAATGTGACCAGTTGGTCTCCTCCATTAGTGAGGGGTTTCTGTTCTACTTCGGAAGGGCTGTTTTTCAGAAACATCCCCCCTCCCCCCACTGGATCCCATGAGCTGCAGTGGATTTTTAGTGCCAGGTCCTCACATCTCTGATATTTTTTAACCCATTTCCCAAATACTGTTTGTTATGGATATTGTTGATATTTTTGGTCCCTTGGCTTGTGTGGGAATATTTCATTCCAATTTATATATATATAATGTCAGATGCCAAGCCTAAAATCGGGAGAAGAGGACCGCAGTATAAATCCTGGCTCTTAACTGTGTTGCCTTGAGCAAATTACTCCCTTGCTGAGTCTCAGTTTTTGCAGCTGTAAAATGGAGATGGTAAAACTAACAACCACCTCATGGAGTAATTATGAAACTAGAATGAACCGATGAACTTCACTGTGCTTGCTCTATACTAGAGCTGGACACAAAGCTCAGCCATGACTCTGGTTGATATTATTGTTCTGACTATTTTCTCTGTAGATTCATTTGGGCTTTGCAATCAGTTCAGTGTTCTGTTCCATCGTTTCTTTTGTAATTCCAGATCTCAACTCAGGTGAGGTTGGCAACTTGGAGAGAGGTGGATTCCGGTTGCTTGCCTCGCCTTAGCCGCTCCTGCCTCACACATCTCCTAAGAGGTTTCAAGAAAACTAATCAGGATCTATGTTTATTTCTAATTTTATTTTGCTCGCACATAACATGGCCACTTGATTAGCAATCAGGGCTGTGTTGGCAGTCACAAACAGGCCCCTGTTCCTGCTAATCAGGGATGTAGGAAGCATTTGTGGGTGTTTAGAGGGAACCCTTTTTTGAGCTCTTGTCCCATGACTCCTAATTGTTGTATTTCTCAAACTCAACCCAGCTGCAGGCTTTATTAGGGAAACATTTATTCAGATAACAAGCCTCAGTATGAAAGTGGGGTAATTATTTTGCAAATGCACTTTAATCGTTGTAAGTTATAGTGCAACTCAAACGGAAAAGGTGCTCATTTGAGTTGGAATGTTGCTTTGTAGATGGACAATACAACAAACATGTGACCAGGAGCTTCTGGTAAATGATAGAAAAATGGACAAATGAAAAGACACTGGTGATGTGAAAGGTGGCTGGGGAAAAAAAAAAGGGATCAGGAAACTCTGAAAGCTGATCAGGGTGAACACAGGGTGAACAAAAAGCCTGCATTCCATTTATTTATTTATTCATTCATTCCATTTCCTCTCAAATATTTTTGAGCTTCTATTATATACTTTGCTCTCAAAGAGTGTAATGTTTTAAAGGAGAGAGAAGCAATGAAAAGATATAACCAGGTATCAGCTGGGATATCTTGTCCTATAAAATCTAGATACCCTTTCCCCAAACCTCCCTCCAATGCCCTATGAACATTCAGCAATATTTATGAAATTCCTGGAATTCACACACCAATGGTCACCTAAAACTCCAGAATCATGCTTCTGGTTACTTACTTGTTTTGCTTTATCATCTTCCTCATATCATTTCACAATCCACTTGCAGAAAATAGCCACTTTCTTTACCTCCTTAAAAAATCTACCTGAAACATTGTGTGTGTAGAATGCTTTATGGAGATTCTAGAAGATTGTGTCTCGGAGATTGTATCAACTCCCAATGGAACATTAGACCTGGCCATTCTTAAATGTCCTTCAGGTGCTAGTCACATTTTCAGGGGCTACCTGCACCCAGCCTCTGTCTCACCATCTCACAGTTTTCTTTTCCCACACTCTCTTCACATCTCTTCTCAATTTTCCATACCTTAAATTGGGTCCACTACATGGTATGATTCTATTCCCTCCGTTCTTACTCTTTCGTTGAGCTCTAGCATGCATGCATATCCAGACCCAACAAGTTCTTCCCCAGAATTAAACAGCTTTCTTCCATTTAAAAGAAACTTCCTTCTTTAGTAAGTAATAATTTAAGGGTTCTTTATATATTCTGATTCTGAGTCTTTGTCACATGTATGTACTTGAAGCCTCTTTTCTCAGTCCATGGATTATCTTTTACTCTCTTATCAGTATCTTTTGATAAACACATATTCTAATTTTAATGAAGTTCAGTTTACCTTTTTTTTTCTTTTATGGTTATTACTTTTTGTACCCTGTTTAACAAATCTTTGCATACCCCAAAGTGATAACCATATCCTACTATTTCTTCCAAAAGCCTAATTTCCTTAGTTTTTCATTAAGTTCTACATTCCATTTCAAATTAATTTTTGAATGTGGTGTGAGGTAGGGGCAAAGATCCATTTTTCCCCCAAATTGATCCAGCACCATTTATTGAGAACACAATCCTTTTCCCCCCACCAAATTTCAGTGACCTCTGTTTTAAATTCAATCACCACGTATGTGTTCTATTTCCAGACTGTATTCTTTGTCTTTATATCTATCCTTGTGCCAATATAAATCATCTTCCCTTTTATATAGGCAATTCTAAATGCCCTGTGTTAAGTGCCCTGATAAGGTTATAATATAAACCAGATGCCCTAACCCAAAAGAAGAGGGGTCAAGATGACTTGCCCAGTAGTTGTGTTATTTAAGTTGACAGAAATTTGAAACACTTCACAGGTTTGTAGTCCAGGGGATGGCCCACTCAGCAGTTTTCTGACTTTGTGATGGTCCCACTATTTTGATTGATGTAAAGCACACTGTATGTGCACTGGCCTGGCCCCGGTGATGCCACCAGGACAAGGAAGATACCCAAGTAGAAATGGGATAGCTTCATTATAAAAATGTGGAAATAGAAGCTCAAAGATAATCTGTGACTTGCCTAAGGTCAACAAAGTGTTGAGTTATATTGCATGGACTGGGACTCTGGCTTCTCAATACTTTAAACTATCTTTTTCCCATCACTCTGCATCACCCTGTTTAGAAATGCCATGACTAACTCTTAGGCAAAGCACAGCATGGCTTGCGAAAATGGCCCAGGATCAGGAATCAAGAGACAAGATGCTCATTTCCATCTCTGCCATTTGCTATAGCTCCATAATAGCCATGACCCCATATCCCCCTTCTGCCACTGTATGACCTTGGTCAAGTTACCCAACATTTTGGTGAACCCATTTCCTGTAGTGGAATAAGAATAATCCCCATATTACTGGATTGTTCTAAGAATTAAATGATCTAACACCAGCCAGTAATATTCCTTATCTGGGAGAGGATGTATCCAGAGGCTAAGGAGAGGCTCATGAAATAAATTCTGCTGACAAATGTGACTGTTGGGTGGAAGAGTTCAAATGATGGAAGGAGGAATTCACATATCAGGATATTTTCAAAAAACATGGCCTGCATCTCCCGAGAGTGTAGCTGGAAATTCAAGCGAATGAGTACTAGCCCTCAGGTTTTTTCAAGACCAGAGAACAGGCTATGGCTGCCTTGGAAGTTGTTGCTTCAGGATGGTTTGTTAATTTTTCAAAGCCAAGTCATTTTCTGGATAAATCCAGGGAGGTAGAAAAAGGAAGGTAAAGGAAATTAGCATTTGTTGAGCATCTTCCAAAATCAAATTTAATTCTTTGAAGTGGTTTTATGAAGCCTAATTTTAGAAATTAGAAAATTGATTTGCGGGAAGTTAAACTCCTTGTCCGTGGTCGTTGAGTTGGAAAATGGTGACACCTGGATTTGCACTCAGCTCTGTTTAACTCCAAAATCTATGCTCTATCCAGTTTCCTGGATTGCCTCCCTTGAAAGGCTGAATCATTTGGGTGGCTAAATTAGAATGAGCTAATTGATTCTCATTTTAATATAATAACTCTGCTCTAACACTATCAATATGTGTCCAAAAACTCTTATGGTGCATGACTAATTGCGCTTTTAAATTATATACATTTAATTACATATTTGATTTGAAAGTTTAGCATTTAGAATTATTGCCATTTCCAACTAATGATCTTCCGTTCTTGCATTCTAATTATCTTTGTTGCAGACGCCTTCCTTTCTTATGCATAGAGAGAAATACAGGTACAACTTCTTGTTGCCGTATTTATGCCTTATCTATTGCTTTAATGGCATGAGTCATATATGTAGCGTAGAATAGATCAGTTCTCATGATGTATCCTTTGCAGTCTAGACCTCCTAAAGTATCATTTTGGTGAAATGATTGAAATGCCATGAAAGGATTTTTTTGGTGCATAAACTAAAATTTCTGATAGTGAAAGTTTATGTGAATCAAATGGTAAAAGAAGTCATGATAAAAAGTGTATTTATTAATGTTAAGAACCTGAAAATCCTTTCTGGGTGAAATAGGCAGCCCCTTCCTTCTCTTTGAGGCTCTGACTTGATGGCTTGGGAATTATCAGGCAATGTAGTATCTCTGGGTAAAACCTTTATTAAGTTGATCGAATATTTATTGAGCACATCTTATGTCCAAGACACTTTGGGGAAACAAAGAAATTTCAGTCTGTCCATGCCCTTATGGGCATATTAATTGAGATACAATTTAGAATGCAATCAATTACACAGATGTCTCTAAATTCATATCTGTATGCTTGGTGGAAACCGACAAAATGTGGTAATAACGAGCCAAGTTTCCTTTGTCAAGCTATTTGGCCTCCCATATCACTGAGGTAATCTCACAGTGTCTTGCATCCTCTGCAATTATCAGCTTCAGCTGATTCCAGAATCTGTTGAGAGAGAGGGCCCAGCCCCTTGTGACTGGAGGTGCAATATTGTCCTTCTTTGCATCTTATTCAGGTCTTGATTCCACTTCTGAGATGGTACTTAAATAGCCCTTTATCAACTCAGACCCCTCGAGATTAAGTATTTAATTTCTCTTGATCTCCAGCCTTAGGAAATAACCCAGTTCATTACTTAGCCATTATTTAATTCATTACTGTCATTAGAGAACAGAATTGTCTTACCAAGGTTGAGAATACGTGATAGACCTCACCTCTTTTTTTGTCCAGCGCAATGAACAGGCTGTGAAAGGGCCTGCTTTGGGATACCAGCTATGGGATTTGTTATTATCACTTTTCCGGATCTGGGCATCTGCTGGATACTTGCAGGCGTGGCTTAACCTGATGGAGAGAGGATTGCTACCTACCCTGTCCACCAATACTTTGTATCCACAGTGAGCCTTGATAGACTCCTCCTTGGGATTGTTTCTCTCTTAACAGAACAGAGCAATTAGACAGAAAATTGTAGCAAGTGTTAATGCTCAAGAGAGCAGCTTTCCTAAAATGTGGGCAAGAGGAGGGATAAAGGGGGAACATTCTGCTCCCCAGGGGACATTTGGCAATGTCTGGAGACATTTTTGATTGTCACACTGGGGGGATGGTGCTACTACCCTCTGGAATGTAGTGACTGACCAGGGATGCTGCTAACATCCTACAATGCCCAGGACATCTTCCTGCCTGGCAATCTTAAATACCGACAGTGCTGAGGTCGAGAAACCCTGTCCTAGAGCCCGGGAGACTGCCCATTACTGCCCCTTCTGCTAAAACTATACATATTTTGCCACATGCCCCTGAGGAATTTTTATTACTGATTTGTGAGATAGAAATGAGTGGTTTTAAAGCCATCTATCTCTAGATATTTATCTAATCAATTGATCAATCAATCTACCCATATCATCTGTATATCTATTTATCCATCAGTTGATCTATCTGTATCATCTATTTATCCATTGATAGTTATCTATCTATATCATCTATCTATCATCTATATGATCTATCAATCCACTGATTCATTTCAAAAAGTAATATAAAACAGTTTATACAAACCACACTTAATAGAGTAATTAAAAATAAACCTAAATAAAGTAAATTTAAAAAATACACAGGGAAATATAAATTACAGTGGGTAATTTATCTATCAATTAATTGCCATTGATAATCTGACAACCATGACTTATAAAATTGCTTTAATTTTCTTTGAGCTTTGTGGTAGCCAAAATGAAAAATAGGAACAGTCATTGTACTTTATTTTTATTATCCGTAAGGAGGTTAAGCAAAGCTTTTAGTAACACAAAGACATTTCTCACCTGCAACTTAATGTAGATCAAAGGTGAACTTTTTTTTTCTGCAAAGGACCAGATCGCAAGTATTTTCAGCTCTGTGACCCACACAGTCTTGGGCGTCCCACTCCTCTCTGCTGTTGTGGCCCGAAAGTGGTCATAGCTGAAGTGTACACAAATGGGCATGGCTGTATTGCAATGAAACTTTAGTTACAAAAACACACTGAGGTCCAGATTTAGCCCATGGGCTGTAGTTACCTGACCCATGCTGTAGAGCCTTAGCAACACCCCCAATTTAAGTGAAAAATGGGTTTTAAGAAGATGTTTCCTAGAGCCCTGATGAAAGCTGTGAGCATAGCCTTAAAGGAAGTTAAGCAAGATTTTCTTCACTGTTAGCCATTTTTATAAAGATGAAAGAAAACAACAACAAAAGCCTCCTTAGGTCATTTACTATGATAAAAGGGTTTTGCATGGTTTGGTTTGTTTTGCTTTGGGCCATGCCCCTCTTTGTTTGACATGAAGATACCCCAGTGTACCCCAGCTTGGCATTGTTCTTTCCATCTCGCTGAATGTTTAAATGTTATTGAAATGAGGCATTGTGATAGGACAAAGGCAGTATTACCCCCCAAAATATTTCATAAGATTCAGGCAGATGGAGGGCACGTTGTTAATTGGCCATGATAACATAGCTGCCTTCAAACGCCTCCAAGTTCTTTCCCAAATGCAGTCCAGTTCCTTCGGTGGCTCAGCTTGCCTATTACCTCTCTCAAGCTGATCATGTTCTCTGGAAGGAGGATGTGTAGCACCTTCTGTTGGCCTTTACTAGCACCTTGTACATCTATCTTTATAGCACTTTTCCTGGTACCTTTTAACCGTTTCTTTAACCTTCTCTTCCCCCCAATGGAATGAGCTCCTTGAGGAAAGAGTTAATGTCTTTCTGAGCTTGTATCCTCCCCGCATGTGTCTATTGCAACATTAGCACATAGGCGATATCTAATAACTATCTATTGAGTAAATGAATGAATAAATGTATGGTGGATGGAAGGATGGGTGGATGGGTGGATAGAAGAAAGGAAGAAACGACATCAACATTTTCTCAAAATTTAAGTTCCTACATAGTTTCTAGTGTAAACTGTAAAATATTTTACTGAGAGTCTTTCTAAAATTGTCCCATTTTCTCTTATAAAATTAAGCTTAATTTTGGTTCAGTAATAAAGCAAAATCTCAAATCAAAATATCTGACTTATTGTTCAGGAGCATAAAATGCATGCATATGCCTAGCAATTTAGAGAAAGTCAAAATGATTTATATATACAATCAGCAGAATGAAGTTGACAGTGTTTTAAGCAGAATCTGCATTTAGACTGCACATATATTTATTACAAAGGATGCTATAACAGATTAAACAAATAGAATTCATTGTTGCTAGTAATATGAGGCCAAAGTCTTTATAAGTATATCCTATTAAAATATGTCAAATATTATAAGAAAGCATAAGGCTGTCTTTCTTCCTTATTCTTTATTGACATTAAACAGACTGTGCATATTAACTTGATATTTAAGCTGTAGGATCTATCATTCTTCAATCAGAGTTGGCCACTATTCCTTCTACCTGTTTTGATGCCACTTGCTTTAACCTGCATTTTGTATTCCTCCAGCTCTCTCTTACTTCTGTCATCTACATTCCCTCTACCTGTCTACGTACTTCTGCCACCCAGTCCTGAAGGGCTGATTAAGAGTAGCTGCAGAGTGGATATTTTTGGCTACTCCTGGGAAAATGGAAATACTGGTGTATGAAGTTCAGAGATTACCCATGACTATGTCTTGACTAAAGTAACGATTTCATGGTGTCCCAGATTCTCCATTTGTCTACATGTAATTCTACCGCATCTACCTTAACTGATGAGAAAGGTGGAAAACTAAGTCAATATTTACAAAAACACATTATGAAAGGGCTTCTCTTTGTTCATGGAGGAAACTCACGAAGTTTCTACAAAAAATCAAAAAACATAACTAGATAGTCCACATATGTTTTACTCAAATATTAAACTTGCATGTTAGGGGGGAAAACCTAATATAGCAAGGTTACTTTGGCACTGCTTTCTCAGACTTAGAGTTCATCTTCCATATATCTGAGAATCAATTCCTCAAATGGAATTTTATTATGAACTACTGAAAATAGTATTTAATGGTATTTACCCTGAAAAGCATGGGTATCACAAGGTAGTACGGATTCATGACAGAGCTAGTTGGAAGTGTATGACATTTTAAGTGACTCATCACTCTGAATTCATTTGGCATTTACTGTAATAGAAATGGCCATATTGAATTCATTTGGCATTCATGTGGACTTCACATGTATTTATGGAGATGTGACATGGTAATTTAACATTTACTGTACAAAGCATCATTTAATAGACATTGAAGCATTGTCATGTAATGCTTAATAAATCCAGCACCTCAAAAGTTAATCTGTCAAAATAAAGAAATGAAAAATCATTTTGAATCCCCAAGAAAATGAGTAAATTGTTTGGATAAGTCAAAATTATGTATTTACTCTCCCCAAATTTGCTTTCCAAATTTTGAAGCCAGAAGGTTGACTCTAGAACCAAGACAATAAAGCAGATGTTCAATTTAGACTTCTTTATATTCTAAAATTGTCTGCAAATACATTAATCTTGGTCTAAAAATATTAAGGAAGATTTTCTGGGAAAAACAGCCATGTCTTTCATAGATTTCCCTCCTCTACCTCACTCTCCGCCTCTTAGAGCTCAATGTGCTCCATTCAACATGGTTCTGAAAAGTAAATATCTGTTTCATTCTTAGAGAAGAGCTATTTTTAGAACAAAAAGAACCTATTATTTGGGAAAAATTGAAAGATGAAGGGAATGAAGACATTTGATAGAAAGTGAAGGAAGAATTCTTTACCAGTTGTAGTGTCAATCTTTTCTTTTTCTTTTAGGATAGACTTTCAGGACACAGAATAATATAAGTTTGCTGTTACTCACTTTCAAAGATGTTGCTTAAGATGCTGTGTCTTTCACTCTCAGTTACTTTAATTTTCTCAGTTACCCACTTTACTCCACTCAAAAGCAGAAGCTTTATTGGAAACTTACCATCAGGCACCAGGTAACTAAATCTCCTGACTTGAATGAAACTAGTGCTCAACTATGATTGTAGAATATTGGTTGTTATAGCATAGATTTACTGAAAATATTTTGATGAGGACAAGAAAGAGAGCCAAAAAATTTGTCACTTATTTTGATGATTTATTTCCCACGCAGACTTTTTAATCATTTAATTAATTGCACTCTCAATATAACTGTAAGGGATTTGATTATTGCAAACATGTTTGAACTCTACTTTGTGAGTGAATGTACAAATCTCTATCAAGTTACCCAAAGAAAACCACTCCCATGCCTGATGGTGAGATTTTGAGAGAGAGTGTCTGTTGCCAATGTTTAATAGTGTTAATATTTCAGTGCATGCATTTATTTTATGATTGTCTTTTCTACAGTAGAGCTGAGGTGCAAACCAAGTGATTTATCTCTAAGGGAGTCCTTGTTTTCTGCCATTTTCTCAAGCAATAGCCATTTAAATGAGGGTTTCTTTACTGAAAATTGTGTTTCACATCTTTTACATGCCTGAGAAATCCCATTGTGTGGTCACTTCTCTTTGCCTTAAGTGGTCCTTGGTCTCTCTGAGACAGCATCTGTGTGTTAATTATGAGTTGTCTCACTTCCCAAACTAAAACTCAAGCCCTGTTGTTTGATAGGAGCCACATTCCTTATAAGAACAATGGATATCTCATTTGAAATCAGAATCTATGTTCACGTGGTGTACTTGTGGTATTGGTGAAATTTCTCTTGGTAGCGAGCAACAGGAATCCGTTCTGACTAATAATTAGCAGAAAAAAAGAAAAGGAAGAAGAAGTAAGAAGTTTATTGTTTATTGTCTCTCAGAAAGGGACAGAAACGAAGACATCTTTAGGGTGCTCAGGAGCAGGAATTTGGGAACCTTCTAGAACTCTTCCACTGACATGCTTCAGCTGGATGCTGCCCATTTCCATGTTTCGGTGTCCGAAATTTCACATCTCTTAAGGGGAGTTTGATTGGCCTGTCTTGGTTCAGGTATCTTTCCCTGGATCAATTACTTGTGGTCAGGGGACGAAGATCCAGGACAGAATGGCTATGTCTTAGGTTACGTGTGTGCATAAGAGTTTTGTCCCAAAGAGGAGGGAATCATTGTAATATGGTGAGATGGGCCATATGCATTGGTAAGACTGATATAGGGAAGATTGAAAGGTCTTTTCCTCTCCTCCCAAGCCCAGGATATAGTCCCCCAATTGGGTATTGGATTTTCCAACAAGCAGCATCAAAATGACCACATTCAGGTTCTCAGACCAGCTCACTGCACAAGCTAAGTCCTTGGAAGCCACTTCCATTTTGGAAAAATGTCTAACCAAGAGATTTCCAATCTCCCCCATCTTCAGGGCTCTCAGATTCTTCCCTAGACAGTGGCAGGCCTGGCTCAAGCTGCAGGGAGGTCCAGGGCACCCCAGAGAGGGGCTCCATTCATCACTGACCCAAGCCCACTCTGGTGTCCATGACATAGAGGGCAGAAAGACTTTCACTGGTACAGTTATCATTCACCCATGAGCCCAGGAGGCACAGCATGTCTTTCTAAGTATCCCGTTTCTTTCCCAGGAGCCATGAGGTGCCACAAAGACATGAGGCCGATAAACCACTGCATCTGTTTGTCTGTCAGTTTTCTTTACTGTAAGTTTTACAAGACTCTCTCCCAGCAGGGTCACAATCTCAACACGTCACTTTGCTGTAGGCTTTGCTGGAACATTGTGATGTGCTGGGGCTGAATTAAATGTACAATTATAGCATATTTCCTTGAAAGGAGTTTTGACAATGATAAATGCACAGACATTTTTCCACATGCAGATAACCTGATTCCATGCCCATCAAGCTGCTCAGGATTTGCTTTGAAGAACTGGCCTCTTATAAACAAGGAAAGCAGGGTGCTGACTGTGGAGCACCCAGACCTGGCTTCAAACGCTGTGTCTACCAATTATGGGTCCCATGACCTTGGGACCCTTAATCCTGCTAGCCTCAGTTTTCTCAACTGTGAAAGCATGATTTTAAATCACCTTCTCATAGTACTGTTCTGCCAAATGAGCACTTGGAAAGTAATTAGCACTGTCCCTGGAAAATAGTAGGCTCTCAACACGTGGTGGCTAGTGTCCATGCAAATGAGTTATCTTCTGAGTTGCACTGATGGTTCTGATGTGAGTTCAGATCCCAGGAATATGGAAAAAGGGGGTTCCTAGTTATTCATAAAGCGGGGAATAAACACAGGGTTTTTCTAGAAACTCTTGATATGGTAAGAGCCGCTAATGTAGGATGCATTAACGAGCAGGTTGCCACTGGGGGAAATTGGGGCTCAATCCAGACAGTATGAACACACCTCAGTGCTGTGCCATGTAATAGGTGAAGAAGCCGGGGTACTGATCCACCATTTCCTGCTTAAAATTTCTTGAGCATGACTTCCAGGGGCTCTGACTCCCTACCACTTTATTACATGCTAGGCAGTGTCTAAGTATTTTTCCCAGATAATATTATTTAATTCTGACAGCCACCCAACTTTATGTTATCTATCTTACATATGGAAATTCTTGGTGGGTGAGCTATCACCCATAGGCCTTCCAGATCCACTCTCCACAGTTCTCTACCCTCTGTTGCCAGAAGATCCTGACCTGTATGGTCCATATCAACCTGGCTCTCTTGACCTCTAGTTTCTAGTTAGTTCCAGATACATTAGTCAGGGTTCTGGCAGAAAATAGATGACACCACTAAACTACTTAATTTGGAGAGAATATAATAAAGTGACAACTGACAGAGGTGTTGGAAACCTGCAAGGAAACCACAAAGGGTGGTTCAGCTTCCCAGGCCTAGAAACTGTGGCATCATTACCACCCATAAGCCTGTTGACTGAAGGGCAGGGGGAGTACAGACTCAGAGTCAGAGAGAGCTGTGTGGAAGGGGCCCCCATGCCGGTCAGGTGGGGGGTGCGGCTGGCCCTCCTCATCCTTAGGGAGGGACCCAGGAGAACTGACACCCGTCTTGCTCTGCTCCTGTCTCTGATCTCTTGCTGGTGCCTGTCATTTGCTGAGCCCAGCCAGAAGCCAGGGGACCAGGCTGCCACGTGAACTTCCTAAGCACAGAGCAGGGCAGGGGAGGGGAGAGTGGATTCAGAGGGCCAAACACATTTACCCAGAATATCTGCCTGTGACCACTCCACTGGTAAGTGGCATTTACTTTAAGTGATGGGGAATTAGATATTTCTCTCACTCTACTGTTCTATACTGCTCAGTTTTTAGCTCCCCTTTTCTCTCTTACTTTTTCTCATAGACTGTGATCTCTAAATATTGTAGTGGGAAACTTGAAATGGCTTAACATCTTAAAGTAATCCAGCTATGCTTAGATTTGAGGATATTTCATTGTGAAAAGGTCAAGATAAAAAAATGCAGTACTAGAAATCCATTTATTCTGTATTTTGATGACAAAAACAAGCATATTTCTTAATGAATTGTGTTTTATTATATCAGCAATTGTCACCATGGGCTTACTGGGTCTTAGGAGACAATGAAGATGACAGTGCAGGTCTGTAACCTATTTTAAGGATTTTAGAAAATCTAATGTAATCATATTTTTACATATGGTAAGGCTTCACAGACTAACAAAAGCCTCAAGATTCTTTGTGTTTGATAGAAATAATATTAGCTCTGTGTGGTGACGCTAGTAATTTTGTGCTGATCACAAGCTCTGATTGGCAGTTATATATCTTTGATTAGTAAAACATGAGAAAGAAAATGAATTATTACTTAATCTGTGCAGTTTTCTAGATAAAGTCTTTGAAAACCTAGAGTCAATTGGGAAATTAATTAACTGGAAACTCGGTAGTAAAATAATAAGCACAATACTGATTTGGCATTTCTCATATATGCGGGGAAGCCAAGATAATCTCTAGATTGGGCAAGATCTGAGAAAAAGTTTCAAGTCAGTTATTTGTTTTTAATGATAATAATAGCAACAGTAATAATAATAGTGGTAATGGCTAACCTTTATTAAGTGGGCAGGTAGAGTATCAAAATGCTTTATGCATGTTGGGGATTGAAGCATGCCTCCCATGCAAGGCATGTTCAGGTCCAAAACCCTGGTCCTGTGGGTGTGAACCCACTTGTAAATATGATCTTTGAAGATCTTATTAGGTAAGGTGTGCCCAAATTGAAGGAGGGTGGGTTTTAGTCCAAAGGGTCTGAAGTCCTTATAAGCAAAGGAAATTGGACATGGAAGGAGAAGCCACAGGGAGCAGCTAGAACCTGAAGTCAACAGATCCTTGAAGAGAAAGTAGATGCCACCACGTGCATTGGTCATATGATAGAAAAGCCAAGGACCAAGGATTTCTGGCAGCCAGAGAATACCAACCCCAGGGTGGGGAGCAAGACTTCTGGTGTCTGAAACCATGAGCCAATAAATTCTTGTTGTCGTGCCAACCCATCCTATGGGTGTTATTGTATTACACTAACACAATGTGTAATGTCTTATGTTATCCTCCTGACAGACGTAAGAAGGCATTCTAATTATCTCTTATTGTCAGTTGGGGTACCTCAGATTCAGATACAAAGGTTAGACCTTGTGTGCAGATAGTTTATTTGAGGGGTGATACCAGAAAACACTGGCAGGGGAATGGAGAAGTGAGCTGGTAAGAGAAGTGAGTCAATGTAGGTTGCATAAATGAGCAGGTTGCCACGGGTGGATATTGGGGCTCAGTCCAGACAGTATAAACATACCTCAGTGCTGTGCTATATAATAGGTGAAGAAGCTGGGGTACTGGTCCACCGTCTCCTGTTTATAATTTCTTGAGCGCTGCTTCCAGGGGCTCTGGCTCCCTACTGCTTCTGGTTTGCCTGCATGGGAGCAAGCAGGTCCTCACAGCTGGAGAAAGCCACGGGGAGTCAATACAGAGACACAAGGACTTGCAGAAAGGAGCCTCTCGTGGTGCTAGGGGACATGAGTGGGCACCAACAGCGTTTGCTTGTGCTCCTGCTGTGAAGTTGAGGAAGCCAAGACTTCACGAGGTGAAATAACTCGTCCAAAGTCACAGAACACCTGCGATGTGCCCTTCCATCCTTCCACAGCACTTTTCTACTTCTATATGTCTGCCTTTCCTACTTCCACATTTCTATCCTCCCCACTTCCAAGTTACTACCTATAAATGAAGGCTACCAATATACTAACAACCTGCCAAATGAGTTCTTGTTCCTGGAGTTTGTTTTTATAACATCTTTTTTCAAGACATTAATATACAATTCATCCTTTTAAAGTGTACGATCCCATAGTTTTTTCATATACTCAATTACACAACCATCACCACGATCAGTTTTAGAATGTTTTCATCACTCCCAATAGAAACCCCATATTCATTAGCAGTAACCTTAAATCTTATTTCTCCCTATCCCTGAACGCTGGCAATGAATAACAACTTTCTGTCTCTATGGATTTGCCTTTTTTGGACATTTCATAAAAACAGGATCATATAGTAAGTGGTTATTTCCTGTCTGTCTTCTTTCAATTGGCACAGTGTTTTCAAGGTCCATCTATGTTGTAGCATTTAGAAGTACTTTATTTCTTTTTATTGCTAAATAATACCACATTGTATGTGCTTAATTTATCAGGGCTGCTATAACAAAGTACCATAGGCTGGTTGGCTTAAACAACAAGAATTTACTGTTTCACAGATTTGGAGGCTGAGTCCAAAATCAAGGTATCAGCGGAATCATGGTTCCTGTAAAGTCTGCAGCATGCTGGTGGTGGCTTGTGGGCAAATCTCAATCTCTACCCCCGTCTGTCTCCTGTCCCCAAATGGCTCTGTGTCCAACTCTGTCTGCTGATCAGGGCACCAGTCATAGTGGATTAAGGCCGACCCAGATTCAGTTTGGACTCCCCTTAACTAGTAAGATCTTTGAAGATCCTCTTCACAAATGAATTCACATCACAGGACTAGGGATTAGGTCTTCGGCATATCTTTGTGGTGGACATGGTTCAATCATAACAGATGGATATACCGCATATTCTTTATCCATTCATTAATTGATGGACATTTGGACTGTTTCTGCCTCTTAGCTGTTACGAATAGTGCTGTTATGAACATCCACATACAGGTTTTTGGGTGGATATTTGTTTTCGTTTATCTTGGGTATATACTTAGGGGTGGAATTGCAGAGTCAAATGGCAACTCTATATTTAACTTTTTGAGGAACTGCCAGACTGTTCTCCAAAGTGGTCCTGGAGTTTATTCACGGCTTTAATCTGATGTTTAGCTTAGCAAGCTGCTTGCTTCTCACTGCTTGGCTAGGAGAAAAGTAACTACCTGTGCTTCTGCATGCATCAATTTCTAGAATTCCTAAAGCATTGAAAAAGAATGTTTTCTGTGCATTATCAGAGTTGCCTTAAGTTGGTCTTGAATCTCAGTGCCTGCACTTCTTGCTTTTTACTTAAAATGAATAAAACTTGAGCGTTATCATTACCATTTGCTTTATGATTATGAGTTGTCTGGTTAACCCTGCTGTGTGTAGTGATGTGTGTCTTCATCAAGAGTAGTTTTGGCCTGAAGTTTCTAAATGGCTAGAATTTAAAGCATTTACACATAAAGCAACCCTTCATTAAGCATTAATTTGTTTTTGTTTTTATCCAACACCTGCTGTGAATCAGGCACTGTACTAGGTGCTAGGAATAAAGTGGTGGGACACAAACAAACACGATTTGGCTAGAGAAAAATTAAGTTTGAGAGGAATTGCACCAGAAGATTCACTGATTAGTTATCGTTGGGCTCTATTCATAGCGGGCAGCTACTACCTTCCAATAATTTGCCCTGAATCTAAGACAAGCTCTGCTCCACATTGTTGGGTTGTCAATTAATGCTGTTGTCTGGCTAATCATAAGCCACACAAGAAAAAAATATGAAACATCCTCTCCATGAGGGGCTTTCCATTTAAATAAAAGAGAGAAGGCTTTATGGAGTGGCTTCTACCAAGCATAGTCACAATAAATCAAATCCGTTAATACCAACGAGGATAGGGATTGTTGAGGGGGTTCTGAATGCAACTTAATTTTTTGGAAAAAAAAAAAAAAGGAAAGTTCCTGTGGTTAAAGGAATGAGAAATGCCGGCTCTACTATGGAACAAGCAGGAATCCATACAACCACTCTCATTCAGTCACTGATTTTCTGTTTGGTAACTGCCTTCTGGGCAGCTCCTATTGGGACTCTACCAGTGCAAAACCAGACTCTCAATCTACCCACCAATCCCCACCCTCAACCCAGCTCTCCTGCATGTGTTTCCAATTTTAGTGATTATGGTGCCGACTTGCACACTGTTGCTCAACCACAAACATGGGCACGATGCTTGCTCCTTCCTCTAGCTTCCCCGCCCCCCATCTTCTCGTGCCTCCTGCATAGCTCTCCTCCCCTGTCACCACCTTTTCTCTAAGCTGCCACCGTTTTTGGCCTGGTGACCCTTCTCCCCACCTCCAGTCTTTACTCTCCAATCTCTCTCTGCCCTGCAAGGCAGCAGAAGGACCCTTCTAAGGCTCGTCAGTATCAGGCTGTTCCCCCTTTAGAACGCCGCCGTGGATCAGCAGCCACCAGCCATGTTTCTCACAAACTCAGATGCTGTCATGGAACAGGCGACCTTCAGGTTCAAGTGGGAGGGAATGACAGCCAACAGGGTGGCCTGGGCACCCACCACCTGACGGCGTTCAAATGCATTTATCTGAGCAAACCATGTGTGATGGTTGGGTTCATGTGTCAACTTGGCTAGGTGGCCTAGCTGTCTGGTCGAGCGGGCGCTGGCCTGACGATTGCTGTGAGGATATTTGAGGCTGGTTAATAAACCAACGGGCTGGTTTGTCGGATCATCAGTCAATTGACTGCGGCTGACTGATGACTCATCAAGGGGCGTGCTTCCCCAGTGAGAGAATGCAACTGGCTGGATTTGGTCCGGGTGATCAGTCGGTTTGTTGGCTCATCAGTCAATTGCGGCTAACTGATGACTCATCAAGGGGCGTGCCTTCCCCAGTGAGAGAATGCAATTGGCTGGATTTGGTCCGGGTGATCAGCTGGAGGCTTATAAGCCGGATGGTTAGAGAACCTTCACTTCTTCTTCGGCTGCTCAGTGAAGCATTTCCTGGGGGAGCTCGTCGAAGTTGCCGGTTCGTTTCCTGAGGAGTTCGTCAAAGTTGTCGGTTCGTTTCTGGAGGAGTTCGTGGGACCTCTTCCTTGGAGTTGACAGCTTGTTGACGGCTCTGCAGAATTTGGACTCGTGCGCTCCCGCAGTTGGGTGAGTCACTTTTACAATTTGATAATCAGAGACATCTCTCATTGATTCTGTTTCCAAGGAGAACCCTAACTAATACACCATGCAAATTTAAGAGTATTCAGCCTGAGAGCTTCCTGTGACCTTCCATCCAGGCAGGTATTGAAGTGCTGGGAATGGCCGACATCTACCCCAGGAATTGCCTAGTGCAAGAAAAGAAAATTAAAGATCAAATTGCAATGTGCTTAGACTGCTGTGGTGTTGCAGAAATCTACATTGTGTGGTTTCTTTTGGCAAGGAAGGAGGCTTTCCCAACAGAGTTCATAGACTGACAGCTGAAACCAATACCCGGCATTTCCCTTTTGGATATAAACAATCCTGTTTCACAGCAATAGCACATGTGAAAATGAGAAAATTCCCCGTTATTTGGAAAGCATCTCCTTCAGAATTCATGCTTCTCTTCCCACGTCATTCCTGCATTTCAAACTGATGTTTTATTTACAAAGAAGACAAAGACAAGCAAGCATTGATGATGGCAATATAATTAAAGGAAATTTATTTCATTCAAATCTGCATGGCATTTTTAGGGGTCAATGTTTGCCTCCTGTATTAGTTTCCTATTGCTGCCATAACTAATTACCACGTATTTAGTGGCTTAAAACAACTGAAATTTATGGTCTTACAGTTCTATGGGTGAGAAGTCTAATAAGGGCTCACTGGGCTAAAATCAAGGCATCCACAGAGCTGGGTTCCCTCTGGAGGTTCTGGAGGACAATCTTGTTTTCGTATCTTTTCCAGCTTGTAGAGGCCACCTGCGTTCTTTTTTTCTGTGGCCCCTTTCTCCATCTTGAATGCTGACAAAGTTTCATTTCTGTGACAATTCTTCTGTAGCCATGTCTCCCTCTGGCCCTCCCTTCTGTCTCCCTTTTCCATTTTTAAGGACCCTTATGATTACATTGGATCCACCTCAACATTTCAGGATACTTGCCCCTTCACCAGATCCTTTGCTTAATCACATCTGCCAAGTCCCTTTTGCCACAGAAGGTTACATTTTCACAGGTTTTGAGGACTAGGGAATGGCCATCTTTGGGGGTCATTCTGCCTCCTGCACCTCCCTCCAGGGCCACTTCCTGATGAATGACATCCACTCAGCCAAGCAGGTGGCCTGTTCTTGGGTTTGGGAGTTTTGAGTGAATAAAACCCAGCACAGTTAGGCCCTTACTCATTATATTTGACCTGATAAAGTATGAACATACAAATGTTCATTTTTCTCCGTGTAGAAAGGTTAGAAATATCCATTTCCCTTCCAATGGGGAGGTTGAAATAAAAAGTGCTTGTGTTGCAGTTTCAGTGTCAAACTGTCTAAAAATGGCTCAGTTAATTTCATGCAGATTTAGGGCTAATTTAAATACCTGTGGCTATATGTGATTTGTATTTTTCCTTATGACATTTTAACCTGATGGTGACCCATTTCTCCAGGTACCACACAGAAAGGCTCTGACTTACATTAGCTGTGCACTCTTGCTAAGTCACAAAACCTCTCCAAATCTCATGTTCTTTCTTCCTTTACTGAACAAATGTTTAGTGAAGGCAAAATTCTAGGCAGGCAAATTTGTAATGTGACATCAGATTATGAAGGAAACTAAAGCAGAGCAAAGAGCTATGAAGTGATGGGTGATGGGGAAGCGATTTTGGATTGTTTGATCGGGGAAGGGAGTGAAACTGGTATTGAGTCCTATCTGAAGTGACATAAAGCCATGTGAGGATGGGGATGGGGAAGAAGTGTTCCAGGGGAAGGAACCAGAAAGTGCAAAAACCATAAGGAGGCGACAAGCTCTCGACATGTTCGTGGCACAGCATCCCAGCCCACGTAGAGACCTAATGGAGCAAGGGGGAGAGTGAATCACCTAAGGCCGTTTAGGACATGGCCAGGGTTGTGGGTTTTATTCTACAGGCAAGGAGAAGCTATTGAAGAATTGGTTTTTATTGTTGTTGTTTAATTAAAGGCTTTATTGAGATAATTGTAGATTCACATACAAGTGTGAGAAATGTTACAGAGAGAACCAAACCCCTTTTACCCAATTTCCCTCAGTGGTAACATTTTGCAAAATTATAGTATAATATCACAATGAGCATATTGATGTTGACACAAACCATAAATCTTATTCATCTTATTCATCTGTGTCTATGTTAATTTCTATATAGTCTTTTCACCTATGTAGGTTCCTGTATATACCATGTTTAAGGTATTAAACAGTTGCACGTCATAAGGATCCCTTGAGCTACCTTTTTATTACCATATCCAACTTGTTCTCACCCCCCATCCATCACCTCTGAAAACCAATAATTGTCCTCAGTTTCTAAAATTTTGTCATTTCAAAAATGTTCTAGAAATGGAATCAAACAGTATGTAATCTTTGGAATAAGCGTTTCTTCACTCAGCATAATTCCTTGGAGATTGACCCAAATTGTTACGTGCATGAATAGTTCATTATTTTTATTGCTGAGTAGTATTCCATGATGTGGATTAACCACAGTCTGTTTAACCATTCACTGATGAAGGACATCTGGTTATTTCCAGTTTGGGGCTACTACAGATAAAGCCTCTTTGAACATTCGTATGCAGGTTTTTGTTTGAAGACAAGTTTCCATTTCTATGAAATGCATGCCCACGAGTGCTATGGCTGAGGTATATGGTAATGGAATGTTTAGTTTTGTAAGAAACTGCCGAACTGTTTTACATTCTATTGAAGAGTTTTGAGCAGGGATGTGATGTGATCTGATTAATGTTTTTAAAACATTCTCTGCTTGCTAGGCCTGGAGTGGCCTATAGGGGAGTAAACATGGCAGCAGAGAGAACAGAAGGAAACTTGCAGAGCTCCAGTGAGTTGTGAGGAAGTCTTCCCATGAGGCCGAAGAGGTTGAGATAGGGAGAAGTAACAGAAAAGAAACAAAAGTAGAGAAGTGGTTGACAGTTCGAAATTCTTGTGGAAATTGAGAGGATTCAAGAGGACTCCTAGACTTCGGGTTTGAGTAGGTTGGGCCATGCTGGTCCCATTTGTCCTGAAGTTGGGAGAAACTGGGCAGGAGCAGATGTGGGAAGGAAGGGGAGGCATGTTTCATTTGAGGTGCCTGTCAAGATTTCAAACTGGAAAGTTGAGAAGGTATTTGGAAATAGGAGTCTGGAGCCTCAGGGAGGGGAAGGAAGCTAGAGATAAAGCGTACAATGTACATAAAAGCGCCCAACACAAGACACAGCATATACACAGTCAAAATCTATTAATTCTGCATCTCAAAGAGGAAATTATTTTCTTCATCTCCTAGGCTTCACAAAGAAAATAGCACCCTAGGTTTCAGTCCCAACATGGAGAGGACAGTAACTCCAAGAATGTGCAAATCAAAAACAAACACTGATGGAAACTAAAGTTTTTATTTGTGTTTATTTCTGATATCTCCTAGGGAATTTCTTTGTAGAAGCACATCATAGAAAAGTTTGTTTTTTCTTTTTTTTTTATCTTTCATTGCTCTGTAGTAGAGTTGTAATGTGTTTGCTCTATATTTTATAAGTGATAATACAAACAAGTACACTATGATTTTTAATTATAGGAAGAAATTCATATACATCATTTTTAGTCAGATGTTTCTATTTAATGTTGTGATTTGGAGGGTAAAAAGGATAATACAAAATATGAGTAGTTGTTTTGTTGCTGGAATTTTCCATGTTGGATTCTTAGGTTCTGGAGCTGTGCTGGCAATGACTCCTGTGAGCTGCAGCTGAGGCCGCAGAGCAGGTGTTGTGCTTCTATCCCTCTTTAGGGATGTGAGTCTGTACTTGAGCCTCCGCCTCCCCACACAGCTGAAACCATACTCAGGCACCATCCCATCTGCCACTTGCTACTTTGCTGATGAGGAGACTGAGGCTGAGAAACGGGATTTGGGAATCCCAGGATAGGGCAATGAGGAGGTGGCATGGCTGGACCTAAGACACGGGCCTCCAGTTGACAGCCCCCTTTCTCTTTTTCTCTTTGCTCCACATCCACCTCAGGCATATCCTTGGAAAAAAAACAAATTGTTAACTCAGTGGTTTTGAGGAAATGGAGAATAGAAAGCAACTTTTTAGTTACTTTCTACCTGGCTGAATTCTCTAACTACATAATATATTCAGTTCGAGTCCAAAATGATAGAGACTTGAAAACAGCTCCTGGCAATTTAATGCATTTTTTAAAGCCCCTACTGTCTGCATCAGTGATTCGCAGCCTTTTCCCATCAGAATCAACTAATTGGGAAAATTAGAAACATTCTAGTACCTGGGCCT
Source organism: Choloepus didactylus (assembly GCF_015220235.1). NCBI lineage: Eukaryota > Metazoa > Chordata > Mammalia > Pilosa > Megalonychidae > Choloepus > Choloepus didactylus. The sequence goes on from NC_051328.1 coordinate 38,125,258, forward strand.
TACCCCAGACCAACTAAATCAGAATCTCTGGGAAGTGGCCCTTGATATCAGTGTTTTTCAGTTACCCACGTGATTCCAGTAGGTAGCCAGGAATGAGAACTATTGGTCTCTATGACTGTGCTCGTGGGGCCCACCTTTGGTTCTCAACTGTGGGCAATTCTGTCCCCAAAGGGACAAATGGCAGTGTCTGGATACATTTTTGCTATCACAACTGGGGATTGGGGGTATTACTGGCATCGGTAGACAGAGGCCAGGGATGCTGCTAAACATCCTACAGTGCATACAACAGCCCATGATGAAGAATTATCCAGCTCAGAATGGGAATTGTGGAGAAACCCTGGCCTAACAGAATCCCTTGGAAATGCCCCTTCCTTGTAAGTTCACGGTAAAATAATATGTGTGGGTTATTTTGGAAAACTGAACAAAAGAATTTAGGAGAGATGAGATGTGTGAAAAGGGGTGTAATTTTTAAGAAGGAAGGAGGAAAAGAATGGTTACCTAGAAGGTTTAGGAGTATCTAGCAAATGTCTACATAAAAAGTCTGAACACTTGGCCAACGTAACCAAGGTCTGAAGACCAAATAACACACCTGGGGAGTATCCTTCTGTCCATACTTCATTTCTGGAAACTAGTTGTTTCAATAAAGTCTTTAATAAAATCAACATATTAGATTTTAAAACAGTTCTGATCTTGATTTTCTATGAAATATAAGACTTGTGAGATATACACAAACTTAATATGTTAATTTTTGTTTATTAATGGTCATTAATGACCTGGAATCCAGACAAATATCTGTGAAAAGTTGGATCAGAGAAATGAAATATAAGGAAAATAATAATTCAGGAAAATGATGAATTATTTTCTTCTGGTAAAGCATAAGACTCCCTTTATCTTTATAGGGCCACATAGATGATGAGGCAGGTATGTTCAAGAACTAACTTTGATGAGAAGGTACAAAATAGGCAAAAAATGACTTACGTGAAGAATAACAGCCTCCAAGTGTTAACTCAAGTATTAAATCCTCTGGGAAGACTGCCTTTTCATATAAAGCTAAATGTCTGACCCTTCAGGTACATTGGTCCATCATACACGCGTCCACCATAACCTACTCCCATGGGGTTGAGTTGTTTCTCGTCTCTCTCTCCATTGGAGAACTGGAGAACACAATCATGACTTTATCCCCACATCCTAACACTATGCCCAACAACTCCCTTAGAACGATCTAAAATCAGTCAACTTGCCTTTTAATCCCATCATCACCTTAATCCAAGCAACTCTCTCATGGTCCCTTGGTTTAATTACTGAGATAATTCCAATTTACTGTATGCATATCCAGTCTATTCCATTCCCCCAAAACAGCCAGAGTGGGGAAAATGCAACACTGAGCATGTCACACAGCCCGCCTCCCAACCATGACCCCTGCTGCTTGACACCTTCCAATTGTGCACCTTTGCCACAAAACTCGATCACCTGCCAGGGGCTCTGAGGACAGTCTCTGGCCACTCTCCCCCACCCAAACCTTGGAACTGAGCTCCTTGGGTGCACCAAAGTTCACCTCCTTCACACTTTCATCCACTTTATCCTTTCCACAGGAACATTCTGTTCTACCGCCTCCTAAAGAACTCTTGCCCCTCCTTTCAATTTCACTCCATCACATCCTCAGAAAACCACCGCTAACTCCACATGTCAGATGGGTTAGTTCTCACTTATGTTCGTTCTCTCATATCCTACCTTTGCAGCTCTAATTGCAACTGTAATTGCAGAATGAATTATGTAATGACTTTAATTCCTGATTTCCCTTTAGGAGACAGAGCCCTTATCTGATTTGTATTTGTCCAACAAGTCCCTAGAAACTAGAACAATCCTTTGTACACAGTAAAAGGTCCGTCAAGTTGATTGAATGCTCTGTATTGTGAAATGCATGAAATACCCATTTCCCCTTGCAGTGAGAAGCCCATGAGAACATCATCTTCCTACCTTACTTCTGAAGCTCTTACAGCTGTGCTCTCCCTCTGGCAAACCGAATGGAAGAGCAGACGCACCCAGGCTGTTCTCACAGTGGGATATGGCAATTCAACATCAGCAATTCCTTTGTGAGTTTCTGCACTTTGAGGTTCCCACATGGAACAACCAGTGTCCTGGTGGAGCTGTGGGCTTCTGAGGCTTCCTGAATCACTTTGTGTGCACAACACTGTGCCTCTCAACTTGTGCAGTAGAATCCTCAAACGCCGGAAAGGAGACACAAGCCAGAGAGATAAAGGAATGGAGATGGCTAAAATCTAATGAATCCATGGGCCTGCCCTGTACTTACAAAAATATCAGAAAGGTGTAGCACATAGAAAGGAAGCATAGGCTAATGTAATTTTCCTGAATCCCCTATAAAGTATTTTACTCTGTAATACAGCTACATTTATGGAATGGTTGTATCTTAAAAGATCCTAAAGGTCTTACTAGACCAAAAAGGAAATGTCAAATCTCAAAACGCCATCAAAATGCTTTGACAGCAGGTAGCCTTCTTAAAATGCAAATAGGGGCTTATCCTGTTAAACCCCCAGGGAGAAGTAAAGGAGAGAGAGAGAGAGAGGGAGAGAGAGAGAATTTCCCACACTAGACAGCAGTCACGTGGGCTTTCTGTATTAATAAAGGCTGTGGCTTTTCTCCATCTGCCATGTAAATTTAAGTCAGTGACTTCTATCAATATCATTCTCCCCACTTGAAGTAAGAGGTGAATATTAATTCATAAAACTTATCCTTCACAGAGAGAGAAAGAAAAAGCACATAAAGCTTCCAGGGGTTAGATGGAAGCCAGGGGTGGCCAACATAATTTAAAAAGTAAAACCTAACAAACTAGTTTATCCAGCGGTTAAAATATCTCTTGCCACCCAACTTTTACCTAATCCCTTACTGCCAAAATGACTGGTACTTGATTTTCCTCTTTATCTTTGACCTGCTTATGACATGGTGGTCACACCAACGTTCAACGCGTTGATGGAGCATAAAGGGTAGGAGGCAGGGAAGAGAAGAACCTCTTGATTATCTTCCAAGCCCATCACTTGGCTGGGAAGTAAGATGTGGATACAGAAGAGCAGGTGATGTAGCTGCAGTAATCACCATGTACCGTCAAAGAAAGCACAGTCCTACAATTAAAAGTAAAATAAAAAGTAAAAAACAAACAAACAAAAAACTTCCTTTCCCTTCAAGAAAATTAACTGGATCCACTCTCCGACCCAGTGCAATGCTTTCTCAAGTTCTTTCCTCTGCAATCTCTCCCAGCCTATTTTTCCTTCCAGCCCAAACCCCTCACTGTTTGCATCTTCCCAGCCCAAGTGGCCCCTTGTGTTCTCGGTCTTCTTCTTCTCCCCCTCCACACTGTCTTTCAAAGACCTGGAAACTGGGATAGTAAAGAGAAAGGTCTTCTGAGAGGGAGAACGAGGAGACTCGTGGGGAAAGACATAATTCTCCAGAGGGGGTGGGGGAGGGAGAAGCCCCTGTTAAACTTTGGATTATATGGTTTTACATTGTTTTTCTATGGAGTATGATTTTAAAGAGAAGGTTGGAACCTAGTAGCATGGCTCTCCAGCACAGATGGAGCTGGAAATTTGCAGGGCGGTAAAAGCCCAGTAGATCAATTGGTCAACAAGGTGACTGAGCCACTTAGCAGGTGGTGGGGGGATGGGGAGGAGGCTCAGGAGGTGCCAGCACCACGCAAAGTGCTTTAGACATAGCAACTGCACCGTCTTTCCATCAACCTCAGACGTAGGTTCTGCTATTTCTATTTTATTAGTGACAAAACTGAGGCTCAGAGAGGCTAAATAGCTTACACAATATCACACAGCGAATCCATATGAGTGCAAATATTCCAATCCAAACAGGTCTAGCTCCAGATGAGTGTGTCTTCCGTAACATACAGGGTTTTTATTTTTGACTTTTTTTTTTTTTTTTTGGAAATGATTTCAGACCTATGGAAAGTTGCAAAAGGAATACAGATAATTCCTTTATACTCTTCACTCAGATTTCCCAAATGTTAGCATTCTATCATATTTGTTTAATTATTCCTCCCTCCTGCCCCAAACTATTTGAGAGGAAATTGCAGAACAGTGTTCTCCTTACCCTTAATATTCAGTGAGTTCTTTCCTAAATAAACAAATAAATAAATACATAAATTAAAAAGGATTTTTCTCTTAGCAAACCACAGAATAATGATCAAATCAGAAAATTAGAACTGTTAAGAGTATTACCCAGTCTACAACAGTTATTTGAATTTAGCCAATTATCTGTCTAATGCTCTTCATAGCAAAAGAAAAAAGAATTCTGGTTTAGCACCCAGTCCAGGATCTTCCATTGTGTTGAGACCGGATGATTCTTCAGCCTCTTTGAGTTTGGAAAAGGTCCTCAGCCTTGCTTTGTCTTTCATGACCTTGACCTTGTAGGGTGCCCCGCACGGAGTTCATGTGCTGCTGCCTCAGGATTCGATCCAGGTTATGAGTTAGTGGCAAGAACACCACAAAAGCAAAATTGCGTCCTTCTCTGTGCTGCATCCCAGGAAGCTTTCGGTCTCTGCCTCTCATGATCGGTGACGTTAACTTTGATTGCTTCATTAGGGTGGCATCTGCCAGTTTGTCCCCTGTGAATTTGCCATTTCCCTTGTATATTTAATGAGTATTTTGAGACTACACAAATATCTTGTTTTTCACTTTCAACCACTAGTTCTGGCCTTCATTGATAATTTTATCCCAAAACAAGCCTTGCTGTAGTGATTGCCACAGTAATTTTCTAATGACGTGATTCCTTCGACATTTATTTGTTGGCATTCTCTTGTCAGGAAGCGTGCCCCTTTCTGTCCTGTTTATTATTTTGTTTTCATCTACTTATATCAGTCTTGGCTAGGTATTCTTGTTTTATTCTGTGGGGTTACAATCTGTTATTATTGATTCGCATGCTCCAGTTATCCTCCATTTGGCCAGTGAGAGCCCTAACATGCAGTTTTTATACCCAAGTATCCGAACACCTCAACTCTTACTGCTTCATTTGCAATTGGCAACCTTCCTGTTTTGAGTCCTTTATCCAAAGAGTTTGTTGTTTTCCTAAAAGGCCGCAGGTCCATTGGGGCAGTCACGCTCTGTTCTGCTGACTCGATCTTAAAATAAAATTTTTGAAAAAGCTGTTGGTAGAGGTGAAGAGAGTTAGAGTTAAGTAGGAATTCTCCTGGAGGTCCTGCTTGTGGTCCCACCATCTGCTTAGAGGCACAAGGATGCTAACTACAATCCGTCCTGAACACTATATGGTTTTTCATTTTTCCATACTTTTGAAAATATTCTAGCCTCTGCCTAGATCAGTTCTAACTCATTCATTAACCCAAAAACTGGATTCAAACTCCAAGACCCCTCTCTTCCTCTGTGAAGCTGTCCCCACTTCCCAGGCAGCACTAATTACTCTCTGCTTGGCAGCTCTATAAACCCTTGGTGTAGAGTTCTATTAGATTATCAATCACAGGGAATTATAGTTATTTTTGACACTTTGATCTCATTAGGCTGTAAAATTTTCACAAGTGGGCTCTTAGGCAAATCTGCATCAAAGTAATAAAAAAAGTTTTTAATGATTCATAATATATTAGAATCTGCTTCCAGGTCATTGTACAAAGCAGATGTTGGTCAATTTTTTCTGCAAAGAACCAGGTAGTAAATATTTCAGGCTTTGAGGCCATACAGTTTCTATTGCAACTATTCAATTCTGCCATTGCATTGTGGAAGCCCTCATCAATAATACCTAAAAGAACAGATGTGGCTGTGTTTGATAAAACTTTACATCAACAAGCATAGAAAGTTTGGCCCTAGGGCTGCATTTTGCTGACTTCTGGTATAAACTATGGTCTCTCTCACCTCAAGACCTTCACACTGCCTTAATCACCTTCCTCTGGAGATGTCCCATTTTCCTTGGCTAAATCCTGCATACACTTAAGGATTTAGCTTAAATCTCAGCTGCTGGGAGGCATGGGGCTTCCTGTTTTGTATAATAGATTAGGTTCCAGGATTGTATTTTCCTTAGCGCCCCCCCATTCTTTCCCTATCATGGCATGCATCTCTATTGACTATAAATATTTGTTTCTTCATTGTCTTTCACACTTTAGTAAAATCATCGTCTGGGAAGGTTATTCACCTCCTGGGCCCAGGGTCTAGCAAACACTTGGCTCACGGTGTAGTCATTCTCCAAACATTTGTTGAATGCATAAATTAAAGCAAAAGGCTTTGGCATACAGTAGCTTGTGAAATCTGTGGCAGACACTGTGGGTGCCCCACCCATATCCCCCCTCCTTACCACTTTGGGGCATATGTGTCTAATTTAGTTGCTGGGGAATGAACACATTCTGGGAACATCTTTCAACCAAAGCCCAGCAGGAGCAGGTGTACAAATACCCCAGCTCCCTTACCCCTTGGATGTGATAACTCTGAGCTTCATGTTTTCAACTGGTTTCCAGAATTGCCCAGCGAGAATCAGCTCCAGTTTCCCACAGTGACAGCCGATTTGATAGTAAACCTTTTTTGGGTGCTTTTCCTATTTTGTCCCACTTCCTATTCCCATATTGGTGCTGCCTTCACCTCCCAGGTAAACCACTTGCACTGGAATCCTCGTTTCAGAGGCTGCCTCTGGGAGAACACATGTGGCACAGCAGCCCTGTCAGGTATGTGCCATTACCTGCCTTTTTAAAAGAAAAAGTATTCAGGGCAGAGGATTAAGTGATTCCCCAAGGCCATCCTGCCAATTCATGGAAGAATCAGAACTTAAATCTCAGACCTCTGACTCCAGCCCCTGAATGTCCTCCAGTTCACCATGGAAGGTGCTGAGCCAGTGTGTATCAAATGACTGAATCACTGAATATATAAACTCATCTCCCCAAATTCAACCCTGAATTCAAATGCTTTTTTCTTAGCTATAATGCAGTATCAAATAGATCACTCTGGTTAGATAAGATTAACATATAAGAAGCACAAACATTTAAGTCAATTGGATTATTTTCCCTCAACTGCTGTGCCCCTTGGAGCTCCCTCTGCCTGACCCTATGTGAAATGGTAAGTGTTTTCCTAATCCCAGTCTTGCAGCAGTTGATAACCCTGGGCTCTTGCAGTGATTGCTTCGCTCAGAGGAACCTGTGAAGGTTGTTGCCTCTTCAGGTGTTCAAGGCACTGGCCCTCTATCCCAGGAAGCTCCTATTTCTGGACACAGCTATGAATTTATTTGTATTTCACAGCACCTTGCCAAGATGTGAGCAGAGATGCACAGGTGGATTTTTGAACAGAAGAGGGTCTGCCCAGGTGAGGGACAGTGTGGTGGAAGTCGAATCCTAAAGCCAAAACTCAGAGGCACTGGTTGCCTGAGCAGAAGCAGAGGCTGAAACCATGTGAGTAATAAGATCAATATAAGAGAGGAAAACAATCCCTGAGGTAGGCTCCATGACAGAGACCTGCGACAGAGAAATGAGTTAGACAGTCAAGCATACAATTCAGAGCAGAATCTGAGTGTGTGGGCTGTGTTTGGATAAGAATCAAGGAGTTGCCAAAGGCTAAGATGGGAAAGGACTCCCTTTGGCAAGGGGCTCTTAAATTCCTGAGTTCAATTTCTAAGGCCACTTTGTCCAACTTCTGTAAAAATTCTTTGGTGGTAGACACACTGGAGCCAGCTTAGTCTCTGGAGCCTGTTGTTGTAGCCATGTGACCTCAAACAAGTTATTTCATTTCCCTTTATCTTACTTCCCTCCTATGCAAAATATGATAATAACAACACCGTCTTCATCGAGTTGTTGGGAGGAGAAAGTGAGTAACTCTGTGAATTTCCAAGGATAGTACCTTGAGTGAGCAATCAATACGTGTAACTCTCTTTTAATATTATGGGTGGTAGTATTATTCTAGAAGCATCCGTTGAGATTGACACCATCTATGGATGAGCATTGTTGGGGTATGATCATTGGAACTGGTTCCCAAAGCAAGCACGGACCTTGTCCTTAAGACTACTAAGAAGGAGCTCTTCAGAGTCCTTGCTGAAATTCATATACAACATCTACCACAGTTCTGTGTTTTACCATTTTATGTCTATGAAGGAAATGAGGTCACCCAGGCACAAGTTGATTTTAATGAACCTTTGCAGGCTTCTAAAGATCACTCCTTTAGTTCCTTTTTAAGTGTCCAAAGCCATTACTTTAATGGTAATCAGTTCTGGATTACTGACCCAGTGCAATGTCAATCTCATTAGAGGATCTCTGAATCTACTGCCACATTTAAAAATATTTGGAGATACATTTTCTATCTCCTGCTTCAGCACTTCCCCCGTTCTTCTGGACTGAGTTTATTTAGAGCATTGGGGTGCTGTCCTACAGTCTCTTCAGCCATCTAGGGTCTCTCTTCTTCTACCAGTTTTCATTCTGCATTTTCACTCTGATGACCAATTTTCTTGGCATTTTGTCTTGAGAAGTTAGAGGCAAAACAGATGCTCAGGAGAGATCTATATTCTCTTTGCTATCCTCTCTTTGCTCACCTGCAGAAGCAGGGATTATGATTGGAATTTTTGTTCCAAACATAGCTCTCCAACCCTTCTGGGTATCCTTAGAAATTTTTCTGAGTGTCAGCTCGTATGAAACGCCCACTCCGGATGTCTTGTTTTCCCATTGTTCATTGTTCTATTTAAAAAAACACATATTAAGCACCTGCTGTGAGGCAGGCATTATGCTACACTTGAAAGATAGAAAGGCAAACGACATGCTGTCCATCCCTGCCCCCAAGAACCTCATGTTCAGATGGGAAGTGCAAACAAACAAATACAAGATGGCGTGCAAGAACTCGGAGAAAGAGCTGCACGGTGGAATACGCATCTCCACCTGTGGGCTGGAGAGGGCCAGAGAAGGCTCCACCATAGGAGGTATTTGAGCAAGTCCTTTTTGTTAATCTCCATTTTTCCCTTTAAACCACTCCATGTTCTTTTCTACTCCCATAGGCAATCATTAATGTGTACATATAAATCTTTCTTTTTGTACAGCATCCATACAAAATGTGTATTGTTGATTTGTATGCAGATGTTTAGTTTTTTAATTGATATAAATGATATTGTATTATAGACTTTACTCTGTTTTTTACTTTCCTCCACTAGTATTCTTTTTAAGATGCCAGCATAGCATTGTGTGAATATCCAGCCAGTTACTACAAGGGCTGCCTATCGTATGAGCACTGTTTAATGACTGTGCCTTCTCCGCATTTTGTTTTCCATCGTCCCGTTAAGGAGCATCTGTCTTGCCTCTAACTCCGAACACCCCCAGATGACTCTGAAATCACAGGCCAGCATAAAAAGAATCTTGGGTCATATCCACGCAGGAACAGAATTGCTAGGACATAAGGTGTCAGACAGGTAGTGTCACACACACACCCAAATGTTCCCATCCTAGTCCCCAGAGCCTGTGCATGTGTTATTTTATGTGGCAAAGAGGACTTTGCAGATGTGATTAAATTAAGGAGCTTGAGATGGGGATAGTATCCTGGATTATCCAGGTGGGCCCAATGGAGTTAAAAGGGCTCTTATACGAGGGAAGCAGGAGGTTAGGGGTCAGAGAGATTGGAAGATGCAATGCTGCTGGCTCTGCAGGTAGAGGAAGTCTCAGGAGCCAAGGAATGTGGGCAGCCTCGAGAAGCTGGAAAAGGCAAGGAAATGGATTCTCCACTAGAGCCCCCAGAAGGAACCAGCCCTGCTGACAGCTTGATTTTACCCCAGTGGGACCCCTGTCAGACTCTGGCCTCCAGAACTGTTAAATAATACATTTTCATAGCATGAGGAAATTAACATATAAAGTATGCCTAGACTTATTTTGACTGAAAAGATGCAGGGTTGTTGTCTGGAATGGCCCCTTTCATCTACATCCCTATCACTTTGCACACTCACCCCTGTCCCCACATCACCAGCATCATTTGGCCTAATCCAACTTGCAGATTTCTGAGTCCAATGGGTATCAAGTGCTAGGAAGTTTTGAAGAAACAGAATTCCCCAAACCAGTAGGCTGGGTCAGATGGGATGGGGAATTGCTTTGAGCCCCTGGCTGTTATGGCTGTGCTGGCTGGTCTTGGAGGGCAGATTACGTAAGTCACTGGGGTATCCATGATGGGGTCCCAAGGGGCATGCATGGAGTGTAGGTGGAAGCAAAACCAGTGCTCCACATGAGAACTCAGGGTGGTGTGGAGAGCCCCAGAGAAGGTGGGGACCTGGTGTAATGGGGGTCAGAGTTGGAGCTGGGTGTCAGTCACAGTTCCACAGCTGCCATGTGACCTTGGGCAAGTTCTCTGCTACTCTGACCCTCTGTATCCTCCTCTGTAATATAGGGATAATAATACTGCTTGCTTTACAGAACTGCTGTGAAGGTTACATGAGCTCATGAATGGAAAGCTCCTAATATAGTGATTGGCTTACTTAGGACTCAGTGCGTATCAACAACAATAATTCTCATTATCACAGTAATTATAATAGTTGCAGTTGCTTACATTTCTCAAATCAGAAGAGAGAAAATCTGATTTTTCCTTCCCAATTTATAGTATCCATTGCTGACTCTGCTCTTCTCTCTAGAGAATAATATGCTGTGATCAATTTGTACATATTTGAATGTGAATAATTTTATACATCATTTTCAAGTAAATCTCCCCTTTTCCCCATTCACCCACCCCATGCCTCCCTCTAGTCCTGAAATAAAATAGTGATTTCCTTTCAGGGTTATTCACAGCATAATGCAATTACACGCAACTTATTTTTCTGACATCTTTCCTGCACGCTCACTCCCTCAACACTTTTCGGGAATAAATAATGCACGAGAGGAGAAAATAGCGGGGATTTTATAAATGACAGAAAACAGAGCTGTAAGGATTCAGAGTTGTGAAGAGATGAAAGGGCCTGGTCAGAAGGCGAGTAACAAAGGAAATGAGAAAAGTCAAGGCACTGACAAGCCAGGAAAGGGAAGCATTTTTCGAGATAAGATTTGCTGAGAGTTGGAAAGCAGATCACTCCGGAGACCGCTGAAGAATCTTCATTAGACAGGAATTCTGGAAGAGGCGCAGCAGCAGGGACCTGGGCTTTTGAAGGGTCGGGGCTCTGAGGACGTTCACAAACACGAGCTCCCACTTCCTGGGTCCTCTGAACCTGCTTTGACTTGCCCACGGGGAGGCAGTTTTTTTCCCTGCTTGGGGTCCTACTACCTTCTCTTCTTGCCTTTGTTGGAGAACCAATTACCCTTAATTGTAATTGTGGATTCCCAGGTTTCTTTTCTTCATTCTGCTGGAGCTCAAGGCAAAAGACTGTCTTCGACTTGTTTCTTGTTATCTCGTAACGGAGTGAAGAATATTTACTGGCCATTTACCCTGTGCCTGTGCTGAGTGCTTGCCACGCATTATGTTAAATATGCTCATGTGCACTCTGAGTGCCCACTTTACACATGTGGAGACTGAGGCACGGGGAGATTGAGAGACTTGTGCCCAGGTCATCGGTGGTGGAGGTGGGATTTGCATCCAGGCATTCAGACTCCTGGGCAGGGCTTTTGAGAGTCTGTTATACCCCCAAAAATCAAGCACAGTGTCTGGCACAAAGAAGGTGCTCAATAAGTGTTTGATTCACGAACAAATTACAGTGCTTAAAACTCAGCTGTGTAGTTGGGTGATCCAGGAGTCAGAACTTCCCACTCCCCAGTCATGCAGCATTGGGTGGGTGGGCCGAAGGGGGCGGGGACTTCTTTTCCAGTTGACAAGGCAAGGCCAGTGGCTTGTTCTGAGATGAGGGCCTGGAATGCTGGGTACCTTAGTCTGTCTTATGCCAAATTATTCCAGGCAGTCTGGTCACCTCTAGGGGATGGTGCCGTAAAGGAAAGAGCAAAAGCTGTTTCTTCCCTCTTAAAGGATTTTCAAAACAAATAAATATGAAACTGGAATACACTTTAAAAAGCTACTCTTCAAATATTCTTAGATGTTTCTATACCAGTATGGTTGGTAAGTTCCCAAGATTCTGCTCTATTTTGAATTTTCCCTGATCCTGATCTCTCTGGAATTGCTAAATAGAGAGATCCATCATTGGACCCAATTCCCTTTCTGAGCAGCACGGGTTGCATGGACTGTTGGTGAGTCAGGCAGCCAACCCCCAGCCCATGGAGACACAGCGAGGTCCAGGCTGTTAAGTAGGATCTTAGTTATTTTACTGACAGCTAACTCACCTGGACGCAGACCAACACAGCCAGTGTGGTGAGCCTTTCCTGCAAGCTTTTGTGGAAGAGGAAAACAGTAAGATCAGAACCAACCTTGGTTGGAATTAGCAGGGAGAAGTATGGGGGAGTCCTCAAGAACAGTTTGGTGGAGTTTGAAGAGGATTTTAGGAACTCGTGCATTTTATGAACCCTAGCATTATTTGGGGCCCATTCCTTGGTTCTTGTTTGAGTTAAGGTCCCTACAGGAAACAGATGACACACACAAATGTGATCATTTACAGAATATTTAATGAAGGGACTATTTATAAATGTGTGGGTGGGATGTAGGGAAACCACGGGAGGTGGTGCAGCACCCTGGAGCTAGTCAGGGCAGGGAGCAGTCACCACCGAAGGCTGAAGGGTGAGAGGAGGGAGCCCTCAGCAAACCGTGAGGGAGTGAGGCTTGCATGGAGAGGGCCACTTTACAGAATCAAGACCTTCCGTGCAGAGACACAGCCGGTCCTCAGTGATCTATCAGGAAGACAGCTGAGGAATAACTACTTGAGTTCATTTTCCTTCCTACCTTCTCTCTCTAATGAGCTTTTCCCATTGGCACAGGGAACCTTTTGACTGGGTCCCTAAAGGCCAAAGGAGGGTAGAGAGGGGAGAAGAGTGGATTTGGATGGGCGAAGCAGAAGTTATCCAGCACAGTACTGAATCCAGCTAGATACTGAAGATGACTAACTGAAATACAAGATTATAAGTTTAAGATGGCTAAACAATGCATTTAAAACTACTATAAATATGATTTTGAAGGTTTATTACATACAGCACTACACTGAACACTTAACCAAAATGTCTCGTTTAATCTGCCAATGGCCAAGTACAGTAGGTGATGGTTTCCATGTTCTGTAGATGAAGAAGCTGAGACTTAAAAGATTTCAGAAATGTACCCAAGCAAAGTCCCAAAGGCAGAGCCCCTGAACTTCATAAAATATATCCTTTTGGGGAGCCTTAGACTCCATGATCCTCCTTGTCTTCTCTGGGCCTCATCTTCCAACCCTCATGATGTTCTAATGGTCAAGAAAATGTTTGTCTCCTGACTGGTCATTCACGAGAGCTAAAATGGAAGAGGGCTCTATGTCAGGGATTTCCTGTTGGCTGCTCCCTTCGTTAACTGAGTGTACTGAAACTTGCTGGTGCTTTGTTGTTAGTGAATCAAGACAAAACATTGGCATTTGCTTTTTTTTCCCCTCCACCCAAATTGTGCCATTTCAGCACAAAGGGAACCTGGGAGCTGGAGAACCTCTGGACATCGGCAGGGGCTCGGCCTCCCATGATTGGCCTCTATTCATACACATTTTCAAAAGGGGCTCCGTTTCTATGGGGGCGTTTCCCAGTGAGCTGGCTGCTGACTTCCACTTAGTCCTTTAAAAATGTTTCAAAGGGAGGGAAATGATAATAAGCTTCCACTTTGCCTTTCACCAGCAGATCTCGAAATTAAATTAATTCTCAACCTCTGTGAAGAAAGTTTGTGCCCTGATAAATCTGTTCCCTCAAGAATGCTTTATTCATCTTTTCTCAGTTCCCCAGCTCTCGTACCACAATTACGATTCTACATCTTTCCCCTCTCGCCAAAAATCTCCAATCTTGAGCCCCCTCCCAGCACCACACAAACACTGTCAGCTCTGGAAAATGAAGAGTTGAATCAGATTAGTTCTGTGTGAATGCCATCTCTCACCCCTTCCCAATTCGGTCCCTTCCTCCTCTCCTCTAAGAGGGAAGAATTTCTTTCTTTACTAAGGTTTAACCTTTTAAGCCATTCTTTCACACTGGTCCATGGTTAGGATTATTTCAGCATTTCGTCCCTTTCTCTTCAAACATCTTCAGGTGCTCTACTTTTATTTCTGCAAAATCCATCTATCAATCAATATTCATATCTAACATCCTTCCATAGAATAAAAATATTTTTTCCTTGATCCTGTTTTCCACTTTTCTTGCAAATACTCTCTTTTCTTGATACATTTCCCTGCATGAGGCACTCATGGTCACAGCCTTCGTTACATTGCACCCCTTTCCTGAATGTTCTGCCCCAAATGCTGCATCAAGATAAAGACTTCGAAAGCTACTGGTGGCTTCCAACTGACAATTCTGCAGTCTATGGTCCTAAGTCTTTGCAGCTTCTGACACTGTTGACTTTCTTGCTTGCTTGAAATTGGTCCTTCGGCTTCTATAGCATAGCTTTCAGTCCCTCTTCCCGTCTTGTTTCTGAAGATTGTTCTTCCCCATCCTTCCATTCTGGAAAGAAAGTACAACAACATGGTTAAGAGCATGGACTCTGGAGTCACATTTCCTTGGTTCGACACCCAGCTTTAGGGCTTATTAGCTGTGTGATTTTAGGCAAGTTGTTTGAAATGTTAGATTTAAATTTACTGATCTGGAAATGGGTGGATGATAATGGGGGATGATAATGCCTACTTCAAAGGTTTATAAATAAGTTAATTAACGTAAAACATTTGGAACGGTTCCTGAGAAACATGAATTTTTTGCCTCTAATATCTACAAGTTGATGTTTTTTAAGATTCTGACATAAGGACAATTTTGTCTTCGTATTTTCTCCTTGGACCATCTTCTGAAACTTTGTGGCTTTAATTCTGTGCAGAAGATTTCTTCTTCTCAATTTCAGCCTGCTCAGTTCCAGACCCAAAATTAGCTGCAAAACATCATCTCCTTGCTGTGCTCAATACAAATACAAGTAAACTCATCATCATCTTATAACCAATTCAGTTCCTTTTCCTGAGGAATCTCTTCCTACAAATGGCCCCAGTATCTCTTAGTTTTCTTAAAATTTATTGAAGCATGCGAAGAACCTTTCTGTAGGATTTGGGTGAGTGGAACCAAGTTGAAAAGCTTTGGTGGGGTTCTCCACCCACCTGAGTGGAAGGGATACTCCTTTAAGGAGTAACCATTGCATCTGCTGTATGGAGACTGTGAGAATATGCCCCACTGACATCCGGCCACGGGAAGCACAGTTGACCAATGGCCCAGATGCTGTGTTCTGAAATCCATTGCAGTGTCTGTGCTGAGGCCAAATGACTCAGCCAGCTGGGATCCTAAGGAAGGTAGACTGTCCTTGGGAGGCCTGGGAGGCCTCTGAGAGTTGACCTCAGCTCCAGGACTGCCCGACAGCCTCGCTGTGCCTCCCATAGACCGCAGGGAAGTCTAGGAAGCGGGTACCGAACCTTCCTTCTCTCTCTCCTTCCCCCAGGGACAGTCTAGCATCTCATTCTAATGGCTCTGCCAGCCCTTTGGTGCTCCCTCCACATTTTGTCTCACCCAGGCATTTCCCACAATAAAACTATTACTCTTCAATCCCTTCTTGTGCCTGCTTCTCAGTCCACAGGATCTGGACTAACTTGCCAGGTATCTAAGCTGGGGAGTGGAAGGGCCAGTCCAGCCCACTCCCCTTAGATCCTGGGAAAATTCAGAGACCATACGATCGTCAGTAAGGGAGTGATCAGGCAATGCAATCTCCCTGGCACCAGGAGGAGAAAAGTGGGAGGAAAATGAGATGTTTTAGAAACAACCGAAGAATCTGTGAGACAGGACTGCTGTGAGATGATGTAATGCTTGACATGAATTGACAGTTAATTGACTACAGATTTGGGAACAGTTCAGCATAGGCATGTGTATGAGAGCGTGAATATGCACACACAACAGGGGATAGATACCTTGAGGTTCCCTTTAGTGTGTATCTTTCTGAATTAAGCTTGTCTTTGTGCCCAGGCAGCTTTATACCATGCCTTATCACCTGGGTCTGACTCTATAAGGGAAAATGGATTTGTTCATTGTGCTTCCAACAGGAGGAACAATGGGTGGAAAGTGCTGAGCAGCAGAATTGGGTCCTTGGAAAGAGGGCTTTTTCCACAAATACCTAGTTTAGTGGTAGGTAGAGACCCATCTGCCGGAGACACTATTCAAGGGTTTCCTACCGTGGTGGGAAGTGGACTGGGCAGCAGGGTAAGACCTTCCATCTCAGAGATTTCTATTCTAGCAGCTTTCCAAACAGCAGATCATCTGAATTAACTGGGAAGGCATCAAAAACACCCCAAATGTCCTAAATCTGGATCTCTAAGTAAGAGGTCTAGGAAACTGCATTAAACTATAACAAATTCCTTCTTCCCTTGCAATGCTAGTGTCCAACCCAGTTTGGAAGCTATGCTGCCTTAGGCAACAAAATTTAGGGAACCACCCCAGATTTTAGATTGTATTTTACCAATGTCTTCACTTTAGAAATTTTTTATGCTATCAGAAGTTGATTTGCTTGTTTTAGTGTGCTTAAGTATATGGGAATCTAACAGGAGTGAGTTTAAATTCTGGCTCTGCCACTTCTCTGCTAAATGGTCTTGGGTAAGATATTCAGCTTCTCAAAACCTTGGCTTTCTTAGCTATAAAATGAGGATAATCATGATACCTCCTTCCTAGGTTTATTGAAAAGATTAAATGAGACGACAGTAATAGCTAACATTCATATTGAACTTGACATGTGCCAGTCACTGTTTCAAGGAATTTACATCTATTAGCTCAGTTATTCTTGACAAGTCTATAAAGCAGTTTCCACTCTGAATCTCCCTTTACAGATGAGAAAACAGACACCCAAAGGTTTTAGCACTCGCTAATGATTTCATAGCTAACAAGGGATAGAGTTAGAATTTAAAGGTAGGCAATTTCCCCAGAAACATTTTTTAAGGACTCTGTTGTGTGTCTAGAGCACTTTACTGAGCCTAGAACGTACTATGTGTTCGACAGGTATTAGCTAACGTTATAATCACTGCTTCTACCCCAGGGATTAGAGTGCAATTTTCACAACTCTGCAGCATTTGCAATATTCCCAACAGTTCCTCTTGAAGCCAGAGCACCTGTGTCTTTCATATCCCTCCCTTTGTGTGCCTCAGCCCTTGTCTGGGTGATGGGAAAGGCGGCTTGCATTGAGGTGATAACTCATTGAGACTGGGAACATCAAATTCAAAACCTGTTCCTACTGAATAAGGTCGCTAAATAGTATTATTTGCTCTATTGCTCATAAGTGTTGAAGAGGAATCCTTAAGGAAGTAAAATGTGAGCCCTTTAATCCTAATGTTCTTTGACTTGTATAGGACACACAGGCATCCACGGAGCACTAGTGTCAGTATCTCCAAGACCTTAGAAGGACTTTTTGGAACATAAAGGAGGGAAAGTTGAAAGGCCTCTATTATAGCAAAAAGAAATTAGAGGATGATTCATCATCATATTCAGTAGAGAAAGCAAAACTCAAAGATCCTGAAATAAGTAAGACTTGGTAGTTTGGGAGGGAAAAAGTGCTGTCAAATTTATAATCTGATGGCTCTGGCGAGCATAATAAATGGTGCTTTGATGATCACTATATTTATTAAACAGTTTCCCAGCTTTTCCTTTCATTTTCTTTACAGGGATATTACCATCCAAACCTCCAGAGATAAGGATATAGGATTTACAGACAGTCTGACCTGGATTCAAAGACCAACTTTGCCACCTCCTATGTATGAGATGTTAGGCAAGACCCTCAACCTCTCTGAACCTCAGTCTCCTCCTTTCTGAACACATACATGTACACATAAAGTAGAGTTGTTGTGGGACAAAATGAGACAAAGTGTAAATGCAATGTGCTCTTGGTTAGAACTCAGCCAAGCATGTTATAAATGATAGTGATGTTCATCCGAAGATGTGTTTTCAAGTCACTACATCTGAGCCTCAGTAACTCTTGGGAACCAGAGTGTATCCCAGAATTGATTTCTGTTGGTTTGATGGCACAGCTTTGTCATTTAGTGCAATTAAAACAAGAATGTTTTGTAGAAAACCCCATCTCCATTTTCATTTTCAAATACCTACTGTTTTAATTTGCTAAGCTGTTCAAAGCAGATACCATGATACTCGTTGACTTTAACTGTGGGAATTTATTAGCTTACAAGCTTACAGTTTTGAAGCTTAGAAAATGTCCAAATCTAGGCATCATCAAGACCATACAATCCTCCTGAAGACCAGCTGCTGGCGATCCTGGAGTCCTCTGTTACATAGCAAGGCACATGGCTGCCTCTTCTGGTCTCTCCCTTCTCTTCTAGGTTTTATTGCTTTGAGCTTCTTGTTTCCATGGCTTTCTCTCTCTCTCTCAGTATTCACCCCATTTATAAAGGACTTCAGTAAGGGGATTAAGACCCACCCTGGGCCATGCCTTAACTGAAGTAGCCTCATCTAAAGGTCCTGCTTACAATAGACTCATACCCACAGGAATGGATTAGCTTTAAGAACACGATTTTCTCGGTTACATAGAGAACCAAACCACCACAACTACCATCCACACCATAAATAAATGGAATTCATGGTCCTCAAAGTCCTTTATGTGATTCTTTAGCTCAATAGTTCTTTCAGATTCTCTCTGATCTCAGTGTCAAGCATACATTAAGATTTGAGTGCCTTACCACAACCAAACGTTTATCTCTTGCTCAAACATCTGAGGGTCATCTGGAATGTGGCTGACCTAAACTGGGCCTTAGCTAGGTTTAGCTCCTTGTGGTGTTTTGGGCTCAGGTGTATTCTCTGAATCTCTCATTTTTATGGTGGGAGCAGAAATTCAAGAAGTGAGTCCAACCACACAAGCCCAGTCACCCAAGGGTATCTCAAACCTCTGCCTGCATCATATCCAATAGCATCCTGTCGCTCAAAGCCAGTCACATGGCCAAGCTCAACCAAAAGTCCAAGACAGGAAGATGGATATATATGATGACTACAAGGAAGTGAAGAATTGGAATCAATAATTCAGTCTACTGTACCTGGAACTCCAAATCCCCTCATTCTTTTTACTCTTACTCTTTGTTATTAGGTAACAAAGTTGTGTAGAATGGATCCAGGTGGCTCAAGTGACTCAAGTCACACAGGACAAGTAAGGAAGTACTAGATACCATCTTAGCTGCCAAACAGATTGACTTAGAACTTAATAATTCACTCTTCAGGAAACAGAAGCGCCCAGAAAAGTGCCTGGTACAAGATGGCTGCTCAGGAAAGATTTATTGAAAGAAAAAACTAACAAATGACCCAGAAACAATTTTAATGCTATTTCCTCAGACGTAAGATCCCTCCTCTGAGGGCATCCCCATATTCACAATTCAGCTTTTTGTCTCTGTTGTTTGCAGGCTTCTTTTATTATTTTGCCTTTTTCTTCCCGTTTTGGCTATAATGCTTTAAATTCACGAAGAGAATGGACACTACTGAATTAATTGTGCATCTGCCAGTCTTTTGGACAGAGTTCTTGTGATGTGCTGCCTCGTGGACATAGAATCAGTCAATCGATAAAGGCTTCTTTTTAAGTTGCCCGTGACTGGCTCAATCATAAAGAATAGTAGGGAAAGTGCAAGAGATTCCCTATGTCTGCATTTCTCAGCAGGGTTCTGTGGGTTCTGCCATCACTTAGAAACTCAAGGACTTGGTGTTGGCTTGCCCCCTCCCTCTCTTTGAAAAGATTTGAAAAGATACCTCTCTTCCGCACAAAAGTATCTTTCTCATTCTGAAGGGTCGGTCACAATCTGATGGGCCAACAGCCCCTCATCTCATCATTTTCTACAACTAGCTGGGTAGAATTCTAGCTCTCCCAGCAAAACGTTCCCTGGCCTGCTTGGGGGTTTTCACTGCCACCACCTATTAAAACAGGGGATATCTTTTTATATCTTTTAGCAATAACCCACTTCCCTAAATCACTGAGGATTGATGGGAACCACGGTAGCTGGGTCAAAACTGGAGCAATATAAGTGGTGTGAGGTGTGTGTGTGTGTGTGCATGTGTGTTCTTTTAGAGAAAGACACATGCTGGAGACACCTAAGGTGAGAAGAGTTGAGGGAATGTGACTTTTTTCTTGGTGGGTTAATGGAGGATTGGAGGATAAAAGTTGTGACCCCTGATGTGAGGTAGAGAAGTTGGAGGTCAGAGCCATGGAGACAGAGCTTGAAGGACATGGAAGTTCCTAGGAGAGCTGTAAAGTTCCAAAAAGGGAAAATTCAGGATGAAGCTGGATGCTTGCTCAGCAGGCAGCTATGTCCTACCACTGAGGAAGTGCATGTATGGGGAAAAGATGGAGACAGAAAGAGCATGAACTCAGGACACTGTGAGTTAGGCCTTATGCTCCTTGAGGCCCCAATTATCTCATTCCTCTTGACATCTCCAGTGCTGAAGACACTGGGAAACACTTAAGTGAGCCCTATAGATGTTAGATAAATGAATTAAATTATTAATTAATTAGTAAATTAGATGAGTTAGTTTCAAATTAAAATCCAGGATGAGCCTTGCACTTACACAGAAAAGATCAACTTCTAAAAATCTAAAAAGCCGTAAGAGGGGAGCAAGAAAGAGATTGAAAGAATGACTGAATTAATGAGCATTCAACCTGTTCTTGGAATGTGGCAGTGTGAGTAGTCAAAAAAGGAGAAAGTCTCCAAGGAATAGGGCTTTATAAGGGACCTACCTAGAAGAGAAAAGACCAAAGATATCGGTAACTCTGGTTTGAACTCACTCACAAATAAATACTGATGTCTGTATCTTTTGCTAGATGAATATGCAGTTTGCACTTAAAATTCTCTTGCATGTGTAGATCATGGATGGAGATCAGGTAAAAACCAGTACACCTGGGGGTCCTATGTTCCTATGAACTTATTCTGGCTGGTACAGTAGACGGAGAGACTCAGTACTGTACTGTCAGAAAGCCTTGGAATCCAGTCATTTTGATTTTCTTTTTTCTTTCTGGCACCCCTCCTGGGCCATCCACAGAGCCCAGAGCCCAGACTAGTTTCCACCCAGCCAGTATGATTATGGAGCTCATTTATTCTTTATTAATGCAGAGTGTGAAGAAGCCTACACATTCATGCTTTGCTCAGGAATGGTAAATTAGTCCACTTTTGCACTTATGCCAGATTCTCCTAGCTTAACCCAGTCCCATCCAGGCAGTTTTTCTTTATCCAAGTACTGTGATTTACATTTAGACTCTAGTTTAATAACTTTCATTTCATAATAAAACTGTCTTCATTAAAATCACTGGGATCTGATTATGGAAATTCTCTCTAGCCCCTGCTTTCTACCAACAACTGTTTGGCAATTTTCTCCTCTACAGCCTCCACCTTCCTTGCCCTGCTCCCGTCAGTGGCCGTTCCCTGTCTCCCAGGTTTTGAGACCGAGGTCCTTTTCTCGTCAGCCTGCCTAGTGAAATCCTGTAGACAGGGTCGCAGCGCCCTTTCTTTCATCTTCCCCTTTTCTGCATCCACTCCATGCCCCCTGCCCCCTCACCCCAAATAACTTTACTTTCTCTCTTTTATAACCCCGATCCCAAGGGAAGTCAAGGAGCAACAGCCAGTCACTCTTGAGTTCAGCATTTTCGAAGTTCCCCTTTGGAATGACTAGCCTCTTAATCCGTAGAAAAGCAGGATTCTAGAAAAATATGCAAACTGCGTTTCAAGGATGATGGCGTGTTCTTCACGCTCCCTTTGGAATGACTTAGCAGTGAGGAAGCAGTGATGTATTTCTGTGGTTTCCCCTCCCCTTTGCCCATCGCTCTCTCTCTCTCTTTCCGGGTACAGCCCCAACATATGACAGGATCACCTGGGACCCTCCTTGCATTTCAGGATCCCAACCCGCTTGTATGGCAGTCTAACAAAGGGAGGTGAGAAGTTCCCATTATTTTTTTATGCCTTTTGTTTTTTAATTATAAAGGTTATAGGTTTACAGAAAAATCATGCAAAAATAGAGTTCCCATATACCCCTCCCCATTTTTAATACCTTGCATTAGTGTAGTACCTTTGTTTCAACTGATGAAAGAATCTTCTTATAATTGTTCTATTAACTATAGTGAATAGTTTTACATTAGGATTCACTGTTGATGTCATGTAGTCTCATGCTTTTATTTATTCTAGTAACATATATCCAATCCAAAATTTCCTCTTTTAGTCCATTGAAACATATAATTCAGTGCTGTTAGTTATGTTCACAATGTTTTGCTACCATCACCACCATCCGTTACCATCACCCCAAACAGGAATTCTGTACCAATTAAGTATTAACTCTCCATTAATTCTTTTATTAAGACTCACTTATCACATTTCAGCCCCAAACTCATATATACATTGACTCAAGAATTAAAAATTACTTACTTTATATGCCAGACCAATCAGTGGTGCTCTTTGAGAACAATTCTGAAGCCGCACTAGCCTCATTGGGAAAGAGTGTAGTCAAGGTTCTCACCACAGAGAGCGTGTGAAGATGCTGTGGTGGCTTCTCTGTCTGAACAGGCCACCCTTGGTTTGAGCGTGTCAAGAAGCAGGTGGGCCTGATCTCTCATGAGGACATATCACCCTACCTACCCCGCCCTGCCTTTTGACTCAGCTGAAAAAAAAATAAAGGAAGGAAAGAGAGGTCAGAGAGAAATGTACCCTGACCCTGTGCAGAATCTAGGAATCAGTCCCAGACTTTTCCTTGCCAGCCTCTTTGCCAAGTCAAATTCCATCACTGTTGCAAACTAGAGTCTTGGACGATGTTAGAGGACTTTTGCCACAAGAACTTATTTTAGATTAATAGTAAACAACTGCAGCTGAATCATCCTTAATGGCATTTTATATTAGGCTGTGGCTCATAGTTCCAGAGGTACTGCTTCTCAGTGAGGATTTAGTTGAGCACTTTTCACATCAGGGTAAAAAGTCTGCACTATTGTACCATAAAATACAGAAAACAGACCAATTAAAGACCAGTGTACCTAACACAAGCAGCACAAGCAGGAACAAACAAGCCAGTTTTCCTGGAATGTCATTCTGGCGGAGTTATGGCTCGGTGGAATCTCATAAGAACAGCATCCATGTGGTTGTTTTGTGTGTAGGGAGAGAGGCTGTTGGAGGATTCACTTGGAGTGAAGGAGCACTCCCTCCTCCTCCAAGAAACCCCCTTGCCCTTGTTATTTCCCCAATCTTAGATCCCTTTTCAGGAACGGAAATGACTTCTGCAGCGCAAGCCCATTCTCTGTGGCGCTGGTCTCAGGGGAAGTACAGCATCTGGCTCCCACCCTCCATCTAATTACCCATCTGTTTGTGGGGAGGGAAGGAATGTTCTATTCCCCTCCTCTTTCCAAACATTTTAATGTGCTGATGCACAAAGATGACAGCAGCTGCACCTCAGAGCCCCTCTTAGCTCATCACACTAACTGGCTTAGATTTTCTGTTCAGTTCTTTGATGGGACTGCTCAACAGCTAGAGACCCACATCTCTAGCTCTAACTCCCCTTGACTCTGTACACAGCGGATGTGCTGGCCTGAGCCAGGTTCCCTGTTGCTCTCTGACTGAGTGTTGCTGAACCTCATGGAGAACAGCAGGCCTGGGACCAGGAGTCTCCATGCCCTGCCCCAGCTTATATCTTCTGAACTGCCCCTACCACAAATAGGTCCTGCGGAGTGGAGCCTTTGCATCTTCCTTCTCCACCTTTTCTCAACTAATGACCCTTTTGCTTTTATCCCCCTCACACAGAAAGAGTTTATATACCAAGAAAACTTTATGTAACAAATAATCACTCATTCATTTTCCTACTTTGTTAAATTAATCCAAGTCATATATAAGGGTCAAAAACCCAAATTAGTCTTTGACAAATGGAATGACCAATCCAAATTGTTATCATTCCAGCCCTCAAGCACCTTTGAGCTAGCTTAGATAATCTGGCTATGAGGAAGTTTGCCTAGTTTAGTTCAGCTTTTTGAAATATGGAAGCATTTCATACCACCATTAGTATCTTGGAGCAAAGTTGGTCAAGAGAATAAACATTGGATCTAGTCAAACATGGATTGGTAGTTTACTTGGCCATTTTCTAGTTGTGCGACCTTGGGCAAATGGCTAACCTTACTGAATCTCAGTTTATTTATGTGTAAAATGAAGATAACTATACCATTGACCCTGTGGAGTTATTGTAAGGATAAAATAACACAATGCTTTTGAAGCACTCAGTACATATAAGGCAAGAAATCAATAAATGTTAGCTCACTGCTATCTTCATCATTTTCACCATCACAGTTCATTATCATCACAACCCAAGACACATGGGAATGGGGACCCCAGATCAGCAATCCCGCTTTCCATACTTAGGCAAATATTCATTCAACTCAACTGTGGCAGGGACTCCTAGTGGTCACCCTGCATCTTTCCTCCCTTCCATAGGAAGAGCAGTTTTCTCTGGGCACAGGCTCACTCAGCTGAAGTCTACTTTTGCCAGCCACCTTTGCATCTAGATGTGGCCGTGTAACTGGGTGATGGCCAATGAGACATGAGTGGATGTCATGTCCACTTTAAGTCATATCCTTGAAAGGAAAGAAACATGCTCTCCCTTTCCTATTTCTCCCCTCCTGTCCAGCTGGAATGCGGATGTGGTACTGAGTCAACTTCAGGCATGCTAAAGATGGCAACATGATGGAGATGGCATGGCAGCAAGATGGAATCCTGATGCTGTGGAGCCACCATTCTGACTCTAGACCTCAAACCCAACTGTCACATGAGGGAGGAAGAAACCTCTTTGTTGCTTTAAGCCAATGAATCTTGGAATCACTTATCACAGTACTGTAGTATATCCTGAAATCTCACCAATCATTTATTTTTAAAATATAAGTGCTACTTCTCCACGCAACTATTTTCAAAATAGAAGTGATACTCTTCCCCATTTATATACCTTCCTAAAGTCAAAAGACACATCATTGGCCCAGCCTGTCATGATCTGCCTCTGATTGTATGTAAACTATACGACGACAGGGATCATGCCAAATCCGTTGAGAAGAAAGATTACCCAGTCCTATCATGGGCTGCTGGGGAATCAATACATTTTAATTATGAGAAAGCACACCGTGTTTACATTTCACCTGGTGAAGAGAAAAAGGTTAAATCACAATCCTCACAGCCTCCATAAAAACCATGTTCCACTATAATTTGTCAATTGGGATTCAAAATTGGATGAACAAGGGAGATTTTTCATCTTCCTGTTTTCTCCCTTGTTTGTTTATGTGGCTTTACCTTATGAGATTAAAAAAGGCTTACATAACAAAAGGATAGCAAAGGAAAATGAAATCTTTTAGCAGATGAAATAATGCTTCCATTTTAGAAAAAAGGCAAGGAGTGACTTGTGGTTTCTTGGTGGGTTGATGACTGGAAGTTTATTATATTTCTTTCCTGTTGCAGATATAAAAACATTTGAGAAATAATCAAAACTGTAAGCAAAACAAATTAAAAAAAAAGATTAGAGCAAACCCCCTACCTCTTAGGCCCCTCTCTTCCCCATGACTCATCAGCTTCCTGAACTGAAATAACACTGAATATCTTGAGTATGGAAATGTCAGCTCTGAGAACATTGCATGCTTCTTTGTGTAAAAATATTAAGTAGCCTTACAAGCAAACCCAGAACCTGAATCGGTCCTGCCCTATCTCTGCCTGGTTAGTCTCCATGTTCATTAGAGTTGTCTGATTTCTTGACAAGCACTTAACTGGCTTTTCTGTGGAGTCATGCTGTACATTGGCATCAGCAGACACATTAATGAGAGCAATGACAAAAACTTCATTGAATTTTTACAATACCTTATAAGGGAGTAGCGTTAGCTTCATGATGGAGATGAGGGAAACACGTTCACATATTAGAAGCCTAGTTACGATGACTTAGGAAATAATAATGAGGGTAATGATGATGATGATGGTGATGGTTATGGAGATGGTGATATGATGTAATGTTTGTAGTGACTATGATGATGATTATGATGATGCCTTACTCTAGGCAGGTCCTGCTAAGAATTTGATTTATAGAAAACTATGTAAATTTAACTACTTAGCACAGTGCTTGGCTCATTGTATATGCTCACTAAGTGTCAGCTTCTGAGCCAGGACTTGGGTGAAGCAAGCAAGGTGCTCACTTTGGGTGCAAAATTTAAAGGGGCACCCCAAAAACTCTCTAACCAAGATGAATAACATTTTAATTTAATTTTGTATAAGGATAAAAATTAATGCAAAAATAATTATGGTAAACAAAACATCAACATTTTAAATGAAGACAGGATCTGATCTGCATCCCTTGATGCCAGGTCCAGGCTCATCCCTGGGAGTCCTGTCCCTTGTTGTCATGGAGACTTATACCTCTGGCAGAGATAGGGCAGGACCGATTCGGGTTCTGGGTTGGCTTGTAAGGCTGCCTAACTGCATGACTTACTAGCTTATCTCCCCCTAATCCTGTCCCAGCTTTGTAGCTAATAGCATCATCTCATTTCATCCTCAAAACTAGCCTGAGTCCAAGTTGTTCTTACACCCGTTTTACAGATGAAAATACTGAGGTTCAAGAGATTTGTCCAAAATCGCATAACTAACAAGTGGAAGGAAGGTCTTAGATTTGAACTGAAATATACCTAATTCAGAGATTAAGTAACTAACTTAGTAGCTTAGTCTGGATGGCTGCTGAAATGAGTTTCTGTCACATCATTACAGTATTCACTGCCACTTGTCTGATTGTTTTTTTAAATGCAATTTTATTGAAATATACTCACACACCATATAATCCATCCAAAGTATGCAATCAGGGGCCCGCAGTATCATCTTACAGTTGGGTATTCATCGCCACAATCAATTTTCAAACATTTTCATTATTCCAAAATAAATTAAAAAATAAATTAAAAATAGAAAATAATTTAAAAAGAGTACCCAAACCATCCCATACCCCTTACCCCCCTCTGTTATTAATATTTTTGTCATTATTTTATTACTTATCTCCCCAAACACTGGTTAAAGGGAGTGTCAGTCACCAGGTTTTCACTATCACATGATCACATAATAAAAGCTATATAGTTAAACAATTATCATCGAGAATCAAGTCATCTGGACTACTGTTCAACAGATTCAGGTATTTCCTTCTGGCTATCCTAATATACTAGAAACTAAAAAGGAAAATCTATATAATGCATAAGAATAACCTCCAGATTGACCTCTTGACTCCATTTGAGATCTCTCAGCCACTGAAGCTTTATTTTGTTTCATTTTTTTCCCCCTTTTGGTCAGGATGGCATTCTCAATCCCTTGATGCCAGGGCCAGGCTCATCCCTGGGAGTCCTGTCCCTTGTTGTCATGGAGACTTATACCTCTTGATGTCATGTCCCACATAGTGGGGAGGGTAGTGAGTTTATTTGCAGAGTTGGCTGAAAGAAAGAGGCCACATCTGAGCAACAAAAGAGGTTCTTTGAGTGGGACTCTTAGGCATAGTTTTTAGTAGGCTTAGCTTCTCTTTTGCAGGAATAAGTTTCATAAGGGCAAGCCCTAAGATTGATGGCTTGACTTGTTAAACTGGGAGTTCCCTAGTACTTGTGAGAATATCAGACATTCCCCAGGTGGGGAAGTTTAATATTTCCACATTTTCCCCCAGTCCCTCAAGTTAAAAGGTAGAAAAAGAGAGTAGAAAAAAGACTAACTACCAGCAGTAGCTGTTATCTGACCAAGGATGTCAGCTAAGGTGACACTGCCGCTTATAGAGCTCTGAGGATATACATTTGTCAAGCACCTACTTATGGAATAATCCATTTAACCCATTCGGAAACTCTATGTGGACAACATTGGTGTTCCGTTTCACAGATGGGGAAACAGAATCCTAGAGTTGGGTACACAGAGCCAAAGTTAATACAAGCCCTAGCTGGAGATTAGCTCAAGCCTCCAGGCTGACTTAATTCCATCCCTCCTGCTGCTCCGAAGTTATCCACATTTTTCTCTTGAGCTCTAATGCTCTTTATATTTCAGCATAGAGATCTTCCTTGGGGAAATCCACTTTGCTTGTATTGTGTCTTATTCTCTTTAGTTATTGTTTTTTAATGTATAAATATATTGTTTTTAATGACATATTGATGTTTTATATGATTTCCAAATCAGCATATATTAACAGGAGAAATTTGGAAACTAGAAAGAATAACAAATAATAAAACATTTCTACCATTCAGAAATAAGCAAGGGTATCCTTTTGTTGGGGTTCTTTCTTATTTTTTTGCTTTGTTTTGTATTGTTTAGACTGACTTCTTTTTTCCAAACAGCCCACCCCTGTAGTGATCATAGAACATGGTGAAGAACAACAGCACATCTGCCCCTGCCTGGCACTGGCTCCACCAATTACCTCTTATTCTCTCGACTTCCCCTTCTTGGCCCTTCTGTTGTGAGCCATTCTCCGGTGCTATAAATTGACAAACATTGTTCTCATCCTGTAATAAAGTAGTTATTATCCTTTATTGATAATTGTATAAAATGCTCCATATCTACAGAAAAATATACACACACAAAAATTAAAATGTAATTCCAGGGTTTTCAGATACTCTCCTAAAGCATATTTGTGTACCCCCTAAACGTCAGTGGAATCCAGATTGTGAAGTCCTGCTAAATAGCTTTCCCTTGTTCCTTTTTTCTCTGTATTATCCCTTTTCATTTCTAACCGTCATCAACACTTTCCTTGAAAAAGAAGTCTCCATTTTCTGCCCCTATGATTTTCATCTTTCATTCATATCTTTATATATTTACACACTAATCACTCCTCTCTCTATTCTTCCTAAACATAGCTTCAAACACCAAAATGTACAGTGTTTCAGGATCTATCAGCAATTTTGGTGTTACATACGAGTGCAACTACCATGAAAATATCTCTTTTCTTGGTTCCCGTTATGTTCCATTCTTTTGATTTGCCTCCTTATCTAAATGTACCCTTTTCAACTCTTTTTCTACCCCCCTTTTCTCTTTCTACTTCCTCACTGTAGATATTTCCCAGTGTTACTAGTGTTTTGTGCTTTTATTTTCTCCCTTGTCAGTCCCAGAATTCCTATGGCTCAGTACTTGGTGTGTGTATCCATTTAGAGGTGACTACGAGAATTTTTTACCAAAATGTCATGTCTCTATCTCTGAGTAATAGGATTTGGAGGAATACTAATTTTTCCTACCTTTTGCTCTTTATTTTAACAAGGAACAAATATCATTTATGGACATATAATATGTGTTTGCGTGTATATACATATCCTCCCATTAAAATAAATTCTTGGTAATACCAGGATATGCCTTCAAAAACCTGGAAGAAATCAATCCAGAGGTGAATTTTTTTATAATCTCGTGGTTAGGCAGACTTTAAGCATGTTACCAAAAGTCAGAACTATAGACTAAAAATTGCTAATGGTGACTAAATAAAATTTTAATGCTTCTGTGCAGTAAAAATCTGTATAATCAAGTATGAAAAAATGGCATATTGAAAAAAAATATTTGTAACACTGCTGGTTTGAAGCTGTATGTACCCCATAAAAGGCCATGTTTTCTTAATCCATCTCTGTGGGGGCAGATTTATTGTTAGGTGGGAACTTTTGCTTAGGTTGTTTCCATGGAGATGTGACCCAGCTCATTCAAGGTGGGCCTTAATCCCCTTGTTGGGGTCCTCTATGAGAGGATAAAAGGCAGATGAAACTCAGAGAGCATAGAGAGACATTTTGGAGAGACGTTTTGGAGACAGCCATTAAAACCAGAATGAGGAGAGAAGCTAAGAAAGAAACAAAAGAGACATTTTGGAGAAAGCCACTTTGAAACCAGAACCCAGGAGAAGAAGGACCAGCAGACGTCACCATGTGACTTCCCATTTCAGAGAGGAACCCCAAATGCCATCTGCCTTTCCTCAGAAAAGATATCTGGTCTGCATAAAGCAGGCTGCAGAGAATCTGCTACATAGTAAGTGCTCAGTGAATGTTAGCCATCATTTCATCTTTCCTTGTAATCATCTCTGTGCACATAGTACTTTCCTGAAGGACCTTCAATCCCCAGTGTTTTGCTTTAAGGACAAAAATGATTTGAAGTATGTCTTACTCATCCTGGGCCCATTTTATTTTCTCAGTTTCCTCTGGACTTTTCACTTCTAGCTTCCCTTTCTAAACCTCAATCAATTTTACTTCCAACCGTATGTATCACCTTTCCTTCAAAATCCAGAGAACTCCCTTTGTGAATACTTACGCTCTATTTCTACCTTTAATCTGGTTTTGTGAAAACTTTGTCATGATCCTCTAAATAGACTGTAAGTCACTTGGGGGAAAAGATGGCTTTTTAATCATTTCTAAAACTTCATACAGTCGTCTCGTTAGCATAGAAACCTGCACAGAGTGGGCCAGAAATATGTTTATTAGCGTCCACCACTTCTGTATTCCACTTTTTGATAATCCGTGCAAGTGAGAATGAATGTATTTATAGCTCTCTAATTGAATCACTTAGCACAGGTAACCTTGCACTGGTTTGAATTCCTATAACCCATTTCATTGAGTTCATTGTCTGTGCATGTGAGGGTTCATCAGTATGTTCACACAAATAGTGGACAATGCTGAGAATGGATGCTGCTTCATCTCTTCCTGCTCCAATGGCCGAGTGCTTAACAGCCATTGCCTGCAAGACTGTGGAACCATCAGACTGTGGCCAGGGAGCTGCCACTTTCATTTTAATGTAAGCAAAATAGAAATTGACTGGGAGGTATTTATGCAAATCAGTAAGGTTCTGAGGAATTATCTGGCAACCTTGTTAATGAATGTGCTGCTCTGAGAAATGAATCTCGTATTTTGTTTCCACTGTCAAAAGGGGCTGTGTGTGGTCATTTACATCTGCAGATAATCAGATCTGACCAGAGGAGACTTAATGGGGGAATGTTCATGTGCAGCAAATGAATTGTGTCCAGTTGCAATGGTCCCTCAGGCACGGTGGGACAGATCACTTTTGACTGGGCTGGTCAGGGAAAGACTCTCTAAGCAGGCAGGATGGGCAGCATTTATGAGCTCGCCAAATTCCTCTCAGGAGAGCTGTACATTTCCGACAGACCCTATGAAAGAAAAGGAAAGAAGAAAAGTGAACTCACTTTAAAGTTCCAACCACATTGTAGGGACTGATTGTTTTTGACTTTTATCCATTTATTCAACGAATATGCACTGAGTTCCTTGAGACGTTATTTTCTTATAGACACCGAAGATACAACAGTGGTTGTGGTGGGTTGGCTGGTGGCCCAAAAGATTATGTCCACCTCCTAACCTTCAGAAGGTGTGAATGTGACCTTAATTAAAAGGATCTTTGCAAATGTAATTAACTCAAGGTTCTTGGGATGAGATCATCCTGGAGCATCTGGATGTGCCCTAAATCCAATAGCAAGTGTCCTTCTAAGTGTTACACGGAGGGGAGAGAGACAGACAGAAGAGGAGATAGTGTAAGGACAGGGATGGGATCAGAGTCATGCAGCCATTTATTGCAGACAATAAATAAGAAAAATGCATTGGCTGTTGGGGTGTGATCAGTTTTGTAGGGAATAATAAAGCAGGAAAGGGAGCCTGGGGTTGGGGGCTTCAATTTCAAGCTGAGTTGTCATCAGGTAAGACCCTTAATGATAAGGGGGTATTTGCACAGAGATCTGAAGAGGATGGGGGAAGGCATCCTGTGAACTTCCAGGCAGAAGGAAATGCAGTTGTGAGGTCCCAAGGGACTTCCTTATCTTGATGGAACAATAAGAAAGCAAACGGCAGAACAGGAATGGATCTTATACAGCTTTTAAATGTGTTTATCCATTTACTCACATATTTATGGAGCATCTATTCTAGCATTTCATGACATCCTTACAACAGCTAGAGAATTAGATATAATTATCCCCACTTTATGGATGAAAACACTGATAACTCTGCTCAAGATCACTTATTTCCTGTATGGTGGCTCTGGAATAGGAATCCACATTTGATTCCAAACTCAAAATGCTCAAAAGACCCTTCCCCTGACAGTAGAATGACCTACATAAATATTTGTGATCTCATTTGAAATTTTTCTGCAAGTATTTAGTCCCTGATATGGTCTTGATAAGCCAACTGGGCCTCCAAGGCCAACACAAAAGTATATTTGAGCTGAGAATTGCCCTTGGGAGGCGAGAAGGTCTGTTGCTTTGGAAAAGGACAAGGGCTGCTGATTTCCATCTCTCATGATGTCTTTTGAATGTTGCAGCAGCTTTGTGACCCCAGATAGCATGGGACTGATAATTTATCTCATTAAATGGCATAAGTGGTTTTTTTTTAAAAAATTGATATCTCAAAAAGCCAAATTCATAAACAGGGACAAAATGAGAAATGCTGTATAGGGAGAATAAATAAATGTAAAATCAGGGTGGTCATATATTGTCACCAATGCAGCCACTGAACATGGGCAAAGAACAGAGAAGGGGCCTTATTTATTTTGCAAGCAAATATAATCCAAATGCAAATGGCCCAGACTTGAGTGGTTTCCATCAATCTTTGGGAATCATGTCCTGGGATATTACAGGAAGACACGAGAGAGAGAGAGAGTCATGTGGAGGATCCAAAACTGAGCTCTACCTATTGCTCAGAGATGATTTCTCCCCTTGCACCTCCAACTACTCCATCAAAGGAACCTCTGAATGTTTGATGAAAGCAGTTAAAAATCTGTGAACAGCGCTTAACCAGCTACTCCATCCCCTAAATATTTCTATATAAATAGGAACCTACATATTTATGATGCTCCTCTGCCACTTCTTTTATATTCCCCTTTGGTCTGTTTGGGGGAAATCCTGAGTGGATTTGCTTCACATAAATACTGTGCTTTCTTATAATATTAATAAAGGAAGGGGTAGGAGAATCAAGGCAAAGGAATGAGTCAGACTACAATAAACACTCGATAAATGCTCTTTGAAGGGGTGATCTCAGTAAATAAGAGGGAAATTCATACTAGTGTAGTAAAGTTCATAGGTTTATGAATGTTGCTATAGAATACTGATTCTAGCAGCAGTCGTGTCTTGTCCCAGGTTAGCCAGATCCCATTCTTGATCCAGTGGATACCAGTGTTCCCTCAAGGCCACTCTCGTAGACGGCAGGGATCCAGATGGAGGAGGAAATATGGAGGGACAGGAGAGGCTTCCAAAGACTCTGTAGACTCAGAAGAATGTATGTTTGGAAGAACCGAATAAACAGCACACCATGCCAGCTCAGACCTGGGCATCCAAATTAGTTAGGGTGTGGGCTAATAGCTGTAATAAAGAGGTTCCAAACCAGAGGCTTAAACAAAATAGAAGTGCACGTCTTTCTCCCCTAACAGTCTAGGGTAGGTAGGTGGCTCTGATCCACAAGATCATTCAGGAACCCAGGTTTGGAAAAGGTCAGGGGCTCTATGTTGCCATCTCTCATCATGTCATCAGAAAGTTGCAATAGGTTTGTGTCCTCTGGTAGCATGGTACTGATAATTTACCAGTCCCATTCTGCCGTCTTCTTGGGTGCTGTCCTCTTCCTCATGTCCCATACCACAGTCAGTCTTCAGGAAAAGGGCAGAGAAGAAGAGGAGATGCATCTTCCTTGTGAAGGATATTGACTGGGAGTTCCACCTCTCACTTCCCTTCATTACTTATTGACAGGAGCAGTGTCATGTGACCACACCTAGGTGTAAAGGAGGCTGGGAAGTATAGTTTCTAGCCAGGTAGCCATGTGCCAAGTAATGCCCAGTGGTGGCAGGTGAAATTCTATTGCTAAAGAGAAGATGCCATTTCTGCCAGAGCTCCAACCTGGGGCTCTACCCTTCTCTGCTGGATATTGGATGAACATTTTGCTGCCTCTACTTAAAGATTAGGTCACAAGAAGGGAGAATTTCTCTATCAGAGCCCAGAGCCCATGAACCCTAGGCCTTAGCCCTCCTCACCCCTTCTTTCCTTTTCATTCATTCCCCTTTTCCCCTCCCAATCTTTGGCCACACCCAGATATAACAACTTGCCCAGATGGCTTAGCAGCCACAAGGGGATTCCTAGGGGGGATCTCCATAGTTCAGTGTCCCTCCGATTGAGCTCAGAGATGCCCACCAACAGCCTCAGGCCTTCAGATATCCATTGTTCCTGGCAGAGTATTGAACAACACTTCCCAATTGCGAAAAACAGAGATGAGTGTCCAATGAATGGTGTATTGGCCTTGTGCACCTCGCAGATAACCAGGAGCTGCCTTACAATGTAGTTTATTTCAGAGCTGATAGTGAACTCTCACCACAGCTCATGCATGTTCCTTCTCATCAGGAGCACCATCATCGGTTCCATTGGACAGAGGGGCTAGGGTTTTATCTGCTTGTTTTGCCGTGTTTGTTCGTTTTTTATCTGTGTCTTTTTAAAATTGTATGGTGGATTCAACCGTTTAAAATAGTTTCTTATCGGGAATTTAAGAGCCTGACAGCAATTATGTAACGTTGTTGGGTTGTCCTCATTGATAGTAGTTAAAAATGAGTAGTTGACATTGAAAGATCTACTTTAAAATATGCTCTCTGTTGTATTATTCAGAACTTCGTTGGTGTTGCACTGGGTTTGTTTGGTTGGTTTTTTGATTGTTTGTTTTTAATGAGACAGTGTCCTTAATTTGCAATTGACAACATAATTGAAAAATTTGGGGGGATGTATTTAGTCCAGGGTCACCATTGCATTTAATATCCTTGAGGTCAGTAGCTTAAGATGACGTGTGTTTTAGCTGCATGATACCGAACTCAAATGTCCTTTACTGTGAAATGTTACAGAAATTTCCACGTTCTGAAGGCTCACTGGGCTACTTTCAAGTCTCAATCACATCTTTAAAACGAAAATAAAATTTAAAAAAGACTCCAACACAATAATTATCATGAAAGAATTCACTGCCATGTTAGGTGTATTTTTTTGGACCCAAGTGAAAATATAACCTTTCATTAATACAGAGAGAGAAAGAAAAATTGATCTGAGATGCCGCCTCCCAGGTGCATATGAAAACAAAATTCAGACACAACTCATAAATGGTTTTGACTGACACACTTACTTTCCCCCATGGCAGCTGCTTTGTAAAAAAATTCCAAAGCCTGCCTTTCTGGGACGAATCAAAGGCTAAGCCTGAAGACGACGGGGCGTGATGGGGAAAGCTGGTCAACACACAAATGCCAGGTGCGGCTGTAACCGTGATGCTATTCTCCACGGTGGGACTTGCCCAGTCTTCACTGACAGCCCATATACAAAAGAGAGAAGTTCACTCTTGTGATCACTGGTTTGCCCTGATTGTGTCTAAACAAAATAGTAACGCATAAGTAAGCTAAAACTCCAACAGAGTTTGAAGGGAGTTGGGAGGCATTACTGATGCTTAAAAAATCTGGCTCCTTTCAAAATGGTACTGATTTTGTTTTCAGAAACTGGTTTCTTCCCAAAATGATGTTTGGGTGAGCTTGAGAATAACTCCCATTCCTAAAATTCACTCTGATCTGATTTGCCAGCAAAATTATGTGCTTGTTCCATTTTCTCCAGAACATTAGGATGTGAATTTCTTAACTATCAATAATAGCAATGGCAGCGATTATCAACCTTCACCCTGGGCCCGGGACCGTGGCAAGCAATCTGTGCATAAGATCTCCATCTTCATTATAACCCCATGAATTATATGTCTCAGTTTGAAACCCATTTCACAGATGTAGGTTCAAAAATATTGATTAGCTTTTCCAAGGTTACACAGCTTATTAAGTTTTATCCAGAATTGGAGCTGAGCTCTAACTGATTCCAGAGCTCTCGTGTTGAACTCGGTTGCGTCAAAGAGAAACTTTCCATAAGGGATAACAAGAACCTTGTGCAGAAAATGCCTTCAAATTATTATGCACTCAAATTTTTGATTCTTCCTTTCTTTCCCATATTCATACTAGCCAAACAACAACACAAGATCACATTATATTTGTCCTCTTCCTGAATTGGCCCTCCCTACCTGCTTACTTAGCTATTTTTGTTATTAATTGATTGATAGAATACGATAGGTAACTAAATGAATGAAAATGAAAGGAATGAATCCATTCATTGGTTGACTTGCTGCTTATCCAGGGCTACTAAGTGCCAGGCACTTTTCCAGGGTTTGGGGATAGCCAGGGCTTGCATTCTGGCAAAAGCAGCAGACAGAAAATAATATAAATAACTAAGTAAATATCTAAATAACTAAGGTGTACCATGTGTCCAATAGTAGGGGGTGCTAAGGAGGAAAAGAGCAAAGAAACGTCAGGGTCGGGTGTGTAGACACATCAGATGGGAGGGCCACGGAAGGTCACATCCCAAAGTTGGCATTTGAGTAGAAGCCTGAAGGAAGGAAAGAAGTGGGGGAATGAGCCTTGGCTATGTGGGGGAAGAACAGCACAGGCAGAAGGCACAGCAAATGCAAAGGTCTTGAGGCAGGAGCATTGTGCAGGAGTTTGAGAAAGAAAGAGGAAGCCGGAGGGGCTGGAGAGACTGAGTGAGGGTGTGAGCAAACCCAGACTAGTTGATGCGGAATGTTGTAGTTTAGAGGAAGAACTTGGCTTTGTCTCCAAGTGAGTCAGATTTGAGTAGAGGAGAAACATGAACATAACATTATACTCAGAGCTCTCTCTTTGCTAGGTTGAGACCATTGGAGTCGGGTGTGGATGGAGGGGAAACCTGGGAGAGCAGTGAAGCTATTGGATTAACCCAGCCCTGGGTCGGGATGAGGTCTTCTCTCTCCCTCACTCCTTCCTTCCAATTTGATAGATTTGTACTCTGTGTCTATCTCATTCAAGAGGATAAAGTAAGTGTTGAACGACACTTAATCAGCCCCTTTTATTTTAGTGTCCACTAGATTGCATCCTTCTGGAAGAGACATATCTCCTTCTGAAGATGGCATTGCAGAAAAACAGCCCCCTCCATTTAAGCAGAGTGGATCAATAAGAGTGATTTTTCATTTGCTAAGAATATGATGTTTATTCAAAGGGAAGGGCAGTGAAGTGACTCTGGTGAAGTCCATTATTTTAATAAAATTATACGTGCAACTATTTTGAGCATTGTTTTATGTAACAGATGCTTTATATTCTCCTAGATTTTTTTCAAGACAAATATAGGTAATAGGCATTATTACTCCCATTTTACAGATCAGGAAATTGAGGGGTGGAGATTCCATGCACGATCTCGCCTAGTGGGGAGGACGTACTCTTCACAGCTGAACCCAGAATCACTCTGGCTCCAAAATTGATTTTCTCTCTGTACATTTCATATGTATTATTTTTGTTTATTTACCATAAAATAGTGTATTTTTAATATCAGAGGGTTTATATGTAATTGCATCATTGTGTCAAGTAGCTGTGACGGCATCTGGGAGACTGTCTAGGTCAGGGATTGTCACAGTTGAGGGTGACCCAGAATCCCCTAGAAGGTGTATTAAACAGATTTCCAGGCTCCACCTCCAGAGCCTGGTAGGTCGCAGGTGGGGCCCGGGAACCTGCATTTTGAACAAGTTCCTGAGTGATGGGTGACCACACTTTGAAAACCCCATCGTTTTGCAGTTAGAAAATTGAAGGCCAGAGAGGTTAATACTATTTTCAATCATTGGTAACCCCCCACCCCACCACCTGCATTAACTGTGAGAAAAATCTTCAGAACTGCAGAGATACATAACTAACTCTCAGCAATGGAAAATTTGGGACTTTTTGTTGTTGTTGTACTTGAATTGAAGAGTATAGCCCATGAGATACTATATTTGCTTTCATGTCCCCTAATTTATTCTTTCCTTTTGAGTATTTAATCCAAAGCAGCACCCCTACACCCCCACACCCCCAGCTCCCCTCACATACTTGACTTCCTATCACGCTACTTTTCCTTTCCACTTTGAAATTTGTGTTGCACTTTGTACTTGTGTAGAATATTTTCAAAAACATCACCTCATGGATGGATCCACAGGACTGGCAAAGGCTCTAGAGGTAGATTCTCAGATCCCCACTGAATTAAAGGGGTCCTTTTTTTTTTTAAAGAGAAGACATTAGACATGGTTTGTGAACCCAAAATTAGAAACATTTTTTTGTGAAATCTACCAGTGTATTTTTAATGCCAGTCACCATTGGTGGAGCATGCTTGCATTCAGGTTGGGAAAATAAGTTTGGTTCTCTACATCCTTTAAAGGGAAGCTCAAATGCCATTTCTTCTGTGAAGCCTCCCGTGGCTCAAACTCAAACTGACCTTGTTCTTTTCTCTTCCCAGAGAATTTAGTTCACATTTCCACTGCATTCCCTGTCACATGACTTTGTCACCTGATTTTAAATGGCTGACTCCCTGATGCAGTACCTTTAAGGGCAGGGCCTGAGAGTTCTTCCTTTTTATACAAATAGAACCTAACACAGTCCTTGAGACAGTGTGCTGAGTGAATGAGGGACAGTAAACAAAGAGCAAGAAGTGTGAGTTTTGAAGTCAGACAGACATGTTTGGAAGTCAGATCCCCAACACGTGCCACACAACTTCTCTACAGGTTCAGTTTTTTAATCTCTAAAATGGGGAAATAATACTAGGATCATCCACAGCTGTGCAAAATTAATGGGGTGATGAGATAATGCATGTGAACACTGAGCACACTGCCTGGCTCATGCACAAAGCTTAATAAGTTTTAAAAGACACCAAACGTTCATGGGGCCCACTCTTGCCAGGGTGGAGCCCGTTGCCATGACTGGTGGAAATTCAAAGTCCTCCCCATAATTTCTGCTGATTCCTAGGGGCTTACGCCCTCATGACACCTCTGCTTCAGGGTCCTGCGTTTCCAAGGCCACCTCTTTCTCACCCTGGGCCATCCATACTGTAAAACATGGCCCCTACATCAGATTGCACAAAAAAACACACACACACAGCATTTGCGAGCAAAGTTGATTCCACTCAAGATTTGGGGTGCTCTTCCAACATCTCTCTAGCTCTCTACCCTCCCCTCCCAATTCTGCCCCCTCACATCTTCTGGCCTGGATTCCCCTTCTCCCAATTACTCCTTCATTGTGCAGAGCTCTTCAGCAACCTCTTTATTTCACCACCTAAACATTTACACCCAAACCCTATAAGCAGCTTGGCAGAACAAAGAGGCCTGCCCTTAGCTAGGTCCACCTTTCTTATAGGAGACTTGGGGTTTAGCATAGCAACTATTTTATTAATTTCAACTGTTTTTAAGACACCAAAATAGCTATTAATGACAAATGGAGTGACTCCACCTCATTTTCCCTACACGTCCCACCAGCTCTTCTTGTTGAACCAGCAACCCAGATCTCTCTTATTATCATCCCCACCCCTACCCAGAACTGGGTCCTTGTCATTCCAGACCCTTTGAACGCATAAGGAAGAATTCACATCTGGATACCCAGGCTGAAAAAGAATTCAATAAGATCCCAGGAAAGCCACCAATGGGAGTTTGTAAAATTGCAGAGGAAATTATGTGCTACAGCTTAAATGCAGTATTTTTCTGAGTTCATTGGATTTTTAAGCACTTGAAATATACAGTGACTATTCTTTTTCAATGTTCCAATACAGCGTCTAAATTTGTGTAGCTGTTAAAACAATTCGAGGATTTTTAGTTTGTTGGTCGGTTTTTGCCCCTTTACTCAGAGGAATGGTATTTGCTTCTTGTTAATGGACTGAGCCCTAGTCAGAGAAAAAATAAAATCACTCTTTTCCTACTACCTTTGAGCTGGATAAGTCCCATTTAATTTTCCAGGATGCTAAATTTTCAAATGGTTTCATTTAGAGAGAACAGAAAACCAGACATATTAGTCATTTGGGGGAAAATAGTGACAGACTCCCTTCAAGAAACAAAAATTAATGACAAATCATATTAAAGGATGAGAGACCACTCTAAGTGCGGGAAGCAGACCGTGTAGACAGATTTGTGTGTGAACTTGATCAAAAGCATGGTTCTTGGCTAATTGCTTACTTATAAATTAAATTTTTGCTTTAAAGACTTAAATACAAATATACACAATTCCCTTCTTGTTTAGGGTATATTTATCCTCTCAATGAGTGCTTGTCCATGTATTTAATGACTGAAGATAATGGATTTAAAAAGTATATTTCAGAAGTTAAATATCTTGAGATTCTGTTTTGAAAAGAAAGTGTTTCCCAGTGGATAAGATTTTAGAAAATTAAAGGTGAACACAGGCATTGAAATAACATCTAGGTGAGTATCAGTGAGTCATTTCCTCCACTCTACTGATTGTCTTCGTGGCTTGTCATGAAGCAACAGTGAGAAATGCATTGTGGATGCGTTTACTTACCTTAGCATGCAGATGGCCTGGAGTAGATCTCTTGCGAAATGTGTATAAGTGTGGAGTTGGCCTAGAGCAGAGGGTTAGGAAATTTTTTCTGCCAGGAGCAAAATAGTAAATTATTTTAGGCTTCACAGGCCAGACAGTCTCTTGCAACTACTCTACTCTGCTACTGTAGCCCCATAGCAGCCCTGGACAACACAGAAACAAATGAGTATGTTGCAATAAAATCGTTTTTACCGAAACAGGCAGTGGGCTAGATTTGGCTCTCAGAGCGTAGATTACTGCCTCCTGGTTTGAGGGGCAGGTGGTCAGAGCTGACCTACAAGCTCTTTATTTTTCTTAGCTGATTTTAGATCTTTCACGTCAGTCTGTAGGAGTTCAAAGCAGCTTTCCCCAGTCAGCTTCCGTAAATAACTGAATAGGGCAGTGAGGGCCATTTACCGCTGTCATAATAGCATTTCCCTTTCACAGGGTCTCTACCACCCCATCCTGGTCCCAGGGATGGTTTTAAGAATTATAGTAAAAGCCCCAAGGAAATCCTCTTCCCCTGTCCACCAGCACTGGAGATGAATGGAAAAGCAGAAAGGGAGTCAGGAATACCAGCCCACCCCTCAAGTTGGGTGCCAGCGTGGGAACTGGCATAGAACCAGTCCAACAGGTCACAAAACAAACACTTGTTCATTCCGAAAACATTTACTGAGCACCTAGCACCAGAGACATGAAGGTCATCAGACAGATCAAGTCCCTGCCCGCCTGGACGTTTTATTCTAGTAGGGGAGACACAAAGTACGAGGGACAGGAGGGAGGGAGGACAGAGGCAGGGGGGTGAACTGAGCTTCCTCCCTGAAAGCGGGACTCCGGTCAGCATGTGTACAATAGCAGAAAGAAACAGAAGCATCATCCGCGCACGCACTTCATCACAAAGCATGCGTCGCTGTCATTCTGCGAAGTGTTGGGGATAGAATAGTAGGGAAGACACAGCTGCTTCCTTCAAGAGGCTCCTCATCTAGTAAGGAGGAAAGTAAGGGAACAAGTAAAGACAATTTGAATTCCTAAGTGCTCTGTCAGACCAGGCAATTTACAGAAAAGGAAATAGTAATGGCCAATAATATGAGAAGATGCCTGATGGATGCATTGGAAATCTACAAATTAACATTCGTATCTTTAAATCCATCAAATGGGCAAAAGCATATAACCATTTTATTATCAGTTGTTAGCCAGAGTGTAAGGAAGGAGGACTCTAATCCACTTTGTTTGAGAGTGCAAATCTATAAAACCTTTCTGATGAATGATTTGTTAGTGTCTACTTCACTTTTTAATGGACATTTCATTTGATTCAGCATTTTCCAGGATGAATCTTAATTGTAGAAAAATACTTGCACATATTCGCAAAAAGGCAGGTATAAAGGTATTTACTACTATTAATGAAACGAGACAAACTTAAGCATCCAGCAAGAGGGGATGATTTAATATTAGCACATTCATACTAAGAAGTATCACACAACCTTGGAAAAGAATGAAGAAGATCTATGTGAACTGACATAAAAAGGTTTTAATAGATACTAAGAACAAAACAATTTGCTGAACAATATGTGCGTGTATAAAATTTGTGAATTAAAAGCACTTTATATTGTTTGGTTAATGAGGAGAGTGAGTTATAGATGGGGATGCTAAAAGGAGCATTTCACATTTCACTCTCGTGAACCATGGAGTAAAGGAGAGGTGCACAGTGAAGGATTATCCACTGTGTGATTATGTCCTTAATTCTAGAAGGAGTTGCAATTCAGTTATCAATAAAATAAATCCATATCCTTTGAAGTTCCTTGGTAACTTTTAACACTGTATTTCTATAAAGGAAACAAAAAGGCATTCCTTTCTGCCTGATATCTTCCCAAAACACATAAATGGTATTCCAGTGACAGTATCTGAAAATCAACATAATTCAAAGGTCCTCACTTTTCAATGTTTGCAGTAAGATTCCAGCATTTTAGCATTTAAGTATTTTCAGATTACATCCGTTTAAACATCTGTGATTCATTATTGTAAATATCACAGTTGTGTGGGACCATATGTTTCAGTTTGAGATATATATATATGTAAAAGCACAAGCAATAAATCTTAGGAACCTTAGGCATGCTGTGGGAATGTGCAAAAAGAGCATTTCCAGACACACAGGGCCTTCTATAATCACAGTAAGATACTCCCATATAAGAATCCCGCAATTGCGAAAGTTGCCACTTTTGATGGAAAGCTGATTTAAATTTGGCCCATGTGCTCCCCAGGATAATTCAGGTAGGGTGGAAAGCATCGCAAAGCCCTTCAGTTGCATTGTCTTTTACTTCTTAAGGAAATGAGTGAGGTCCATTGTTGTCAAGTAAAGAAATCGTAGGAAAATGGAATACCTTTAGCAAGAGAATTGCCTTGACAGACATTCTCCTCCATTCCCACAGGGCTGAAGCTAGAGATGGTGCCATATGGCATAAGGGATGCAGTAAAAATCTCTTGGCTATTGGAGGATGAATAGACATGACCCATAGGGCTGATCACTTTCTTGCTTACATCAGAGAGCCCATATATGCTTGTAAGAATTAATTGTGCTTCATGTATTGTAAGCCAGATCATTGTATTTTAATTGTATGATAAGGTCTTGTCAACTAGACAGAACCAATTTGTAATCGCAGCTGGTGAACATCATACCCACTGCAATTAGGGAGGAGGTGAATGAATTAATTAGTAACAACCAAAAAGAGCCCATTGATATTTTTTGATCGCTGAAAATGTGTGCTTTCTGTTGCTGAGCATAGCCAGAGAGATGGAGAAGAAGTTTTAAGAGGCCCTTGTCTTCAAGGACTCCCAGGTTACGAAAAGGTAGGTCAGGAGAATATTTTCAAGGTGGGTTTTCTACAGTTCTGTGTAGGGTGATTGGTATCTGTGCTGATTATAGTCAAGCTGCCAACCTTGTTAATTCTTTGTTCATACCCTTTATAGATAACGATATCCATTGTTGCCTCAGACAGTGTACTTGAGCCCTTCAAACACTACTCTGTCTTCTGGAAACATTTCTGGGCCCTCAGCTGCATAGAAGCATTCTAGCTATCCACAAGGAATGAAGGGGTGGTGTTCAGAGGCTTCGAGACATTTTTTTAATGCAGAAGAGGCTCCTCCTGTGATGTTTATGAAACACCAAACTCGATATTCTGAAGACAATGGTTCAGGCATCCATGCTGTTTTTTGACTCCTGATGATGATGTTGTTGTTATTGTTTTTTGAAACCCTAAAATCCCACAACCCTTGTTTATTGTAAAGATGAAACCTGCTCCTTGTAGTGGGTTTATTGGTAGGATTTCTGGTGGCCAGCATGGGCACTGGGGCCTCTGAAGTTCCTGGATTTGCAGCAATAGGAGTCAGCTACCAGCAGGGTCTGGTCATGCTGAATTAGGATGTCTTTTATCTCCTTCTTGGAAGATTCACATATTTCTGGTAATGGACTACCAGGGTTTAGAAGTAGACTGGCAGGTTATGTAAATCTGGGCCATGTGACAACTCTCCATATGGACATGGATGTCCGTGCCAGCAAACTGCTCTTTGTCCAGAAGCACAACCGGTCCCCAGCATCTTGTACTGCAGCATGCCTGGCTCCATTATCTCCAGGGCCATCTGTTCACCTTGATGGCAACATTGTCTCATTTGCAGCATGCCATGGCTGTGGCACCCATAGACCTTCATGGATTGCAACAGGCCTTTGAGAGGCATGGTTGTGGGCACAGATGAGAGCTCCTCACCACCACACCATAACTGGCCCCCATGATGTTTTGTTTGTTGCCACTTAGGAGCCTGTGATGGTTTAGTCATAGAATAGCAGAATGTGATTTGCAGTAAGCCCAAATCTCAAGGGCACTTTGATAAATGTTATAGATAGATCAATGGTAGAAAATTCCACATTTATCTTCTCTTCTAGCCTTTAAAAGAAGACATATTGGTAAAAGCTCTTAACTACTTTTAAAGTGTTTTGGGGCCACAAAAAGATCTTTTATCTTGCCCCATCCATGCATTTTCCTGGTTCATCTTCAGAGCTTAAGTGTTCCATTAGCTTTGACCCACAGGGTCTTCTGGCTTCTACTCTTTGGGTTTGCCCCTTGATTACTTTCTTCAAGATTCCACTCATGTCCATCTTTGACATCTGTTTCAATACTAGACACAGCCTATTTAGCTCCCTGGTAAACCATGTGCTCCTAGGCTGTAGAATAACTTCCAACATTTATTTTGGATTCTACCAGCTTAGAACACTCTACCTCCTGCCTCCTCCCCCAGGACTTGGGACAGAATTCTACAATAGATATAAAAAGTAAAAGTTCAGCTTTTGCTTACAGATGTGTGACTTTAGTACATTTTCTTATCTCTCT
Source organism: Choloepus didactylus (assembly GCF_015220235.1). Lineage (NCBI taxonomy): Eukaryota > Metazoa > Chordata > Mammalia > Pilosa > Megalonychidae > Choloepus > Choloepus didactylus. The sequence continues at coordinate 38,169,966 of NC_051328.1, forward strand.
GAGACTGAGGTTTCCTCTTCTATAGAATGCTACTGCCTTAAGACTGTTAAGAGAATTAAAATAAATGCTAGTTATCTAGTGCTTATCCTATGGCCTGACACATAGAAAAGTCTCCATAAATGATAATGTAATAGAAGATAGACATCAATCATGGAAAACCAGCACCATTATGATTATATAGAAAGTCTAAAAGAACTAGGGAAATGATTCAGATAATTCCCAATGAATGTTCACATGAACCAACACCCTTTTAGCTTTGATGCCATAGCCATTTACATTAGCTGAGCTACTATGAATAAAGCCTTGCCAGCATCCTCAGCTAGTTCATAAATCAGAAGTTTGATGTTTTACAAATTTTGATACCCAGCCACTTTGTCCATTTTTATGGATCAAATAGATTGAGAAACTAACGCAGTAGAGATTGTTTTGTTAAATTTTCTATGAAAAACACACCTCTTTTTCATTCAATAATTCTTGGAAAATTCTTCCTGTACTTACTGGAAGACACAGAGTGATGCAGTGAAAGGTGTGGCCTCTGGAGAGCAGTGAATCTGGGTTTGAACCCCAGTTCATCATACATCATGGGCAACTCAGCTTCTCCAAGCCTCATTTCCCCTTCTGTAAAATGGTTGTAATACCATATTATGAGGATTGGCATGAGTAGCTATCATTTGTTGAATATCTATTATGTTCCTGATATTTTGCTAAAAGTTTGATGGTTAATTCTTCCTCTCCCAGAACCTGTCTTCTTCTTCCATTTGAACATTTACAGATCGCTGTTCACTGAGTACTACTTTAGATCATGGGTTGTGAGCTCTTCAGGAGAAGGGACTATGTCTTCTATATTCACTATAGTCCTTTATCAGCTGTTTTAATATTTATAAATCAGAAATATGATTAATATACATTCTCTAAAGATTCATTTTGCTGGATATTTTTTCCTCATCTTGGACATTTTCTTTCTTTTCCAAACATGAAGTTACAACCTTGATGGCTTTCCTATCTGCCTTCATCTTCTAGTCATCCCCATCCCCTCTAAAACCCAACAATAGTTTATGTGCTGCTTAGAGTTTTAGGGAAGAAATTGAATCAAAGCTAAGAAACCTTTAGATCCATGATGCTCAGTTTTGCTAAATTGATGTTGGTCATCATTACAATTAGATCTTTAAACTGTAATAGCCAATTTAACGTTATTCACATGGATTGTATATTTTTTTGTTATTTGTTTTACTGAGTAGTGTCAATATTTACGTAAAAAAAACATAACCCTTCCCTTCAAAAGTTTTCAATATGCTGTTGCATACTTAAATATGCTTTTATTATAACCTAAGGCCAAAACATTGTCTCCATGAATTCATTCAATTTTATAATAAAGCACTGGAGAATGATACCGAAGTTTGCCTTCTTAGCAATTTTCAGAGAGCTCATCTCTTCAGTAAAGTAAGATATACTTGTACATAATCCCTCTTCTTGGATGCCTCTGGTAATGATGAGCCTGTTCACTGGTTGACCATCTCTAGCTGCTAGTAAGGATTTATTGTATTGGACTATGATCTGCTTCCTTGTAATATATACCCTATAATGCTTGTTTGAACTTTTGACACAATAAAGAAATGAAATGTCCATCCTACAATATGGCAATCCTCCAAATGATTAGGTGGCCAAACCTTCTAAACTCTGATTATCATGAAGGTAGATAATACACCATGTCTGTCTTTATGTTGCATTTGTGCATTATTGCTTATTGTCCTGCACGTTATAAATGAACAATGCTACTTTTAATTTATAAATGGAGGAATACGTTGAGATTTAGGATAATGGAATTCCCCAATTTTAAGGATATCATCCCATGCTAGAACCTCTTCCACAGCATTTCTATGAACAGTCATGTAGGTTCCACTTGAAAGCATCTGGTAACAAGCAAACTATTTCATCTGGAAAGAACTAGACCTTCCAAACTATGGCCAGAGTTCTTCAGGCTTTTCCAGTATTGGGGCAAAAATGAGGTCACACAAACATTAATATGTCTGTTGCATCAGCTTACAGCTTCTTCCTTACACGATCAGAGAACCTCATCCTACCCCCTTTTGTGGTTTCATTCTAACTATTTCTGGAAGAGCTCAGGAAATTCTCTGCTATGAACTTACAGATTATTCTTCCATGCCCTTTCTTTCTGGCCTCTTTATTGATGAATATTGCTGGTGAAGAATGTGTCTCCCACTGCCTTCTGTGGGAAAGCTTCTTCTAACATCCATCTCCAGGGTCCCCAAAGCCATGAGACCCTCAAGGTGCCAAAGACCCTGCACCTGCATTCTTCTTCATTGTGCCAGAGCCAAGTTGTATTCCACTTAGAAATGGGGCCAAAACACTGCTCACCTTACAGTCTGTGATCAAGGACCAAAGTAATAGTGCTTGAGATATGTAAGTCACCTACAGTTTATGAATCTTTGAGATAGATAAATATATAATAAATATATATATATATAATATATCTATTATCTAGAGTTTATTATATTTATATTTATATATTTATAGAGTTAATTATATATCTGTCTTCTAGAGTTTATATATGTGTGTGTATATATATATTTCTTCCTGAACTATAGATCTCTAGAGCTAGACAAGGAAACTGATATCATGCCCGTACTTCTGGATATACTTCTCTCTCTAGGTACTTACACAGACATTTCATCCTTCTTTACCTCCTTCCTTCACACGTATTTCTGCTCCTGCAGTAAAAAGGTACTTGGGAATTCACAGGTCTGCTAGTGCATCAGACACAATCAGGCTTTGAGTCCCAGTGTAGGCTTGGCCAGGACAGACTGCCACAAAACTCTGGACAATAGGCCAAACATCCTTAAAGTTATAGTGGCAGAAAACTCTCCTCTCATTAACTTACCCTAGAGATTCTCATAGGGAGGGAGGCATGTGTGCACATAATTATTATATAAATTAAAAACTAAGAGACATCTGCTAGTAATATGAAAACACTGAGGGTGAGGAGGGATCTCTGTAAATGCGAGACTTAGTGATTCTCAAATTTGCTGAATTTGTGAATTCTGTTTCTCCGAACGTTTGACTTTTAAATTGCCTTATTCAGATGTTCACATGAGTTTTCTCCATTCTCAGTTTTATTTGGGGAGTTTCAAATCTGCTTAGCTGCCAAGTTGCAGTTCTGCTATTTATTCACTCAACAAACAGGGTTGAGTGTTTATTGTGTCAGGCATTATGCTATATAAAGTAATTCCAATTTGAAATACAAATTCATAATGGTTATAACCACCATAGGATAGACAATACACAGCAGTATATCAGGAAATAACACACCATGTTTTAAAGAATCTATAGTAAGGGAGAAATGTCAGACTGACAGAAGAGACTAGTTTCAGAGGTAGCACCTCAATTTTTAATTGTAGGCAGAGAAAATCCCCTGAAAGCAGATGTGAGCTCTGTCTATTTCCAAGAGGAAACCCTTAAGGGTTTACATGGCAAAAATAGGTTTGAGCTGAACATCACTTGACTGAATCATTCATTGTGATATCTTTGGCTGACATGATAACATTGAAACTCTATTTTATCAAAGTTGGAATTGAACTTGAGATGACGTTAAGACTGATTTATTTGCATTCTGCACCTAACAGATCTATAAAGACTTTGGAGGCCAAATCCACTCTTGTATTAAACAGGAAGGCTGGGAAGGCTCCCAGAACCTTGAGGAAGCTCTGTGATCATCAACAGTGACCTCAGGCCAAGCATGGGGCTCAGGATACAGTCTAATGCATTCAGGAATCAGGAGAACAGAATGACGCCAGGCTGGAAGAGGCGCTCATGTCGCCCACAGAGCTGGCCCAATGCAGGTGGGCTGAACACATGCTAATGAAAGCTTGATTGATACTGATGCCTAAGAAACCAGGGTGTTAAGGGAAACTAAAGGAAATGCTCTTTCTCCCATTTGGGAAGATCCAAAGAGGATCTGGACTAAACCGTGTGAGTTCTCTGAATGGAATTTTGTATCTGGATGCCAGTGGATACCGAGGGATGTGAAGAACAATCCTGTGATGGACTAGATCCTGGGGAGAGGTCCATCTGATAACCTAAATGTTATTTCAGTTGTTGAAAGGCATTACTTTCCATGTTTCAACCAAGACTTTGCAGATAAACCAACCAACCTTCAGGCCCATCATGCTGATGGGAAAGCTGAATTCTTTTTTCACTAAGCAAGGACACAGGGATATCTGGTTCACTCCCATCTGAGGGAGAGCAAACAATTTACATTTTCCTGCACGGGGGCAATGCCTCATCTCAGAGGTGTGCTGGCGCTGGCTAGTACTGGTACTCCTGAGAGCTGACCAAGTGTTTTAGAAAATTTGCAAGCCGGTTGATGGCACTTTGATATCTTGAGTTCAGTCATGTGGAGAGTACTCGCATCAAAAAAACTGGCAAATGCTACAAATAAGGACTTGATATATTTAACCACTACTGAGACAGATCTACTCTCTTCTATGTGGGAGTAATTGGGATCTCAGAAGTGGATCTGCATCTATCAGCTTATGGGAGCTATGCAACCCCAAGATGACTGATTCAGAGCCTACAGGACATATGATCTGCACACATCCTTGCACAAGTGCACAAGTAGAGGCTCACTATCCACCTTTGGGTGGACTGATTTGCAGGTCTCTCTGATTGTATATATAACCTTTAGGACTTCATGCCCATCTAAGATGTGGGTGTATGGATCACAGACTGATCCAACCACACTTGTAAGCAAGGCACAGATTCCATGTATTGATTCATACCTATCTCTGTGAGCAGATTTGTTCTGTATTTTGCAGAGAAATTTAAGCGCATCCACATTTTCATATTTCCTGGGATTATAATACAGCTTAATTTGTTCCCTTACACCTATGGATGGTAAGAAATAGACACCCTTGGGATTTTCATCTTTAAGAACTAGATTCAAAAGAAAGAAATAGAAAAGCATAATATCAAGGTCAGGAAGATTAAACCCCTTAATTCACATTCCAAACTTCCCATTTCAGTTGTGGTTTTGTCTCCTAGCTCAAGTTTGTCTCTTTGTGACATTTGCATTAAGCCCAGAGGACATTTTGAGTGGAAACATGCTGAAAGCATAATTGAAACGCAGAGTGGTGCCCATTTGTCTAATTTGCATTTTTCCCCCAGGTGGGGAGTTTTCATGTCCCATTCTCTTCTCCTGGGGTGTGCAAAGATTATCTCAAAGAATGATGTTGTGCAATTGATTCCAATAAATTCCATGACAGTATATTATATGTATAATTTTTTTTTCTTTCCGGAAGCTATTATAAATGCCACAGTGATAAACTACTTAGGGAGGTCACCTGTAGGTTCAGAAAAGTACAAATACTTCATTTTCCCCTCATATAGAGGTTTTGAATATTTGTCCACAAGTTTAATTGTTTATTAGAATTTTTCCTTTTGATTTGGTTATCCACGTGATGTCACGGAAGGCTTCTTAGCAGGTCGTTGCTGTAGAAACGAACATTTTTAAAATAGATATATGTAAACTATTCAATTTCATCTTTAATGTATCTTTGATCTCTGTGCCCTGAAACACGCACTGACTCCATCTCTATTAAAAGTCTGAGAATCATTGGCATTTTGGTTTGTCAACAAAGTTGAGACCATAATGCAAAGCTGATGGTGACAGTTGTACCCTTCAATAATGAATTTGAGGTGAGGCTATAATCTGAGAAGTCTAGTCTGTTTTCTCCAGGATGAAGAAAAAGAGGGCTGTGGTGAATTTATTTAAACATCTTTTGATTAAATATCCTCCCCACATGCCAGATCCCTCATTTAGACATTGCCAAGTAGCTACCAAAGAAGCCACTGGATTTGTGCCTTTTCTAACCTTGTGTCTTTATCAAGCCAAACAGCATTAGGTATGTTGGATACATTTTATCATTTCAGATATTTGACTGCCAGAGTCCTCTGCATTATGAGTCTGAGGAAGGCTGGGCCAAGAGAGGTGTGGCCCAGGACAGAATTACTCAAGGATGGAACTCACATCACTGTGAGGCTTTTTAAAGTAGATGCAAGAACATATTGCTTCGATTTGATGCTTTAGATTTATTTTAATATATATGAGAAAAAATATACCCAACACATCTAAGGTGAATTAAAGGTTTTCTTCAAATAATTTTACGTGATTTTAAAAAGTGAGATAATTAAAAGAACAAAATATTTAGATATGAGGGTATGGCAAAATCAAGAGGCTAAGCTGAATAACAAAAGGAAGGAAATTCTATGCTATTAAAATCTAGTATTAATCTATAGTATTAAAATCTCCATTTAGTTAAGCTTCAGTGGCAGAGAGATTCCAAAAGGAGCCGAGAGGTCACTCTGGTGGGCACTCTTACGCACAATTTAGACAACCCTTTTTAGGTTCTAAAGAATTGGGGTAGCTGGTGGTGGATACCTGAAACTATCAAACTACAACCCAGAACCCATGAATCTCGAAGACAGTTGTATAAAAATGTAGCTTATGAGGGGTGACAATGGGATTGGGAAAGCCATAAGGACCACACTCCACTTTGTCTAGTTTATGGATGGATGAGTAGAAAAATAGGGGAAGGAAACAAAGACAAAGGTACCCAGTGTTCTTTTTTACTTCAATTGCTCTTTTTCACTCTAATTATTATTCTTGTTATTTTTGTGTGTGTGCTAATGAAGGTGTCAGGGATTGATTTAGGTGATGAATGTACAACTATGTAATGGTACTGTAAACAATCGAAAGTACGATTTGTTTTGTATGACTGCGTGGTATGTGAATATATCTCAATAAAATGAAGATTAAAAAAAATAAAATAAAATAAAAATAAAATCTCCATTTAGTAGTCTAGCTTAGCCACCAGGAGCGTGGCTTCTAGAAGCAGAGAGCCTGGGTTTCAATATCACCTCTGCACTCCTACCAGCTGTGAGAGCTCAGAGAATTCATTCAGCCTCACCAAGTCTCAGTGTCCTTCCAGTGAGCCTAAAAAAGGACCTTCCTCAAATTGATGATGTGAAGATTCACTGCAATCATGAGTATAAGGCTCTCAGCTCAGTTTCATTATTTTAGGAAATATAATACCTTAGATCTGTATGATGTTATCTTTATGAACAGTCCGTTCTCAGAATATTCAACAAACCTTTGCTGAGCATCCCATGGACACGGGGCTGTCTTTTCACTCTTTTGATGTCATTTTTCCTTCACAACCTCTCAGGTGAAGTAGATAGGGCTTTGCCAGGAACCATGGGAGGATCTGAAGATGGGCGAGGCTGGATCAGAATCATCACCCTGTCCTGTAAGCCTGTAGAAACCATCTCCATGGTGACAGCGCCTGGTCGGGCAGGGGTGCCTGATTGGGAAGAGGTGGATGGCCCCGGAGGCAGGTGGGAAGCCAGCTGGAAGAAGGCGGCTGGCTGCGTAGGGACAAGGCAGCTCCCTCAGGGCCAGCATTACAGAAAAAACGATAGCGCTGGTGATTTGCAGCCATGAGGCTCCAAGCGTTGTTCTGACAGCTTTATGTATGTAGGTACCTATTGCTTAATCCTCAACACAAGAGGGAGGTACTACTATTTCCCCCATTCTACAGAAGAAGACTTTTAGTCATAAAGAGGATGCACAGTTTGCCCAAGATCACAGGGCTCCCACACATTGGCCAAGATTAGATAAAGGCCCAGAAACCTACCATTACAACTGCCCGTTTAATGGTATCTGCTTTAAGCAGCCTAAGAAGCTAAAACAGACGGAAGGAAGGAAAGAGGGGACCCATGAAACCCGAGAACTTTTGTGTGCCTCCCTCTCACCTCCACCCCTCCCCAGGTGAGACTGTCATCTTTGATCTGGCTTGGGGGCAGGGCCAGAACCCTCCTCCTGGCCGTCAAAGGAGCAAGTTCCCAGCGGGCTCTTTTTTTGAACAATTTGCCTCTTGTGCCCGAATGCTAACTGATTCCTCTCCTTCACGGTCCGCTTCCAAGAACTGAAACCAGACATGCCCAGTTGATCTGAACTACAGCGATGGCAGAGGAAGCAGGGGGTGTCTGAGAAGTGCACACTCCCAAGAGTCTACTTATGGGTCCGTGCAAAGATGCCTCTGAGGCAGACTTGACTTCCGGTGAAGTTTCTGAGCCTAACACAGAGCGACTGCAAGGCCCTGCATTGCAAGGTGCTCTGGGTTTGGGTGGGAGAACCTGGGCACAGGACTGGGCAGGGTACCCAGGCCACTTTATTCAGGTTCTGATGGGATTTCAGGGGGTATTTGTACATGGGGCTTGGCCTTTCTTGAAAATATGTGGTGGTGAAAGGTTTCAGGCTTTACTGACAAATGGACCAGAGTTCAAATCTTTGTTCTGTCATTTACAAACTGTGCATGTCTTAGCCATCCTTTCTGCTCTCCTAATCTCCTGGACCTTATCTAGGAGATTTTGTCTCCCCTTATCTGAGGGAGGGGCGGGGGTGTCAAAATAACACCTTATTCATAGATTCCTGGTGAAAATTAAATAAGATAATGTATGTAAAATGCTCAGCACTGGGTCTTCAATGTGGAAAGTGCTGAATCAGTATTATAATTATCATCAGCAGCTAATATGATTGTTATTACTACAGGCATCATCTTCCAGGTTATAAAGATCAGTTTATTTCATAAGATATTTGTATAGTTTTAATGGTATTCCAGGACCTATGTAGATGTTGTAATAAATATAAATTGTTGTTCACTAAAAGACATATACAGAATGTTCCAAGCAGCTATATTATAAGAGCTCCAAACTGGAAATGATCCAGATCAGATGCCCATCAACAGTAGAATGGACAAATAAACTCAGCATCATCACATAATGATTACTATATAGTATATAGTAAAATGCATAAACTATTACTGTTTGGAGAAACATGAGTGAATCTCATGAACATGCAATTAAGCAAAAGGAGCCAGACACAGAAGGCATATACTCTACGATTCCATTTCTATGCACTTCAAAAGCAGACCAAACTAATCTGTGGTATTAGCAGTTAGGATAGTGGTAGATTCTGGGGTAGGTAGGGTCTCTGGAGGGGTGAAAGGGGGCTGTAAATATTGTTTCATGGCTGCTGGATAAACAAATGGGCTTGCTTTGTGAAATTCTGTAGAGTTGCACATAATGAGTCGTACACTTTTCTTTATCTATTATACTTCAATTAAAACTTTACTAAACAAGCAAACCTCTTCAGCAGAGGGCTAAGAAAACAAAAGCGGAGAAGAGCAAGTTGACAAGTCCATCCTTACCCACAAGGGTCTCAGAGTCTACGGTGGAAGGTGGACAGGCCGAGACAAGGACACTTGATAGATTGTGATACCTGTAATTCAATTGTGTACCAGGTGGAGGAGCCCCATAGAGGGGAATATGATCAGGTGCCATTACTGCTGCTTGTAACAAAGCCCCAAGCTCAATGTGGGCCTCGCAGGATGGCTCCTTTTCACTGCTCCTTTCCGCGCATGACTTAATGCAAGGTTAGGAACTTCCTTCAAATCTATTTACTCCCCACATCACCACCACCACTGCCTTATCTGGGCTGGGCATCAGTCACACAACCGAGCTCATTGGTTTTCTTGCCCTTCTCCAAATTACTGTCTATAATCTAGATCTACTAAGTAATAACCCTTGGAGCTCAGACTTGAGTCCCTCTGAATTATTAAAAAGCTCCCCGTGTGATTCTGATGTACGCCAGCCTTTGAGAAGCACTGATCTATGCTGGAACAAAAATATAAACCTGATCTTAACCCCCTCCATACCAAAAATGGTCCTAGGTTACTGGGCAATACCCTAACTTAGTGACTTTCCCCAATTTGTCTCCAAAGGATGTGTCAGCTTCATTTCCAGCCTTTCCTTCAACATTCCCAACATCCCTTCCCCCCATTTCAAATTTGCTTTTGATCCAATACATGACATTAGTTCTTGTTCTCTGAATCAATTCTACAACTTAACTGGCACCCCATGCTTTTGCACAAATAGTCGCCTCTACCTAGAAGGTCCTCCACCCCTTAGGGGTCTCCTCATCTCCAGCTCATTGTCAAGACCTAGCTCAAATGTTACCTGTCCCATGATGCTTCCAAGCCCCCCTTGGTTCTGCCCCAGCACCTCATCCACATCAGCATTAGCTCATTTGCTCGTCACTCGGCCATATCTGCCTGCTCACCTCACCCCCACACTCAAGGACAAGGACCACATCCTCTTCATCTTTGCATCCTCAGGGCTGAGCATGTGCCTGGAACATGGGAAGGGATCAAGGGATATGTCTTGATTGAATGAAGTCCTTCACATGAACAAAGGCCAGGGGGAAGAAGGGATTGCTGAGGGATAAGGGGTAGTGTTGTGGACTCGGGGGGTGGGGGAGGGGGCATGGAGCCATGCTTAATGAGCAAGAGCTAACTCAAGGCCTAAGTTTCCCAGCCTACTCACACGCTCTCTGTTGTGCTTCTCTTCCAGTGACCTTCAGTGACTGTAAGGGAAATGACAAGCTACGCTATGAGGTCTCAAGCCCATACTTCAAGGTGAACAGTGATGGCGGCTTAGTTGCCTTGAGAAACATAACTGCGGTGGGCAGGGCTCTGTTTGTCCATGCACGGACCCCCCATGCAGAAGACATGGCAGAACTGGTGATCGTCGGGGGCAGAGATATCCAGGGCCCCTTGCAGGTAACACAGCTGCTTGGGATAAGTTGGGTCCAGGGAGGAGCACTGGGATCTGTCTGTCTTATGTGGAAAATGGTTCTTTGACTTATTATATTGGCCAAGACTCTTTTGTTATTGCAAAGGACATAAATGCAACTCAAAAAATGTGTGTGTCAGGGGGATTTATTGGCTCATAAGTAAAAAATTTCAGAGGTAATTCTGCCTTCAGGCATGGCTGTGTACCAGTGCCTGAATGATGACACCAGGCTTTGAACCATATCCATTGTGTGGCTCCATTTTCCCCAGGGTTGGCTTTAACTTAGTCAACCCAACTCCACTTCACTCCCTCGGAGGGAAGCCTTTCTCCCCAACACCACCAGCAAAAGCTTGAAATTGAATCTCATTGGTTCCCATTAGGTCCTGTGTCCATCCCTGAATCATACCCTGTGTCCAGTGGGCAGTGATGCATAAGTTAGCTAAGCCTGGGTCACATGCCTTTTCCAGATGCCAGGGTGGAATCAGCCCCACCTAAAATATATTGACTGAGAGGGAAAAAAAGGTAGTTACTCAGAGTAACCAGCGTGCTGTTATCAGAGGAAAGGGAATGGATTTTGGCAGGCAAGGACCACCATGGCCCACTAGAGTTGTACTTCAAGGCAACCACTGTATGTGGTGTTGCTTCTTTCCTGTGTGCTGGCGTCCACTCCCTTCCAGAGGCACTCACATGCTGATCCCTGCACTCCTATGCCTGGACACATACTTGATGAGTACTTCAAACTGCCACCCAGGCTTCCTGATTGGGTCATCCAGAGACTTTTTCTGCAAATGACTTGCCTTTGCTTCTGTAACCAGGAGCTCAGAGACAATTTGGCTTCTTGGTCAAAGGGAGGGAAGACACGCAGCCAATACTGACACAATAATAATGACAATGATGTGTGCCCAGACTTTTCTCTTGCCTGCTGGCTGGCCTTCCACCATCTTTCAAAGCCCATGATCCTCACTGCCTTCCTCCATCTGCTGCCCTCCCCACAACCCTGCTATAGCTGCTACTTTTGTTCATTTGTGAAGTGTGGTTGGCAGAGTGACTATCAATTATACAGCTGGAGAGGGCTGCTTTCTTGCCAGTGCCCTCTGTGTGATCTTGAGAGAATCGTATTCTCTTGATCTGCAGACCGAAGTAAAATAGCCAGGAATGGGATGAGGTGGTGACCATGCTCCTCTACCCTGTGACCATGGCTTTGGCAGATATTTCTAATCAATCACCACATTCTCTCCCAACAAGCCCTGGCCTGGCCTGAGTATCATTCTCAATATTGGGCCTTTGGAGGCTACTATCAATTGATCCTTTGGAGACGTTGCTAGGGATATTATCTCTTTGACATCCCTGGACTTAAACAAACCTTACAATTCCCCCTTTGTATCTGCAAATTCATGAATTAAGGGTGCATGGCAAATTAAAAATGAATCCACAGCATGCCACTGATGTTTTCAATGAAAATAAGGCACTGGCGTATGCATAGCAGTGTGGAAAGACATTGGCACCATAAAGGCAAGCTTTTCTCTTACTTAGCCATCAACCCATTTTCACAGCATGTCATTAACTTGTGGTTTAATTGACTTGACAGATATCTAAAGTGACAAAATTGCTGTGGTATGCAGCGAGTGTTTCTTAGGGACAAGTGAAAAGAATGGAGGGTCACATAAAGGGGTTTTGCATACGAGATTGAATGCATTTAGATAGACATAGTTCATCATGACTGGCCCATCTGCAAATCCCTAGAAGACAGCATCAGAGCATTTAGCTTAAAATGGAGCAGGAAAGATTCTGGTCACTTCTCAGGACAAATTCCATCTTGAAGGGGCTGGAGACCTGGAGATTATGATGACGTGACTCAGCCATGAAGTGTTGAGCTCGAGTCCCCATGAGACACCTTGCAGAGGCAAAGCTCCTCAGAGCCTGGGCCATTCCTCATTGGCCACTCTCTGAGGATATTGTTGACAAAGCTTGGCTGCAGTTGTTTGCTTCTTCTAAAGCAGGTGGAGGCTGCTATGCCATTCAGTTGCCAGACTCCAGCAGAACAGGCCCTTCATCTCCTGCCTCCAGGAATTTTATGGGGTTTGAAAATAGGTCTTGTGAAGTTGCCCAGATGTGTGTGTAATAAAAAGACCAAAACAGTTAAAAGAAAAAATAAAGGAAAAGAAAAATAACAGGGAAACAAAACAAATTGCAAAAGATTTCCTCTGAGTTGAGCAGAGACCTTCCTGGATAAGCAGTTTATGTTTCTGAGGCCCTACTGTGTGCCATCACGTGGGGCAATCAGTAAGTCAGTAAGTGTATGAGCCTGCTCAGCACATGGTGATGGTGGTGGGGGGTTGGGGGGCACATGCTTATGCCTATCGATTAAGTACCCAGCACAGAAGCAAAGAGCCAAGGATGCACTATGCCTTCAGAGAAGGGGGAGGTCAGGGAAAGCGGGACTGGTAATAACCAGCAATGGGTATGTGGTACTTACTGTGTGCCAGGTACTGTGCCCAGTGGGCTACACATACTACCTCATTTATCTTCACAGCAACCCAGAGAGGGAGGTGCTGTTGTCCCCATTTTACTGATGGAGGAACTGAGACAGAGACGGAGTGACTTGTCCAAGGTCACACCACAAATAAGGAATGGGATAGAGATGAGACTTGAACCCAGGCAGTCTGGCTCCAGAACCCATGCCCCTAACCATTCTGCATTATAGCCCTAACGTCCTGGATAAAGGGAGCTGAACTAGACCTGGAAGGCTGGGTCGGTTTGGATAGCAGTTACGCCCAAGAGAAAAATATTAGTCCAGTTGCCTGCAGAATGTAACCCTTCCTTGCTGTGTGACCTTGGACAAATTGCTTTACCTCTTGAAAGGACAAGCATGCATGGTGGCTAACTTGCACCAACATAATTATGGCAGAGGAAGAGGGACGGTGACCCAGAATGGCGGACCATCAGAACCAGCTCGGTGTCCTTTTACTCCCTCTCGTCTGATGCCTGAAGCTGATAAAATGCTCTTGTGGCTCCTGTCAATTCTGGCCCTGGAAGTCTGGCTCCCTGCTTTGCATCTCTCTTCCTTGCACCTGGCCCTGTTCTGCCCAGCCCTTTTGGACTGGTGATGCTGTTGTGCCACCCGAGTGTGGTTTATCTTCTCACCCTCAGCCACCAGCGCTGAAGTCCCAAAGACAATTTGGGTCCATCTCAGGGTTTAGCCTGCACACTCCATGCTTCCCGTGCAAGCCAGGACCCTAGGTCCCAGAGTCCCACTTCTCTGGGCCAAGGCAGGGTGACCAGAAGTGAATGCCAAGGAAAAGTAGGGAAATGGGTGGGCAGGTACGGTAGAGATGGGTCCTAAAGACAAGGTGGATGAGTTTTAGGTTGAGGTGACAGACCAAAGGGAATCATTTTAGGTTCTTGAGCAAGGGCGTGATGAAGATCATCTTTAGGGAAATTCATCCAGTGGGCCAGCAGTGGGGAGAGACTAGAGCAAAGTTGGATAATAATGATTACCACCATTTATTGAAAATCTACTCCATGGAAATGTCTTAAATGTGTGCATCTCAATGCATATGTCTAATGTACGTTATTTCTAATCCTCACCCCCTCAACCCCTGTAGGGTTGCTGATATTACCCTTTTCCTATAAACGTGAGAATGTGGCCAAGATCCTCTAACCTGAAATTGGCAGAAATGAATTGGAATTCCATTCTTTCTGCCCAAACACCCATTTTTTCCTGCCCCTCTGCACGCCAGGAAGCTGTGCCATCTTGGTGGCATAGCCACTTCCCCTGGGTCCAGGGAGGAAAATGAGCTGAAGCAGCAGCCAAAATGGAGGGAAATGGGAGATACAGTTCCAAGGAAGGAAGAGCCAAGGATCAGTGTCCGGTTAGCTATGAGAGCTGTTTAAGATGGAAGATGATTCCAAGTTCTGTAGGAGGATATAGGTGAATGGATCAGGCCGGAAGGAGTATTGATTCAGGCATGAGTGTATGAGTTGGAGGCTCCTGGGCTATCTTGATAGGGATACCCTGGAGAATTGGGGAGTATGGGGCTGCATCTCAGAGTAAAGATTTGGGGGAAATTCCAGCACAGTGTCAGGAGTGTTGGCTTTGGAGTTGGACACAACTGAGTTCCCATTCAACCACTTACTGTGTGGCCTTGGGCAAGTCACTCAATTTCCTTATCTGAAGTGGGGATAAGAATGGAGCCTATGTCACAGAGTCCTATTGGACGCAGCACAAGACACCAAATACAGGCCGCATTAATGTTATTATTTTGGAACATCTAAAGAAAGGATAAGGGACTGGGGTGAGTGTACTTACTGAGGCCATGAAGCAGAAGTCAGAGTTGGGGAGCAGGAGGAGAGAGAGAAGCCGAAGTAAAGGAAGAAGGCATCATCAGAGGGGTAGGTGGGGCAGCACGCAGAACCCCAGCAGGAGCAATTTCAGTTGCTCATTCATGATCACTGCATTTTTGGAAGGTTTCTCTAGGAAAAATGTAACCACAGCAAAAGGTATTCAGTCACAGTCCCTGGAGCCTGGCTCTTCTTTAATAAAGAGTGTATCTCTCTTATTTGTACCTGCTACCTGTGACCCCATTTCTCCTCGAAAGTTATCACCTGCATCTGTGAAATTTCACTGTTAATTGCAGAATCTCAATTTATTTCTACATTTTTACTGGGCCTCCCAGAATCCAGTACTGCTCTGTATAAAATCACCTTTGATCTAAGTCAGCAGAGGAGAGGTATAATCCCTGCTCTTCTGACCGGTGTGGAGGAATTGGTACCGCAGCGGGGCAAGGTTAGCCCCGTATGCACAGAAGGGTTTTCTATCCGGTGGAAGGCAGTGATGAACTTGACTCACAAAAGTACAAGTAGGCCTGGTCAGACGTGACTTGTCCCCCTTCCCACCCTGTCTGTTTCTCACTGACAAGAATGTGAGTGGGAAGACAGCAGGGTTTTTTTCCCCCCGTTACTTTATGTACAGAGCTTCAAAAGTTTACATGGAAAGGCTTTGTGTTTGTCCTTATACAAAAATGTCTTCACCTGCTGTAAATGGGACTCATCAACTTCATTTTCAAGTCTGGCAAAGAAAATGCCATTTATGTTTTCTTTCTGGCGTAAGAAATTGTAGCATCCACAACTGCAGGTTGGAGCAAGGACTCCTGACATCAATTAAAGAACACCATGAAACCAGGCCGGGAAGTAAGCACATCAGGGACTCTTAGGAGTTTATTTTGACTTCCAGTTTGGGAACGAAGGAAGACTGTACTTACTAGCTTCATCTGGAAAAGTGGGAGCCCATGCCCAGAACAACTGTAGAATTTGGAATCCTCTTGCCCAGGCAGCTGGGTCCTTTAGAACTAAGCAGAAGGCACAGGAGGTAACAGAAGCCAACCATGGCCCCTTTCCAAGGAGGGTTGCAACACCTCCCAGGCTGCAGGTTTGAGTTCTGCATCCCTGCTCACAAACTCCAGTGTTTCTTCTCAAAGGCAGATGTGGTCACACCACTGCCCCGCTTATAGGCCTCTGCTTAAGGGCCCCCCAGCCCACCTGGTCCTTTAAACACAAAGTCTTTATACACACTGCATCAGAAATTGCCCCTCGTGGTCTAGCCTGGCTCTTCTCTCTGAAGTCTTCCTTTAAGTTTGATTCCTTCTCATCTTTAATGGCTTGACCTGCTGAAATGTCATCTCCTTCCAGAGCCTTCCCTGGTCCCCATTTCCAAAGGCAGGACTCCCCTATGATTCTCACTCCTAGCACCAGTCGTTTTCCTTCATGGCTTTCTTCTCAGTACTTATGTATTAATTTCTTCATCTAGATGGCTAATGCCTGGCTCTGATGAGACTGTAAGCTCCCTGGAGGACAGGAATATAACCTGTTTCCTTCTTTATTTTGTTTCCTTCTTCCACTCTCCTTCCCCCCCTCCTCCATCCCTCCTTCCCTTCCTTCCTTATTCTCTCTCTCTCCCTCTCCCCACCCCCTTCCTATCCCCTCCCTCTCAGTAAATGGACCAGCGGAATGTATGACCCCACCACTCCCTCCATTGTACTCGGGGCTCCAGCTGTACCAAAACTCTTGCAGTTTCTTGAACTGACTGGACTGTCCCTGCCTTCCCACCAGCTGCTCCCTCTGGCTGGGGTATGACCCTCCACCCCTGCCCTGACCAGTCCCAACTGACCTGGCTAACTCCTTGATCCTTCAGGCCCGGCCAAGAGGTCCCTTCTCTAGGGGGGCCTCTCCCACCCCCACGGCTGGTTAGCTGATTCTTCTCCAGGATCCTCTTGACCCTGCCTGGCTCTGCTTCTCAGAGCACTGAAGGCTGACTACCTGCTGTCCTCTGCTTTTACCCGCCTGGAATCTGAGCTCCTGACCTCAGGGACTCAGCTCCCACGGAGGGAAGACTCGGCTCCCTGCACTGGGCCTGGAGCCGGGCTGCCTGGGCTTGGACCCAGCTCTGCGCAGAGCAGCTGTGCTTTGGCTTCCTCAGCTGCAAAATGGGCTGATAATTGAGTCTACCTCAAAGGGACCCTGTGAGGATCAGATGCAAAGCACTTAGAACAGTGCCGATTACACAGTAAGTGCCATAAAAATCAGTTATTCCAAACCGCTGTATTGTCAGAGCCAGGCTTATAAAAAAAAAAATGTTCAGTGAACGAACGAGGCAAATTGAGACAACCCAATCCTTCATCCAGGCCCAAGGTGAACAAATTCTAAAACTTCTACAGCCGGCAGGGAGTTCAGGACTACAAGGTGAGCCTAAATCCCCACCGTTCCCATTTTTCAGATTCCCACATTAGGTTAGACACTGACTAAGCTGTGAGAGGAGGACTCTATTTTTATGGGTTCACTTAAACATCAAAGACGTGGCAGTATTTAAAAGTTAATTACGTACAATTTATGCTTCTTAATTAGAAGTCAATACGTGGTGTTCTCAGCAAACAGGAACTGGTCCCTGAATCAAGCTGCTTAAATTAAACACATGCAAAAAAAAAAAAAATGATGTCTCCCTTTTTGGTCATCTTAAAAATCCCTGAAAAATAAAATGAGGAGTAAAAGTTTGACAGAAACTGAAAAAGATGAAGTTAACTCACTTATCTTGGTTATTCATTGGCACTGTAAATACTCCGTTTAAAAGACATAATTTTGGCTCCTAATCCAATTTCAAGACTCAGGATGGAAAAAGTTCAAATAAAATAAAATACAGTAAAATAAAAGGGGCAATTAGAGGCAGCAATGTCTTGGGAGAATATTGATTTTTATTATTTTATTTTCTTTTTTAAAATTAAAATATAAAATACAGCAGCAGCAGCCCAGAAGCCAACAGCAACATTGCTGGCTAATGTACCTGGACCCTGGTGGGTATTGCAACTGTTAAGTGCAGAGCTTCTCAGAATCTCAGGATTCCATTTATGAAGAAGACCCTCGAGAAAATGTTGGGGCTGGGTGCTCAAGAGCAAGGGCTACATATGAACATTCTTGGGAGATATTTAGCCAAGTTGGCCTGGATCATATAAAGTGAGGGTTAGAGGCCTCCAGAATGGAATCTAATTATATATCCACCATTCACCCGGCATGTGGCCCCTGAAAAGTCACCTTAATCCTTTGAACTCCTGTCTTCTCGTCTGTTCAATGGCGATTATACCTGGTCTTGCATGGATGCCATCAAGATCCATCCAACATAAAACCAACGCTGTGGTTAACCCAGTGCCAGACCAACACATAGCTTCTCAATCACCAAGGGTTTACCCTTCACTGAAATGTCCAGTAAATGACTATGCACCTCTATACATTTCCCGAAACTCCCTGATCTCCCTCTGGTTTTATCAACCCTGAGCCAACCATTTTAATTTTTTCTGTTTGTTTCAGCCATCATGCCATCCAGCTACCAGACACCTGTCACTGCCACACATGATTTCATTCCCTTTATTTGAAGCATCCCTAAAAGTGAGAAAAACCAGTTTATGGTAAAAATAATTACCTTGTCTCAAGACTTGATCACATTGAATGGCAGTGACATAGAGTCTGTTGAGCTGGTCTATGATATCAATCTTGCTTCTACAACCGTTTCAGTAGAAGAGCAATCTGTGTGTTTACTGTGGCCATAAAGAAATTATGAGTTAAAAAATGTACATATTTAATATGCACTGATTTAACAAAATTTGTAAAGTGCCACTCTCTATGGCAAAATCCTTCCCACTTACTATTAAATAAGTGTCCATTTAACTGTCACCCAAATTACAAAAAATATATAGCTAGCAAATTATGGTACATATTCTAGAATTGGGCCTACAGTGGGATATTATGCTATTGCATTTGACACATGCCTAAAATGTTGTTTATTAACCTAGCTCCAGGAAACTATTCAAGTGTGTATAAAAAGACATCCTTCAATTCATTAAGTAGATGGATTGCTTTGAGGATCAGCATCTAAGAAAAGTATATTCTAAAGGCTAATGTTAATTAAATTCTTTGGGGTAAAATAACTGATCCCATAGGAAATCCAGATGACTAAAATAGGCTTCTTTTTGGATTGTGAACATTCTGGATTTCATGCTGTAGAAGAGTGCAGTCCAATAGAAACAGAATATGAACCACATATGTAACTTTAATAAAAAAGAAAAAGTGAAATTAATTTTAATAATATATTTTATTTGATCCAATATATCTAAAATATTACCATTTCAACAAGTAATCAAAGTGAAGATTGTTAGTGAAACTTTTGTACATGTTGTTTATACTGTTTTCCAAATCTGGTGTGTATTTTGCATTTTCAGCACATCTCAATTTAAATTAGCCACATTTCAAATGCTCAATAGCTACAGGTGGCAAATCACTATCGATTGAACAGGGCAACTGAAATTCAAATGTTATCAATGGGACATTTATGTATTTCAAAAGAAGCATGGAAAAAATCATTCACCAAGTACCTACCATGTGGTAGGTTATTGCCCAAAAGGCTCTCACATACATCTTCTTTGATCCCCAAAGCCAACCTGTGCCACTGGTCACATTGTCCCTACAGATGGAGAGAGAGCTCAGGCCGAGTGGGGTTAAACAAGTCAACCAATGTCATCATCTGGCCATAAGACACGGGACTTTATGCAGTCATTACTACTGTGATAATACTGACATTTGCAAGAGAACTAGTGCTTTCCTATTCCCCAGAAAAGGCTATGAAATGACAGGAAAATTTTAAATATGTTTAGAAATAAAAATTAATCTGGAACTGAGTAAAATTCCTGAAGAAATTTTAGGTAGGTAGGCAAGCTCTGTGTTGTGATGACACTTTTAAAAGTTTTCCCCATAAATAGAACCTCTGGAAATAGAATCTCGTGGAAAGAGCACAAGGTTTCCAAATGTAAATGTCTCCTAGGCCATGAGTTCCATTATTTCATGGACCTTATCTCATGCATCTTCATATTCCCAGAATCTAGTGAAAAACCTTACATTTATATCGAAAAATTATAATTTAAAATTTTATCTTTATGTATATTAACTGCTTTAGTGCTTACAACACCTTGAAGTAGATGGTATTGTTCCTGTTTTGTTAAGTGAGGAAACTGGAATTCAAGAAGGTCAAGGGGTGAGTCTTAGGTCATAGAGCTGGTCAGAATGGCAGCACCAGAATTCATAGTTATTCCCTAGGTGCAATGTTCTTTTTATCCACAGCTAGTTCTCTAGCAGCTGCTTGGAGCTCTTCAGGTAAATGGGATATAACATGATCACAGGTAAATTCCCACCTAGTTAATCTGATGGAATAAGATAATGTTTCTGACCTCCTACTCTTTATTATCATAATTATTACCATCAATCAATACTAGAGAATTTTTTAAGTGCAACTGTAGGGGTGATAGCTTTTTTTAAAACTCCCCTCTCATCTCTAGCTCCAAGAGTGAGTCACATGGAGATACTTGGTCACCAGGAGCTTTGCCAGTCAGCATGGCTGCTCTTATTGCAGGTTTGGAGCTGATGAGGATTGTTCTGTAAGAGTCTGGCCCTCATCTCTGAGAGAAAAAAAAAAACTCTAATGATAAAAGAATGCAATCATTGATATTGATGTGAATTGTCTCCATTTGATTCTTTGGTCTCAAAACTCACAAATTTGGTAACGAAGGAAAAAGGGGAAGGAGGTGCCATTTATTCAGACCTTCTCTGTCCCCACACATGGGTCTTCACCCAAACTTTTTTTTAATGCAATTTATTGAGATATATTCACACCCCCATATAATCCATCCAAAGTATACCATCAGTGGCTCACAGTATCATCATATGTTGTGCATTCATTGTCACAATCAATTTTAGAACATTTTCATTACTCCAAAAATAAAGAAAAAATAAAAATAAAAAAGAAAACCCAAAACATCCCATACCCCTTATCCTCCTGTTATATCTATGTATGTATGTATCTATTTATCTATCTTTCTATCTATCTATTTAGTCTTTAATTTATTACTTATCTGTCCATATACTGGGTAAAGGGAGTGTCAGTCACAAGGTTTTTCCCAATCACACAGTCATATGATAAAAGCTATATAGTTATAAAATCGTCATCAGGAATCAAGTCTAGTGGATTACAATTTAACAGATTCAGGTATTTCCTTCTAGCTATCCTAATACACTAGAAACTAAAAAGGAATGTCTATTTAATACATAAGAATAACTTCCAGAATGATTTCTTGACTCTATTTGAAATCTCTCAGCCACTGAAACTTAACTTTGTTTCATTTCTTTTCCCCCTTTTGGTCAAGAAGGCTTTCTCAATCTTATGATGCCAGGTCCAGGCTCATCCCTGGGAGTCATGTTCCACATAGTGGGGAAGGTAGTGAGTTTTTTGCAGAGTTGGCTGAGAGAAAGAGGCCACACCTGGGCAACAAAAGAGGTTCTCTGGGGGTGACTCTTAGGCATAATTACAAGTGGGCTTAGCCTCTCCTTTGCAGGAACAAGTTTCATAAGGGCAAGCCTCAAGATCGAGGGTTTGACTTATTAAATTGGGAATCCCTAATGCTTGTGAGAATATCAGTAATTCCCCAGGTGGGGAAGTTTAATATTTCCACATATTTCCCCAGCCCCTCAAGGGGACTTTGCAACTACTTTTATATTTTCAGCCCAAAATATTCTGGGATGTATCGGGGTATCACATTAACCTGTACAGAATGACAAGATCTCATTCCCTATTCTAGGCCCCATGTAAATATGTTGTTTAAATAAACTGACCATTCAGGTTAAATTAGATAGTATGCCATGGAGAATTTAAATTTTGTACCAAATAAGCATCTCTTTAACAGTCAAAACTCAGGAATAGATGTGACTGCTGTAAGAGCTTACAATCTATGAACCTTTACAACAAGCCTTGTTGAACGCTCCCACTCTTGCATCTTCAGTTGCCCAGTCTCTCTCCACATTCTATCCCCTGGTACCTTTGCTATCGAATTCAATTCTCAGCATTTGCTCAATATTGTCACTTTATATTAGTGAGGTCTTACAATATTTGTTCTTTTGTTTGTGGCTTTTTTCACTCAACATAATGTCCTCAAATTTCACCTAGTCGAAAACCTCATAACTTTATTCCTTCTTGTAGCTGCTCAATATTCCATTGTATGTGTACATCACAGTTCACCCTTCCATTCTCCCATTGATGTACACTTAGGCCACCTCCATTCATTGCAAATCGTGAATACTGCCTCCATAAACATCAGGGTGCAAATGCCTATTATTGTCCCTGCTTTCAGTTCTTCCAAGTATATACCAAATGGGTTTCAGGATCATATGGCAACCCTACACTTAGCATCCTGTGGAACCACTGCACTGCCCTCCAGCAGGGCCGCATCACTCTATTTCCCTACCAATAGGGAATAGGTAAATCTCTCTCTCCACATCTTCTCCAGCACCCGTATCCTTTTGTTTATTTTTAAAACACTTTTATTCACACACTATATAGTCAATCCTAACTGAACAATCAATAGCTCCCAGTATAATCACATAGTTGTGCTTTCACCACCACAATCTATATGAGAACATTTCCATTTCTTCTGCAAAGAAAGAAGAAAAATAAAAGAATAAAGAATTAAAAAAGAGAAACATCAAGAACAACAAGAATCCCATACTCCTCCTTTATATCCTCCACTGTAGCTTTGACATGTAGCTTTGGTATATTGCCTTTGTTGCAATTAATGGAAGAATATTGCAATGTTACTGCTAACTACAGACCCTAGTTTTCATTGCTTGTATTTATTCCTATATACCATCCCATTTTCAACACCTTGCAATGTGGGCATTCACTTGTTCTCCCTCACGTAAAAACTTTCTTGTATTTCTATAGTTAATCACCATCATTGTCCACTCTATGTTTTCCTAAGTTATAGCAAGTTTTGTCCTTTATCTTTCCTTCTGGTGTTATACATGCCCCTAGCCTTCCTCTTACAACCATACTCACACTCAGTTTTATTCATTATACTTAAAATATTGTGCTACCATCAGATAGTATTGTGCTATCCATTTCTGAAGCTTTACAGTCAATCCTGTTGAACATTCTGTACTTCTTCAGTTTCAAATGTCCAATCTCTGCCCTCTTTCTACCTCCTGATAACCTGTGTTATTAACCTTAACTCTCAGAGTTTGCTTATTATAGTTCATTGATTTTAATGAGACCACACAGTACCTGTCCTTTGGTTTGTGGCTAATTTTACTCAACATAACGTCCTCAAGGTTCATCCACGTTGTTGCATGTGTCATGAATTTATTCTGTCTTAAGCTATGTAATATTCTATCATACATATATACCACATTTGTTTATCCACTTGTTTGTTGATGGACATTTGGGCTGTTCCCATCTCTTGGCAATTGTGAATACTGCTATAAACATTGGTGTACAAACGTCTGTTCAGTTCCTCCAAGTATATACCTGCTAACGGGATTGCTTGATCGTAAGGCAATTCTATACTCAGCTTCCTGAGGAACTGCCCAACTGCCTTCTGGAGCAGTTGCACCATTCTACATTCCCACCAACAGTGAATGAGTATGCCTCTTTCTCCACATCCTCTTCAAGCTTGTTCTCTGTTTTTTTTGATAATGGCCATTCTAGTAGGTGCGAGATGATATCTCATTGTGGTTTTGATTTGCATTTTCCTAATAGCTAGTGAAATGGAGCATCTTTTCATGTGTTTTTGAGCCATTTGTATTTCCTCTTTGGAAAAGTGTCTGTCCATGTCTTTTGCCCATTTTAAAATGGGTTGTTTGTCTTTTTGTTGTTGAATTCTAAGATCTCTTTATGTATTCTGGGTAGTTAAACCCTTATCTGATACATGCTTTCCAAATATTGTCTGCCATAGTGTAGGCTGCCTTATTACCTTCCTGACAAAAATCCTTTGATGTGCAAAAGTATTCAACTTTGAGGAGTTCCCATTTATTTATTTCTTCTTTCATTGCTCACACTTTGGGGTAAGGTGTAGGAAACTACCTCCTATCACAAGATCTTTAAGCTGTTTCCTTACATTTTCTTATAAAAGTTTTATGGTCTTAGCTCTAATGTTTAGGTCTTTGAAGCACCATTTGTTGAAGAGGCTGCTCTGTCCCAGTTGAGTCAACTTGACCCCTCATCAGATATCACTTGTCCACAGATGAGAGGGTCTATTCTGGAATACTAAATTCATTTCCGTTGATCAGTATACTTATCTTTATGCCAGTACCATGCTGTTTTGACCACTGTAGCTTTGTAATATGCTTTAAAGTCAGGTTGTATGAGACCTCCCACTTCATTTTTCTTTTTCAAGATATTTTTAGTTATTTGGGGCACCCTGCCCTTCAACTAAATTTGATTATTGTTTTTTTCTATTTCTGAAAAATAAGTTGTTGGGATTTTAAATGGTATTGCATTGAATCTATAAATCAATTTAGGTAGAATGGGCATCTTAACTATATTTATTCTTCCAATCCATGAACATGGTATGTCCTTCCATTTATTTAGGTTTTCCTTGATTTCGGTTAGCAATTTTTTCAATTTCTGTGTATAGTTCTTTTATATCATTGGTTAAATTTATTCCTAAGTATTTGATTTTTTTTTTTTTTTGGTTTTTATTGTAAATGGAATTCTTCTTCTTGATTTTCTCCTCAGATTGCTCCTTAATAGTGTATAGAAACACTACTGATTTTTTGCGTGTTGATCTTGTATCCTGCCACTGCTGTATTCATTCATTAGCTGAATAGACTTTGCTGTAGATTTTTTACATATAGGATCATGTCATCTGCAAACAGTGAAAGTTTTACTTCTTCCTTCCAATTCGGATGCCTTTTATTTCCTTTTCTTGCCTAATTGCTCTAGCTAGAACTTCCAGCACAATGTTGAATAGCAGTGGTGACAGTGGGCATCCTCATCTTGTTCCTTATCTTAGACGGAATGCTTTCAGTCTTTCCCCATTGAGTATGATATTAGCTGTGGGTTTTTCATATATTTCTTTTATCATGTTGATGAAGTTTCCTTCTATTCCTATCCTTTGAAGTGGTTTCATCAAGAAAGGATATTGAATTTTGTCAGATGCCTTTTCCGCATCAACTGAGATGATCATGTGGTTTTTCCCCTTGAATTTATTGACGTGGTGTATTACATAAATTGATTTTCTTTTGTTGAACCACCTGTGCACACCTGGAATGACACTCACTTGTTCATGGTATATAATTCTTTTAATGAGCTGCTGGGTTCTTTTGCCAGATTTTGTTGAGGATTTTTGCATCTATATTCTTTAAAGAGATTGGTCTGTAATTTTCTTTTCTTGTAGTATCTTTGCCTGGCTTTGTTATTAGGGTGATGTTGGCTTCATAGAATGAGTTAGGTAGCTTTTCCCTCCTCTTCAATTTTTTTGAAGAATTTGAGCAGGATTTGTACTAATTCTTTCTTGAATGTGTGGTGGAATTCACATGTGAAGCCATCTGGTCCTGGAATTTTCTTTTTCGGGAGTTTGTTGATGACTGATTCAATCTCTTTATTTGTGATTGGTTTGTTGAGGTCTTCTATTTCTTCCCAAGTTAATGTTGGTTGTTGATGCTTTTCTAGGAAGTTTTCCACTTCATCTAAGTTGTCTAGTTTGTTAGCATATAGTTGCTCGTAGTATCCTCTCATTATCTCTTTTATCTCTTCGTTCACCCAAACTTTTAAGGAAGAAGGCCTGAAGATTTGCAAAAACATTGGCAAAGAAGAGCTCCATGGTCCCGGCCAACCATATCTTCCAGTACATCCACGTTGGGTAGATGCCTCTGGACTGTTGTTCCCTGGGGCATGAGTGCTATTTGTGATAGAGGCCAGAATAGGCCATGCTTTTGATCCTCAGCTCAATTGTTTATTCAGGCAAAGCTAAGAAGTCAAGTCTAGCCTCAAGATATCACATGGACAAACAGGAAGCATTTTCAACCTGTGGCTAGAGCATAGTCTTTTCATAATTTTTTTTTTTTCTTTTTTCTGACTCTTAATGACAGAAGTAGAAAACTCTTCCCCTCTGGTCCATACACCTTAGGGATGCTACATTTTTTTTAAAAGTACCTACATCCCATGGGATCTATAGCAAGGGCTGATTTTTTTATTCACTAAACTGCTTCTATCTTTCTTAGTATGTCAAGATGTAATAACAATCAAAAGCAAATATGTACAATTGTGGTCATCAAAATGTAAGACAGCTGCTTCTTTTTTAAAGAAAATAGATTTTGCTGATACTTGTTCTTCTTTCTCTGTCATATGGAGCAAAATCAATCCTCTGAAAAAATATTGAGAGATATCCCATAGACATTTTCAGAATTTGGCACACCAATGGACCTGCACATAGGCACAGACTTTTCAAATGCAGATAAAGGTGGTGTCTTAAAACTCTTGGCAATTCCCAGTCTTCAAAGACTGGAGAACATAGCCAGTGGGGGAGGGCTTTAAAATGAGAAAGAGCTTCCCTAGGGGTTGGAGTAATTACAGATATTCAAAGGCTTTCTTCCAAGCAAAAGTTCTGAAAAATCCTCCTTGATTTAGTGGCAGCCTTCAGTTGGACTGAGCTTACTGCTCTGACCACATCCACCCCAGCCCTTCCTCTCCAGCCTTGTTACAATTCAGAAGGGGGGGTTGTGAAATCAGCTCCTGGTGTTCCTGTCTTTTCCACCAATCAGAGAAAAGTGGACATGAGATCTGAGAGGAGGTTTTTCCTTTCCCTGATGTCTAGGTTTTTCTGCTCCCCAGCTATTTTTGGAAAATAGATGGTCCCTTCAACTTTAGATCTTTTTGAAGCAAATCCTTTTGACAAAAGCTGTGCATTGTCTACCAACCTCTTTATCATATCAGGTATATAGGATTTCCATTGACAGCAACTTCTTACAACTTCTTTCTTTTGATGGTATAAAACTATAAATAATGGTAGTTCTTCAAGAGACCCAAGGACAGGACTCTATCACTCTAACCAGACTTTTTCAAAGGACTACCCCTGCCCTGAGGCCTGGTCCACCCCCTGCCCTGAGGCCTGGGTCCACCCACTGCCCTGAGGCCTGCGTCTACCCGCTATCCTGAGGCCTGGGTCCACCCTGCCCTGAGGCCTGGGTCCACCCGCTGCCCTGAGGCCTGGGTCCACCCTGCCCTGAGGCCTGGGTCCACCCCCTGCCCTGAGGCCTGGGTCCACCCGCTGCCCTGAGGCCTGAGTTCATCCCCTGTCCTGAGGCCTGGGTCTACTACACTATTTTTTTTTCCCACTCTCTGCTGTGAGGTTTAAGATAGTTAATCAGGCCACATTATCTGTCTCCTTGCATTGTCCATTCTCATAAACCTCAGTTAGCCCAGATAATTGAGGCTTGTCCACTCTTTTATTCGGAGTCCCTTTATGCAATTTGGCTCTTGTTAGCAAGGCACAGCCCCTAAGAGCAGGACCGTCAGTCTTATTTTCCTTGTTTTTTCTGTGAGTTCCTCTTTCTTTCAGGTCTTTGGAGATTATGTTCCCCAAGAGGGGAAAAGAAAGAAAGAAAAAAAGACCTAGACATCGAATCAAAGAAAAAGAAATGCATCTTTCCACTATATTTTTTCTAAATTCTACATACCATCTTATTATATAGTATTGGTTTATTAGGTAAAGTAGGGTTGTGTGATCCATAAGGGTGGGGACTGTGTCTGACTTGCCCACCGCTGTAAACCCGCTCTTACCTGATACCTGGAACGGAATGAGTGTATCTCGAAAGACTTGACAAGTGCCACAGATAGACTACTGCTGTTCCTAACACTGGTCATAGCCAGTGTTCTCGTTTCCTAATGCTGCCAGAATGCAAAACACTGGAAATATATTGCCTTTTTCAAAAGGGGGTTTATTTGGTTACACAGTTATAGTCTTAAGGCCAAAAAGTGTCCAAGTTAACACATCAGCAATCGGGTACCTTCACTGGAGGATGGCCAATGGCATCCGGAAAACCTCTGTTAGCTGGGAAGGCACGTGGCCAGCATCTGCTCCAAGTTCTGTTTTCAAAATGGCTTTCTCCCAGGATGTTCCTCTCTAGGCTTCAGCTCCTCAAAAATGTCACTCTTGGTTGCTCTTGGGGCATTTGTCCTCTCTTAGCTTCTCCGGAGCAAAAGTTTGCTTTCAATAACCATCTTCAAACTGTCTCTCATGTGCAGCTATTCTCAGCTTCTGTGCAATCTTCAAAGTGTCCCTCTTGGCTGTAGCTCCTCTTCAAAATGTCATTCTCAGCTGCACTGAGTTCTTTCTGTTTGTTAGCTCATTTATATGGCTCCAGTGATTTAATTTAGACCCACCCTGAATAGGTGGGGTAACACCTCCATGGAAATTATCCAATGAGAGTCATCACCCACAGTTGGGTGGGGCGCATCTCCATGGAAACACTCAAAGAATTACAATCTAATCAACACTGATACCTCTGCCCACACAAGATTACATCAAAGATAATGGAGTTTTGGGGGACATAATACATTCAAACCGGCACAGCCAGTATTTATTTAGCTCAAACTCTGTGCCAGGCATCACTCTAAGTGCATTTCTTATGTTAAATCATTCAATCTTCATAACAATTCTAAAAACTAGGTTCTATTATCTTCACTTTGCAAATGAATATAGTAAGACACAGGGAAGATAAGAGACTTGCGAAAGGTCACACAGCTAGTATATTTTGGCACATTCAACAACAAAATATCTTATCCTTTTTTGTAAAAATAGAGAAATATGAACTGATTATTAGTACAGTGAGGCTGATTCAGATCAATTGGATAGCTGAATCCAAAGGGTTCAAAAAAATAATCCATGTCAGCCTGGAGAATGGTTTCTGCTTGCAGTCCCCGGCCCTAACTCCTTGGTTTCATCCCGATGATGAGGATGAAGATATGAAGACATGTTTATTAGTAGGCAGCTTTCTCAGCTCTGAGGTCCTAATTGGCTGGTGGATTTGAGATTCAGAAAGAACTCAAGTATCTACAAGGATGGCTGAAATTAATAACACAATACTCAGGAGGTATAAATATTAATATATTATAAATATATTAATATATAAACATATTAATATAGGCAAAAATTTCAAGAAAACAGGATGGGGGAGATGTGAAAAGGCCTTGTTTGATGAGGCATCCACTCTCATGGAACTGAGCCAGCTCTGTCTCTGCAGGCTCCTGCCCTCAGTGCTGCTCTGTAATTATTCATCCTTAATTTATCATTCATCACCTTGAGCACCACTCCAACACTTTTCCATTACCTTAAGCAATAAGCTCTGCCCTACTGCCTGAAATCTTCTGCAGCTGGCCTTTTCTTTTTCTTTATTCATACCATCCACCTTGAGCATTCTCAATTTCCCTTTTCCATCTCTCCCTACCTCTACAATTTCCTTCCCCTCTCAGAAGAAGACCAATTCTTCCCCCTGGTTTTTTTTTTTGACAGATACCTATCACTTAATCTCTTGAATCATTCCTTCCTGCCTCTATCTTCATTACATAGTCCCCTTCTCATTCTTACATCATCTTTTGTTCCCTCTTTTCTGAATCCTCCTCTCTCCTTCAAACATATTCAAATCTTCCCAAGTTAAAAATAAATCCATACAGTTATTTCAACTTCATTTCATTTTCCTTCCCTTGGTCAAACTTCTTGAAAGCATAGTCTTCACTCAAAACATCTCCACTTCATCACAAACTCCCTTCTTAATACTGCCAACTGGACTACTGTCCTCATCTTGCCAAAATAATTCTCTTTTGAAGGACATGGACATGGAGTAGCTGAGTTCCTTAAACTTCTCGAGTCCTGATCCCACTGGAATTCTCTGAAGCATTTGGAAATTGTGGTGTTCCTGAAATGTTTCCACTTTGCCCTCCAAGGCACGCTGTTCTTCTGGTTCTCCCACTCCTTATTTATCTGGGAAATCCTTTTATCTTTCCTCCCCCAGTTCCCCTTCCTGCTCTGACCCCCACTGGAGCTAACCCTCAGTTTTCTGTCTTGATTTACCTCGGCTCTTTTCTCCCAACATCAAGGCTTTGAATATCCCCTCTATAGGATGTCTCCAAATCCATACCTTCATTTCTGACCTTGATTTCTACATATTTACTGCCTGTAGGGTATCTACCTGCATGTCTTATTTGCCTCTCAAGCTTAATGTCTGTGTGTGTATGTGTGTGTGTGTATGTATATATCCAAATATCTTCCTGGATCTATAAACCTCATCTTTCTGTGTTCTCTATTTCTTGGAATGACATCCTTGTCTTCCCAGGTACCCAGTCCCTCCACCTTAGATTTCCATTTGGTGCTTCATCACCTGATAGGTTGTTTGGCGCTCCTTGTCCTTTCTCTCCCATGTGCTTTTTACTTGCACACTCCTCTCCACTACAGCAGCCATAACTGGTTTATGCGCCATGTCTTCTTACCTGGCCTGTGACAGGGCCTTGTGAACGGCCTCTCTGTCTTTCTCCCTTCCCTGTGATCCAATCCACATGCCTATTTCTGCCAAACTGGTTTATCAACCAACAGCTGCAATCATATCTTCCTGTTTAAAAGCTCCCAGCAGCATCCCTTGCCTGCTGAGCAACATTCAAATTGACCACAAACTGGCTTTGTTAGTTTCACTCCTCATTTCTCCCCATCACACACGCGATTTTCCCAGCAGAGTAAGGTGTTCACTTTCCATGTTCGTTGAACGTTGTCCAGTCTGTCCCACATCTGTCTCTTGGAGATGTTGTAAATGGATGAGCACAGGCTTATGGGAATCGGGCAGACTAGGAGTGGTGGCATCAGCAGGCTTATGATTCAATAAAGTATATTTTTAGCCAAATAAATGCCGTATGTTAATAGGTGGACCAGTTGCTATGGAGTTTTTCTTTGAGATTTATAATTAATCATGGTGAAATACTGTCACAGAAACATGATATACTTGCAAATTTTATGAAGTATGTAATTGACAGTAATTGATACATGGGGAATGTTATTGAGATACTCAGAATTGTTTACGAACATGGTAGGGTTATGCTTAGAATGAGCTATTTCAGCAAATTCCCACTTACTGACCACTACAGCCAGTTCTGAGCTCCATTCTTCCTGATACTTCCCATCATCTATAGTTCTTACTATAACTTATAATACATATCACATTATTTATTATTTCATTAAGGAAGAAATAGTCAAATCCCTTAAGAAAACTAAGAGCCAAAGTTTGGTTGTTTCCTATGAGAGATGCAGCTTTCTTTTCCAGGAATTCTTTCTTTTCTTGATTTATTTTGACTATGGCTTCTTTGGTCAGCTATTTATATATTTATTTACTTATGAATTATTCATTTATTTAGGTTAACTTTGTCCTTTTTGTTGCTCATATATTCCTGTCATGTGGATGTGAGAATAATTCCCATATTGTAAAAGAAAGAAAATGGTTAGATAAATTAGAAGCATGAATAATTTATGGAGAAATAATTCAAGCAGCTAACTATGTCATGCATTCTCTGCTTCCTTCATGAATGATCCATGTGCCAAGTCCATATGAGTTAATGTTTACTTCTAGAAACCTTTACCAAATGAGCAAGAAGTAGTAAATGCCTCATTATCCTTTCAGAGTGCCTAATGATACATTATTTTCTGTTATAAAATTTCAAGGTTTCTGGATTCATTGTTATAAATTCAAACAGTCAGCATTTCTTTGGTGAGAAAAACAATTACATCCTATAGAAATAAGATGTAAGATTAACAATTCAGGTCCATATAATTTCTTCTCTCCCTGAACTTTGCCATACATGGCAGAAAACTGAAATCCACTATTTTTTTTTTTTTTTAGCAATGGAAAAATAGCTTATATAGCATATAGGATAGCTTATAGAAAGTATGCTATTAAGACCCATAAAACATTTAAGAACATTTAGAAAAGCAAAAATAGAACTTTCAGAAATCAAACCTGAAGGGAGGATGATAGGAAAGACAGACCATTAACAATGATTCATAAGATAGGCATTTTATAAACTAGTATTTGGGGAAGCAAACTGGTCCTATAGATTGGGCTCAGTTCTAAGTGTTGCCTGGTGTTTCTTTCCACATAAGAAGGCCTAGAGGGTGAGGCCATGAAGTGAGGAATTTAACAGGAAAATCACTGGAGTCCAATTCCTGGGTTCAAATCCCAGCTCTGGAATTCATTAGCCTGTGATTTGGGACTAGTTATTTTTACCATTCTAAGACAACATGGGAATAATATTAGTGCTGACCTCCTAGGAGTAGTATAAGGGTTGAATGAGATAATGCATGTGAGGTTCTTAGAATAGCACTTGGCACATAGTAAGTATTAAGTAATATTATCTAGAAAGGAGAGAATAACCATTGGGTAATTCTCACTATTTTATTCATAGTTAAAATACCTAGGGTTGGGGAGTTCTGGCTTCAACTATAGCTTAATACAGGAGTTTAATAGGAGTCATAAGTTTAATATGGGGGTTCATTAGGTATCACAAGGACTCAGTTACCATTTCCCATGTTTTGGCTTTCCACATGTCCTCATTTTTCATGCAGTCTTTCTCCCTGTGTATTAGAAGACATACTCATATTAGGACAATCCAAATAGGTCTACTCACAAAGACATGGTTTACGATGATAAGGTGGAATGGAGGAGAATCACATGGGAAACCCAGGAATGTAAATTGAGAAATACTGGAATTAAAAGCAAAGATTGTTAGACTGGATTGTTTATTAATTTATTTATTCATTTATTAAATAATTCATTTATTCATCCATTTATTATTTATTTATTTAGGAGATGTTTATAGAAAATACAGAGTTCCTTTATACCCCCATCACACGCAGTTTTCCCTATTTTAACACTTTGTATGATTGTGGTAACTTTGTAACTATTGGTGAACAATAGCATTATAATTATACTATTAACTATACTCTATAGTTTACATTAGGTTTTTAATTCTTTGTGTTGTATAGTCCTATGTTCATTTTATTTTTATTTTTGTTCTAGTAACATTTATACTCTAAAATTCCCCCTTTTAATTGCATTCAAATATATAATTCAGTGATGTTAATTACATTTACAATGTTGTGCTATCATCATTGCCAAAACTTTTCCGTCATTCCAAACAGAAATCCTGTACCAATTAAGCATTAGCTCTCCATTCCCTGTCCTCACCCTAGCCCTTGGTAATCTGTCTTCTAGTTTCTGACTCTCTGAATATGCTCATTCTAATTATTTCATATCAGTGATATCATACAATATTTGTCCTTTTGTGTATGGCTTATTTTACTCAACATGATGACTTCAAGGTTCATCCATGTTGTTGCGTGTATCAGGACTTCATTCCTTTTTATATAGCTGAATAATATGACTTTGTATGCATGCACCATGTTTGGGTTATTCATTCATCTGTTGATCGATACTTGGATTACTTCTGTCTTCTGGCAATTGTGAATAATGCTGCTATGAATGTCAGTGTGTAAATATCTGTTCAAATCCCTGCTTTCAGTTCTTTGGAGTATGTACCTAGGGGTGGGATTGCCATGTTATATGGTAATTCTATACTTAGCTTTCTGAGGAACTGCCAAACTATTGTCCACAGCACTGCACCATTTCACATTCTGACCAACAATGAACAGGTGTTCTATTCCTCCACACGCTCTCCAAACTTGTTATTTTAGCTTTTTTTTTTTTTAAATAACAGCCATTCTAGCGGGTGTGAAATGGTATCTAATTGTGATTTTGAGTTGCATTTCCTTAATGGCTAATGATATTGAGCATCTTCTCATGTGCTTATTGGCTGTATATCATCTGTGGGGAAATCTATTGATATCTTTTTCACATTTTCAAATTGGGTTGTCTTACTGTTGTTGAGTTGTAGCATTTCTTTATATATTCTGGATATGAAATCCTTATTGGATATGTGGTTTGCAACCATATTCTCCCATTCTGTGGGTCATCTTTTTACTTTCATGATGAAGTCCTTTGATGCACAAAAGTTTTTAATTTTGATAAAGTCCATTTATCTATTTTTTTTCTTTTATTGCTTATGTTTTTGGTGTAAAGTCTAAGAAGCCATTGCTTAATCCAAGGTCCTGGAGGCCCTTCCCTGTGTTTTCTTCTAGGAGTTGTATAGTTTGGGGTCTTACATTTAATTCTTTGATCCATTTTTGAGTTAATTTTTGTAGATGATATCAGGTAAGGGACAGCCTTCATTCTTTTCATACGAATATCCAGTGTTCCCAGCACCTTGTGTCAAAGAGACTATTTTTATCCATTGAGTTGACTGGGTACCTTTGGCAAAAATCAATTGACCATAGATGTGTGGGTTTATTTTTGAACTCTCAGTTCAATTCCGCTGGTCTATATGCCTGTCCTTGTGCTTGTACCATGCTGCTTTGATTACCGTAGTTTTAAAATAAGCATTAAAATTGAAAAGTGTGAGCCCCCCAACTTTGTTCTTCTTTTTCAAGATGGCTTTGGATATTTGTGGCCCTTTAACCTTCCATAGAAAGTTTTTTGTTTGTTTAAGATAATGACTTTATTAGAGAAATTGTAGGTTTATAGAAAAATCCTGTAGAAAATACAGAGTCCCTCTGTACCCCCCATTATTAACACCTTGCGTTAGTGTGGTACCTTTGTCACAATTGATGAAATAATATTATTATAATTGTACCATTATTTCTAGTCCATGGTTTGATTAGTGTTCTATTTGTGGTATATAATCCTATGTTGTTTTTTTAATAAGTTTTAGTCTAGTAACATATATACAACCTATGAATTCCCCTTTTAACCACATTAAAATATATAATTTAGTGTTGTAAATTATGCTTTCATATAAAT
The DNA here is from genome assembly GCF_015220235.1 of Choloepus didactylus. Lineage (NCBI taxonomy): Eukaryota > Metazoa > Chordata > Mammalia > Pilosa > Megalonychidae > Choloepus > Choloepus didactylus. The sequence continues at coordinate 38,204,928 of NC_051328.1, forward strand.
ATGATGAGTGACTTTTCCATTTTTGCAAAAAAAAAAGTGTTGGAATTTTGATTGGAGTTGCATTGAATCTGTAAATTGCTTTGGTAAAATTGACAACTTAACAATATTTAGTTTCCAGTATATGAACACAAAAGTTCCTTCCATTTATATAGGTTTTCTTTACTTTCTTTTAGCAATGTTTTGTAGTTTTCCATGTATGAGTCCTTAAGAACTTTGATTAAATTTGTTCCTAGATATTTGATTACTTTAGTTGCTATTGTAAATGGAATATTTTGACTGATTTCCTCTTCAGATAGTTTGTTAATAGTGTATACAGACATGATTTCTGCACATTGATCATGTACCCCACAACTTTGCTGAATTCATTTATTAGTTCTAGTAGTTTGTTGTTAGTTTTTCATTACTTTCTCTATATAGGATCATGTCAGCTGCTAATGGTGAAAGTTTTACTTCTTCCTTTCCAATTTGGATGCCTTTACTTATTTTTCTTACCTAATTATTCTAGCTAGAACTTCCAGTACAATGTTGATTAACAGTGGTGATAAGGAGCAGCCTTGTTTTATATCCCAGATCTTAGAAGGAAAGCTTTCCCTTTCACCACTGAGTACGATGTGAGTCCTTCACATATGCCCATTATCGTGTTGGGGAAGTTTCCTTCTGTTCCTTTGTGTTTTCATCAAGAAGGGGTGCTGGATTTTGTCAAATATCTTTTCTACATCAGTTGAGATGATCATGTGTTTTGTTTTTTTTTGCCTGCCTTCTCTTAATGTAATGAATTAAATTAATTTATTTTCTTATGTTAAACTACCCTTGGTTGTTCAACCATTCCCCACCATGCCCACCTTTTTGTTGCACTTGATATAAATTATATCTTTCTACATTGAATGCTTAAACTGGATTTTAAAACAACAGTTCTATTTTACTTAATTAGATACACCTTAAATGTAAGGATAGAGAAAGATTGAAATTGAAAGAACTTAAAGACATTTGCCATGTTAATATTAAACAGAAGAAACCTGGTTTGCCTATGTATTATCAGAGGAAACAGAACATAAGGAAAATATATTACTATTAATAAAGGGGTATATTTCACATTTTTAAAACCATATAACAAGATGATATAACAATACTAAATTTGGTTGTATCCAATAACCTGTATAAAACAAAACTATTATATAAAGAACTAATAGGAAAAATAGAAAGATTAATAATCATAGCTGGAAATTTTAACATACTTCTCAGAGTAACTGATATAACAATTAGGCTAAATATAAATAAAGATGAAAATTTGTGCAGCATGTATAGAACACTCTACCTAAAAACTGCAGAATATGCACTCTTTTCAAGTTCATATGGAATATTTACCAATATATTATATGCTGGGCCATAGGTATATATGAACAAATTCCCAAAGATAGAATTTATATGAAGTAAGTTTCCTCACCATTGTGTATTTAAGCCAGAAATCAAAAACAGAAATATAAAATGGAAGATCCCAGCATGTTTTGATCTAGAGGTATGTCTTGGGTAAAATAAGAAATAATAATGGAAAATGGTATACATTTTGAATTGATTATAATGTGATTATGGCACAACTAAACATATGGGATGCAGATAGAGGAAAAATTATAGCTTTGTTTGTATGTATCAGAAAATCTGAAAATCAGTTATCTAAATCAGAGAAGAATGGAAAATTTAGCTCTAAGAAAATAGAAAGGAGGGGGAAAATACGATAAAAATAGACATCAATAAAATAGAAAGTAGCTATCCAACAAAAAAAGCAATTTAATATGCCACAAATTGGTTCTTTGAAAGATTCATAAAATGATCAACCCCTAGCAAGAGTAATCAAGAAAAATGAGAGAAGGCCCAATTACCAATAAAAGAAATGTAAAAGGAGACATCATTGGGGATCCTACAAGTATTAAAAAAAAAAAGAGAGAGAGAGAGAATATTGTTAAATCTTTAATGGAAATGAATTTGAACATCAATTTAAATAAAATGGACATATTCCTTTAAAACATCTCAATTTACCAAACCTTACACAAAAAGACATTTAAAAATCTGAATAGTCCTGTATCTATTAAATTAAAACTCTATATCCAATGAAAACTCCAGGCCTGATGGCTTCACGGTGACTTTTACCAAACCTTTAAGGAAGAGACTATACAAATCTTATAATAAATCTTGCAGAAAATAGGAAAAGTATAACCCTTTCCAGCTTATTTTTAAGGCCAGCATAAACTTGATCACAATACTTAGCATGAACCTTAAAAGGAAGGAAAAATATAAGCCAGTCAGTATCTCCAATGAATGTAAAGAGAAGATGAATAAAAAGGACTTCATTTAAAGTAAAAACTTGATCATGAAAATACACCATTAAGAAAATAAAAAGACAAGCCACAGAGTGGGAAAAATATTTGTATTATATATGTATATCCAATATAAGACTTTTATAAATCCAGGATACATTAGCAACTCCTGCAAAACAATAACACAAAAACAACGTAACTAAAATGGGTAAAAGATTTCAACAGGCACTTCAAAAAGAGAGGATATCTAAATGACCACTAAATATATAAAAATGTCTTTAACATCATTTCGTCATCAGGGCAATGCAAAATAAAACACAAAGAGATTGCACAGAGATACTATTATACAAACATGTTAAAATGGCTTAGGAAAAAAAGCTAACAAAACCAAGTGCTGACAAGGATGTGCAGCAACTGGAACCTTCAAACAGTGCTAACTAACCTGAACATCCTATGACCTAAAAATTCCACTTTTAGATCTATATCTAAAAGAAATAGATGCGTATGTACACCAAAAGACATTTAAAAGAATGTCCCAGAGTAGTATTCATAATAGCTTAAAACTGGAAACAACCCATAAACCCATCAAAAGACAAATGGATAAATTGTGATATATATATATATATATATATATATATATATATATAAGATGGAAAATTATATAACAGTGATGAAAAATGAACTATTATAGTCCAGAACAAGAATGAAACTCATAGATGTATCATGTGTGAAAGAAGCCAGACATAAAGGAACACATTCCATGTAGATGAAGTCCAACAGTAAGCAGAACTAATCTACAGTGATAAAAATGAAAACCATGATTACCATGGGAGGGTAATGACAGAAAGGGGCATGAGGGAGTTTCTGGGGTGATGATAACATTGCATATATTCATCTGGAGGTGGTTATACAGGCATGTTCACTATGAAAAAAATATTCAAACTAAGTTTATAACTTTTGCAATTTAAACGTGAATGTTATATATATATATAATAATTCAATTCAAAAGTTAAAAGTATGTAAAAGAAAAATGAAAATTGGATGACTCTTCCTTTTGGTGAGATAGGGAATATTTCTTATTGCCACACTCTTGTGTGACAAGAACATATGTTCACCTCTGAGGATAAAGCCCTAAATCCTTAGCCTGAAACGCAAATCCCTATGTAATCAGATTCCAGCCTCCCTTCCGGATCATCTCTCTGACCTTTGCCTTCTTGAAAATTATTGAGATCTGATCCCCTTCCACTTCAGAAGTGGGCAAGGGCAGGAGTTGAGGCCAGAGTTTGAATCAAGCACTTTTATATGCCACTAAGAAAAAAAAAATGCTGCTACCTAACCATTGATACTGGGCTTCCCAAACATCCATTTAAGATACATCTGTGACTTAGAAACATTGAAATGGAGTAAGAGGAGAGAGGCTATGTCTTAAAAGTGATTTTTTAAACATATGATGTAAATTATTTATTTTAAAAGAATATGTATTTAAATCCATGAAATCTTTATCATCTTAAAATTACAAATGACATTTTATAACCCTAAATACAAGTATAGTTTGAATGTACTTTGTAAGTTAAATATTTGGGGTGTAACTTTAGCCCCTCCCCTTTGTGAGAGGTGTCTCAGAGCCCTCAGGAGTGGGGGGTTGTTATTGTTTTATGTTTCCATCTTTACTGTTCATTGTGGAAACACTAGATTTCTCTTCGCTCATCAGATGAAGAAACCCGGGTAGCAGACTCTCCATGGTTGATTCCAGGGAGTTTTGTCATGTGTGCCACTGGCCAAATTCTTCTGGAGAAATATTTGTTCTTCCCTGGTGTTTTGCTGCTTTTGTGTTTCAGTGTTTGGATATCCAGTAATTCATTTCTCTGTTTCGCAATGTGTGTGTTCTTGGGACCTCACTGTTTACAGGGGTGTTGTTGAATCTGACAAACGCTCTCGTCAGAATTCTAACCGTGGCCCTGAGGGATGGCACGGCTGGACGTTCTGACGTCCTGGGCCTCAGAAGCAAGGCCCCTTTCAAATCAGCATCTTGAGTAGTTCTTAAACCTAATGTGAGGCCTGAGAAAAAGAATTCCTGCTAACAGCCTGACCGCATGGTAATGGTGTCTGGAAATGCCATTATTTCTCCTCCAGGACTAACAAGGCTTCACCCCACAATATTTTATTTCTTCCCTTTTCTTTCTACCGATAGTATCTCTTATTGTTTGCTCATCCACTCTCCTTCAAGGATGGATGTGCTGGTTATGCTGCGTTAGCCTCAGTTTGGGGTCCCCTGAAGAGCAGAGCCTGAGGTAGGACTGGCCGTGGACACACTATCTGCAAGATGGTCCCGGGAAGCAGAAGAGTGAGTGTGGGGAGAGTGAGGCAGAGAAGGAGGAAGAGGTGGATTATTGAGGTCACTTCTGTAGGCAATGAGGAGTCATTTCTTCCATCCTGCCATGACCTCTGAGAAGATTAGGGAATGCCGAAGGGGTCCCTGCAGGTCTTAGGGGTCCTTGCATAAATGAAACGTCTCACCAGTTTGGTCCCAAAGGAAGGTGATTTAATAGCCAGTGGAGGCAGAGACATCACGGTCTAAGATCTGCCTCCCCAAAGGACTGAAAGAACCAGGTTTATATGCATTATTTGGATCAAGGAGAACTGGGGTGGGGGGTGGGGGCACAAAGGAAAATGAGGGACATGACATTTATGGATTCTTTGGGAAAAGAGAAAAGATAGAAAATGCCATTAAACGTTTGGGGGTGCAATCTAGTTTCCTATCTGGGTCTGCTAAAATGTAACTGAGTTGCATAGGGGTACACATTTGGTCAGGGAAGCTCTGATCGAGGCCTGGGAGTCGGTTTACCATTCAAGTTGCCTAATCCTCCCTTTATCAGAGAAGTCAGTGCAGCTGGGAGAGGTTAAAGATAACAGTATAGTGGTATTACCTCTGCTGGGGACTAGGGAACTTAATTATAGGGGGATTTTACAAAGATTAACACACTGTTCCTATTATCAAAGCTAGAAACCGAGAGACCCAGTTGTGGGGCTCTTTCAATGTCTTCCCAAATTGTCCACCTGAAAGATGAGGGTGTGGGGACAGGAGCCTTTATCCACAGTCCCCCAGCCCCCATAGCTTTAGAGTTACCTGGCAGGGTATTAAATGCTCCTTGTAGAGACCAAGTTCCTCCAAGTGTCAGACAAGCTCCTGAGCAGAATGCCTTGCAGCCACCATGAACTTGGAGTGGGACCAGACGAGCCTGCGCTCACAAAGAACTGTCCAGCACAGCTCTGGCTGAAACCAGAGGTGGTGGAGAGGATGTGATGTGGCCACCAGGTCTTCTGCCAAGCCTGGGTTTCCTTAGCAAGATCCACCTCTTCAGAGATGTCACCAGTAAGAGTGACTAGAAGATTATTGGGCCACCAGTACAGTTTGAGCCAGACATTTCTAAATAAGAGGTTGACCTAGATTTAGAGGACTGATTGTCTGTATTCATACACACACTGAATTTTTAGTGTTCATCCCTTGTGAAGTGAGTAGGTCTTTAATTGCTCGAGCCTCCTTGTTTCACCATCTTTCTGACCCTAAGACTTTTACACTTCAAAATCCAGAGGAGCGATCTATGGTTGCAGAAATCTCCAAGTCCTTCTCAAGAAGCTGATTTCCTCTGGTTTATCAATGTCCCTTTAATGGATAACCCACCTTTCCTAATATGAGAGAGTTATGGAGCTGACTTTTCTCTGTCCCACCTTCATTGGGCTGTATTAGAGAAAACTGGCTGTTTGGTACATGAATTCGATCCACCTGAAAAATTACAGTTTGTTGCCAGATGTGTAAATCTCCATTCCTGAAATTCCATCATTCTTACACAGGCCCAAAACCTCACTTGGATTATGAATTGCATATTTCCTTTGAGAAGAGGAAAACTGAAAAGAAAGAGAAGTGTGGAGGGCTTCCTGGCACTTACTGATCATTTACTATGAGCCAGGAACTGTGCTAAGTGTGTTCTATATAGTAACTCAAATAATATTATCCATAATTCACAGAAAAGGTATAAAGAGGCAACTGAGGTGTAGAGAGATTGAGTAATGTGCCCAGTATCTCACAATTGTGAGTAGAGAAACTAGCAGGCAGAGCTGGGCTCCTAAACACCGTGCTGAGTTACCTCCACCACTCTCACAGGCCTCTCTGACCTTTGGGTTAAGGCAGATTGTTTTAGGGAAAATAATGAAGAGGGTGAAAAATGCCTTATCTCATATCTGCCTTCTCTTTTCACAGCTCTTATCTTGCTGGCAATCTATGGTCTCCTTCCATGTCACACACAAGCTTGGGTTGTTCTTACTTATGCTTTCCTTCCTTTCCCCTAAACAACCCACTCCAGCCTATACCCCTTCCTTAGTAACCATAAATTGCTATCACTTATGAGCAGCGTATTACTGCCACCAATGTGCTTTCCCACAATAGCTAATGCCTTTCACTCCATTACACAGCCTGGCATAGGGACTGGGACATAGTGGGTGTTCAATAAACCCTCCTTGACAGAATGCATATGGTAGTAAGTGTATGAACTCACGTATTTGCCTATTTTATAGTGGCAAAACCTACTCTTTGTATCTCCAATGCCAAGTGTTGCCCAAAGTCACACAGCACATTAGAGGAAAACTGCAAGCAGAACTCAGGTCTCCAGGCTCCCAGTCTTGTGATTCTTCCATCTCTGATAGTGCTCTCGCCTTTCTGGACCTGGATTTTTAAATAAGCATCCCCTGGAGACAATCCAAGGGAGATTGGGGCAGGGGGATTTTAAGTACCCCTTAAAATCATATCATGTGACTTCTCAGAATCATGATTTCTACAAATCCCCTTTCCAAAATGATGTCCCAGGACCTTCTTCCCTGTGCCAACCCCAGGAATGCAATGGAAAGATCAACTGGCAGGTAGAGATGGAGACAATGAGAGAGCAATGCCTTTCCCAGCCAGAAAGTCCCCATAGTCACTGGTAGTGTGCTAAGGAAGATGTTTCCCAGTGTACTGAGGTGCTAAAGACCTCACGTTGCTTATTCCACCCCAGCTAAATGAAACCAAAGACCTCTGGTTTTAAAGTTAGCAAAAAGCTATTTAATAATATTTATAAATATGGAAAAGGAATAGACAGAGCAAAAATTAAAAAAAAAAAAACCAACCCCCAAAATGTGGCATCTGTGAATAATCTGCCAAAGTATCTTGGCAGAATTAAAATGCAATTGGACTTCGGGTCTGCCAATGCTTGTGTTAATGTTTGTGCTAATGTAGGCTCTGTGATGTCACAATGGGCCAGGGGATGGTTATCTGAGAGAGGGCCCCCCTCAGGACAGGGTTTGGAGGTTGGATGCTGAAATAGTGAGCCTGGGCAGGAAAGCGATTTAAGAAGAAGAGGAAACAGAAGAAGGAAGTATTTTGGTGAATTGGTGGCATCTGAATATCTGAGGCTTTAGAAGGAGCTGGGTGGCCTGTCTTCTTCTTCTTTGAAATCAGTTTCATAGCATCTTCTCGGGGAGTACTTGGGAACAGTGAGATAAATTGAGGAGAGGCAAGTTGAGGGGTCAGGATCAGGAGCTCTGTTTGGACAGTCAAGTATGAAGACTTTGTGAGATGTCCAAGTGAAGATGTCAAAAAGTCAGGCCATTTCTGAGTCTGGTATTCAGATCTGGAGATAAACACTTTTGATTTATCAATATACATTTATATGAAGATTGTCAAGATCATTTAGGAAGAGACTTAACAGCAGCACTGTTCGATAGAAATATGAATAACAAATGCAAATTAAAATTTTCTAGTAGCTGTTAAAAAACTAATTTTAATATTTCATTAACCTGATATATGCACAGTATTACAATCCATCATGTAGTCAATATAAAAAATGAGATATTTTATATTCCTTTTTCATACTAAGTCTTCAAAACCCAGCATATTACAGCACATTTCAATTTGGACTAACCATATTTTCAAGTACTCGAAAGTGACACGTGGTTCATGGCTACATATTGGATAGTACAGCTTTAGACAGAGAAGAGAGACCACAGGTAAGCAATGAGGGACACCAAAATTTAGAGGTTGGGTAGAGAAAAAGCTTCAAAGTAGAAGGAAAAACAGGAAAGAGCAGTATTTCAGAAGGCAAGAAAAGCTTTGGAGAGGAGCATGTGGTCAACTCTGTTGAATGCTGTTGCAAAGATGGGTAAGATGACAGGGACAGTGACACAGGGAAATGCCAATAGTAGGTTAAGAGCAAAAAAATTGTTACAGAACAGTGTGTACAGAATGATTTCACCTTGTAAGAATTTCCGTGATTGTTAACATATCTGGATTCCTCTTCTGGGTTTTGGAATCACAGAGGACTTATTTCCTTTGGAGTGCTTTTCTTTATGTTCCAACTTGTCTTTGGGGAGTGTTTGCTATTTTGTAATCAGGAAAAGCATTTCATTAAAAAGAATCATCTAAAAAAAAAGATGACGGAAGTGTCTGCAAAGTTGGTACGAACTAGAAGAAACAGAAGAAAGACTAATTCTGGAAGCCCATTCTTTGGATGTGCTGCTTCCTTCTACTTTCCTGCACTCCCCTCCCATGCCTTTTGGGTAGTGGAGAGAAGAGTACTTTTAGCAGCAGAAACAGCTGGGGAATCTTCCATCTGCAAGGCCCCACTAGACCCTGCCACACTACCAAGTAGTAACTAGCAAATGGATTTGGGATCTAAAAATAGGTACCTGGACTGTCTTCAGACAGGAGAACTGCAGTTTGGATGTGGTCCAGATATAAAACAATCATCCTAACTCCTGCGTGTTAGTGTAGAGCTTGCCTTCTATAAATGTCTTAAATATAAGAGCAGTAAAATAAAATACTAATAGATTATATTGTGGTGTGGTATCGAGAAGTCTTAAGACAGTGACAGCTTAAAGGTCCTTCTAAAGCTAGATAGGAAATTGGATTTGGTAACTGTAGATAATTTTTTTAAAGCACTTTGGCTCTTTCTCAGCTATATGTGATACTGGGTTTTCCCCAACAAATGATCAGGCTGTAGAGTAACCAACTGTGCCAATTTTTCTGGGATTGGGACACAGGAATTTTGGTCCTGAGCAAGCCATCTTAGTTATTCTGAGACAGAGGAGGTTCTTGAGACCTGGGACTTATAGTACTAAAACCAAGAAAGTACTGGGTAAGCCTGGATGGGTTGGTCATCCAATCAGATGGGGAGACTTCCAATCCAAGCTCAGGATAGGGATTATAAATCCTGAATGCCAATTTATTAATTTGCAAAGAGTTATAAGTGTGACAAGGAGCGGAAAACTCAAAAGTCCATGTGATCAGCAAGTTTTCTCCCTATATGAAACCGATCTATTAATTTAAAAAGAGGAACGACTATCAGAGACATTGAGATACACAGAGTCCACACCATCAGCAAATTCTCTCCTGGCGTGAAGTCACTTTATTAATTAGCAAAGAAATTATTGTTAAAGGGACCAGAGTGCCTCAAGTCCTCGTGGTCAGCACATTTTCTGCTTCTGCTCCAACCCTCGTGGAAAGCCAAATCCTGATGAGAAGACTGCTTAGTGAGCATGAAGCGTTGGTTAGAAGGAATGTTTGGAGCCAGCGAACTAGGCTGTCTCTGTTGCCCAAATGCTGGAAGCCTGTGGCCCAGCAGCTCCTCCTGCCCCCAGGACGGCACTGCCCATGCTGTCTCCATGAAGCATCTTGTTTTCTAGGCTTTCATTCCTGATCAGCTTCCTTAAGCCTGGCCCATTCTCTAGATGTGCTACACCTTCAAATAGGTAGCTCCACTACCGTAGGAGCCATTTTGTCTTTGTTACACCTATTTGTTCTTATTCATTTATTATTTGTGATTTACAGATTCCTTTTATGCCAAATTTTAAGCCACCAGTAGACACTTCCCCAAATCCCTCAATAATTTTTATCAGTTACCATTGCTATGTAGGGCAATGGTTAAACACAGACTTAGAAGTCAGAAAAACTTACCATCCATAACCACTGAGAATTTGAGCAAGTAGCTCTTCCTCTCTGAGCCTCAGTTTCCCACATTTGTAGTAGGGGAACCTTCCAAATTCAATTGTGTCAAGGATTAAATGATAGCAAACATATAAAGGGGCTAGCATAGTCTTTTAGCCAAAGTAGGCACTTAATAGATGATAGCAAATAATAATACAAAGTGCTGTCATTTTCTGTTAAAATTTTGAATTATTGATATTTTACAACCTAGAAAAATGAAGGTTAATGATCCAGGAGCCTCAATAATTAACTTTAGATATAAATGCAAACATTCTATAATATTTTAGTGCTATTGATTTGTTATAGTCAAAAGAAGCACATGATTGAATTATATAAACATGTTAAGAAAATGCTGAAACAGAGCAAGATGAAGAAGGTATTGCAATGAAAAAGAATAATGAAGCCATAATTTGTCTTGGCTCTTCTCCTTCCCCCCTGGCCAGCCCTCCTCAGCATCCTTTGCTTGTTCCTCCTCCCTTCCCTGGCATCTGAATGTTGGACTACCTCCAACCTATCTCCTGATTTCTCCATTCTACAACTTGCTTGGGCCACAAGTCTTGAGAGAGGGCCTAATATGAGTGTTCACAGCCTGGATCTAGGAAACTCTAACCCTGTTCTAAACTCCAGGGCTACCCGAGCATGATCTCCCCATTATCTCATTAAATCTTCCAAATGACTCAATTCCATGGGGTCTTACCGCCATTTTGCAGATGAAACGATGACAGCTTAGTAGAATGGCAGCTTCAGCCAACGTGGACAGCCAAGAAAATCAATGAGAAAAAGGTACCCACAGTCAGATCTTAAGGGTTAACTCATTGGAGATGCCAACCTCCAATGAGGTAATAATGTTTTTTGCATTTTTTTTTTTACATTTACTGTATGCCAGCTGTTGTCCAAATCATTGTATCAGCATTATCTTTCTTACACCCCCCGAAACTCTGAAGTGATTGGCATAATGATTTCCATCCCCATTTTACAGATCAGGGAACTGAGGCTTATGGACAGTAACTGGCTCAGTGCCTCACAGCTATTAAGTGGCAGAACTGGGATGTGTCTTCAGGGCAGTGTGACTTCAGACATAAGTCTCTCAAGGGGTATGCCACATTCTCACACGGCGGAGTTCAGAATCTGGTAAACGTAGATGGAGCAAGCCAAATGAGCGGTGGAATTCACACGTTCATTGCTGCTTTTTGTATCAGTGCTTGACAATCCTTGTGACTCACCCATGAGTCTTTGCCATCACTTGAACAGAGGTGGCCTCCGTGGTCTTTGTCTTTAATGCCATTATCTTGAATATGCCTGTAACCTTGCAAGAGGGAGTAAGCAGGCAGTTGTGATGGGAGGGTTGGAATATTTTACATCCTGTCACTTCACTGTTCTCTTTGAAGACTGCAAGCTCATTAAGTGCAAGGTCTTTATCCGTCTTTCTCCCCCTAATTTCAGCCTAATCCCTCTTGTTCTTCAATTTCTGCCCGATATCCAAATTTTCCAAAGGAAATGAACATTTTGCATCATGAAACATGATCGCCACCCTCTGGCAAGAACATTTTCATGGCAAGGATTTATAAGATATAGGGTTGGGGGCAAAAAAGTCCATTTATCTTGATCCCTAGTTCAGTATGTAGGCACCCAAGTGTAAGGAGCATTGCCTGCTTCAATTTACGGGGGTACACAGAATCTCAGATGCATATTCTTAAATTACCCTGAAAAACATCAAACAGAATGCTTTCAGAATTGCTCATCTTGTTGAATTATTTGTACCAGTTGCAAGGTTTCTAACACTGACCTAATGCACATGTGTGGCTCTCAAACCGAACTGTGAAGCTGAAGGTGTATTTCAGATCTCTGATTAATCATACAAGGTATTAATGTGATCACATCATTTTGGTTACACGATTATTTTCATTTTAAGAAACACCTATAGAGTAATACTCCAGGCATTATTTTATGTGTTTTACAAAATTAGCACATTTTATCCATGTAACAGCCCTCTAGGGTAGAGACCATTATTATCATCCTTATTTTGAAGTCACCTGCCTAAGGCTCCCTATGTAGAAAACAGCAGAGCCAGAATTCAAACCCAGGAAGTCTAGTCCAGACCCTGTGCTCGAAACCATTAAACCGTGATACTCCTCAGAAACACTAACACTGCTTTCTGTGGCCTTGCTCACCAACCACCCTTTCCTGGCTTTGGAACATCCCCATCCTTAACGGCTCTCCCTAAACACCCACTCTGACCACCCTATTCAATGACAGCACTGGTCAGCATTGACAGGACGTGACCCAAGCATCTCCTAAGACCCCAAATTGACCATCCTGGGAGCAGTTCTAGGAGCAGTTCTTGACAGACATGAGGAGTTATCTTTTAGGGAAAAACAAAGCCTTCGAGTTAAATTTTGATTCCTGTCTTTAATCTTGAGATACTAGTGGAAGTTGGCAATCACTGTGATTTCCAGCTAAGTGAAGAAAAAGAAAGGAAAGGAGAAAATTTGGGCTGGTGGCACTTGTACAATCTCCCCTTTATTCAAAGGAACTTGGTGCTTCTCTAGATTAAAAGAAAAAAAGTGTTTTCACCTAAAATATCACACTCTAGCTGCTCTGGAATCCTCTTGCTTCTTGGCTTGGTTATCAGGAAATTCTGCTCTTTCAGCAACCAATCTCAGCTTTCTCGGCTTCTGAAAAACTGTAAAATCATTAACTGTCCTTTCAAAATGTATTATTGGAAATGCATGTGGTCCCCATCCCTAGAGCTCTAAATATTTTGACATGAACAACTGTAACTTTGATACTGACAATTTGAGGATGTTGAAAATGATGACCGAACTTTGAGGTGTCTTCTAGCTGTAAACAGCAATGAATACATAAATTTGGATTAAATAATAACAAAAACATATTGAAATTTCCCTTTGTCTTCCTTTGTTCTTAAAGAATAGGCTAACATATTGATTTTATTTCATGACTTACACGGAAATGAGAGTTTCACTGTTGACATTTTTATGATCTTTAGTTTCCATTCTTTTTAATAGCCTTGGTGCAGTATTAAAAAAGTATCTTGGTCATAAAAGCAGCTTTAGAAGAAGTTGTTTTAGAAAATCAAATATTACTTCAGAAAGTAATCCACTTTCTCAGAAGAAGGCCTTGGTAGTAATTGGTTCAGGTAGGTAAATGTTGGTGGGACTGGATGAAGATGAGAAACCCAAGAGGACAGTTGACTTTTAATTACTTTGGAGGGAATGACCAAACTATTTATACTTATCCCTGAGAGGCTGTTAATCAGGGGCTAAGGGAAGGCTTTGGAAACCCAAATAAAAAGCTCCAGCTCAGCAGAGGACTTGCCATAGAGAGTAGTATGTGAATCAGAATCAGTTAGGTTATGCTGCTGTAATAAGCAGTCCCCAAATATCAATGGCTTAAACAAGTTAAACAGGCTTTCTAATTGTTCATGCTCCATTTTCCAACATGAGTTAGAAGGGGATTCTGCTCTATGTAATCATGCCCCTTGCTGTCATGACAGCACCATCTTAACCTGATGCTTCTAGCTTCTCCATGGCAAAGAAGGAGAACATCCAGGATTTTGCACACACAAGGAAATGCTGGAGTTTAGAAATGATGCATATCACTCCTTACTGCATTCCATTGATTATAACTTATGATATGGCCCCATCCACCTGCAAATGAACCAGAAAGTATAATTCCCTGCATACTCAGAAGAGAGGAGATAAGGCTATGCATGAGCATTAGAATTCTCCAGCACAAGTAGGCAGTGTGGACTGAATGTTTGGTCTGTGCCAGGCAATATGCTACCACCTCTACAAGTGAAATGCTGTTTAGTACCCATACATCCCTGTAAGGTGGGTGCCTTTATGATCCCTTTTTCTCAGGGGAGGAGATGGGGAACCAAGGAGGTTAGATAATTTGCCCAAAGATGTTCCCCTACCTATTAAATGGTAGAGCCAAGTTGTGAACCCGAGCTACTGACTTCTTCTCTGAAGCTCCGTCAACCCAACCCTTGACTAAAGCAGCAGACCATTTGCCTTCTGAGGGGGAGGGAGCATCCCGCCAATGCTGCTATATTAGCAGACGTGCATCAGTGAGTGGGGGAGGCATGCTTCTGCCCTCTCCCATGCCATAGTAACAATTCATGAAGCACTTTTGCAAGTACAAGCATGTTTGGAGTGAATAGGCATTGTTGCAAGTTATAAACATAGAAAAGTAATTTTAATGTGAGAAGAATTTATGGGAAAAATTTAAACATGTGAACTGAACACACCTATTTAGAAACATATTGTATATGGATGCATATATATATAATCAATTTGAGAGCTTGAAACATGAGAGAACTCTGAAATAATTTATATGCATCATATGTGTGGATTTTATATATTTAATATATGCTATGCATCAGTTAAAAATTAAATACATAGGGATTGAGTCAATCTATTTATCAAGTATATGTCTATCTATGCATCCATTTGTCTAACCCAGTGTCCAATAGAAATAAAATTTGAACCACACATGCAATTTTAAATTTTATGGTATCAGCATTTAAAAAATTCAAAAAAACCATACGAAATTAATATTATAGTTTATTTAACCCAATATATGCAAATGTTATCATTGCAACATGTAATCAACATAGAAATTATTAATGAGTTATTCTACAACCTTTTTTATACTTAATTCTTTATATTTTAGAATTTGATTTTATGCAATTTTGAATCTCTAAATTTGTCTTTCACTATTTCTATGCTACCTTCAGTCACTAGTTCTTCAAATATTTTTTTGCCTCAGTCTCTGGGACAAAAATGACCCATATTAGACCTTTTGATATTGTATCACAGGTCCCTCAAAAGGCTTGTTCATGTTTTGTTTTGTTCTGTTTTTTTAATTTGTTTCTCTTTCCTTTATATCGGATAATTTCTATTGATTTACTTTCAGTTGGAGTGACTTTCTTCTGTCATATTCATTTTGTTGTTAAGACCAACTAATGGCTATTTTAATTTTTGTATTTTATTTTTCAGTTCTAGAATTTCCATTTGGTTCATTTTTGTTGTTTCTATTTCTTTGCTGAAATTTCCTATCATTTCGTCATCATAAGCATCTTTTCCTTTATGTCCTTGCTCTTATTATAATGGGCTGCTTTAAAGTCATTGATTGCTAATTCTGACTTCTTGGGGTCTGTCTCCATTGATTGCCTTTTCTTTTGAGATGGGGCACATTTTCCTATTGTTTTTCTTTTTAATGCCGTGTAAATCTTTGATTGAAATGAACGTTATAAAAATGTTGTCAAAAATCTGGGTTCTGATCTGTTCCTCAAAAGAGCATTTTGCTTGTTTGTTTGTTTCGAATTTTAGCTTGGAGAGACTCAAATTTGCACTCTTTATCTTGCCTTTGGTGACTGGCAGCTCACACAGAGGCCTGGAGTCTGCCCCTGGGTGCATGGCTCAGGGGTCAGTGTCAGAAGAGTTTCCGACAGTTTATGCACAGAAGTTGGGGCTCCCCCTCTCTGAGGCTCTCTCTCTGTTTTTTCCCCATTTACTTTCCATTGGCTATTGTTGTCCTGAAACTGTCCTCCACTCTGTGAGCCACTAAGACTGCGGGTTTTCCAACAGAGTTGTTGCTGCAACTGGCACTGACTGGTCCCACCTTCAGGCTGAGAGCCACAAAAATGGGAAATTCACCCAATGCTATTTAGTTTCCTTCTTCCGAGTGTTCACCCCTCTCTTGTTTCTTCCTGATATTGTTGATTCTCATGTCCTTCAGGTAGTTGCTCCTTATTTTATAGCTGTTATTTACGGGAGGATTGGTCAAATAGGAACTGCCATCATTTCCAATGGTTTCAGAATATTCCATTGTAAGAGCGTACCATCATCATTCAACTTGTCTGATGGTTATTTATGTTATTTTCAGTGTTTTCTGTTATAAATGGTAACTTTGGCTTTGACATCAGATCAACCTCACTCTGCCTTGGAACTGAAGTAAGGGATAATTACTTTTAGCTACACAGTTTGCTCATCCATAAAATGGGATAATAATAATACAATAAAATGTGCTTTAATGAGGTATAAATGGGGATAATTGTCCACTAAATGCAAAGAATAATTTAATGAACCAATACAATTAAAACACCTAGCACTACTGTGACACCTAATAAATTCAAATCAGATACTAGTTTGTTCTTTCGTTGTACAAGTTATCATCATTCCTCTCCCATAATTATTTAAAAAGATGGAAGAACAAATAAAAAGGGAGGCTACACATTCACATACATGTCATTTATCATTAAATTGTTTTTGAGAATATGATTTTAGTTGTGGTCTGATATTCTACCAAAAATAAGGCTTTTTTTTTTTTTTTTTTTTTTTTTTAAGTTTTACCACTCTCCTTGGCTGATCCATGGTTTCTGGAAAAATAGAAAGTTACATATCTATTTTGTAAATTTCTCTGGGACAAAATCCTACAAAACAACCTTATTTCTAATTGTAGCCTAGTACTTACTACATAATGTCAACCAGATAAAGTTAAGTAGCACCTTTCAGAAGCTAGAATGCTCATTAAAAGTACTTTCATGTATAGATTAATAAAAATGACATATCTGCCTCTTCCCTTTTTAAGGAAATTGAAATGCTGCATCAACTTATTTCATTAAGGTCCCCACGGCAATCCTGTGGCATGGGTGAAGGTCAAGGAGGCTCTGCCTTTTGCAGAGTGGAGTAGCGCGTGTCATGATGATAAAATGATCTCCCTAGGATCATCCCCAGTGAAGAAGCCCTTTAACTCATACCCTAGGTTTTGCCATCCTGGAGATGGTTGAGGGTGACCAAGAGTCTTGGATCGAGGACAATAACCAGCTGCTTGGCCCTGATTAGCTGAGGCTGGGAATCCAAACCCAGGAAAATGTAGATGCCTGTGTGCAAGTGTGGAGAGAAAATTCAGTTCCCCTTCCCCTCATTCCCATGCCACGTATTTTTTTGAGTGACTACATGAATGGAAGTAGGGCTTCAACTACGTCTCCTTTTCCTGCACCCACCTGCCCGTTCTGTGTGCCAGATGCTCCACCAAGCACTTTGCATGCAATTTGACTATCTCATTCAACCCTTGTGACTAATCTGTGAGAATCTCTATTGCTAGACATATTTTTTTTTTATCATCATTTTATTGAGATATATTCACATACCACGCAGTCATACAAAACAAATTGTACTTTCGATTGTTTACAGTACCATTACATAGTTGTACATTCATCACCTAAATCAATCCCTGACACCTTCATTAGCACACACACAAAAATAACAAGAATAATAATTAGAGTGAAAAAGAGCAATTGAAGTAAAAAAGAACACTGGGTACCTTTGTCTGTTTGTTTGCTTCCCCTACTTTTCTACACATCCATCCATAAACTAGACAAAGTGGAGTTTGGTCCTTATGGCATTCCCAATCCCACTGTCACCCCTCATAAGCTACATTTTTATACAACTGTCTTCGAGATTCATGGGTTCTGGGTTGTAGTTTAATAGTTTCAGGTATCCACCACCAGCTACCCCAATTCTTTAGAACCTAAAAAAGGTTGTCTAAAGTGTGCGTAAGAGTGCCCACCAGAGTGATCTCTCGGCTCGTTTTGGAATCTCTCTGCCACTGAAGCTTATTTCATTTCCTTTCACATCCCCCTTTTGGTCAAGAAGATGTTCTCCGTCCCACGATGCCAGGTCTACATTCCTCCCCGGGAGTCATATTCCACGTTGCCAGGGAGATTCACTCCCCTGTGTGTCTGATCCCACGTAGGGGGGAGGGCAGTGATTTCACCTTTCAAGTTGGCTTAGCCAGAGAGACAGGGCCACATCTGAGCAACGAAGAGGCATTCGGGAGGAGGCTCTTAGGCACAAATACAGGGAGGCCTAGCCTCTCCTTTGCAGCAACCATGCTAGACATATTTTAAAGATGAGATACCTAAGATTCAGAGACTTTAAGTAACCTAGAGTCCATGGCTAATATATCAGCTGGGAGTATTGGGCTAATAAAAGGAAAATCTGCTTGTGCCATGCATGGTCTTACATGGTGACAAGTGTATCCCTCAGAATATCAAAGCAGAGATGGGGGAGATTTTTTTCTAACCCACAAAGGACATTATCATGTGACTGCATTGGGAACCTTGGCAGGAAGTTCGTGAATTATGTTGCAGTATCTATTAGTAAAGAATGGTCTTTGAAGTCAGATAGAGTTCTGTAAGTAATTAGAGTCAAATTAAACTAATCATTTAATTAGTGTTTATCGAGCACCTACTATGTTTCAACCAGAGTAATAGGCCTGGGGGATGCACTGGTGAATGAGACAGATATGGTTTCTTTCCAAGGACCTAAGAGTAAAGAAGAGAAGACAGATGTGCTAAAGGGGAGTGACAGGGTGCTTGGGGCATATAGCAGGGCCTTGTAAACTAGTCCAAGGATGATACTTTTTGAGTTTAGAGAAAAAGAGGAGAGCATGCTTGTTAAAGAAACAGACAGTACTAATTAATGCAGGAGATGAAAATTTTCCAGATTCAGAAAGATCTCAATAAGCAAGAGCAATGGGCTAAAGCCAAGAAGATGAAATTTCAGTTCTAAAATTAGAATGTACAAGGAGGTACAGACTCAAGAGATTTGGCATAAGAACAACCCATGTGGAAACAACCAGAAAATGTTCTGCAACCACAGGGTCAATATTAATTAGCAAGAATGCAATGCTGCTGTTTTACAAGCAAAAAGGAATTCACACATCTGTTTTACAAGGCATGCAAAAGGGAAAAAAGTGTTTTACATTTGGTTCCCAGTCAGTATGTTTTGAATGGTGTCTTCCCTTTCAACAGTATTCTGGTGAGATTTTTTTTTTTTTTTTTTTTTTAATGGGGAGGATAGGTAATAAGTTTGGGAGCAATTAACTTGATCCTTAATCAGAATGACTCCGAACTACAACAGAAGCTGAAATGCTTTCATGCTCTCTAAATGCCTTTACTAAATATATAGTACTTGGATATTTATAAGAGTTCAGACACTCCTGTAACAGAAGTAGTAATGATAACATGTCAGTATGGGGTGCACAGTTTTAAATACAGTATCTTACTTGACTCTCAGAATAACCTTGTGAGAACAGCCCAACAGGTATTTGTATGTCTATTCACTGGATGCCCCACTTATTTCAAAAAAGCATTAGGACAAATTATACAACTCCACACTGAACAGGATAAATAAGAATGTGATGAAATTAGGAAGAGGGGCTGATAAGAACATGCAAGCTAAGAAGAAAGCAGGAGCAAGACAAATGCCCACATTTCTCACCTCTGCTGTCTCACACACTCATGGGAAAAGGAATGAGATTGCCATCCCCAAGTTGTGGATGTAGACGTTGACATTGGAGAAATTACTGACATCCCCAGAATCTCAGCGCTTGTGAGTAGCAGCACCCAAACCGCATCACCCACACTGAAATTCCGTGCCCTCTCTACTTGTTGCAGGCTGTCTCACAGTAATTTGAAAAATGAAAGTGTTATTGGAAAAGATGCCAAATCAAAGAGAAACTTGCTAGAACTAAAACTGGAAACTTCTTTTCACTGTGAGCCTTGAGATGTGAAGTGAAGGAATTTCTACTCCCTTCCTTAACCCTAACAGCTCACTAGTTGTTTAAGCTGCTGTTCCAGTTTGCTAAAGCAGCCATCGTGCAAAATACCAGAAATAGATTGGCTTCTATAAAGGGGATTATTAGTTACAAATTTACAGTTCTAAGGCCATAAGTATGCAAGCTAAAGGCATCAACAAGAGGTTACCTTCACGGAAAAAAGGCTGATGGCATCCGGAACACCTCTGTCAGCTGAGAAGGCACGTGGCTGGCGTCTGCTGGTCCCTTACTCCTGGGTTGTGTTTGATAATCGCTTTCTCCAAAATACCTCTGGGCTTCTGTCTTTCTTTGCTTCTCTCTCTCTCAGCCTCTGTGTCCTTACTTCTTTCTCCTAGGGTGTTTCTCTCTAGGCATCTTGGGAGTCCTCTCTTAGCTTCTCTGGGGCAAACTCTGGGCTTCTTCTCTTCACTTAGCATCTCCAAATGTCCTTCTGTCTTCATCTCCCAGTGTCTCCAAGCATCTAGGTCTGTGCGGGCTCTCAGCTCTCTTGAGGACTCCAGTGATCTAATTAAGACCTACCCTGAATGAGTGGGGTCACATGTCCACAGAAATAATCTAATTAAAAGGTCCCACCCACAATAAGTCTGCATCCACAAGACTGGATTAAAAGAACATGGCCTTTCCTGGGGTACAGAACAGTTTCAAACTGGCACAGGTGCCTAATATTTATCATACGATTGGGGAGCTAAATATAATGAAGGACATTAGCTATTATAACACTCTTCATACGATGAAGGAAGGACATTAGCTATTAAAACACTCTTCTGCTTCTCTCAAGTTATATTATTTAAGTTGAGTTATCAGTATTAAATCATCAAGAAAGATGGCTCCAGGTAAGTCTCACCATCTAATCAACAAATCCTTACCAAGTGCAGCTCTTTGGAGAACAAAAATTTACAGTGAGTTTAGCATGCTGCTGTAGATCCCTCATAATTTTTATGATGCTTTGTCGCTGTTGCAGCTGCCAGGAGAGGCTGTCCTAAAATCCTAATGTGACAAAAATCAATTTTCAGATGTAAATCCAGGTGCCATAGGTGACGTTTTTCACACCTGATAAATTGCTTGTCTCTGGTTTTGAAGTAATGATCACATAAACAAAAGACTGGAACCAAATTATTGTATTATCAGCTGGGGGAAATTTATGTGGCTGGGGCAAATTTAGGAAGGAACAGTGGAGAGAAGGATCTGTGACTTTGAAAATTTTGCTTTGATGAGGAATATCAGTAGTCTGTGTTTGCTTCTTGTTGCTTTTTTCATTTTCACATTTATCCAGAAGTAGTCAGTTTCCCTCTGGGGTTTAGGTTTCTGTATAGCTGGATAACCGTGTGAACTCATGTTCTCAATGCATCTTTGTGGAGGACACTCTTCACAGTCCTTTAGAAAGCAGTGACTTTTCAACTTTCAAGATTGTGGAAAATATATCCATTCATCCAGCAAACACTGAGCTTGTATTAGTTAGGGATGCATTGGGCTGCAAACAACCAACAACCTGACTAAGAAGGGCTTAAAAAAATAGAGGTTGCTTTTTTCTTGCTTAGTAGGAAGTCCAAGGGTGGGTGCTTATTGGGGTTGATTAGCTGCTCAACAAGGTCTTTGGAATCCTAGGTTACTCTGCTATTACTTCCCACCATCCTGTTTGCTGGCTTTAACCCTCATACTTGTGCCCTCATGGTTGCAAGATAGCTGCTGTATCTCCAGTTATCATGTCAGCATGGCAGGGCTAGGGAAGAAAGAAGCACCAAACCCCTTCCTTTGCAGGAAGGAGAATTTTCCTGGAAACCAGCGGAAGTCTACTTATTTCTCATAGGCCTGGTCAGACAGCTACTGCCAACCACAAGGGAGGCTAGAAGAGTAGGCATTTGGCTGACCCATCATGCTCCAAATAAAATCTAAGTTATATAGCAAGGAAGAGTGGAGAAATAAATGTTAGAGAGGCAACCAAGCACATCACTGTAGATTCTCTTGATCAAAGACAAACATTTGGGAAGCACGACTTTACTTCCTTCTTACAGGACTTCTCAGAGCTCTTCACGGAAGGGTTCACTATTATATTCAGCATTTTGACAAAGTAAACATAGAATTCTTATTTTTTTCCTTAGACTATCTACTACCTCAGAAGTGTTCTGAGTGACATTGTGAAAGGCTTCATTATACCCAACTCACACCCTCTGTTGGTGAGTTAAATGCATTTGTCTCAAACCAGTGCAGCCTCCCACACCTAAGTAAGGCGAGTGTCTGGATATTTTAATTGACAACAAATCAAGGCACTGGGACCTTTACATATGCCTCATGATAGGCAGATGGTAGCCCAAATGCCAAGTAATTAAGAAAATACCAAACATAGACACCAGACCACTGGTGTTAGACTTAAGGCAAAATAAAGAAATTAATTTTCTCAGACATACCCTTGAGCCTGCAAAAAAGTTAACACAGTTCCCTAAGCACACTCAATAAAATCTTAGCCTAGATAATATGAACTGTTAGTGCTTAAGAGCTGCCAGACCTGGTTTCAAATTCCAGCTCTGCTGCTTACAAGGTGTGTGACCCTGGGCAAGACGCTCTGAGCCTTGGTTTCCTAACCTGAAATACGTGGACAGTTCCTGCCTGCTGAAACTATGATGAATGCTCCCGGGAAAGTGGTTGCAAATTGTTCAGTGAAATACACGGGGGCTGTTTACAGCTCAGATCCTTTGTTAAGGGTTGAGCCAAGCTGAATCCCTACTTTTAAGTCCAAATTGGGTTTCCCATTCCTTAAGGTCTTTTATAGCTTTAACTTCTAACTTTCAAAGCATGATATTTGACTGCTGTTTTGACCTTGGCGTTTGAACCTATGCTTTGAACTCAGGTGTGGTCTCTTTGCCTTTCTCGTATTCTTTGCTTCAAGAAATACAAACCATCAGTTTTTATTCCAACTCAAAATATTCCTGTTAGGAATAATACACACAAAATAAAACAGGTGGCGACTAAAACTGCATGGTAAAATTTGCCGTAGGAGAGAATTTGAAGGATCAACTGTTGCTAGCATTATGGAAAAAACAAAATATCTTATGAAAAATTAGATTTTGTAGAAGGAATGAAGAAAAAATGAAATGACAATGGCCAAACTGTACTGAGGAAATTTTATTATTGACTAGAAATTCGTACAAATATCAAAACTTCTGGTCAAAAATATAGAATTGCAAAATTGACTTGGTAAAATAAAGCCACAAGAGAAAACTCACAAGTCAGAAGTAGTCATGGTAAAATTTAATTTGGCAAAAATCTCTCAATGAATCAAATAGTTGGCATAAAATTTATGTGCAGCACAATTAATACTGATTAAAATAATTTCAGCAAAATAAAAGTGATTTTTTTCTTAAACGTTAAGATGCTGAATGATGCTGCATAGAAAACTGATCAATGGCCTAATCTGACTTAATAGAGTTTGCTTTGAGCAATATTTCTGGTTGGAAATTTTTGATAAGATTCTAATTCATTTCAGTTGTATTGAAATATATATAAAGGCTAGCAAGGTCAAAGTGATGCGATTAAAACATCCTATCCATATTATAAGTATGCTGCTTAACATGGTACTCACAACCTATCAAGCCTAAGTTATTTCAGGCACACCTCGTTTTACTGCATTTTGCTTTATTGCACTTCTCAGATACCACATACTTTTTAAACAAATTGAAGGTTTGTGGCAACCTTGTGTCAAGCAAGTCTATTGGTGCCATTTTTCCAACAGCACGTGTTCACTTTGTGTCTGTGTCACATTTTAGTTACAGTATGTACATTTTTTTTAGATTCTTTTGCATCCTTAGTAGACTACAGTATAGTGCAAATACAACTCTAATATGCACTAAGAAATCAAAAAATTATGTGACTCATTTTATTGTGATATTTGCTTTGTCACTATATTCTGGAACTGAACCAGCAGTATCTTTGAGGTATACCTGTATTTATTAATGTTCTTATGGTTTTATTGAAATTTTACCCAAAGAAAATTTTTTCAAGCATTTAAGTTCATTTATTATTGAATACAACATTGGCGCTAATTCCAGATGTCTTATCTATCCAATGAGGGATGCCCTGTAGAAGGCTCCCATAATTTTAATGAGAGGAGTAGGAGAAGGAAGCAGCATGGTCATGACCCTTCACCAAGCAGTTGCTTTGGAACAGACCGCATGCTTGAGAAGACCTTCATTAAATAGTTAGCTCCCAGCTCCTTTCTTGCACTTGGGTAAATGGAAGTATTTAGACAGTACCTGCTGTTCAGCCTTTGCCTTAATTCAGATGTATGCTCCCCATTCGGCTTGTAACAGCAAGACCTTTCTGTATTAGTCAGGATTCTCCAGAGAAATGGAACTGACAGGATGTACATGAATGTAAATATGAGATTTATTATAAGAATTGGCTCATGTGACTGTGGGTATTGCCAGGTCCAAATTCCATAGGGCAGGCTGCACGTTGGGAACTCAGATGAAGGTTTCGATGAATTCCTCAGGATAAGCTGGTTGGCTGAAGTAGAAATAGAAATTCTTCCTTCTGACTACTGAAATCATCAATTCTTTCTTAAAGGCCTTCAACTGATAGGATGAGACTTTGCTCATTGCTGAAGGCCATCCTCTTTGTTGATTGTAGATAAAGTCACCCATAGATACAATCAACTGCCTAATGATTGAAATCCAAAAATACACTCACAGTAACAATCTGGTCAATGCGTGCTTGACCAAACAACTGAGCACCATAACCTAACCAAGTTGACACATGAACTTAACCATCACACCTTCTTAGTTCCTATGTCTTTAGCTTGTGTTAACACATTGTGGGTTCAACTATGACATTATTTCCTTACGCTGAGGGTGTCTTGTTACTTTCATGGGTTTTGCGCTTCTCTGCTGCCTAATAAGGTTTATAACTCACAGAGCTATGACTTTAAATGTCAGGATTGTCATCATAACAATGGAGCAAAAAGCAGTCTGTTGACATTCTTTGGACGCATTTCTCAGTATTCCTTTTTGCCTTTAACATCTTCGTGTTTCCGGGTAACACTGCTCACTGAAGCACATCACAAAGCCCATGGTTTCAGTGGAAGCATCCTGGCCTAGGATCAATGGCTCTCACGTCCAAAAGAAATTTCTGATACAACCTTGGCAAACTGGTTTACTTATCTGAGCCTGGGTCACTCATATAATAAAGTAATGTTATTATGTCCTGCCTCACAGGACTGTTGTCAAACTAAAGTGGTTAAATGCCCTGTATAGTCAGAACTTCTCCAAAGAAGTGTGGCCCTTTACATGGTTCTTTATGAGTAAAGCTATCTGTATGACTCACCTGATAGTTTAAAGTTTTATAGATTTAAAAAAAAATAATTCAAGCAAGTAAATGAGTTCTATGGCATGTTTCTTGCCAGCACTGAGAAGCTGGTGGGTCTACTCTATGTAGCAGTTTAGAGAAGGGATCATCAAACTACATCCCATGGACCAAATATGGCCCACTGCCTGCTTTTATACATAAAGTTTTATTGGAGCACAACCACATCTGTTTACTGATATACTGTTATTGGCTGCTTTGATACAAGGGCAGAGTTGAAAAGTTAGAACAGACACCATATGGCTTTCAAAGCCTAAAATATTTACTATCTGGTCCTTTGCATACAAACTTGCTAACCCATGGATTAAAGTTTTATGAATAGTTTCCATATCTAAATGTCCAGATCCAGATCTATATATATATATATATATAAAGTTAAACAATAGTTTCCATATCTAAATGTCCAGATCCAGATATATATATATATAAAGTTAAACATCATAGCAGTCTGTAAGGTGGGTATAATTACTGTATATCATCCTCATTTTGCAGATGTGTAAGCTGAGGTTCACAGCTGGTAAAAGCAGAGCCAAGGATCATTCCCAGACACTGACACCACATGCCACATTTGCTCATTTGTTCATAGCCTTCCAGTCCTTCAAAAATGTGTTTTCCATTGCTTAATTAATGTCATGGCCATATCGTGTAATCATCACTCAATAAGCACCTGCTGTGTGTCAGGCACTGTCCTGTTCACTGGGTACAGCAGGGAACAGAAGACTCCCTTCCGTCCTAGAGCTTACGTTCTAGTTTTTCATGCACATGACACACAGGTGTCAGGAACCTGGATCACACTCACCCACTCCATTAGTTCTGTTCACCAGGTGTGTCTGTACTTTGTTCCTGCCCTGGAGGTGAGAGGGTGGCAGGTGGGGGAGTCAGAGTTTAGTAGATTGCCTTTAGAGGACAGGGTTGCTTTCGAGAATTTGACGTAGCCTGGAGTTATACTGAAATATGGAATGGTAGCTCATTTACTTCAATCTCATGACTTTGCTTCAAAAGCTGGAAATAGGAGACAGGACCAAAGTAAACAGGCACAAAGTCAAAAGGTTTCAGGAATTTTCTAGACCAGTGCCCCTCACGTCCTAAGGTGCATACGAATCACCATGGATCATGTGAAAATGCCGACACTGATTTAGGAAGTCCGAGGTGGGGCCTAGGATTCTGCATGTCTAGCAAGTTCCCCGTTAAGGCTGCAAGATCACACTCTCAGTAGCAGAGCACCTCATCACTCTAACATCCCTCAAATTAGATGCTAGAAGCCTGGAGTGTGGGCTGGTTCTCAACTTGAAAGGCCGTGAGCTGGATGGGCACATTGAAGCAGTGACTTAAACTGTCATAACCCCATGCAGACTTGAACCTTCACCTGGAGGTCACCCTCGCCCCACAAAAGGCTGCAGCCCCTTCCTACCCCATTTCCCAGGGCCCTCTTCTCTCTCACTAGCCCTTCCCTTTCCTTAATTTTCCAGGCATCTCCTGGCCCCCAGCCGAGCCAGTAGCAGGTTCTGTGGTGCAGGACGCGCAGCCCCTTGGTGGAATGACTAAGGCGCATTTTTTCTGTGCTCAAGTTTCAGTGAGGAAAGCAGCAGCCTGGCCCAGCTCAGATTCTTCACTCTCAACAATTCTGTCAGACTGACTCTCAAGTCTTCCCAGCCTGTCGGCTCAGACTGCACAAGCTGGTGATTAAAACTTAGAAAAATAATTAGACCCTTTCTTTTCAAAGAAATTTTGGTTCCCAGACTCAGACTTCAATATTCATTACAACACAGACTAATAAAAACAAATCTGGGAGCATATGCTTTTTAAGCTTTCATGTTGTGAATAGTACAACAGCTTTAACACCATTTTAGAGGGAAAAAAGTCATCCATGATCTCCCCAACGAAACACACTGTGAACATTCCCTTCTATTTCCCATCCAAGAATGTGCATGTTTGGCACACATATAAACATAGTATGTACACAGATTTGTGCTGTAATTTTCCCGCTTATTATACCATGCATGTTTTCTATCTTGCTAGATGATCATCTTTACTATTTTAAAAGACTGCACAATATTTCAAACAATTGGCAGTCCACAGTGGTTGTAATCTCCCTCTCTCTCAGTCTCTCTCTCTCTCCTTCTCCCTCTCTCTGTTTTCCCTCTTCCTAACCCCTTCTCCTCCTATCAGAAAAACAAAACAAAACAAACAAAAAAAAAGACAATGCCCCAAGCACATTTGATAACTGTTTACCTTAAGTTGAATTATTCCCTCTTAAGGCAAATTCTCAACCCATAGTAGGAGGGATCATATTTTCCCTATCAATAGAATTTGAGAAGCCCAAGTTAAATCAATATGGGTGTTGTCATTCTCCATGGAAATTTCAAAGGATGACTCCCTAAGATCATTTTATGTCTACCAGGCAAGTTAGATAATTGTCTTATTAATTCCAGTCCCTGGCAACCACATTCGTTCTTGGGGGGCGTTGAAATGAGTCTTAACTGGAGGCTAAGTCAACTCAAATCAGGTCCAAATGCTTATTTCAGCCTCTAAGTAATGGCTTGTCTTATACAAGTTACTTTCCATTTCTACATTTTTGTAAATACACAGTTTAGATATTAATCCTTTACTACGTAAGATTATTTTGAAGAATCAATTTACTAGGATATTGGTTTCTTGAGGGCAAGGATTTTTTTGGCTGATTTGTTTGCTACTCCCCAGCAACCAGAACAGTGCCTGATACATAGTGGGTGTTAAACAATTATTTGTTTTAAGACTCATAAGAAAAAACCACAAATTAAGACCAGAAATGATCTGGAAAAAGGTAAGTGATCTTTACCCCAGAGAATTTAAAGCAGTGGTTCTTAAATCTTTTGGGAATAAATGCATCTCTTACCTTTGTGCAGTTTGCAATATAATTCAACAACTAATTCCATAGGCCCAAAAAATCTAGAAATTTCTCCATGGATACCAAGTGATGCTGTCATAATTACCTCCGGCTTTACAGAGCCCCTAAATTCTAATTTCATTTGACACCATCCTACCAAGTAGAAGTAAGAAACAATCCATAATGCACAATGCAAACCATATTCCCATTAAGTCCCTCTTATGGCCTATCAAAATTGGCATTATTATTCCCATTTGTAAAAGCAAAACTGAGACTCAGAAAGATTCAATGGACTTATCCAAAATGACACAATTAGTAAATGCAGAGCTAGGACCAGAATCTGGTCTTCTAATTCAAGTCTAGTGTGGCAGTTTGAGTTAAATTCCTTCTGTTATCAAAGCATTGATGTGCACAACCTTTGTCTTCTTAGCATTTGATTGATGGTTATTGTTAGTGCAGATAATTTGGGCTCCCTTGTAATGATCAAGACATTTTTGCAAAGCAAGGTCTCACATGATTAGGACAAGGCAGGTGCTAATACCATTCACGACTTCATCTAGAAATTTCTAACTAGAGTTCATTAACTTGTCAGCCCTCATTCCTTTTTTGCAACATACTGAATTAATAGAACAGTGCAAATCGATAGAAGCCTTCGACAGGCTTCATCTGTCTTTCTTTTTTGTTCTTTTCTTTTTTCTTTCTTCTTTTGTTACTAATTTTGTTCTCTGCTACTTTAAAAGTAAAATTACTGTCCCACATATTGGCTGTGCAATTCTGTTTTCACTGTATATTGTGAGTTTTTAGAAATCCTGATGCATCCAGTTTTTCCCAAACACAGGTAGTGCTGCCCCTAAAAGTAGGACACTAACCTCTAGACTCGCTCAGCAAATCTAGACTCTCCTGTGAGTTTGCAAATGTGGTGAAATGTTTTTTCTTACATCTAATATTCTTCAGTCCCTATGTGGGTGGAGATCTGAAATTTTTGCAGAACTCTATTTTTTAGGGAAGTAATGGTAAAAATATTTTGGCCCATGTTTTGTCAAGAAGCTAAATGATTCTCCAAACTCATAGGAAAGACATTGTGGAAGCATCTACTGATGGGAATGTGAGAGTGAGGATGTTTATGACAGTACCTTATTTTTCTTTCCCTCCTTGTCATTGCTCACTTAGTTCTACTGGGAATGTTGGCACTCATTCAACCCCATCTACAAAAAAAATCATAGCACCTTGACAATGCCTGGTGAGATGAATCTCTTACTCTATCTCCTTCCCATCCTCCACTCAGCCTCTGTCTTCTGCAGTACTTCTTAGAATAATTGACCCTGTGACATGGATTTCTCCCATTGGACACATTTATATTTGTCCTGAGGAAACACCATGATTACTTTAATGTGTTG
Source organism: Choloepus didactylus (assembly GCF_015220235.1). Lineage (NCBI taxonomy): Eukaryota > Metazoa > Chordata > Mammalia > Pilosa > Megalonychidae > Choloepus > Choloepus didactylus. The sequence goes on from NC_051328.1 coordinate 38,234,520, forward strand.
ATTTCTTACTAACACTATGGGACTCGGCCAAAGCAAGTGGTCCTTTCCAGACAAACCCTCATTCCTGAATTTGCTTAGACACTTGTAACCTCTACCTAATTCCTAAGGCTTCTGGCTCTGGAATTCTCCCTTCATGGAATCCCCAATCAAGAAGGATAGAGAAGATAAGGGAAGGAATGGCTTCTAAAATTATGAAGTGTGATGATAACTTCCCAAACACTTTCAATATTATATTATGAAATGGTGAAGACCCATAAGAGAGGCAGAAAGAAAATTCAATGAAGGATTAGCCAGAGGGTGATTACTTCTGGAAGGAGGAATTACAGAAAAGTTGCAAGAAGGAGGTGGTCTTTGAGATGACCTTTTAAGAATGTGCAAGATTTGGGGCTGGAGATAGACTTGGTTGTAAGGTCAGAATATTCAGGTTGCCATTAAAGTCTCAGCATATATTAATCAGAAATTAATCCTCACTGCTATAACAAAAAAATTCAAAATTCCAACTACATAGCTCCAAACCAGCTGCAAAAGAAGCTGGAAAACGGAAGAAGCCGATGGACAAGTCCAGCACATCTGGTCTGTGCTACATGTGAAGACCATGAACCCTCTGGGGCCCCAGAGATCCCTGTTGGTTCAGCTGTGGTCTCTGTTCTAAGTGCACCACACTCCAACATCCCCCTCTGCCCACCCCTGCTTCTCTCACTGCCATACGGGTGTTATTCCTGAGAACACTTGCCAAAGTTTACTCCATGCCAACCTCCATCTCAAGACCGTTTCCTGGGTCACCCAGCTATAGCAATGAAGAAGGCAAAGTAGGAACAGAGCAGTCAGAGGGTTGAATTAGAAGCCTTCCTTGAGGTGTGCTACTAACTATTTAAAACTATCTGTTTGGGAAATGGTGGTGGCTGTAGGTGGGGAAAGAGGGCCTGAGAGGTAAGCCCTGATTTCTAGTGTTTTTAGTGCTTGCCAATTACCATGATGTAAATATTCACACCATGGCTGATTTCAAACACCAACGTGACATCACTAAACATAGACTTGAGAAGAGATAATCTTCACTGGCTCCAACTCACCAATGATCCATCTCCAAACTTTAAGTTCAATAATTATGTCCTCTGGGATACCAATGAAGTGGCAGAGTAAGACTGATCCACCCAGGTACAGACAAAAATGTGAGGCATTGTCTCATAATTAATTTAAAACAACAATAAAACTGACTGAAGGTCAGGGTCCTGTTACCCCTTGTATAGGCAATTCTAAGTTTCAGTGATCTGGTATCACCACACTCTGGAGCAGGTCATGCCCACTCCCACCCGCCTGGTGGACACTGATCATGCCCTCTCATGTGCTTCAATAACTCTCTGTTAAAATTTCTAATGTATTTTATCATGAGATATTATATTATTTATCTCCCCCACCAGACTGGGCTCTTCAATGTCACACACTGTGCCTGGGCAATGCAACAGCTGGCCCAAATCCTTGGCTTATGGTAGATGCTCAATACAGGTTCATTGACTTCTTGGTTGAAATCACAGGTACAACCTGGTTAACTGAACAAGAATCATGAATTCATGAGGGTAGAATTCAGAACTTCAGTCCATTAAGCTTTTATTGAACACTGTGTGGTACCCAAGATTCAGTTATTGGCACTGGGGGGGGGGGGAATTAAGTAAGCTCCGCAATTTATCTTCTCATAAATGCAATAGAGAGATATGCAATGAGGAAATAAAGTACCCTGAGAAAGAGAGGGGGATATTGATACCACCTCTAGGGCATCTGTTCAAATTGGCTGGAAGACATAGTATTTTAGCAAAGCTGTAAAGGATGAAATGTTTAAGAGGCAGCAATTAGAGAAAGATATTCCAGGCAGAATTTATAATGCAGTAGAAGAGTGGGCACTTACCTTGTGAGTTAAGTGACTTTAACAGGTCAAGGACACTGGATGAGAGTAATGGTGGGAAAGCATAGAGTTACAGGTGCAACTCCTTAAGGACATCAACCTGCATCTGCAGCTGCTATCAGTGTAGACCAAGCCAATGTGTGGACTCTGTCCTTGTTGAGCTTATCTGAGTTAATCATCATCTCTGAGGAGTTCAGCAGCAAACCATCATGAACTGGAATATGGGTCCATGATTCTCTTAGAGACCGAGATGGGAGGAAACCAAACATTATCCCAGAGAGAAGGCTCAGTTGGGGATCTGCAGCTGGGAATCATTTACTCTGACAATTCCCTGTTCCTGGACCACTTAGCCAACAGCTACTGACATATAAGCTGGAAAGAATCCTCTCTGCACCATAGCTAAAGGACTGATCACAAAAGTGGAAGTGCAATTACAGAAAAATTATCTCTGGGCTGCAACCACATTTCATGATCATTTTATTGCTTTCACAACTCATGATTTCAATTTTCGAGACTGAGAGTCTCTGCTGAAGCCCAATTTAAACCCTTAATATGCAAGCCTGTGCTTTATGGGCATGTGCCAATGCAGAATTAGTCAATTTGGGTTTAATTCTGTTGGACTGACCGTGATTGTGTGCTGGAAGGGAGCCAGCGAGGTTGTATATGTAAATGATGCTGTACTAATCGTATGTGATATTTTCCCTTTTACTTCTGATCAGTGGCAAGAGTAAGTTCAAGACCAGTGTTCAGTTTTCTACTGGAAAATGAATATTTTTATTCCTTGATTTTTAATCTCTCCTTCTGAGTTCTCATTTAAATGGAAGACTGTCCATGCCTTTAAAAGTCAGGGCTGTGCCAAAGCATTTTCCGGGTCTCATAAAAACATCTCCAAACATCAAGATTGAATGTGTCTCTAAAGAATTATTGATATAGACTCAAATCAATGCCAGTCATCACTTGTCATTATTTTCTGTGTGTCTTGGATAGATTGCTTAAACTCACTAAGCCTCAGTTCGGCTCAACAGAAGTTGATATTACCACATAGTGGGGAGACCCAATTGTCTTTGTACTGTTAAAAGAAGCATTAAAACTAACAGAAACATTTGAAACATTTCTGCACAAACATACACAAAGCCCAAGACCTGTTAATGTAATGGGAAAGTACAGTTCTTGGCAATGGAAATAATCTGAATTTGCCTCTAATCTATTACTATCATGGTGTTTCCTCCTAAGTTTTTCCCCTTGTATTCCTCAAAAAGTCTTCAGAGAGCTCAAGATTTGGGGGTTGCAGCCATCTATAATACTGCTTTTCTATTTTTTTTTAAATAGGACATCGCAAGCTGAAAAGTTGATGAATGATGGGAGATATGACAAGTCTAGAAAATAATTAGCTTTCTTAAAATTGCAGCAGAGTTACTAGAGCAAGGTTCCAAGGAGGATCTTACTGGACAGCCAGTGCTACTAATTGCCAGAGATAACTTAGCTACCTTGATGACAACTCCCATGCTTGACTTGGCTGGTTAAGGAAGGCAGAGGAGGTGGCATCTTTGGAATTTAAGTGGAAAGGGCTTTCTAAGTGAGACGAGAGCTCAGGCTCTGAGTAAACTTTGCTCCGCCACTTCCTAGAATTATGTCCTTCAACAAAGTATTTAAGTATCTGTGCCTCAGTTTATTCTTCTGTAGTACGGGTGTATAATTGTACCTACATCACCGAGCTATTGGGAATATTAAAGGAAAAATGTTTGTAGGAACTAGTGCCTAAGGCATAGTAAGTGCTCAGAAAATATCACCTCTCATTATCTAATACTCATTGATTTTCAAATATACTTTCCCTTTTGTAAAAGCCTTGAAAGTTTGAAATGGAGAATTATTTGAAAACAAATGAAATAAAAATTTTTCCTTTCCTGTGGGGAGAGTTAAGAGAATAGCTGGGATGCTGACCTATTTCCCTTGGTCCCTTAATAGATTTTCTGAGCTCTATAATTGAATAGTTGCTGTATTTGTCAATTCTGACTTTGATAAAAGGAGTCTGATTCCTCAGTCTTGAAAGGAAGAATGAGTAGTACATGGCAATTGAATATTTATAACATGCTCTCTCTCCCTTTTTAAGCAGTTGTTGTTTTACCATCCTAACATCAAAACCACTGGGCCTAGGGAAACCTCAGATGTTTGAGAATATCAAATGTGAACTTTGTATTCTCTTTTTCCTGGTATATTTGACACACCTTTGAACCTTCAAAGGCTTCAGTAATCAACAACACGGTGAAACCTGCGGCATTGCGTACATTACTGTGGTGATGCATTTATTAGTGTAAAGTGTGTAGAATGGAAAAGAAGTTGGGGCTGAATGAAAATGTGAGGATCTGTAATCCAACAAAGAGCACAGAACAAAGAGGAGACAGAAATAAAACAGGCTGATGAAAGACACTTTGCTGATTTGGGACTTCACTGAAAAAAGTTACATAAAAATGAAAGTATTGCTTAAGTAGGTTAATGTAAACCTGGTGTCTTAGTTAAAATGACTTTAACAGAAGAGGAAGAGGAGTAGAACTGTAGATTTGGGAGAGGCTTAAACAAAAGAGAAGAAATTAATATGGGGGGAGAGGATAATTTAGGTTAAATACTGAGAATAATTCCCTAAGCAAAATAATCTTGCATTTCAATCACAGAGGATATTTAGAAACTGGTCGGACAAAGGGGGCAATTGACTTAGTCAGTTAGTGTGGGAAATAGCTTTCTAAGTTTAGAGCCTACAGCCATAACATCAAGAAGTTAATGATGAAAACAAAGCAAGTATATAAAAACTGGAGGAACAAGGAACTTGAAAAGAGATCAATCCAGAGAATGAGTCCTAATAATGAGTGCATCTTTACCTTAAATACCAGGACACTGCTTTCAGTCTCCTTCCTCTGTTACTGCATCTATGACAGGAACACTCCATACTGAAGAGGAGGGTTTATTTCACCCCTGTAGTAGAGGAAGCTCCATTTGGAGCCTGCTTTCCCTAGGTCACCATACAAGTCTGATAGAGCAGTTGGGATCCCCATAGGGTGAAAAAAATAAAGAAGCACCTGGTTTTATAGTTGATAAAGTCATAAACCGCTTTTCTCAGAATAACCCACTGTCATCTAAATCTGCCCTTAAGCCCAACACATAAGATGCAGCATCTCATTGCAGGTGACTGCATCCGCCACATCCACAGCCAGCACAGGCTCCTGCCAGTTAATGAAGCAATTCAGCTGCAAGGGAGAGAATGGGCGTCCCTTCCCATACGATGATGAAAGAATCAGATGTTAAGTAAAATCACAAGGTTTCTTTCTTCTCTGAGGTCGCCCTAAGGGAGATGGGGCTCAGAAGCTCCTTTGGAAAAAGAAGAAAAGAGACAATGTCCGCTCCCCATGGGATATTAGATAGCCCTTATTAAATAGATAAATATTTATTAAATAGATAATATTTATTAAAGTTTACAAAGTGAAGCCTGAATTTGCATCCTAATGCAAGATGGCAAATGAAACATGAAGTTGATAGAATCTATCCTGAACCAGCTAACCTGGGCTGCAATATGAGATGCAGAATGCATGATCAGCACCTTTGCATGTGTGTGTGTGTGCATGTGCACACACATTATTAGGCAGGTAGAGAGGACCAGGGTTAAGAAAGTCATGGGTCAGGGAAGAGGGGTACACTAGTTAGAGGAACAGCACAGAAAAATACATGAGTTCATGCTAGACCATGGCTTGTATGGGAAATGGTAAGTAGGATGGATATGGTTGGAACCACAGAAGTTGTGTCTGGAGATATACGCTGGCACCACTTGGGAACGTCCTGTTAAGGCAAGTTTAAATATGTTTTCAGTGGTGATTGGTGATTTGGCATATGTCACAAGACCTTTAAAAAGTTCATAACGTTTGTCCCAGTAATTCCACCTTTGCCAGTCAATTCTAAGAAATGAGTAAGCAAATAAAATTTATGCACAATAATGTTTTCACTTTGTTTATAATAAAAAAGAATGCAGAAAGCCTCAAATGTGATCATGACCACAGAGGGATGTTTAAGAGCACGTTGACACATCCATGTGATTCCATATTGTTTAGCGACTAAAATTACTTTTACGGAATTTGCAACATGGGAGGAAGAAAGCTTCAGCTTTATCACTAGGTTCAAAAAGCAAGATGCAAAATTGTACAGACCCTACAATTACAACTTAGAAATGTATTAAATCTGGAAGGAAATACACTGAAATTCTACGTTGTTTGTTTGTCCAGTAAAGGATTGTGTATATATTTATTTTTTCTTCTGAATTTCATTTTCAAGTTTTCTAAAGTTTGCATAATGGACCTATTATATTTAGAATCAGAAAAAAATAGATTCTTCAAAAATAAATGTGGTCCGTTATGACAGTGTGAGCCCACTAAAGTCCATCTTTCCTGCTGATTACTAAACTGAAAAGTCTAGACAAAACACACACACACACATACACACACACCAACCTGAAAACTGAACAGCGAACCAAAGCAGGTGGCTTGTGGAGGGGGAGTTAAAACTTGGAGAAGCAGGAGAGTTTACCAGTTTATTTATTTCTTGCCTGGCTTTGCCTCCAAAGTGGGCTCCAGTCTCAGACTAGGGAGGTGGCCATGTGGGTAGCTAAGACTCCCAGAGAATCTCTAACTTTCTGTCCAGAGAAACAGAAAAGGGGACCCTTGTCTGGTGGGCAGGGGAGATCCCTGAGGGGAGAGTTTTCATGTTGTTGTTGCTGGTAGTGTTTGTTTACTCTTCAGTTCCTATAAACGGCCCGGCATATTCTAGGTGCTCAGTAAACACTCATCAGAGGAAGAAATATTCCATTTTGGAGACTGACATACTGTTGACAGTGCAACCAGCCTTCTCCTCAGCAGTGGGCCAGTTCTGTTTCTCCGCTGAACACCAGAAGAAAGTGGTTTTGCGTTTAGGGAGCCTTTCATCTGAAAAATAAGTACACTCCTGTGTTTAAAAATTAGAATTCTCCTCAGCAGGGTGAGAGCTTACAATTTAAGAGGTCAAGGAACTGAAAATAGCTGAGGTAACAGCAGAATTATATCTCATTTTGTATTGACTGGAGCATTTGCTAAATTGTGGATGGAATTTATCTACACTTAAATTACACGTTTTCTCTCTCTGAATCTCTGTCCCTCTTTCTGCCTCTCTTTATCTCTTTCTCTACCTTCTCTTCCCCATGTGTACAGTTGAGATCATGGTCATGAAATATATGATGCAGTTCTACTGCCTAGCGTGCTTATGCTTAGAGAGGAAGCCAGAGACCATGAGGTATCCTTAGACAGCACGATAGACTGTGCCGTCCACCCACATCCCCTTGGGCTTCAAGAGAGTGCCTGGGACCAACTCCCAACTGTCAGTATCCACATTTCTTGTCCAATCACAAGGCAGGCTGCAAGTCCAGAGAATGAGAACCCCTGAAAGAGCCCTAAACAAATGGCTGGAGGGAGCTGGAGTGTAAGTACTCCGGCTGTCTCACCCTCCTTTGAGATTGCTCTGAGGTGCCTGCTCTACATTGATTTCTAGAGTTCCCCAGTGGTAACTTGCTTTTTAAGTCTCCCTTTATTAGCTGCCTTCCCTTCCCTGTTTGTCTTCCCCCATTCTCCTACCTGAGTTTCCTGGGATCACCTGCTGTCAAATCCTCATGAAAGATTCTGTTTCCAGGGAAGCCCAGACCAAGAGTGTTGACTTCCTGGTTGCTGCAATTTTAGTAAACAGCAAGCTCCTGTATAAAGGGAAACCAGAAGCCATTCCAAGCCCTCAGGTGGGCTACAGTAGAGCCCATGAAAGGTGATGATGATTACGGAAGAGCATGTGATAATGGAGAAAGAAGGGATGGATTCAAGGGAAATCCCCAATGTGGAATCTGTAGGATTGGGAACCACTTGGAAGTGCATGATTGTGGGAGCCAAAGAAACCTTTAATATAATCTGTTTAGTTCTCCAACAATATTAATTGAGAAAAGGAGGACAGGAAACCTTGTGATTCTGGGAGAAGTGGGTGGGGAGTACATGATTCTCAATTTAGTTCAGGGCATATTGAGTTTGAGGTGCCTGCAGGACAGTCATGTATCGTTTATTGTGAAATTTCCTCAGGGCAAGCACATGGCAAACACTCAACAAATATCCACTGAATTGAAAATGTTATTTTTTCAAGTGTGAGTTTTCTAATGGGGGCTATCTTTAAAGGCTAATCACACATTTATGAGCTTATAAAGGTGAGGAAAACATGGGATCTGGGTACACATCTATAATATATATTCAATTTATTACAGCTGTTGAGGCAGGGTACATATGTATATTAGAAAAACACACCCATCTGTAAAACTCTACAAGATACCTCCAGGTGTTCACAAGTAGCTATTTAGCATGAATACTTGATCAACATCAGAGTAGAGTGAAATTGTATCCATTATATTCCTTTCACCATCATGCATGGCTAAATAGACCTCTGGCTAAAAAATGTAATATGTTTAAGACATTTTTCACCTCCAATAAAACTAGCAAATCCTGATTTTTGTTGTTACTGCTCTTTCTAGATTCAGGAAATATTTCAGAGGCATTTGCATCTTAGAAGTATGGTTTGGCAAATTTTCATTCAAAGCATACGCTTCTGTTTTATTTATTTACTCATTATTTTATTTTATCTTATATTAACTAGTGGTACAAATGTGGAGAAGTTGACATTTAAGAGTAAGTGGCTGGATGTGAGCAGTTGTTGGTCATCTTACTTGTGTTTTATTTTTAAGTGCAAATATTAAAATATGTTGATGGCTTAAGGATAACATTAGTGAAAAAGAAAGTCTGTTTAAGAAAATATGTTCTCCAGGGATGATCCCACAGATCCAACAGGGACAAGGTCAAAGTCAGGGTCAGAACCCAGACATGCTTAAAACCATTCGGTGGCATCTCATGATCCTCAGGATTCAAGGCAATCCCATGTTGTTGGACAAGGTCTGGCTGTCTCCCCTCCTTCCAGCCTCTTCTAAAGCTGTTTGAAGCCTCACTCGTCTGCTCCAGCCCTGGGAGTCATCTTCTACCTCTGCACACCTAGAAGGTTCTTCCTCTTCTCTGTTTCCCTTTACTTGGATGACTTCTACTTAGTCTTCAGATTTCAGCTTAGCTGTCACTTCTTCCTGAAAGTGATGGCCTCCTGTTGAGCAGCCCAAGGGGGAACTTGGTTTTTTGGACTAAGTGTCATAGGAATGTGTCTCCAAAAATGGTATGTTGAGGTCCTAACCCCCAGAATGTGATCAGATTTGAAATAGGGTTGTTAGAGATGGAATTAGGCAAAATAAAATGAGGTCATAGTAGAGTAGGGTGGGTGCTTAATCCAATATGATTGATGTCATTTAAGAAAATGAAATTTGGACACAGACAGACAGGGAGACAGAAGGGAGAGCACCAGGTGTTGACTAAGGTATAGAACACCATGAATTGCCGGCAAATTACCAAAAGCCAGAAGAGAGGCAAGAAGGAAGTTTTCTCTCCTATGGTCATCCAAGTATGCTCCTTTCAACACCTTGATTTTGGACTTCTAGCTTCCAAATGTGTGAAATATTTCTGTTGTTTTAAGCCACCCAGTTTGTGGTCCTTTGTTATAGCAGCCCTAACAAACCAAGCACTAAGGTTCCCTTCCCATAAACTCCACCTTTATAAAGTGCTGGGCAAACACATTTTAAACACCCTTTTCTTCCAATCATATTACTGACTTTCTCAGTTTGCTAGGGCTGCTAGAATAAAATACCTTAACTGGATGGCTTAAGCAACAGGGTGTATCAGCTCACAGTTTGGAGGCTAGAAGAAATGGAAAAAATTCTAGAAATATATCAATTACCCAACTGATGCAAGAACAAATAGAAAACATCAACAAATCTATAACAAGTACAAGGATGGAATCAACAATGAAAATCTTCCACCAAAGGAAAGTCTAGATCAGATGTCCAAAATCAAGATGTCAGTAGGATCAGGCTTTCTTCAAAGTCTTTAGCGCTCTGGTTGATGGCTTCTTGACAGTGTGTAATCAAATCTCCACCTCCATTACACAGCCACTTGTCTTCTCTCTCCTCCTCTGGCTTCTACTGACTTATCACATCTGAACTTCCTCTATCTATAAGGACTTCAGTCATGTTGGATTTAAGGTCCACCCTGATTCAATTTGGCCTCATCTTAATGACATCTTTGAAGACCCTATTTACAAATGAGTTCATAGCCACAGGACTGGAGATTAGATGAATGTGTCTCATGAGGGACACTGATTCACTTTCTGATTGTCACATGGACCCATAACACCTGTGCCACTTTAGAGTAAGTACTTGTTCCTTATTTACTGGCTTGTCTGCATTCAAAATGGAAGCTCCAGGAGACCTTGTGCTTTTGCTGCCATGTTCATTACTCGGCACCTACCACAGTGCATGGTGCACTGAAGGTAATCAATAAATATTTGTTAGATAAATATGACAATGTATGTAGAAATGATAAGGCATAGGACCTGCCTTCGATATGCTTATAATCTTGAGGGGAATAAAACATTCTCTAACTTTTATTGTTATAATATAGGCTAGTAGCCTAAGAGAAGAATGTCCTGTTGCTGTGGGAATCTAGAGGGAAATGAAGATCACTGAATTCAGTGTAGGGAGCCAAGGAAGACTTCCTGGGAGAGGTGACATTTGGACTGAAGCATAAAGAATATAGAGGAATTGACCACGTGGAAGAAGCAAAGGGTGACGGGGAGGAAAAGCATATGCATTTGAAGAATTTCAAGTAGGACTTGAGGATGGAGTGTAACTCATATAAGGGAGAGTTTCCAAATGTTAGTAGATAACTAGATTATGGGATGCCAGTCCAATTTGGAGTTCCCACTAGAGCAATGGAGTGTCCTTGAATGATTTAGCACAAGGGAGTATAATAATCACATCTGTGTTTGGACAGAGCCCTCAGGCAGTGAAACAGGGAATGGACTCAAGATGGGACACAGAAATACTTGCTATAATCCATCATAAAAACCTGGGGCCATAGCGATAAACCATCATAACTAGGCTTCAACAAGAATTCATAAAACACCCCCCTTTCCTTATTTCATAGTTTCATTTTTATGGAATCTCAAAAAAAGTTTAAAGAGAATAAATAGCCAAGAGCAACACTTTGAGCTTCCCTGTATGAAGATTAGATTTTTTTAGTTACTGTATTTTATTAAGGAAATGAGCAATTCTTACCACTTAAAAATCAATATGTATTAACAATCCCTTATGTACATACCATTCTGGTAAAAGTGTGTTTGGAGAACAGAGTTTTTTCAGTGTTCTTGGAAATAGTGACTCCATAGCTTTCTTCTTTCCTTTGCTTATCCATTTCAACTACCTGTAAGTCTTCTTCTGTGTTTATATACCATCTACGTTTGTTTGTTTTTTTTTTTCATTCATTAGTTTATTATTCATTTATTCACACATACAACAAATGTGTATTTGCTCTCTGCATCAGCTTGGGTAGGCTAATTACTGTAGCAAACCAACAACAAATTCAGTCCAATTGGTGGAGATATGTACTCCATGTAGAAATTCAGGGATCCAGACTTTGCCTATCTTTAATTAAAAAGAGCAAGACTACCTCTTCCTTGGAGGGAACCAAGAAATACTCCCAGAAAAGGGAACTTTTGTATTAAGAGTAAATAGGAGCTTTTCAGGAAGAAAAGGAACTGGGGAGGGCTTTCTAAGAATGTGCTAGGGTTCAAATTTCTCTACATCCTTTCCAATACTTGTTATTTTCCATTAAAAAAAAATAATAGCCATCCTTGTGAGTGTGAACCATCTCATGGTGGTTTTAACTTGCGTTTCCCTAAGGGCTAATGATGTTGAGCACCTTTTCATTTGTTTATTGGCCATTTGTATATCTTCTTTGGAAAAAGGTCTATTCAAGTCCTTTATCCATTTTATAGGTCCTTTTTAATCACTTTTATTGAGATATGTTCCCACACCACATAAACCAACCAAAGAATACAATCACTGGGTTCACAGTATCAACACATAGTTGTGCATATATCCCCAGGACCAATTTTAGAACATTTTCATTACTCCAGAACAGAATTAAGAATAAAAAATAAAACCCAAATCCTCCCACATCCCTTACCTCCCCCCATTTTTCACCCATATCATTGGTGTAGTAAATCTGTTACTACTGATGAAAGAATGTTAAAATATCACTATTAACTACAGTCCATAGTTTGCAACAGCTGTTTTTCCCATATATTCCTCTATTTTTTTTACCTTTGTAGTAGTTAGGCAAGAACTTATTTATATATGTAGTGTTAATCGGTGACATACATGACTTTAAATAAACACTTTCAATCAAATTCACTTTCAATAAGGCACTATTACTTATAATCCCAACAAAGAGCTACCATCACCTCTATCCATTCCCAAACATTTAAGTTCAACCTCATTAACAATTCTGTACATATCTGGTAACTACTCTCCTTCTTTAGCTTCTGTCTATCTCTAAGTACTCTATAATCTACATTTTAATATTCTGAGTTTACATGTTCTAGTTGGTTCATATTAGTGAAATTATATAATATCTATTCTTTTGTATCTGGTTTATTTCATTCAGCATTATGTCCTCAATGTTCGTCCATGTTGTTACATGCTTCAGAATCTCATTCCTTCTTACTGCTGCATAATATCCCATTGTATGTATATACCACATTTTGTTAATTTACTCATCTGTTCATGGACTCTTACATTGTTTCCATCTTTTGGTAATTGTGAATAATGCCACTATGAACATAGGTGTGCAAATGTCTGTTCGTGACCCTGCTTTCAGATCTTCTGGGTATATACGAAGTAGTGGAATTGCTGGGTCAATATTTAGTTTTCTGAGAAACCATAAAACTGTCTTCCACAGTGGCTGTAGAATTTTACATTCCCACCAGCAATGAATAAGTGTTTCTGTTTCTCCACATCCTCTCCAACAATTGTAGGTTCCTGTTTGTTTAATAGTGGCCATTCTTATAGGTATGAGATGATATCTCATTGTGGTTTTGATTTGCATTTCCCTAACAACTAATGAAGATGATCATCTTTTCATGTACTTTTCAGCCATTTGTATTACCTCTTCGGAAAAATGTCTACTCATATCTTTTGCCCATTTTATAACTGGGCTGTTTGTCCTTTTATTGTTGAGTTGTAGGGTTTCTTTATATACACTGGATAGCAAACCCTTATCAGATATATGGTTACCTAATATTCTCTCCCATTGAGTTGGCTGCATCTTCACCTTTTTGACAAAGTCCCTCAAAGCACAGAAGTGTTCAATCTTGAGGAGTTCCCATTTATCCATCTTTTCTTTCATTGCTTGTGCTTGAGTGTAAGGTCTAAGAAGCTACCTCCTATCACTAAGTCTTGAAGAGGTTTCCCTGTATTTTCTTCTAGGAGTTTTATGGTACTGGCTCTTATATTTAGGTCTTTTATCCATTTTAAGTTAATTTTTGTATAGGGTGTGAGGCAGGGGTCCTCTTTCATTCCTTTAGATATGGATATCCAGTTCTCCCAGCCTATTTACTGAAGAGACTTTTTTGTCCCATTTCAGTGGTTTTGGGGGCTTTGTCAAAAATCAATTGACCATAGATCGAGGGTCTATTTCTGAACTCTCAATTCAATTCCATTGATCAATATGTCTTTGTGCCAATACAATGCTTTTTGAACACTGTGGCTTTATGTAAGTCTTCCTGCTTCATTCGTCTTTTTTAGGATGCTTTTTGCTATTTGAGGCCCCTTTCTCTTCCAAATAAATTTAATTAAATTTTCCAAGTCTGCAAGCTAGGTTGTTGGAATTGTGTTTGGTAATGCATTGAATATGTAGATCAATTTGGGTAGATTTGACACCTTAATAACATTTAGCCTTCCTATCCATAAACACAGAATGTCTTTCCACCTATTTAGGTCTTCTTTGATTACCTTTAGCAATGTTTTGTAGTTTTCTGTGTATGGGTTCTTTACATCCTTGGTTAAGTTTATTCCTAGATACTTGATTCTTTTAGTTGCTATTGTGAATGAAATTTTTCTTAATTGCCTCCTCAGATAGGTTATTATAAGTGTACAGTAATGATTTTTGTGCATTAATCTTGTATCCCACCACTTTGCTGAATACGTTTATTAGCTAAAGTAGCTTTACCATAGATTTCTCAGGATTTTCCAAGTGTAGAATCATGTCTTCTGCAAATAATGAGAGTTTTACTTCTTTCTTTCTGATTTGGATGATTTTATTTCTTTGTCTTGCCTAATTACTCTGGCTAGAACTGCTAGCACCATGTTGAATAGCAGTGGTGACAGCGGGCATCTTTGTCTCATTCATTAGGGGGAAGGATTTCAGTCTCTCACTGCTGAGTATGATGCTGGCTGTGGGTTTTTCATATATGCCCTTTATCATATTGAAGATATTTCCTTCAAGTCCTATCTTTTGAAGTGTTTATATCAAAAAAGGATGCTGAATTTTGTTGAATGCCCTTTCAGCTTCTGTTGAGATGATCATGTGATTTTTCCCTTTTAATTTTTTAATGTGTTGTATTAAATTCATTGATTTTCTTGTGTTGAATTACCCTTGCATGCCTGGAATAAGCCCCACTTGGTTGTGATGCATAATTGTTTTAATGTGCTGTTGGAGTCAATTTTCAAGTATTTTATTGAAGATTTTTGCATCTATATTCATTAGAGAGATTGGTCTGTGGTTTTCCTTTCTTGTAGTATCTTTATCAGGTTTTGGAATTAGAGTGATGTTTGCTTTATAGAATGAGCTAGGTAGTGTTCTCTTTTCTTCAGTTTTCTGGAAGAGTTTGAGCAGGAAATAAGGTTATTTCTTCTTGGAATGTTTGGTAAAATTCCCCTATGAAGCCATCTGGCCCTGGGTTTTCTTTGTAGGGAGGTTTTTGATGACTAATTGAATCTCTTTACTTGTGATTGGTTTGTTGAGGTCTTCTATTTCTTTTTGAGTCAGTGTATGTTGTTTGTGTGTTTCTAGGAAATTGTCCATTTCATCTAAATTGTCTAGTTTGTTGGCATACAGTTGTTCATAGTATCCTCTCATGATTTGTTTATTTCTTTGGGGTCTTTGGTAATGATGCCCCTCTCATTTCTGATTTTACTTATTTGTAACTTCTCTCCTTTTGACTTTGTCAGTCTAGCTAAAGGTTTGTCAATCTTGTTGATTTTCAAAGAATCAACTTTTGGTTTTCTTGATTCTCTCTATTGTTTCTTTGTTCTCCAGTTCATTTATTTCTGCCTTAATCTTTGTTATTTCTTTTCTTCTAGTTGCTTAGGGTTAGTTTGCTGCTCTTTCTCTAATTTCTTCAGTTGTTGAGTTAGGTCTTTGGTTTAGCTCTTTATTTCTTTTTAATGTAGGCATTTGGAGCTATAAATTGCCCTCTCAGTACCACCTTCACTGCATCCTTGAAGTTTTGATATGTTGTATTCTTGTTTTCATTCCTCTCAATATACTTACTGATTTCTCTTGCAATTTCTCCTTTGACCCACTGATTGTTTAAAAGTGTGTTATTTAACCTTCATATATTTGTGGAAGTTCTGGTTCTTTGGTGGTTATTGATTTCCAGCTTCACTCCATTATGATCAGAAAAAGTGCTTTGAATAATTTCAGTCTTTTAAAAATTATTAAGATCTGTTTGTTCCCCAGCATATGATTTATCCTGGAGAATGTTCCATAAGGACTTGAGAAAAATGTGTAACCTGGTGTTTTGGGGTGCAGAAATCTATATATGTCTGTTAGGTCTAATTCATTTATCATATTGTTTAGGTTCTCTATTTCCTTATTGATCCTGTGTCTGGTTGTTCAATCTATAGGAGAAAGTGATGTGTTGAAGTCCCCCACTATTATTATAGAAATGTCTATTGCTCGCATCAGTTTTGCCATTGTTTGCTTCATGTACTTTGGAGCTCCTTGATTGGGTGCATAAACATTTATGATTGATATTTCTTCTTGGTTTATTGCCCCTTTTATAAGTATATAGTGTCCTTCCTTGTCTTGTATGATATCTTTACATTTAGAGTCTAGTTTGTCTGATATTAATCTAGTTACCCCAGCCTTCTTTTGGTTACTACTTGTGTAGAATATCTTATTCCATCCTTTAAACCTATTTGTATCTTTGGGTCTAAGATGAGTCTCTCATAAACAGCATATATATGGATCATATTTTTAAATCCATTCTTCCAATCTATGTCTTTTGATTGGAGAGTTTAGTCTGTTAACATTAGGAGTTATTACTGTAAATGGAGTTCTTTATTCAACCATCTTATCCTTTGGTTTTTACTTGTCAGATCTATCTATTTTTTATCTCTCTCTTTTTATCCTTTAAGTTAACCTTACTAATACTCTTCAATTCTGTGCCCTCCTCCAGACCTCTGTCCTGTCTTTTTTTTTTTTTCAGCTTACAGAACTCCCTTTAGCATTTTTGTAGAGTAGGTCTCTTGTTAACAAATTCTCTCAGCCTTTGTTTATCTGTGAAAATTTAATCTCTCTCTCACTTTTGAAGTACAGCTTTGCTGGACAAAGAATTCTTGATTGGAAATTTTTCTCTTTCATAATCTTTATGTCATACCACTGCCTTCTTGCCTCCATGTTGCCCATGGCTACTGTCATGTGGCTACTCTTGTTTGTGTTGATTTGCTTTTCCCTTGCTGCTTACAGGACTTTCTCCTTCTCCTCAGTGTTTGACATTCTGATTAGCATGTGTCTTGGGTAGGTATATTTGGATTTATTCTATCTGGAGTTCATTGAGCTTCTTTGATTTGCATGCTTATGTTTTTTATAAGGGTTGGGTAGTTTTCCCAAATTATCTCCTCAAATACTCTTCCTAGCCCTTTATTCTTCTCTTCCTATGCTGGGACACCAATGATTCTTATATTTTTGCACTTTGTGTTGTCAGTCATTTCATCTTTTTCACCATTTGTTCTTTTGTGCATTCGATTTCAGTTGCTCTGTCATTTATTATACTTATTCTTTCTTCTGCCTCTTCAAATCTGCTGCTGTGTGTCTCTAGTATATTTTAAATTTGATCTATAGTATCTTTCATTTCCATAAGCTCTGCTGTTTTAAAATTATTCTTTCAGATTCTTCTTTATGCTCTTCTAGTGTCTTCTTGGTATCTTTTATCTCATTAGCCAACTCATTGAAGTTGTTTAGGACATTTGTGTGAACACCTTTGATTAATTGTTCCAAATTCTGTGTCTCCTCTTTTTTTTTTCAATTTGGTCATTTGGGTTGTCCTTATCTTCTTGCTTCTTCATGTGCTTTGTGATATTTTACTGGTTTCCTGTCATTTGATTATCTTGATAAGGTTATTTTGAAAGTTGATTTCCCTTGCTCATGTAAAATTTGTAGTTGCTTGGGTTTGCATTGAATGTCTTCTTTGGCACTTGGTTTGTCAGTAATTACCAGTCAAATGAGGCCAGGGCCTTACACAGGAGGTGCAACTCTTTTCAGAAATCTGTTAGGGGCTGGGCAAAGAAGCAGTTTTCCAAACTGCTCTTTCCTGGTGCTCCCAGCAGATGGCGATCTTGGGCCACCTCTTCTCCACAGCCCTGCCTCTCCCTAACTGCAGCAGCCTGCTGGGCAGGAACCCAACCAGGTGAAAATCCAGTCAAGGCACTGGAAGCCATCAACTCCGGGGGTGGGGGCTGGGCAAGGTGTACCTTGGCCAAGACCCACCTGTGGGCACAGTTTGGTGATTCTCAGGCTCCCACATGGAAATTCTAGGTCTTTTTTTTTTTTTTTACTGTGATTTTAAAAGTTCTTGCTGTGAGATGAATTGCAGAGATATGTCACACTTTATAAGTGACTCACCAACTGCATTCCTTTGTTCTGCTCCCATCTTCTCCTGAGGGACTTTGAGCTCTAGTTGACATGTTCTTTAATTATTTCTGGGAGAGGAATGTTCTAATTTTTAATAGAGTTGTTTGTCTTTTTGTTGTTGATATGTAGGAGTTCTTTTTATATTCTGGATATTAAACCCTTATATGATATATGGTTTGCAACTATTTTGTCCCATTCTGTAGGTTGTCTTTTCACTTTCTTGATAATGCCCTTTGATGCCAAAGGTTTTTAATTTGGTGAAATTAAATTGATTTATTGTTTCTCGTGTTGCTTGCATTTTGGGTGTCCTATCTAACGATCCATTGCTGAACTCTAGGTATATTATTTTCCAAGAGGTTTATAGTTTCAGCTCTCTTTGATTCATTTTGAAATTGATTTTTGTATATGGTGTGAAGTATGGACCTAACCTCATTCTTCTGCATGTGGATATCCAGTTTTCCCAAGACCATTTATTGAAGAGAATATTCTTTTGCCACTGTATGTACTTAGCACCCTTGTCAAAAGTCAGTTGGTCGTAGATGTGTGAATCTATTTCTGGACTTTTAATTCTGTTCCACTGATCAATTTATCTGTCTTCATATAAGTAGCACACTGTTTTGATTGCTGTCACTTTGTACCACAGTTGAAATAGGAAAATGTGAGTTCTCCAACCCTGTTGTTCTTTTTAAAAATTGTTTTGTTTTAGCTATTTGGGACCCCTTACTCCATATAACATTGAGGATCATTTATTTCTGTGTCTGAAAAAAAAATGGCTGCTGGAATTTTAATAGGGATTGCATTGAATTTATATATAGTTTCAGGTAATATTGACATATTAACAATATCAACTTTTCCAGTCCATGAATGTGGGATGTTCTGCCATTTATTTAGGTCTTTTTAAATTTCTTTCAGCAGTGTTTTATGGTTTTCAGTATAAAAGTCTTTTGTATCCTTAGTTGAATTTATTCATAGATATTTTATTCTTTTAAATACTATTTTAAAGGGAATTATTTTCTTAATTTCCTCTTCAGCTTTCTCACTGCCAATGTATACAAACACAAATGTTTTTTGTGTGTTGATCTTGTACCCTGCCACTTTTTCCAATTCATTTACTAGCTTTAATAATTTTCTTGTGGTTTCCTTTGGGTTTTCTATAATAAGATCATGTCATCTTCAAATAGAGATAGTTTTAATTCTTGCTTTCCAATTTGGATACATTTTATTTCTTTTCTTTGCCTAAATGTTCTGGCAAGAACTATTAGGACAACATTGAGCAGCAGTGGTGAGAGCAGGCATCCTTGTCTCGTTCCCGTTCTTAGGGGGAACCCTGTAAGTCATTCACCATTGAGTATGATGTTAGCTGTGGGTTTTTCATGAATGGCCTTTTATCATGCTAAGAAAGTTTTCTTCTATTCCTATTTTTCTGAATATCTTTATCAATAAAGCATACTGGATTTTGTCAAATGCCTTTTCTGCATCTATTGAGATAATCGTGTGTGTGTGTGTGTGTGTGTGTGTGTTTGCCTTCATTATTTTTATGTAGTGTATTACCCTGATTGATTTTCAAATGTTGAGCCATATTTTCATTCCTGGGATGAATCCCACTTGGTCATGATGTATAATATTTTTAATATGCTGTTGAATTTCATTTTCTAGTATTTTGTTAAGGATTATTACATCTATATTGTTCTCCAGTTTTCCTTTCTTGTGATGTCTTTACCAGGCTTTGGTACCAGAATAATACTGGCCTTGGGGAATGAATTAAGAAGTGTTCCCTCCTCTTGAATTCTTTAGAAGAGTTTGAGAAGTATTGGTATTAATTCTTCATTAAACATTTGGTAGAATTCACCAGGGAATCACATATCCCGCAAGACACGTTCAAATTGTAATCTCCAGTCCTTTGGATATGAACTCATTTGCTCAGATGCCACTAAAATGAGGCCAAATTGAATTAGGGTGGACCTTAAATCAAATATGATTGGAATCTTTATAAGCAAAGAAAGTTCAGATGCAGTGAGTCAGTGGAAGCCAGAGGAGAAACGGTTATGTACCGGAGGCAGAGGTTGAGTTGTAGACTGTCAGCAAGCATCAACCAGAATGCTGCAGACTTTGGAGAAAGCCTGAACCTGCCAACATCTTGATTTTGGACACCTGGTCCTAGACTTTTCTTTGGTGGAAGATTTTCATTATTGATTCAGTCTCTGTATTTGTTGTAGATTTGTTGATATTTTCTGTTGCTGCTTCTGTCAATTTGGGCAATTAATATATTTCTAGAATTTTTTCCATTTCTTTTAGTTTATCTAGTTTGTTGGCATATTTATAACATTCTCTTATAATCTTTATTTCTGTAAGATCATTAGAGATATTACCGTTTTCCCTTCTGATTTTAATTATTTGCATTTTTCTCTTATTGTCAGTCTAGCTAAAGATTTGTCAATTTTATTGATATTTCAAAGAACCAACTTTTTGTTCAGTTGTTTTTCTATTCTTTATTCCATCTATCTATGCTCTAATTTTAATTATTTCCTCTCTTCTACTAACTTTGGTTTTACTTTGCTCTTGTTTTTCTACTTCCTCAAGATGTAAAGTTGTTAATTTGAGATATTTCTTCTTTTTTTTAACATAGGCTTCCGTAGCTATAAATTTCCCTTTGAGCACTGCCTTCATTGAATCTCATAAGTTTTGCTATGTTGTGCCTTTGTTTTTATTTATCTCTATGTATTTTCTAATTTCCCTTGTAATTTCTTCTTTAACCCATTGGCTGTTTAAGAATGTGCTATGTAATTTCCACATAGTTGTAAAATTTCCAGATTTCTTTCTTTTGTTCACTTCTAACTCCATTCTATTGTGGTCAGGGAGTTTACATTTTATGGTTTAACTATTTTAAAATTTATTTAGACTCCTCTTGTGCCCTAACATATGGTCTATCCTAGCAAATGATCTGTGTGCACTTGATAAGAATATGTATTCCACCACTGTTGGTTGAAGTGTTCTGTATATGAACTAATTTGTTTATTGTGTTGTTAAAGTCCTCTATTTCCTTACTGATCTTCTGTTTAGGTGTTCTATCCAGTGTTGAAAGTGGTGTACTGAAATATTCAACTAGTAGAACTTTCTATTTCTCCCTTCACTTCTGTCAATATTTGCTTCATATATTTTGTGCTCTGCTGTTAGGTGCATATATGTTTATAATATTAAATATTTCTTATTGAATCAACCCTTTTATTGATATATAATGTCCTTCTTTGCCTGATATAACAGTTTTTGACTTGAAATCTATTTTTATAACAATATAGCCACCCCTGCTCTTTCCTGATTACTACAACTTGCAAGAAATATTGTTCCATCGTTTCATTTTCCTACAGTTTGTAATATGGATCTAAGATGGGTCTTTTGTTAACAGCATGTAGTTGGGTCATGTTTCTTTATCCATTCTGCCAATTTCTGCTTTTTGATTGGAGGGTTTAATCCATTTACCTTTAGGAAAATTACTGATAGGGGAAGATTTACTTCTGTTGTTTTGCTAATTATTTTTTGTAATACTTTTTTGTCCCTCTTGTCCTCCATAATTGCCTGGCCTTTTGTTTAGATGATATTTTATAATAATCTACTTTGAGTCACTTATACTTTCCTTTTGTGTAGATTTTTTTTATATTTTCTTTATAGTTACCATGGGGATTGCATTTAGCATACTAAAAGTATTACAATTTGGTTTGTGTTTGTTCTAACCTGACTTCAGCAGACCTCATATCCCTCCACCCCTCCTTTTATGTTGTTTATGTTACAAGTTTGATCTTATACATTGTGTGTCCAGTAGCAAAAATTTATGTTTGCTTTTAATGCATTTGAATTTTCAGCCTTATAAGAAGTAATATACAGCATTACAAATGAAAAATGAAATAATACTGACAGATATATTTAACCATATTGTTACTCACACCAAGATCTTTATTTCTTCATCCAGCATCAAGATACTGTCTAGTCCTTTCCTTTCAACATGGAAGACTCTCTTTAGCATTACCTGTAAGGCAAGGCAGGTCTAGTGGTAATGAGCTCCCTCAGTCTTTTCCTGAAATTGTCTTAATTCTGTCATTGCTTTTTAACGACAACATTGCCAGTTATATTATTCTTGGGCAACTTTTTTTTTTTTCTCTCTCTTTTCAGCACTTTAAATATGTCCTTCCACTGCCTTCTGGCCTCCATGGTTTCTATTAAGAAATCGGATGTTGTTCTTATTAATATGCCCTTATATAGGGCACATCACTTACCTCTTTCTGTTTTTAAGTGTCTGTAATTGTTCTTGACATTGGACAGTTTGACTGTAATGTGTCTTGGTTGAGATCTGTCTCAGTTCATCCTGCCTGGAGTTCATTGAGCATCTTGGATTTGTGTATTCATGTCTCTAACCAGATTTGGAAAGATTTCTGCCATAATTTTTTCAAAACTTTTTTTCTGGCCCTTTGTCTCTCTCTCCTCCTTCTGGGACCCCTATGATGCATATGTTGGCGTGCTGTGTGGTGTCCCACAGGTTCCTCAGGCTCCGTTCCTTTTTTCAGTCTCTTCTTTTTTTTTTCTTTCTGATCCTCAACCTGAATAATTTCAATTGTTTTGTCAAGTCTGCTGATCCTTTCTTCTGCTTCCTCCAAACTGCTCTTGAACCTCTCTATTAAATTTTTCACTTCAGTTTTTGTAATTTTGAGTTCCAGAATTTCTATTACGTTCTTCTTTATAATTTCTTTCACATTATTGAAATTCTTATTTTTCATATGTTTTCCTGATACATTGTTTTTCTGTATCCATGCTTTCCTTTAGTTCATTGATCCTATTTATGAGGGCTGTTCTAAGATCTTTGGTTGGTAATTCCAGAGAACGCAATTCCTCTCAAATACTTTCCATCAAATTTTTTTATTCTTGTGCTGGAACATCCTTCCCTGTATCCTTGAATGTTTTGTAAAAATTTTTTGAGAACTAGACATTCTGAGTATTCTTTTTTGCTCACTCTGTAAATCTAGTTCCCCCGTGCTTCAGGCTACTAGATTAAGACCAAGAAGAGGGAAAGAAAAAGACAGAGCGTAAAAAAGTGAATAAAAAATACTAATAAATAGGTAATATACTGCCCACAGACACAACAGAAAAAGAAAGATGAAAGAATGAAAGAAAGAGAAAGAAAGAAAGAAAGAAAACAAAAGAAAGAAAGAGAAAAAAAGAAAAAAATAATGAAGCACATTGCCAGAATCTATTGCTATTGAGGCCAAAAAATCTAGGCCACTGTCCCTGTTAATATCTCAAGGATCCATTAGACCCAAAAAATATAAAACAGAGAGAGAGGAAAAAAGCAAGAAACAAAAGAAGAAAAGAAAAGAAAAAAAAGAAAGAGGTGCACTGGCTTTTTATGTCAGTGCTTCTAACAGAGACTGAGGCTAGTTGGCGCTGGGGCCTCCGGGATCCACCAGACTAAAGAGCACAAGAAAGAGAAAGAATAAACCCAACCAATGACAAAATGCACTAGGTCTTTACGTCCTGGTAGATGCTGGTGTGAGGCCAGAAGCCACTGCTGCAGAAAGGGCTGAAGCCAAGGCCAGAGTCTATGCCTTGCCCTCAGGGGTCTGCCAATGAGGTAACACCACAAACAGCCAAAGAAGGTGCCCTCGCTCGTGACGGCGGTGGGAGGCGGGAAGTTCTGTTGCCCAGGGTGTTGGAACAGAGGCCAGCTCCTGCACTGGTCTCTCATGGATCACCCAGACTGACCTTGGCCCTCATCTCCAACTTGTACAGGAGGAGGTTTCCTCTGCCAGCCCCGGCCCCAGCCAGCCACTCTGGAAATCCCGGCTGCACGTCATACTCACAGCTGTTTCTGCAGCCTCTGCTGAGGGTCTGAATAATGTCGGATGACTGCTGGTTCTTGCCTTCATATACAGGAATGAGCTCCCGGCCCCTCTAGCTCCCTCTCGCACTCCTGTAGTTGTTCTAAATGTCCCACCTAGTAAATTCCAGGCTCTTTTTCCAGTTCTTTCATTTTACTATGGAGGGAGCAATTTGTACAACTTCCACCATTGTCTGCCTGCACTTGGGAGGACGTTTTAAATAGATCTTGCTGGTGATAGAGAAACTCAAGTCACCACCCAAATTTCAAGCTCTCCTCGTGAAACTGTTATGTCTTTTTCTCATGGACTACTTTGGCCAAAGCAATTTATTTTTAACCCTAAAACTGTGTTAACAACAGAAATGACCAGCATGCTCACTATATTTTTGTTTGTTTTTATGTTTTCAGTTAGCCATATTGAAAGCCATTTTTCTCTGATATATGACTTTCATTATTGGAGAGATTGTTTCTGACTTTGCTAGTGATCACATCTAGAAAAGCATGTATGCTTGGGGACTCCAAGGAACAGTTGCTTGCAGCCATTTCTCCTGCTTGCTTACACCCAGCCTTGAAAAGCTTGTGTGGCCTCATTTACAATTTCAGATTGGCTTCACTCCATCCTGTGAACGCACCAGCCTGCACCTCCCCCCCCCACCTTTAAAACGAACTCAGTAATGCCCCAATATGAGGTGAAATGCAAGATAAAGGGGGTAGTTTAGGCACCACCCCATTTTACTGTCAGCGTAACCCTGTCCACTAAATCTACAGTGCATGATTCAGCTTGGCTGACATTTGGCTTCCAGAATATTGAGAAAAAAGATAATTAGAAATGAAGGAAGTTTAGTACCTTGGCTCTCCAACCTCCTAAATTTGTTGCAGAAAGTTTTGTGTCTGTTGACTGTTTCTTCCTTAAGTAGGCAAACTACAGCCCCAGGAGGTAATAAAGCAAAGTTTAAATCTCGCCCCAGGTGGAAGCAAGCTGGCTGAACGGTGCATTTGATTACTTACAAAATGTGAACAGAGTAGCACAGAATCCTCCTCTTAGCAACTTTCAGCACAAGGAACTCAGCTGTAAGAATGGAATAAATTGGAGATTGATTTCTGCAGTTCCATTCATTTGCAGAAATTTGCAGTCAATTAAGCTGTCCCCCTTTAGTAGAGATAGCTGTTTCTTTTAGTTGGTGTCTGCAAGTGTAACAGCTATTATTCTCCAGTTTCACCTGAGTATATAGGTGTGGGGGAATAGAGATGGGGTTGGGGTTTGGGGAAGGAGGAGGTGAGGGATTTTCCCTTCAGGCACAAATATCATTATAAATATGTTCGCCAGCAACCTCTGGACAAGGTGGTATTACCTGCCAGGGTTGATGAATAGATTAAATGAGAAAATATTATAATGTGCCTAACACTGTGCATGACTCAAAGTAGCTACTCAATAAAGAGCATTATTTCCAATGACAACCTCAGTGAGCCCCGGGCCAGGTTGGCAGATTAGGGTTGGAAAGGTTAGAGAGAAACAAGGTTATGTGACCAGGACGTTAGAGCCTAGGGCACAAAATTAAAACTATCCAAAGGAATAATCCTCAGGATCCTTCCTTCACCTGGACATGAAACCAAAACCCAAAGCATCCCGCCTTTGCATGGAGCCAGTAAAGCCCCAGCCTGTCTTGCTGCAATTCCGACCTCCTCACCTTACACAAGGCTATCCACATCAGGCCAGGTAGATCCCTTTAGCCTCACCTTTTGTTGCTGGCTGTTAACACCCTGCCGCCCTGCCAGGATACTTCCAGCTTCTGGAATGCTTTGTCTTGTTAAAAGATCTCCTCTGGGCAAATGATTTTGCCCCACAGGTAAGAAAGTAGAAGAGAGAACAGAGGCAGAGGTTTATGGTTTCTTTACAAGGCTTTCACTGTTATTCCCTCTAACTTATTACAGGAACTAGGACAGGCAGAGAGAGTAGGAAAGAAAGGACATCCAAGTTCATTGAACACTTTGTGCCCTTCTGAGTGGTGGCCAATGAAGACGACCCTCCATCAGGCCCATGCTGCTTTCTGCACTTGTGTTCCCATGCACAGCCACCTGGCTGTCCCGCCCAGGATTGTTTCCTTGGGGTGGCTGGAAGACTTGATGCCCTCGACTGGGAGTGCTGTGCTGGGAGGAGGAGGCAGTGACAGCCAGCAGTTGTAATATGGTTCTGGCTGTGGGCTGTGGAATGTCCATCTGGACTGGGCTTCTTGTGGAGACTTCCCTTATGAGGATGACTGACCCGTTTAGTCTCTACTCAGGCACTTTGCCTTGATGGTGTCACAGGCGGTTTCCTGGAAATAGACCCCAAGGTGCTGACATTTGCCTGCAGAAGTTTTATTGAGGAGGGTTGTGGCAGTTTGGAGACTGTTATGTACCCAGAAAAGGCCATGTTCTTTTAATCCATTCCTATGGGTACAGACCTATTGTGGGTGGGAACTTTTGGTTAGGTTATTTCAGTTGAGATGTGACCCACCCCCATTCAAGGTTGGTTTAATCCTTTTACTGGAGTCCTTTATGAGATGATGAAGGACAGAAAAGTCCAGGATTGCTTAGAGAGAAAAGCCCTGGAGAAGCTAAGAGAGGACTCACAGAGGCAGCCACTGAAGCCAGAAGCTGAAAGCACTGAAACCCAGGAGAGAAGGACTAGCAGATGCCAGCCATGTGCCTTCCCATGAGACAGAGGTGTCCCAGATACTGGCAGCCTTTCTTCAGAGAAGGTATCATCCTATTGATGCCTTAATTTGGACATGTTCATGGCCTTAGAATGGTAACTGGTAAGCTAGTAAATCCCCATTGTTAAAATCCAGTCCACATCTGGTATGTTGCATTTCAGCAGCTTTAGCAAACTGAAGCAAGGGGTCTCAGCATCAACACCTGGGCAGGAGTGAGGGGTGCAGGGTGGAGCAGGGGGAGGAGTTGACTGGGGTGCAGTTACCATGGAGACCTCAGCCATCCTGGGGATGGTGAACCCCTGGAGTTGGGGCGTGCCCTCTCCGTGTAGTCCTGCCTGGAGGCAAGGGGACCAGTGCTTTATGCTCCCCCTCAGCAGTCCTTGCACTTTTAATCTTCACATCAACTACAAAATGGTGCAGTCTGTAAAAACCATGAGAACATATTGTATGATTCCTTTACATGAATTGTGCAGAAAAGGCAAATCTGAAGAGGCTCAGAGTAGATTCGTGGTTGCCAGATGCTGGGGTGGGAATGGGGAGTAATGAAAAATTTTATTGTGATTGTACAACTCTGTTACTATACTAATGATCATTAGATTGTACCCAACAGCTGATCATTATGGTATTTACAATTATACTTCAACAATGCTTTCAAAGTACTGTGGGAACTAAATGGGAAGAGAGATCCAGACAGGGGTGGTGGCTCCCAAGTCTTCTTTTCCAAGAACCAAATGCTCAGATTTGCATTTTAGGAGGAACATCAGTGCCCTGGGAAGACAGGGCTGGACAAGGGAGAAAACCCAACAAGTGAATATATCTCTATTTTTTAAAATTAAATTCAGTTTTATTGAAATATATTCACATACCACACAATCATCCATGGTGTACAGTCAACTGTTCACAGTACCATCATATAGTTATGCATTCATCACTCCAATCTATTTTTGAACATTTTCCTTACATCAAAAAGAATCAGAATAAGGATAAGAAATAAAAGTAAAAAAGAACACCCAAATCATCCCCTGCCATCCCACCCTATTTTGCATTTAGTTTTGTCTCCTTTATTCTACTTATCCATCCATACACTGGAAAAAGGGAGTGTGATCCACAAGATTTTCACAATCACACTGTCACCCCTTGTAAGCTATGTTGTTATACAATTGTCTTCAACAGTCAAGGCTACTGGGTTGGAGTTTGATAGCTTCAGGTATTTAGTTCTAGCTATTCCAATACATTAAAACCTAAAAAGTGTTATCTATATTGTGCATAAGAATGCCCACCAGAGCAACCTCTCAACTCCATTTGAAATCTCTCAGCCACTGAAGCTTTATTTCGTTTCAATTCACTTCCCCCTTTTGGTCAAGAAGATACTCTCAATCCCATGATGCCAGGTCCAGACTCATCCCTGGGAGTCATATCCTGCGTTGCCAGGGAGATTTTACACCCCTGGGAGTCAGGTCCCACATAGCGGGGAGGGCAGTGACTTCACCTGCCGAGGTGGCTCAGTGAGAGAGGGCCACATCTGCGCAACAGAGGCTCTCAGGGGGAGACTCTTAGGCACAATTATAGGCAGGTTTAGCTTCTCCTTTGCAGTGACAAGCTTCATAGGGGCAAGTCCGACGAAAGAGGGCTCAGCCCATCAAACCTTCAGTCCCCGATGTTTATGAGAACATCAGCATCAGTCCAGGTGAGGAAGTCCAACCCTTCCGCATTTCCCCCCAGCTCCTCAGGGGGGCCCTGCATAAATATTTTGGACAGAGAATAAAATATCTCTGTTTTTAAATCTATCCACTGCATAGCAACTAGCATACTTTTTTTTTTTTTTAACATCTCAGCTCATATTACTCCCCAGTTCAACACCTTCCCTTGATGTCCATCTCAGAGGAAAAGCCAGAGCTTCCTCCTGGTCTACAAGGTTGTCCAGAGTCCAGGATCTGAATTTGCTTTCCCTGACCTCTGGCCTGTCCCCCACTCCCCCCCAGCCTCTCTCTACTTGGGCCATACTGGTGCAGGCTGCAGCTCAAGCACACCACATTACCTTCTCTCAAGTTCTCTTCTCCCCAGCGCCCACATGGCTCCCTCCCTCCTTCCTTCATCTTTTTTTTTTTTTTTTTTTCAAGCTGAATATGCTTTTTTTTTTTATCATTTTATTGAGATATATTCACATACCACGCAGTCATACAAAACAAATCGTACTTTCGATTGTTTACAGTACCATTACAAAGTTGTACATTCATCACCTAAATCAATCCCTGACACCTTCATTAGCACACACACAAAAATAACAAGAATAATAATTAGAGTGAAAAAGAGCAATTGAAGTAAAAAAGAACACTGGGTACCTTTGTCTGTTTGTTTCCTTCCCCTATTTTTCTACTCATCCATCCATAAACTAGACAAAGTGGAGTGTGGTCCTTATGGCTTTCCCAATCCCATTGTCACCCCTCATAAGCTACATTTTTATACATCTGTCTTCGAGATTCATGGGTTCTGGGTTGTAGTTTGATAGTTTCAGGTATCCACCACCAGCTACCCCAATTCTTTAGAACCTAAAAAGGGTTGTCTAAAGTGTGCGTAAGAGTGCCCACCAGAGTGACCTCTCGGCTCGTTTTGGAATCTCTCTGCCACTGAAGCTTATTTCATTTCCTTTCACATCCCCCTTTTGGTCAAGAAGATGTTCTCCGTCCCACGATGCCGGGTCTACATTCCTCCCCGGGAGTCATATTCCACGTTGCCAGGGAGATTCACTCCTCTGGGTGTCTGATCCCATGTAGGGGGGAGGGCAGTGATTTCACCTTTCAAGTTGGCTTAGCCAGAGAGAGAGGGCCACATCTGAGCAACAAAGAGGCATTCAGGAGGAGACTCTTAGGCACAAATATAGGGAGGCCTAGCCTCTCCTTTGCAGCAACCGTCTTCCCAAGGGTAAAACTTATGGTAGAGGGCTCAACCCATCAAACCACCAGTCCCCTATGTCTGTGGTCATGTTAGCAACCATGGAGGTGGGGTAGGCGAATACCCCTGCATTCTCCACAGGCTCCTCAAGGGGGCACTACATCATTTTTTTTCCTTGTTTTTCTTTCTTTCTTTTTTTTTTTTTAACTTTCCCTTCTTTTTTAAATCAACTGTATGAAAAAAAAAGTTAAAAAGAAAACAAACATACAATAAAAGAACATTTCAAAGAGACCATAACAAGGGAGTAAGAAAAAGACAACTAACCTAAGATAACTGCTTAACTTCCAACATGTTCCTACTTTACCCCAAGAAAGTTACATAATATAGCAACCTTTCTGTGAACTTGTTCCTACTATATCCATCAGAAATTAACAGACCATAGTCATTTCTGGGCATCCCCAGAACGTTAAAAAGTTTATCTGTTCTTCTTGGATTATTGTTCCCCCTTCCTTAATTACTCTCTACTGCTAGTTCCCCTACATTCTACATTATAAACCATTTGTTTTACATTTTTGAAAGTTCACATTAGTGGTAGCATATAATATTTCTCTTTTTGTGCCTGGCTTATTTCACTCAGCATTATGTCTTCAAGGTTCATCCATGTTGTCATATGTTTCACGAGATCGTTCCTTCTTACTGACGCGTAGTATACCATCGTGTGTATATACCACATTTTATTTATCCACTCATCTGTTGAAGGACATTTGGGTTGTTTCCATCTCTTGGCAATTGTGAATAATGCTGCTATGAACATTGGCGTGCAGATATCTGTTCGTGTCACTGCTTTCCGATCTTCCAGGTATATACCGAGAAGTGCAATCGCTGGATCGAATGGTAGCTCTATATCTAGTTTTCTAAGGAACTGCCAGACTGACTTCCAGAGTGGCTGAACCATTATACAGTCCCACCAACAGTGAATAAGAGTTCCAATTTCTCCACATCCCCTCCAGCATTTGTAGTTTCCTGTTTGTTTAATGGCAGCCATTCTAACCGGTGTTAGATGGTATCTCATTGTGGTTTTAATTTGCATCTCTCTAATAGCTAGTGAAGCTGAACATTTTTTCATGTGTTTCTTGGCCATTTGTATTTCCTCTTCAGAGAACTGTCTTTTCATATCTCTTGCCCATTTTATAATTGGGCTGTCTGTACTATTGTCATTGAGTTGTAGGATTTCTTTGTATATGCAAGATATCAGTCTTTTGTCAGATACATGGTTTCCAAAAATTTTTTCCCATTGAGTTGGCTGCCTCTTTACCTTTTTGAGAAATTCCTTTGAGGTGCAGAAACTTCTAAGCTTGAGGAGTTCCCATTTATCTATTTTCTCTTTTGTTGCTTGTGCTTTGGGTGTAAAGTCTAGGAAGTGGCCGCCTAATACAAGGTTTTGAAGATGTTTTCCTACATTATCTTCTGAGAGTTTTATGGTACTTTCTTTTATATTGAGATCTTTGGTCCATTTTGAGTTAATTTTTGTGTAGGGGGTGAGGTAGGGGTCCTCTTTCATTCTTTTGGATATGGATATCCAACTCTCCCAGCCCCATTTGTTGAAAAGACCATTATGACTCAGTTCAGTGACTTTGGGGGCCTTATCAAAGATCAGTCAGCCATAGATCTGAGGGTCTATCTCTGAATTCTCAATTCGATTCCATTGATCTATATGTCTATCTTTGTGCCAGTACCATGCTGTTTTGGCAACTGTGGCTTTATAATAAGCTTCAAAGTCAGGGAGTGTAAGTCCTCCCACTTCGTTTTTCTTTTTTAGAGTGTCTTTAGCAATTCGAGGCATCTTCCCTTTCCAAATAAATTTGATAACTAGCTTTTCCAAGTCTGCAAAGTAGGTTGTTGGAATTTTGATTGGGATTGTATTGAATCTGTAGATGAGTTTGGGTAGAATTGACATCTTAATGACATTTAGCCTTCCTATCCATGAACATGGAATATTTTTCCATCTTTTAAGGTCCCCTTCTATTTCTTTTAGTAGAGTTATGTAGTTTTCTTTGTATAGGTCTTTTACATCTTTGGTTAAGTTTATTCCTAGGTACTTGATTTTTTTAGTTGCTATTGAAAATGGTATCTTTTTCTTGAGTGTCTCTTCAGTTTGTTCATTTCTAGCATATAGAAACATTACTGACTTATGTGCATTAATCTTGTATCCCGCTACTTTGCTAAATTTGTTTATTAGCTCTAGTAGCTGTATCATTGATTTCTCAGGGTTTTCTAGATATAAGATCATATCGTCTGCAAACAATGACAGTTTTACTTCTTCTTTTCCAATTTGGATGCCTTTTATTTCTTTGTCTTGCCGGATTGCCCTGGCTAGCACTTCCAGCACAATGTTGAATAACAGTGGTGACAGCGGACATCCTTGTCTTGTTCCTGATCTTAGAGGGAAGGCTTTCAGTCTCTCACCATTGAGTACTATGCTGGCTGTGGGTTTTTCATATATGCTCTTTATCATGTTGAGGAAGTTTCCTTCAATTCCTACCTTTTGAAGTGTTTTTATCAAAAAGGGATGTTGGATTTTGTCAAATGCTTTTTCAGCATCTATTGAAATGATCAATTGATTTTTCCCTTTCGAGTTTTTAATGTGTTGTAATACATTGATTGTTTTTCTTATGTTGAACCATCCTTGCATGCCTGGAATGAACCCCACTTGGTCATGGTGTATGATTTTTTTAATGTGGCTTTGGATTCGAATTGCAAGTATTTTGTTGAGGATTTTTGCATCTATATTCATTAGGGAGATTGGCCGGTAGTTTTCCTTTTTTGTAGCATCTTTGCCTGGTTTTGGTATTAGATTGATGTTAGCTTCATAAAATGAGTTAGGTAGTGTTCCATTTTCTTCAATGTTTTGAAAGACTTTGAGTAAGATTGGTGTCAGTTCTTTCTGGAAAGTTTGGTAGAATTCCCCTGTGAAGCCATCTGGCCCTGGGCATTTATTTGTGGGAAGATTTTTGATGACTGGATCTCTTTGCTTGTGATGGGTTGGTTGAGTTCTTCTATTTCTTCTCTGGTCAGTCTAGGTTGTTCATATGTTTCCAGGAAATTGTCCATTTCCTCTACATTATCCAGTTTGTTGCCATACAGTTGTTCATAATATCCTCTTATAATTTTTTTAATTTCTTCAGGATCTGCAGTTATGTCACCTTTTTCATTCATTATTTTGTTTATGTGGGTCTTCTCTCTTTTTGATTTTGTCAGTCTAGCTAGGGGCTTGTCAATCTTGTTGATCTTCTCAAAGAACCAACTTTTGGTGATATTTATCCTCTCTATTGTTTTTTTGTTCTCTATGTCATTTATTTCTGCTTTAATCCTTGTTATTTCTTTTCTTGTACTTGGTTTAGGATTGGTTTGCTGTTCATTTTCTAGCTTCTTCAGTTGATCCATTAGTTCTTTGATTTTGGCTCTTTCTTCCTTTTTAATATATGCGTTTAGTGCTATAAATTTCCCCCTTAGCACTGCTTTTGCTGCATCCCATAGGTTTTGGTATGTTGTGTTCTCATTTTCGTTCGTCTCTATATATTTAGCAATTTCTCTTGCTATTTCTTCTTTAACCCACTGATTGTTTAGGAGTGTGTTGTTTAACCTCCAGGTATTTGTGAATTTTCTAAGTCTCTGATGGTTATTGACTTCTAATTGTATTCCATTGTGGTCAGAGAATGTGCTTTGAATAATTTCAATCTTTTGAAATTTATTGAGGCTTGTTTTATGTCCCAGCATATGATCTATTCTGGAGAAAGTTCCGTGAGCACTAGAAAAGTATGTGTATCCTGGTGATTTGGGATGTAATGTCCTGTATATGTCTGTTAAATCTAATTCATTTATCAGATTGTTTAGGTTTTCAATTTCCTTATTGGTCTTCTGTCTGGTTGATCTATCTATAGGAGAGAGTGATGTGTTGAAGTCTCCCACAATTATTGTGGAAACATCAATTGCTTCCTTTAGTTTTGCCAGTGTTTCTCTCATGTATTTTGTGGCACCTTGATTGGGTACATAGACATTTACGATTGTTATTTCTTCTTGCTGAATTGCCCCTTTTATTAGTATGTAGTGGCCTTCTTTGTCTCTCAAAACATCCCTGCATTTGAAGTCTATTTTATCTGAGATTAATATTGCTACACCTGCTTTCTTTTGGCTGTAGCTTGCATGAAATATTTTTTTCCATCCTTTCACTTTCAGTTTCTTTGTGTCCCTATGTCTAAGATGAGTCTCTTGTATGCAACATATTGATGGTTCATTTTTTTTTGATCCATTCTGCGAATCTATATCTTTTAATTGGGGAGTTTAATCCATTTACATTCAACGTTATAACCGTGAAGGCATTTCTTGAATCAGCCATCTTATCCTTTGGTTTATGTTTGCCATATTTTTCCCCTCTCTCTATTAATATCCTTTATTGTACCCATACCGAATCTCTTTAGTACTGAACCTTTCTCCAAGTCTCTCTGTCCTGTCTTTGTTTCTCTGTCTGTAGGGCTCCCTTTAGTATCTCCAGTAGGGCAGGTCTCTTGTTAGCAAATTCTCTCAGCATTTGTTTGTCTGTGAAAAATTTAAGCTCTCCCTCAAATTTGAAGGAGAGCTTTGCTGGATAAAGTATTCTTGGGTGGAAATTTTTCTCACTCAGAATTTTAAATATATCGTGCCACTGCCTTCTTGCCTCCATGGTGGCTGCTGAGTAGTCACTACTTAGTCTTATGCTGTTTCCTTTGTATGTGGTGAATTGCTTTTCTCTTGCTGCTTTCAGAACTTGCTCCTTCTCTTCTGTGTTTGACAGTGTGATCAGTATATGTCTTGGAGTGGGTTTATTTCGATTTATTCTATTTGGAGTTCGCTGAGCATTTATGATTTGTGTATTTATGTTGTTTAGAAGATTTGGGAAGTTTTCCCCAACAATTTCTTTGAATACTCTTCCTAGACCTTTACCCTTTTCTTCCCCTTCTGGGACACCAATGAGTCTTATATTTGGACGTTTCATATTATCTATCATATCCCTGAGGTCCATTTCGATTTTTTCAATTTTTTTCCCCATTCTTTCTTTTATGCTTTCATTTTCCATTCTGTCATCTTCCAGGTCACTGATTCATTGTTCAACTTCCTCTAGTCTCGTACTATGAGTGTCCAGAATCTTTTTAATTTGGTCAACAGTTTCTTTAATTTCCATAAGATCATCCATTTTTTTATTTAGTCTTGCAATGTCTTCTTTATGCTCTCCTAGGGTCTTCTTGATTTCCTTCATATCCCATACTATGGTTTCATTGTTCATCTTTAGTTCTTTGAGTAGCTGCTCTAGGTGCTGTGTCTCTTCTGGTCTTTTGATTTGGGTGCTTGGGCTTGGGTTATCCATATCGTCTGGTTTTTTCATATGCTTTATAATTTTCTGTTGTTTTTGGCCTCGTGGCATTTGCTGAACTTGATAGGGTTCTTTTAGGGTTTGTAGACCTATTGAAGTCCTTATCTCTAATTTATCAGATCTACAGCTTCATGGAGTACACTTTCTCTAACTAACCAGCAGGTGGCGTCCACGAGCCACCTGTTCTCCACAAGCCAGTTCTCCCCTGCTTAGCCTTTTTGGTGAGTGGGGGAGTGAGTCTTGTGGGGCCCAATTGGTGTACCAAGCTTGCGTGTGTAGTTGGTGTTGCCTGCCCTGTATGTGGGGCGTGTTTCTGGGCAGTTGGGGAGGGGGGGTGGCCCTAACAATCAAATCTCCCTGGTGATCCTAGAGTTTTAAAGCTGGTGCAATAGTCTAAT
The DNA here is from genome assembly GCF_015220235.1 of Choloepus didactylus. NCBI lineage: Eukaryota > Metazoa > Chordata > Mammalia > Pilosa > Megalonychidae > Choloepus > Choloepus didactylus. Next base: position 38,269,560 of record NC_051328.1, read on the forward strand.
CCTTCAGTTCAGTCCTGCCACAGTTTGTCTCTACCACTGACCCACAAGTCCTTGGTATTGGCGTATGGCTCCTGAGACTTGCAAGTGGGCCCCTCTTCCAGGCTGTGCACCCCGGGTCCTCTGTTGAGGGATGACTGTGCTATGTCACAGGTGAGTGCCGTCCCCTCAGGGCAGTTCTGGGCTGCTGGGCTGTGTAGGGAGGCTCCCAGTCTGCTCAAATGATGGCTGAATGGGGCTTTGTTAATTCACACTGCTCCACCTTCCCAACTCTGGGACAATCAGCTGAGGTTGCAGGGAAGGCTAATGTCCACGCCCAGTTTTGTGGTGTGTGCCTGTTATTTGAAGCCCTTCCGTCACACTGGGTTGTCTGGGGCAGCTCTGGGCTATGGGGCTGGCGATGGGCAGGAGTGTTTCCTGTCCACCAGGATGGTGGCTGTGAGCGGACACCCCCCTTTTCTTGGGAAGTTGTGGTGTTTAGTGAATTTTCTCAGCCACTGAATTATTGCCTTTTGTCTCAGAGCTCTCTTAGTTCTGCTCTTGACTTGACGTGCCCAAATTGAAAGTCTTTGAAGCTTTCTGTATTGGGTTTCTTAGAGTAATTGTTTCAGAAAAAGCAAAAAGGATTTAAAAAAAAAAAAAAAAAAAAAAGGGTCCTCCTCAGAGATCTAATGGGTTATTGAAATGCTAAGAGACAAAGCAACCAGGGCCACTAAGGAAAGGTCCACAGGGCAGAGAGATGGCTTTTCTTCGGGATTTGCATATGCACCTTAGGGCCTGAGCTCCGCCCTTCCCCTTTCTGTGTTCACCAGAACTCTAAAAATCCTCTGCTTTTATTTTGGAGTTTTTCGTGTTGTTGTTTTTTTTCTATGCCTGTCTCCTCTCTGCTGGGCTGGCTGCTCACAGATTCTCTGGTGTCTGGTCTCTGTCTATCTATGGTTGGAGTCTGGATCAGTAGAATGAGTTTCCGATAAGAGCAGCCACTGCAGTTCTCCCTTCTCCTTCCCGGAGCTGACAGCCCCTCCTCCCACGGGACTGAGCCTGGCAGGGAGGGGCGCGGGTCCCCTGGCCGCAAAAACTTACAGATTTTGCTGATCTCAGCAGTTCGACATTTTCATGAGTGTTGTATGAAGTATGCCCAAAGACAGATTGCTCTGTGGTGTCCAGTCCACGCAGTTCCTGGCTTTCTACCTACTTTCCTGGAGGAGTAACTAAAACATACAGCTCACCAGTCTTCCATCTTGCCCCGCCTCCTCCTTCATCTTTAAATGCCATCTTTTCCTGGGTCCTTTCCCTGGACATCCTGCCTAAAACGTCAGAATCCCCTCTTCCTCTGCACTTTCAGCCCCCATCCCTACTGTTTCCTTGAGTGTTGCTCTCTTTCCCTGCTCATTTCTGTTTCCTCTCTCCAGGGGGCTGTCTCTAAAATCCCTAGTAGGAGGAAGGTCTCCGTAGATAGTTGTTGAAGAATGGATGAATGCATGCATCCTTTCTCTCTCCTCTTTTCAAACACTTCCTTTCTTTCTGCTTTTCTCTTTCCCTTGGCCCCGTGCCCAGCCCTCCTTCTGTCCCTTGAGTTTCCAGTGTGGCTCTTCAGGATGGCATGAAGTGACACCCCCAGGTATTGCAAAGCTTGCTTTCATTGCACTACTAATTTCCCCTGAGATTGAGAAACAGGGAGGAGAGCGACTAAGATTATAAAGCCAAGTGTCCTAAGACAAAAAGAAGGGCCCGTATGAGCCCAAGGATGTTTATATGAGGATGGCAGCTCTCCTGCAATGAAATCCAGCATGAGGGAGCCTCCCTGAGGATGCAGTCTTGCCCCTGTGACTTCAATGAGATGAGATATGGCTGCCGCAGGCACCTGGCTGTTCCACATTCAGAGACGCTGATGGACCGTTATCTCAGCGACTGCAGGGGTGGTGGAGAGAATCCCCAGGAGGACCATGCCCAGTCGGCAGCAGCGGCCTTTGACGCTCACTGTCCTCTCCAGCACCCAGGTGTGCGAGTGTCTGTTCCCACAGCCAAAGGAGCTGTGTTGGGTTGAAGTGGGAAGATGTATTGAATGGACCGAGTGGGTCATGTGGTATGTGTCTGCTGCGTGTGCCTCTGCTCATGAGTGTGTGAGTCTTTGTGTGTGTGTGTGTGTAACCATCCAGTGGATTCTGATGTGTGTGTGTACATGGGTGAGTATTTGACATCAGGGTGTGTCAGTGATTTGGAAGCATCTGCCTTTAAGATCTGGCCTTAGGCCACCCACAGCTGAGTCACTCACTCCTAAAAGGGACTGAGTGACTCGTCCCCATTGCCTCCCTTCCTCTGTCCCCGTATTAATAAGACCTTTCCTTCACATCTGTGCCATTCTTTAGAGATCACAGACCACTTCCATGTGCAATTGCTCAATTCATTCTGAAAACCAAGAGGACAGGCCAATTAATCTCCTTTTACCTCTCTCTGTTCTGCCTCAAGGGGAGAAGCCAGTCTGCCCTACCCCACTTCTGCAGGCGCCTCTGCATCGCTCGTCTCCATCATCCAGCCCCTCTGTCCATCCATCTGGCTTCGCCTGCCCAATGCCACGGCTTCCTTCCTCTGACCCTTTTCTCCTCAAGCCCAGCACCATTCCTTGTCTTGCTTTTACTAAGAAATTTCTCCCTGTTTCTCTCCTTTCCTTCAATACCAAAGTCCCCACTTGCCATTTATTCCTCTGATGTTCGATTTTCACACGCCCATAAAGCCATTCTCCCTGAAATCACCAAGTACCTCTTCCTGGTGAAGCTGACAGCTCCTTATGGTGTTCACCCTGTTGGACACCGCTCCCTTGTGTAATGTGGCTATGGACTCAATCCTTCTTGAAATTTCTTCTCTTAGTACTCTGGTTTTCCTTCTTTCGCTGATTGACCTGTCTGTGGCCTTTGCTGATCGTTTAGAAACCCATTAAATGGTTGAGTACCTTCCCTTTCCCCCTTCACATGGCCTGGGTGGTGTCAACTTCTCCATCACTTATAGCTACTCTTGATCATGGGTGATTCTGACATTTCTGTCCCTCATTCATTTCTCCCTCCTTAGTGCAGCTGTATATCTAATTACCCTCTAGAAATCTCCTGTCGCATGTCTAACAAGCTCCACAAAGTCAACAGTTCTACAAATGTACCCAGAATCTGTGCCCAAGAACTGCTTTTTCCCTTCTGTGCCCACCTTCTTGGTAATAACAAGAGCAGATGGCAGGGAGCCCCAAGACAGCCTCTTCTTTACCCTGATGTCCACTTGGTCCCCACACTCTATCTATTCTGCCCTATATAGCCCTCTCTTGAATTGGTCATATTCCTTTTATCCTCCTCCTTCTGTCTTATCCTTCCCTGATATTGCTGTCACAGTCTGGTTTTCCTGATTTCCTTAATTCCGTCTTATACACTACCATCAGAGACATGTTCTCTGAAAAAACAAATGAAAAGATATTCTCATGCCACTCTCCAATTTAAAATCTCTTGAATAGCTCCCCATTAATTTGAGGATGAAGTTCAAACTCCTTCTAATTATATATAGGAGCTTCTCTGATCTGTCCCCACCTGCCTACCACTTCAGCTCACCTCTCATCCTCTACTCTTCTGAACTGTGTGCAATTATTGGAATTTACTGTTGAATCTGTTACCCTTTGCTGTGTCACAAACAACACCAAAACCTAGTGGCTTAAAAAAATAGCCAATTATTTAGTTCATGATTCTCTGGATTAGCAATTTGGGCTGGGCTCAGCAGGGTGGTTTTTCTGGTCTTGGATGGAATCACTCACCCAAGTGAGTGATTGACCTTATCTGTACTCAACTGCTGATGGATGGTTGGAGATCAGCTAGGGTTTTGGGGACAACTGGGATATGTGTCTCCAGCAATCTTTAGGTTATCTGGCCTTGTTTAAATACAAAATGTCTCTTGAAGCTTAAGCTCCAAATTGGCACATTTCCACCAAATTTTATTGGTCAAAGCATGAGATCAGCCCAGACTCAAGAGGTGGCAAAACAGTCTCTACCTCCTGATGAGAGGAGCTGCACAGTCATTGCAAAGGGTGTGGATAATGGAGGGAAGAATCATGGCCATTTTTGTAATCCATCATCACCATGCTCTTCCTCCTCTCTCCCTTCTTTTTCTGCCTAACACTTGCTCAGGGTAAACCTTTATCTAGAAAGAAGGTGACACCTCCTCTTCCCACACAGCCTCTTTTATTTTTATATCATAGGCTGTATCGCACAATATTCTAACTGACTTTTCCTTTGGCTATCCACACAACTAGAATCTGTTCATCTTGAGTTCAGAAACCTTTTTTAATTTGTATCCCAGAACCAAAAGGATGCCTATCTCATAGTCCTTAGAATTGAACTATACTTTTTCAAATGGATCAGTCAAAATCCTCTAGGAAGGAGGTGAGTTAAAACTTCAATCTAGCATTTTTATACTCAGGCAACCTTGGTTTTAATCCCAGTTACCAGCTGTGTGTGCCTTCATCTGTGAGATAACCTCTGTGAGCATCACTTTCCTCACCTGTAAAATTGAGATATTAATAATAACCATTTCATAGAGTTTTCCTGAGGATTAATTGAGATAACACATGTAATGCTCTTAGCCCAGTACTTGCCATTCTAAGTGCTCAATAATTGCTTGTTAATTGGTATTTGAGTTTCCTAGAACTCCTGTAATGAAGTACAATACACTGGGGGGCTTAAAACAACAGAAATGTGTCCTCTCCCTATTCTGGGGGCCATAAGTCAGAAATCAAGTCATTGGTAGGGTCGTACTTCCTCTGAAGACTCAGGGAAGAATTTAATCCATGTTTCTCTCCTAGCTTCGGGTGGTTGCAAGCAATTCTTGGCATTCCTTGACTTACAGATGCCCCCTCCAATCTCTGCCTCTCTTGTTACCTGGGTTTTTTCCCTGTGTGTCTTCACATGCTCTTTTTATGGCCCACCATAATCCAGTATGACCTCATCTTAGCTTAACTGATTACATCTGCAAAGACCCTATTTCCAAATAAGATCACATTCATAAGAACCTGGGGTTAGAACTTCAGCAGGTCTTTTTAAGGGCCCAATTCAACCCCCCACAATGCTTGTTTTTGTAATAATAGTAAGTAGAATTATGGTTGCCCTGCTCACAGATCATGCTCATCCTCACCCCATCCTCCCAGCCTGGCCACCAAGGAGCCTGGACCATCCTCCCAGCTTTCTGCCATGCACTGGGCCCATGTAATGTGGCTGAAGATGTTCCTTTACCCATCTCCTAAACTGCTGCCTTCCACAGATCTGCTCCACATTCTATCTAGTGATTAACCGAAAGGGTCACCTTGGCCCCAAATATAGACTCAATCACAGATATTCAAGCATAAATAATGTTCTAGGCATCCCAACTTGCTCATCTGTACTTACATTGCCTCCAAGTCACAGTTGTAGCTTTGCAAGATGGGTTGACAGATGCATACACAATTGCACATAAAGATGATCATCCACATGTAGGTGCCTAATATGCACCTATTATATGATTTGCAGCCAAATCAGACACTATGGCACCTCCATAGACCCAGTCACACAAAAACATGTGGCTTCAGAGCACATACACACAAATTTATTTGCTCTGACAGTATCAAAGGTAGACATGGCCACAAATTTAGAGATAGACATTTGCTGTCAGACACATAGGCACTCACCACAGACAAAGACAGGCAGAGCCATGGACATAAAAACCCAAAGTCATTGGCAAATCCTTATGGAGATTCCTTTCTATGAGGCAAAAGATGAAGGGTTGGAGGAAAAAGGAAGCCCTGCCCTAAGCCATTCCTTTAGGATGTCTGCTGTTCAGGCTTGAGGATTCTGATGGAAGCATCTCTACAATGCATCACCGCCTGTCCCTTCCAGACTCAGAGCCCCTCCTCTTTTCTTAGGCACTTCAGATCCAGGGGCTGATGCAACTGTGCTTGTTGTCACACCTCTGACCTACCGTGGGAGTCAGGGGAGGGGGGTGGCAGTTGTGGGGTTGATCCCTTGGTGAACCAGTGGGGGGACACTAGAGACAGGAATGGGGATGCAGGGACTGACCACTCTGGACACCTATGAGAACAAAAATATCACCCATTCATAGCCTGGAAAACATGTTTTCATTGTAAACAATGGAAATTTTATTATTGACAGCACAGCATGCTTTTTCATTAGTTTAAACACATTTACATATATATTGTCATAAAGAACTGAAGCCTTGGATTGCTTGATTATGTAGCTGAACCACGAATCCCTCACATTTGCATAGAACTTTAAATCTTTTCAAAGTGCTTTCCTAGACATTCTTTCATCTGAGTCACGAGATTTTTTTTATGGTAAATGAGATTCGTATATTGCACATAATTTACATATTTTTCTATTCTTTTGCCATCCCCTAATAAACCAATAGGATCTCCATAGATGTTACAATCATTTTTTTATGAATATGACCCACTCTGATTTTCATTGTCTTCCCTTTGTCCCACCTTCTTTCTCTATGTCGCTGGTTTTGTTTTGTTCTGTTTTAGGTTGTTCATTTATTCAGGGACAGGCATAGAGGAAATTAGCTGGGCATTTTTTGTGTTTTGTTCGCTTGTCTTACCATTCTGGCTTTTTCTTATACATACAGATACATACAGTCTTATATTTATATAGACTCCAGTTTTCGGTCTTGGCCTGAGTCTTGAGACTTTGCATCTTTGATCTTCCTAGAGAACAGTCCTTTACTTAGACTCGTCCATTGAGATTCAGAGTGTTACTCTTCCATGCCCAATATAGTTTATATAAAATTGAATGTGCCCAATATAATATTCTATATTTTCCTTCACATTTTATCCTTTCTTCTCTCTGATAGCTAGGTGAAGTAGAGCAACTTATGTAACTTCTCTGAACCCAATTTTCCTCATTGATTAAGGAAGACTAAGATCTACTTGAAGGTTTGTTGCAGATATTAGAACTGAGAGATGGAAGGTATCCAGTGCCTTGCCCAACACATGGTAGATGCCTAATATATTGTTGTTACAGTAGTCGGTGGTGACGGTGGAGGCAACAAAATGATAATATAGCGGTAGAATGAGGCCTTCGCAACTACTGTATTCCTACAAACATTTCCAGCCGAGGGACTCAATCTAACCTGGTATTTGTTGTTGATCATTTAGGTGGTTTTCCATCTTGCCTTTATAAATAGGATCCCACTAAACCTCTTCCTGCATACTTTCAACCTTCTTTTGAATTTAGCATTTGTATATATTCCCAGGAGGGAAATTACATAGTGAAGGGATACATATATTTCCAAGACTCCCAATAAATGTTGCCCAATTGCTTTCCCCGCCAGGGTACTATGAGTTTGCACTTCCACCAAAATTGTGAGACGAATCGCCTCATGATTATTTATGGACGTTTTCATAGAATTCCCTGGTCTTGTTTTTATGTTTCCTGTCTGAATTTCTATATAAATTTTCCTTTAAAACAATAAATAATATATATCTATGCCTTTCTCTTTAGATCTAGATCTAGCTATAAATAAACACAGATACATATACATCTAGAAACAGATACATATACATATATATCTAGATATATAGATACATATACATCATCTAGATCTAGATGTAGATACAGATATAACTATATTTTTAAGGGACTAGTTATGGTTTATAAGTATCACTTGCCAAATGATTTTAATAGGGACCTTTTCTCAACTTTGAAATGCTTGTTTCTTTTGATACACAAGAAAATTTTATTTTGTATGTGGCATTAAATGACAATGATACTTCATTTCCAATTCTCTCTCTCCTCTGATCAGATTAAGAAGAAAGCCTCAGTTTGGTGCTAATATCTCTTTAACACCCACTTAGCCCTTTCTTATCTCCTTTTTAAAAGGAGAGGCTTTCTTTCTAGAGACAACAGTTTCTATCTAGAATTTAATAACATCACTGGGTCTTTCTTCATATGTTTATTTTTTTTTCTTTTCATGGAAAGTGATAATGATACTTCATTTAAAATAACGATATAAAGTTTCCTTTCTGCACATATTTATTTAATTGAAAAGGTGAGATACACATAAGGCAAATATCATGACAGTGTTACTCCACTTATATAAATTTGGGAAATACATTTCAAAATGAGATCATCACTCCATTAGCAGACGGCCCTTGAACAAACATTGACTACAAATGTCCGTGATACTTGACATGGTTTTGGACTTTGATTATCGCTTTGTCCCTATTCATTTGTGAACGTAAGGATCTTGTCATCTACTACCAGGAGACTTGCTTTCCTGACCAGGCTAGTAGCAACCCACTCGCTTGGCAGATTAAGAACAGCAATACACACACCCAGGAGGATGTATAAATCAAGACTGACATTGTGCATAGAATGATTCAGAAGACCAGATTAAATGGCTAATGATAGTCATTGTGAATCACAATGACAGCTTTAGTATAATTCTAACGATGTACTTGCTAGTACTAATGGGGTTTGATAGAATAAAATTAACAGTGTCCAAACAGCTGATTGCTTGCATTACAAAGAAACCATATCATAGAAGAGACTGATACATCTTTTCCATGGGGGATTTTAGTCAATTGATTTTATTTTCTCTTTTAGGATATATTTAAATTTGCAAGAACTTCTCCAGTCCCAAGACAAAAGAGATCCATTGTGGTATCTCCCATTTTAATTCCAGAGAATCAGAGACAACCTTTCCCAAGAGATGTTGGCAAGGTAAGTCAGACAAATGATAAATGGCAAAAGCACAATTTTACTAAGAGATGAAAACACAGAAGGGAAGCTGACTGTGATTGTCTTGGTGGACGGCTGGAATTGCCCTCAATTCCTTTACAATCAGAGGTCAAATGCTTTTGACAAGAAAAGAGTTTAAAGAGATCGTTTAAAAAATGGTAGCAACTTGGAAATAATGATGAGAAGAAAAGCTTTGAATGTCACGATTTGGAGATCTACGTGGTGGATAATGATGCTGAAGTTATGCCTGGAGGCTGTTGGTTAACAAATGGACTTGTTGTTTTTATCAATGGTATTTAGATGACCAGCCAGGTAGGGCTTCCTATGCTAGCAGTATGTTGATGTGTGGTCTTTTCATTGAGATTGTAGTTTTCAAAAATATAGATCCAGGAACACAATAGGGTCAGCTTTCTAAAGACTAAATTGACCCAAGGTTATTGCATCATGATCCAGAAAATGTTATTGCATGAATTAAAACAGCAGGTTTTTTCAGGAAGAAATATTCACTATTAAATGTGCAGAAAAATGGATGTTGCCCACCCCCACCCCCCCCCAATATGTTCTGTCCTAATGGGAAAGTCTACACAGAAAATCAAATTATGAGCAGACAGTATTACTGTTGAACCTGGTATTTGAACAATGGCAGTTAATTGAAAGAATGATCTTAATGGCTGGTGTTATTGAGCTAATCATTCATTCATTAAATAAATGAGGAGCATTGTTATAAGCCAGACTGTAAGCTTGGGACTGGATGAATGCAGCTTGAGCAAGGAGCCAAATTCCTGTTATCAGAGTTGATATTCTAGTGGGGAAGACAGATATTTAGATATGTAAATAAACAAAAAAATTGCAGAGATGACAAATGTTGTATAAAACAGAAACAGGGCAATGTGAGAAAGCACAAATTGTGGGACCTGGAGGAAAAGAGGGTTGGGGAACTCTTTACACTGATAGCTGGGCAGGCTGGCCAGAGTTGCTGACACTGAGCTGGGATGGGAAGGATGAGACAGACCAGCCATGAGAAGAGCTGGGTAAACCGCATTCTTAGGGAACCACAGTGCAAAGGCCTGGAGATGGGAACGAATGCAACATGCTTGAGCTGCAAGAGCCTGAGTGGTTGCAGCCAATGTGGCAAGCAAGGTAAAGAAGGGTAAGAGATGAATTCAGAGGCGCCAGCAGGTCATGCAGATCCTTGAAGTCCTGGTTGAGGAGTCAGGATTTCACCGTAAGTTCAGCGAGAAACACTGGAGGTTTCCCTAGGGGAGGGTGTGTTTAGAAAGATTCCCCTGGTGGTCTTGTAGAGCATGGCTTATGGGAAGGGAGCAGCATGAAGGAACGAAGCAAAGAGATCCACAGTGAGGAGGGTTTGATGATGGACTGGGCAAGAGATGACAATTAGGAAAGAATCAGTAATAATCCAATATCCTGGTAGTTCCTATATCTATGATTTTTAAACTGCCATTGTGCCAAGGATGCCTTTCTTTGAGCAGAACCTTCCCAGAGGCCCATATTACGGCACAGAGCTGCTCTGAGTGGACAGGAGGAAGTGGTGTTAATGGGCCTCCTTGGACAGCCATTGCCACTGTGAAGGTGACTGTGTAGATGTCCCATGATTCAGGGCAGCTACGGCTGTAGCTGCGGACACCACCTGCAAGCGTCCTGAGTCCCTGGCTCTAAAAGGCAATGGTCCCATACAGTTTCAGAGACACAAGACGTATCCTGGTCCTTTAGAACTCCTTTATAAGTCTAGGGTTCACAACCCTCACAGTGCATCAGAATCACCTGGGACAGTTAAATACCGCAATGCCAGGGCCCCACCCCTGTACAGTTGCTTCCTTGAGTTGAAGACCCAGCGTCAGTATTTTGTTAAAGCTCCCAGATGATCCTGATGTGCAGCCTGGGTTGAGAACCACTGGTCTAATCCAATCCTATTCCAAGTGGCTGTGGACTCACAGCATCTGCATCACCAGGGAACCTGCTAGGAATGCATGTTCTCAAGTCCCACCCCAGATCTTCTGAACCAGAAACTCTTGGGATGACCTCAGGAATCTGTACTTTTACAAGCCCTCCAGGTAATTCTGAGGCATACCCAGGTTTACAGAGGATTGATCTAAATTATGTATACTTCTCTGCCCACTATTAATACATACTAATTCCTTTCATTAGTGGAGTTGGATTGGTACCATTTGGTGTTGGTAATGGAATTAATTAATCCTATTAATCACATTACAAAAAGGAAGAATACACATTCCCGTTTGTCTGGAAAATCCCAATTGATACTGATTGTCCTGGTATAATTATTACTAGAGCTGCCTTTCCCTCAAAAGTGTCCAGATTTGGAAAAAAAAAATTATGTAGTCAGCCTACATTTTCCTTCAATCTCATGTGTCCATCCTTGTGAGTACATTTGTGTAGTTTTCACAAGCCTTCTTCCCTACAATATTTAATAGATCATTAAATGTACAGCTAAGTAGGGACATTCTTCTGTGTTGTTACTTATTACAGGCTCAAAAGGCAATTTTGCACCCAACCTGAGGGCTCCCTTTTCTTAACCCTTCATGTACTGACCACAGTGGTTCTCTACCTGGACTCTCTACAAAGCAACTGCCTTTCTAGATGTGAGCAGGAGTCTCCCAAACCTCTGGATGGCTTTGCAGAGTCAAAATCTGTTTGTCCATGCTTTTTGCACTTGGAAGGGGCAATTTTTCCTCTTTATACCTCTTGTTTTTATTTATTTGTTTTCCTCTTGTTTTTTTATAACTTACCTTCTTAAATTCCACCAGTAGATGACAAGCTATACTCTGCACAGCCGTGGGAAAACCTGCAAGTGTCTTCCTTGCACTGCTGGGGTGGTAGGAAGAAGAGAAAGGAGCCCAGAGAGCCTCCCCATGTCATGCCTCTCCATGTCATCCAAATTCTCTCATCCAGGGCAGGTCCAGTTTTACAAATATTGCATGTTGGCCTTCAGTATGGCACGCCTTCTGAAGGAGAGAGTCTGTGGCTATGAAAGTTTAAAGACACTTACCTTAGTTTGAGATTCCCCAGGAGCAGGCTCTGAGTCAAGAATTCACATTCAGGTAGCTTCTTTAGGCGGTGAAGATTATACAGGTAAGGGAAAGAGGAAGTAAGCGGGGACAGGGAAGGCAGGCAACGGGGAAGTGTTCGTAAAGCCTCCTCGGGCAACTGGAGTGTGATCTCATAGGAACACTCTAGGAAATGGGATGAAGCGCTCCCTTGGGGCCAGCCCACCCCTGAGGGGCAGGAGCTGGGGTATTTATACACTGACTCCCGCCGGTCATTGGTGGAAGGCCACTCCTGGGGTGTCAAGTCCCCAGCACCCCCTGCCAGCCTTGTGCCTGGTGCACAGGAGAACAGCCTTTTGAGGCTCGGGATGAGACTTCTAGCAAAGAGGTGCTTTCTGTGGCTGGAAGTCTGTTGGCGTGCACGGAAAAGCTGAAGCCCCCCAGGGCAGGGCCAGTCTGCTCCACCCTAAACTTGATATAAATGCCCTTGCATTGTGGCCTGGGATTTCTGCCTTTGAAATGGCCCAAAGCACCTAGCAGAGATTCTGTCACTCGGTCATTCTCTGCTTCCATTTCATTTCCTGAACTTTCTTGTATACAGTGCCTTTGAATTACGCCATACTTGCCTCTAAGTACCCACTGCATCCCAGGAAGGAAAAAAGATCTCTCAAATTTAATCCAATTCTTGCCAACAAATGAATATTCAGTGTCTTCTGTTTACAAAGGACTGTGCTAGGGGCTGGGGATTTAATGGCAAAGAAAATGGACAAAGTGTTTGACCTCATAGGATTACTGAGAAATGAGAAAAATCATACATTTACTATTATTTGACTGTTAATGATGCTAAGCACTTTTCATCTATTATGTTGAATTCCCATAATAACAACCTAGTGAAAATTTTCCAACATTCTAATGAAGGTGATGAGAACTAAGAGGGAAGAAATAACCTGTGCAAGTCACACAGCCAGTTAGTAGCAGAAACAAACTTTGTGCCAGCTCTTTGAGATTTCAAAGTTTGTGCTTTAACCCAATATGCTCAGAGGCTGCTAAACTCGATCTAAGAATCGTCTTCCATGGAATAAAATGTATTTGCTGACAAATGCGCTCTTTTAAACAGCGTTAACATTGAGTATAATTCTTGGAATGTACCAAAAATAAGATGAATGGAAGGATGGATCAATGGATAGATAAATGATAAAGCAAGTATAATGAAAGGTTAATGGTAGAATATAGTTGGTGGGTATATGGGTGCTTGCTGTAAAATTATTTCAATATTCCTTAGTGTTTGAAAATTTCACAATAAAATTTTGGAAAAATTAAGGGTAATTAAATATAAAATCATCAAAAAGGCACAGGAGTTGACATGCTAGTACAAAAGCACTTTGTTTTTCGCTTCAAGAGGATGAATGGAGACTAAATAATTGTCTGTTCCTTGATTTTCTTTTCTTGGTGTGTTGTATCATAATCTGAATTCCTTTAAAGAAAGGAGACTCCATATAAAAGGATAAAGACATCAAAAGCAAGCTGCTGTGATGAATTCACACTCTCTGCGAGGGTTTTTCTCAGTTGGGGGCAATGCCATTCATAGTGCAAGCCACAGAAAGGTTAGGAGGGTAGCTCTAGGGATTAGACAAAGTATTGACTGATGCACAGTTTATCTATCTGCCAAATAATTAATTAGTTGGTAAACAGCTCAAGTACTAGAATTCAGGTGTGTTTCTGAGAGGGTATCGTATTACCACTCTGATGTTCCATTTCACTGCTGCTCACTTAACTGGAAGTTTATGGGGTGGATGGACCAACAGACCTTTGGGGACAGCTCAGAACATGCCTGGCCAATGGAGGATGATTTCACACACACACACACACACCCACACACACACACACATACACACACAGTCTTCTGTGCTCTTTTCCTTGGTGCGTTCTGCCCTAGAATCTCTCAGTATTTCCGAAGAAGAGGAAAAACACAGTCGTGAGTACACATCCTCAAATCTGTAATTCCCCTTCTGTTTTTGAATTCTAGAGGATTTGAAAGCATGAACCCTAGAGAGAAATGTATATTTCCCAACGTATGCTTTTTATTTTTTTCTTCCGTTTCAGAGTGTGACTATTTCAGAATTTGGGTCATAAATAATTTCTCAGTTTTACCAACTTTTTACTGATAAATATTTGATTGCATCTTTAGAGATTTTCGAGTTTTTCAGCCTGATTGATTGAGAACAGGGGACTTTAAATCTGAGAAGCAGCATGGAGATCTTTAGGAGATGTATTTTATTCTGTTTTATATTAAGTTTGAAAGACAAGTCATTTATGAGATGCTTATTAGAGATTCTACTTTCATCACAAATCTTTTTCATCAAAACCAATGAAAGCACATTTTACTGAAAATCCTTTTTTTATGCCCTCTATAAATTGGTAGAATGGGCATTTAGAAGGCCAACTTTAACCCAAGATGGAAGAAATGTGTAATTGGGTCATGTGCTCTCCATAGAGGGGATCAACATAGATCATTAGATGAAATCATGAAAACATTCAACCAGAACTCTGCTTTGATTGTGTCATGAACGGAAGTCACACATGAGGGTGATTTATGGCAGTTCCTAAATATTCTGCAGAGTTCCAGGCATATGGTTTATTGGCAGTCTCCACACACAAAGGTGCTTGGGACCCTCTCTCATGTATGTCCACCTTTGCTAATAGGTGCCAAGGAGTTCAGTGGTGCTGGAATTGAATTCATTTTACTTTATGTAATAGTCATTTGCTTTACTCTGAGAACCCATGGGTGCCAAGCAGCTTTCATGGGAGCTGGACCAGAGAGCTGACACTGGATTCCCACCACTCTTTCATCTCACCCTCCTTACTGATTTGGCTTGCCTTGCTCCATCCTATTGTCTGATGTGTTTTATTACCCTCCCCCCCTTTTAAATCTATTATGTCACACTCTTTATCCAAGTCTAGCTACATGCCCTTTTCTCGGAAATTTGCCTCCTTTTATTTTCCCTCTTTTAAGGCAATTTTACTCAGTAAGTAAAACTTAACCATCAGCTAGCATATGGGAGGGAATGAGAATACTGGGGATCTAAGATGTCTAGATGTCCAGTGCTCAAAAATTCATGTTGACATGAACATCAGAGTTTATTTCTACATTCAGCACCCTCATCCCCACATGTGTCTTTCCTAACTCCATGTCTTTGATCTCTGCTGTCTTCCTAGGACATACCCTCTTTACCCCTACTCCACTGAATCTGCCCAAGTTTACCTTCTAAGGCTGCACTGTCCAGTAGAACCGTAACATCATTGCAGAAAGTTCTATGTCTATATAGTCCAATATGGTACCTGAGAACCACATGTGGCTGTTGAAACTTGAAAAGTGGCTAGTGTGACTAAGTTTATTAAGTTTATTTAATTTTAATTTAAAAACTAAAACCCAATTCAATTTTTAGAAAACTTTTAAGTATGTTTGGAGCAACTTGGACATGTTAACTACCTTTTCAACTGTACATTTTATAAAAATTTCAAAATACAGATCAAGTATTTCCACTGAAAATTTAACATCCAAATTGAGATGTACTGTATGTATAAAATACATACTGGATTTCAAAGACTTGGTACACATCAAAAAAAGAATGTGAAATTTTTCATTAACAATTTTTATATTGATTCCATGTTGAAATAAACATATTTTGGATATATTGGGTTAAATTAATATAAATGATTGAAAGTAATCTCATGAGTTTTGTTTTACTTTCTATTAAATATGACTACCAGAACATTTGGAATTATATATATAACTCACATTATATTTTTATTGGACAGTGCTGGTCTAAAGCCTATTTTTGGTAGTCTCCTCCATGGAATTTTTGTTCAATCCTCTTTACATATTATTTATTCCTGTTTAATGATACTTTATATGTTTTGAGCCACTATATAGTTTTTTTGTACTTTTCTTATCTTCCCATTAATTCCTGATGACTAATTCAGTAAGTACGGTGACCCAGCAGAGTGTCCACCATGTAAGTAGAAGCTAAAATAATCTTTGACTTGAATTCTATCCAGGTATATGGCTTGTTGGATAAGCCATTCACTGGTTACTGATTAATTAACGCAACCATAGCTTGGTTTGTTGTCAGAATGGAATTAATAGACCATTATATGATCAGTCTGGATATTTCCAGAAAATTTTAATTTTCCATGATAGCAGTGAGAACACCAGATAAATTGCTTGGCAGCCAACCATTATGACGGACTGTGTGTCTGTGTTTGTGCTCATGTATATGTGTGTGCGAGTGTATATAGAAAGAAAGAAAGCCTGTATTTCTAGACTTGCTCCATACCCTGTGATATTTTAATTCTACTTAAATAAAAACACTTAAAACTTTTATCTGTATTCACAGTTAAAAAGTTAATTCTAGCATATTTTACTGAAGTCTAATAAGGCTTATATTCACCATTTGCAAGTGTTGTCCTCCTTCTGCAAAATTTAATTAATGATAAAACATAATTGAGTTGTTTTGGTTCTTTGCCAAATACATATGTATGCAAGAATATCCTCCATTGATACACATCCAGCAAATAAAGGCATCTGAGCCTATGGAGGAAGCACTATTTTCAGCTCTGGGTTTATCACCCTTTCAGTTCTCAATTTAAATGTTCCTAGGGCTTTATTGTTATGTACGTTTGGCCTCAGGCAGAATTTATATTTAATTATTTGTGAACATTAAAAAATCTGGCATTTCAGCTTGAATTAGACCCTAGGCGTGGGGGTGTGGAGGAATTTTTAAATACAACTAGAATTTTCAACACTTAATAAGTGTCAGGATCTAATCCAAACATGGCTTTCTTTGTTGTCCTGTTTAGTTCTTACAACAGTCCTATAAAGCAGACAATATTATACCTATTTCTCAAATAAGGAAACTGAAATCAAGAAAGATGAAGTAATTTGCCCAAGTAACCCAGTTAAAGAGGGGAGATGCTGAGATCCAAACCCAGAATTCTTCAATGCCTAAGCAATGATCTTTCCACCATAACGTATAAGAAAGTCTAAAGTTTCCATGGGTCTTTACTGTTCTCAAAAGCACACTCACATGAATTGTCATTTGACTCCCACAATACCCTCAGAAGTAAATATCTCCCCATTGTACAGTTGAGGAAACTGAGGCTCAAGGCATCATACAAGATGAGTCCATCTGTTGTGCAAGTTGAGTTCCTTTTGTATTGCTACCTGTCATGCACCAGGGCTCTGGGTGGGTTTCAGAAAACACATGGCATGGGTCAAAGAATAGGCTTTATTGGAGAAGGAAGAAACATAGAGAAAAACATCCAGAATTATCAGAATCTCAGAATTATCTGGGATTTCCGATGCCCAAAGGCAGATGTCTGGGTAAACCAGCTGCCTGGGGGAGAAAAAGAGCAACTCTGATTTGCTTGTTTGCCACTTTCTTTGTTGTAAATACTCCCAAAGTTGTCAATTTCAACTACCAATGTGAGAAGTTGCTGAATATTTAATAATTGGCTTTCATGAAGTAATATGAGCTGGGTCCATCACCCACCAGACTGGTGTGGGGGGACATACATTGTCCACTTGGGAAGCTGTGCTTTCGTGGAACCTTCAAGTTTGGAGAGTTGGCTTAACATCCACCCATTCATCCCACATTTTACCTAATTTCTTGTCCAGGCTATACAGGGTGAGCATTAAGGGTCCTTTTTGGAAAATTTTGCTCTTGACATCACATCAGGTAACTTGTCCAAGGTCACACAGCCAGTGCTCTGTGGAAGCAGTCCGAGATCTTTGCTCTTTTTCAGCTTTTCCACACTCCTCCTTTGCACATAAATCCCTTAGCCTGTCTCTGAGACTAACAAATTCTGTGGTGATTGTCCCAATTCAACCTGGATAATGAGGAAGGAAGAGATCAATCTCTCTGTAAAGTGAGGAAAAATGAGGTTAACCTCACCAACATTTATTTGAGGTGCTTGTTTGCACGCTGGGTGAAGGCCAGAGGCCATGTCTTAGTTTAGCAGATAGACCACGTGTTGACAAGCAGTAAATGGCTTTCTTGGCCGGTGAGGAAAGCCAGTGGCTCACTTGAGACAACACATTTTTTTGTTGGTATTTCCACTGACAACTCTGTTCAAAGGGAGCCACCAGGAACAAAAGTAAAAGCAGAAAAGGCCAACTTCGGTGTAATTAAGAGACATCACTACCTGTCTTCCTTGGTGATGAGGCCACGGCTGATTCAGCTGATAAGCGCCTTCAAGGAGTGGGCCCAGGGCTCAGTGGGGGAAGAGATCAGCCCTTGCATGGTCAGATTTGCAGCCCCAGCTTTGAAGAGGATTGATGCAGAACCAGATGGAGCTGGTAATAGGCCAATGGGTAGTTTTCTGAAGAGCGGAGGGGATGAATAAAGAACATCCTCCTACCCCTTTATTTTGTTTTCTGTCTTGGCACTAGTGTTGGTTCCCAAGCGTGAGTCATCGGGGAGAGACCTTGGTGTGGGGCTGAGTGACTGGGAATGGTGCCTCTCAGGCTTCTGGGCCGGGCCAGCCTCTGGAAGCAGGAATGGGGGAGATCGTGGACACTCAGACCCTTTGCTCCAACTTCTGCGGTGTTTCCTTGAACATGCTGGTGTAACTATTGCACTCAGTGGTTTCAATCGGGAGACAAATAAATGCCCCAGTGTAAGCCTCTTGGGTAGGCCAGTACTCTAACTAGGGTGCAAAAATGGGCCTCGTTCACTCATTCATTCATTCAGAAATATTTACGTCCTTGGCACTGCGCTGGCCACTGCTCATGTCTTCTCCGTGAAAGGGAGGACAGACCTGTAAATGGGCAATTGCATTCCAAGTGGATTAAACTCTATGATTGGAACCAGCAGGAGCATGGGGAAGTTGGGAAGGTAGAGGAGGCTTTTCCCAAGAGGATTCCTGAATGATGCATAGCAGTAAGTGAGGTGAAGGTAGACTGGGGAGAAGAAAGATGCTCTGGGGGCTGGGAAGAGTGTGATCCAATATCTAGAGGCTAGAGAGGGGAGGGTGTGTCTGGAGAACTGAGAATAGTCGAATATGGCTGCAACATGGAGTAGGGGAAGGGAGGTGTTAACAAATAAAAAGAAGGAAGTAAAGAAAGGCTAGAAGATGAACAACCATAAAAGCCGTTTCAAGATGATTGAACTTGTTTCTGTGGGTGACAGAAGGTTTTAAGTTTGGGAATGCACAATCAGTTTTGCATTTTGGTAAGATTGGTTTGGTTGCAGCGAGTAATACCTTAAGGCTGAGAAAACCTGGGGCAGTGGAGACCAGGACGGAGGTGGTGAGTGCAGTCCAGGGGGAGGGAGGTGAAGGGGACCTGGCCAAGGGGAGAGAAGGTGGAACTGGAGAGAAGACACAGAGTCAGGAGCCTCAGCAGGAAGGAGTGGGTAGCATGGGTGGGTGAGAGGATGCTGGGGAGTAAAGGCAGTGAAGCCAGGTTCCCTCTTAGCTGGGAAAACTATGTCTTTGTAGGATGCTGAAGAAGTCACCCTCAGAGATACTACTCTGGGCTGAGGGTTGAGCTTTCCTGTGGGACCATAGACCCTGAAACTAATCTGATTTTTATCCTCTTCCCCAAATCTGACTTTGGGCTGAGGCTGCTGTGAAATAAAAGAGAAGTCCTCCCAGGGTAGGGAGAGCCCTGGCATATACATGGAAGTGGGTGGTACAGGTTGGATGGAGAGCCGTTCCTTAAGGAATGGGTTCATTGTGTACCTGCAACAGGTTGTGGGAAAAGCAGGTTTCAGAACCTTTTCCTGGGTCTTCCCAGGTTTAAACACAAACCCTGACAGGAACACGCCTCGAGACTTCACTTTAGTCTTTCTTTCCTGTGGATCTGAAATTTTTTTCTGCCATCTCAGCAATGCATAACAACTATGTTCACTGCTGGCCTTCTAGCCTCAAATTCATTCTAAATGCTTCTCTTCTTAGTAATTTCTTCTTTGAATCCTGATGTTTGATTTGGCATTAGTATACACAATTCACATGCTCTGTCATACAACTTTTAGTTCATTTATTTGACAACTTTAATTCCTTACACGTGGGCTTTTATTTTGTTGTTTGCTTCTAAAAATCATTCCTAACCTGCCACATAATAAATCTGTCTTTTCTTTTAAAATAACTTTTATTATTATTTTATAAGAGGCATGCATATTCATTGTAGAAACTTTGGAGAAGAATACATTAAAAATAATATAAAAATCTCCCCAAGTCCTGCCATTTGTGATAACCACTCTTGACATCCCAGAGCAGTGTTTCCCAAACTGTAAAGTACATAGAAATCCTCCAACACCACTGGACATTCAGATTTCATGGGTCTGGGGTTGGGCCTGAGATTTACTATTTCCAACCAGTGCTCTGGTGCTGCTGATGTTGTCACACTCTGAGGCTCTGTCTAGACATACACCTACCCACATGCAGCCATCTGGTACTCACAGATTTTTCACTCACCAGTGTCTCAGGAACATCTTTCATGTCTTCAAATATCTTTCCTCTGCCTTGCTTTGAAAGGCCGTGTGGTAGCGTAAGTTCCATTGCTGAGTTCCAGCCGTTCTTTACTTGGACTTTACAGACCCTGGAGGGGTCCGTACGTAGATTGGTTCCCTTTCTGATCTGATGTATCTTATATTTTCCATTTACAACATCATTCTGAGAAGGATGTCCTACAATCAACCAGACTGCCAAAGGAGCCCACAGCACCAAAGTGCTTAAATGATTAACAACCTCTTGGACTATCCACCAGTTGTAAATCATTTTGCTACTATAGTCCTCACTCCTAAGTCTTTGCATATATGCATGGATATGGATATGGATGTAAATAAATAGAAGATACAGATATTTACCTTATATGTGACTTCAACCCACAAGCAAGCATTCCAGAGCTGGTTTAATAGAATATCTCAGGAAAATAGGTTGACTCACCCCTACCTGGGATAGACTTGAATCTGCTGTGTCCCTGTGCTGGTGAGGCCTTTGTTCATTTCCTCTTCATCTCTGTTTCCATCTGGATGACTGGATGCCCTTCCACTTCTCCCACCCGTATTCCCTAAATCTAAACCTCTTTGTTCTCAGTATGTTGTGCAGCTGTGTTTGAAGGCAACATAGCCTCAGCCCTGTTGAGGATAAAAAATACTGCTAATTAGATATTTAAAAACAAAGAAGCAATAAGATGTCCTTGGGACCAGAGGACCCTGTTCCGGGAGGGAACACACCTGAGGGTCCTCTGTCATCCTTGCCTGCTTCTCATGCTCATGATTACAAGCAACCTCACTTGCGTAGCTCCCCCAATGCTAGGATAGCCCTTTAGGAGAAGGACACTGGGCTCGGTGCTATCTGTGCCTTGTTAATTCTCCAAACAGCCAAATGCAAGGAATAAATTACACTGAATGATTAATGGACTTCTCCAGGGATTCAGAGTGGTAAAGCTGGGATTTTCAAGCTTTTTATTTGACTATGGTTTATAAACAGAATGATGCACAAATCAGAAGTTACACTTAACAAATTTTTACAAACTGATTATACCCATGAAATCAGCACCCAGATCATGAAACAGAACATGATCAGCCCCCAGAAGCCCCTCATGCCCCCTTCCAACCACTACCTACCTGTCCTTCAAGGCTAACTAATCCTGACTTCTAACACTATGAGTTAGTTTCACTGTTTTGTACTTCATATAAATGGTATCATACAGCTTGTAAAGGTGTCTAGCTCTTTCACCCAGCATTATGTTGCTGAGATTCTTCCATATGTTTAAGTACATTTCTAGAATCATTGCTGTATAGTATTTCATTTTCTGAATACACCACACTTGTTTCATTCTGCTATTCAGGGGAATCTGTATCACTTCCACTTTTGGGGGATTAAAAATAGTTCTCGATGAGCATTCTTGTACATGTATTTGGGTAAACATATATGCACATTTCTGTTGGGTATACATCTAATGACAGAATTGTTGAGTCAGTTTCAGTGGATTTGGCTAAACCATTGTCAAAGTGGTTGTGTAGAAGCTGAGATATATATCCACAGTGCATTGTGGGTATGGGGTAGGTATAACACGCTATATTATTTGTACTTTTTTCTAAAGAAAAATATGCCTCATGTCTTTTCCAACCCATGTTTGATAGCTGTCAATATCAGTCTGGATAAGAGCCTGCTCCTCTTTGGAGCACATGAGAACTTGTTGCCTACACAGTTGAAAAATGGAGGAGGTCACTGACTCTCCCTCTATGTTGATTCTCATGATATTGGTCCTTGTCAAGGTTTTGGGATCCATTCAAAGGAAACAGATCCTGATAGAACCTCCTCTCTCCCGTCCCCAGGATCCAGAGGAAAATATAATCTTTAATCCAGTTTTAATGGAATTCTTGGCCAAAGTTGGGGACACTTTATTATTCTCAACAGGCTTTCATGTAATTTAATAGGCTATTTTTACAAGTCAAATAATGAAAAATTCAGGACCCCAATAAACAGACCTGGATTTGAAGGACTTTTCCAATAAAGTCTCTTATTTTCTTTCATAATCAAGATGTCTTTAATAAACACCAGATATTAGCCACACTGGTTTCTCTGCCCTCTGCTGGGGTGAATTGCTTCAACACCTGAGTATCCCTTCCTTAGGTGGGCTGACAAAATAAAACAATAATAAAAGATTCATTCATGATCAAACCCATGGACACAACCTGGTTACTGCTGCTTTCTACCAAGGTTTCCTACCTCACCCTGATGATGGACAATGATGGCATCCAAATATAACCTTCCCTCTCATTTGGACACTGACAGATCAACTTTCTCCATTCTTTCATAGATACATTTCTAAGTAGCCATCATGCACAAATTCTTAAGATATGGAGACAGATTTTTAAAAAAAGACTCAAGAAAACTTTGTGCTTTTCATTCCTTCCCCTTGTTTACA
Source organism: Choloepus didactylus (assembly GCF_015220235.1). Lineage (NCBI taxonomy): Eukaryota > Metazoa > Chordata > Mammalia > Pilosa > Megalonychidae > Choloepus > Choloepus didactylus. Next base: position 38,292,278 of record NC_051328.1, read on the forward strand.
CCTTCTGGGAACGGAACAACCCAAGACTTAAGGCACCAAGGTCCCCCGTGTTTTAGTTTCCTGGCTGCTAAAACAAATGCCATACAATGGTTAACTTAAACAACAGGAATTTATTAACTCAAGTATTGAGGCTAGGAAAATTCCAAAATTAGGACATCAGCTAAGTAGTGCTTTCTCCCCGAAGACTGTGGCATTCTGGGGCTGACTGCAAGCAATCCTTGGTCCTTGGCTTTTTTGTCACATGGAGGTGCACATGGCAGTCTTCTCCTTTCTCCTCCAGATTCTGTTCCCTTCCAGCTTCTGGCTGCTCCCATGACTTATCTCTGTGGCCTTCTCTATTAGTTCTCCAGCAACAGGATTAAGACCCATCCTGATTCAGTTGGGCCTATTTATAATGGGTTCACATCCACAGGAATGGATTGAGATTAAGAACATGTTTTTGTAGGGTACATGAAACTCCAAGCCACCACACCTAGTAACACATTTTTCCCAAATAAAGGGTTTGCTACATGGAAAATGACTAAGAATCTCAGCCTGGTGATGTGTAATTGTTGAACAGACAAATTATGTATCCATTCTTACCTGAAGTCTTGATCCCAGTGAACAACTGACTGCTCTATTCCCATTCCTGCAGGAAACCACTGTAAAGCTCTTGCTACTCTTTTGTTCTGTTTATATTTATTAATATTTCTCTCTTTTCCCTTTCCCTATTTAGAGAGATTGTAAAATATTAGAACTATAAGGGACCCTAGAAATAGAAAATGAATTGTCCACAGTTAAAAGGTAGGAAAAATCCTTATCTTCTGCCATCCCCAGGACAACAGAGACTCAGAAGACCAGGTGTAGACAAAAGGGCACTAGAATAAAGGGTAGAAGATAAGGAGGTGGGAATATATCAGTGTAAGCCCCCGCCCCGCCCCGTATAATTCTCTGTTTTGTTTGAGGAAGGAGATTTACATAACCCAAGAAGCTAATTTGGTGAGCATGATTTTCTGCATTGACATGTTTGCTCACAATGCTCAAAGCGTCTCTTCTGCCTGGACCATTCTTTACCCACCCTAATCCCTACTTATGCTTCAGGTCTCAGCTTGAAAGTTCTTCCTTGGATTTCTTGATGTCCCCCCACCGTGTGCTCTCAAAAACCTGTGCTTCAGAGCGCTGATCTCACTGGTGATTGCCTTATTATTTGTTCAATGAATTGTGTGATGTCTTTCTCCCCTGTTTTGCTGCAAACCCCATGGTGGCAGGAACTCAGCCTTTCTGACTCACCATTTTACCCTCAGCCTCTAGCACAAGTCTGACACACACTAGGCACTCAATGAGTATGTCCTGAATGGATGAATGAATAAATGGTTGGAAAAGGTCAGCTCCGGTGGTCTCCCCACATTGGGTAACAGTTGAGAACAGGTTGCCTTGTACACGCCTTTACCTCTGTCTATAGGCACCTGGACGTTCTTTTCTCTGCAGAATGACTGTCATCAATTTGGGGGCTAATAAAAATACTTTTTCTTTTACTGTACCAGTTGTTGATAAACTGGTAAAATGATGGATTTTATAGAAGGAAGAAGATACTTGGGAAATGTTTTAGAAATTTAAATGTAATATATAAGCATGCATCCACACACATATATAATTCATATTGTGTAACATGTTATGTAAAGGGCATTTTGTTTTGTTGGCTGACACTTCCTGTATTTAGCTTTGTGGCGAGAATGGTTCTATATTGGTAAATGTTACAGATGAATGAAGCAAAAACATTTTTGAAAAAGTGAATGACTTGAATGATGATAATTTTATGTCTCCTACAGTCGTTCCCTGCCTTAAAGTAAACTGAAGTTAACATATCCATTTATTAATGGAAAGGAGGGATTCATCATTACAGTGATCAAAATGGAATTGTGTTAAACCCTCAGGAATGGGATACATATTAAATATACTTCTTAGATCCTGCTATGACTTTTGTCTTCTTCCAAATTTCCAGGCTTTCTCAGCTGTGGCTCACCCTTGCTGTCCCTGTGGCTGCCTCTAATAGGATTAATTACTCTTTGGTGTGTGTTTCTTTGAAATTGCTATGGACCAGGAAACCAGTTTCCATGCATGCCCCAATCCCTTAGGACAGACTCAAATTTGGTTTCTGCTCTACTGGTGACCAACTGTTTGACCTTGCACAGGCCACTTAACCCAAAGAGTTCTGGTTTCTTTTTGCATGAAACAAAACCAGTAGCACCTGCTTCCTTGGTTTGGGGCACAGATAAAATGAAATAATCTGGTTTAGAGGGCCTGACACATAGCAAGTGCATAATCAACGTGTCTTTCCCTTCTTCCTCTTTCTCTCTGGGCAAGATGAATCTACAAAAGTGGAAAGTAGGTCCGAAGTTTTCTCCCATGAGGAAACAACATAGGCTTGTAGTTATTTGCATGTTCAACTCATGTTTTTTTCCTGCTGTTGACACTCTTCCAGAGAGTGGAAACTACTATATACATAAATACCACCTAACCAATATGCTACAGTTTAAATAAAGGGTGCTAATTACTTTAACATTTCACCTGGCAGAATATTTTAAAAACCAGTATTCCAGTCTGTCTGTCATTCCCTGTCATAGCTGAAGATGTGGAAACACATGCTCACCAATGACTATAAGTACCATGAGGTCTAGACTGTCCACTGCTGTATATTTAGGGCCAGGAGCATAAGAGGTGCACTATATATATATATGTGTGTGTGTGTGTGTGTGTATTTTTGTATATGTATGTGTGTGTGTGTGTGTGTATACATTTATATATGTGTGTGTGTATATATATATATATTTGTTTACCAAATAACTATTTCCTTGACATGTTGCTTCAGTTATACTGTGCCCAGGGCCTGCCAAAAACAAAAAGAAAGGCAGAAAGAGAGACAACCAGACCAGCTATTTCTCTAACATTTCACTGCTACAGGCCAAGTTTCCCTGGAAAATAATATAAGATTCCAGCTATCTCAGCAAGTTCATTACCTGGGCTGGGGGCTCTGGTTTCTGTGGGCAGAAGGCTCCATCTACCCAGGTTCCCGTTTCAGGAACGGCATCCTGTTTTGCAAAACGTTGATGGCAATGGCCTTCTTCCCTAGCAAACGGCTGCTAAAGAGCCTGTGCCTGTGACACAAGGTAGTTCAAGGGAAGCAGAGGATCCCTTGTGCTGGCTGGAGAACGGTGGCAGGAACACAGCTCCACCCTGCCGTGGCATTGCAGAGTCTACAGTGCAGATGGCGCATGTTGTAAAGGGGGCTTGGTGGATGTGTTGCTCCTTGCTCTTGCTGATATAAGCACAGGGACATGATATTCAATTTTGGGTCTCCATCCATATGCTGCTCCTACAATTTATTTGTCCACATGAAGTAAGAGGAAGCACAAAGCAAAAGGACATCCAGTTCTGCTTTCATTACCCTGGCGAGATGTTTCTCAAGGTGCCATGATCTGCAATGCCATTTGCTCACTGACAAACTCGGAGCAGGGGTCATGCTAGCTCCTCTGTCAGCTGCCAATCACCAGTCATGGGTAGCTGGAAGCATTTGGTTTGATATTTATTGTTTGAAACCCAACAGTTATGATTTTGCCAAATTTAATGGAAAAGAGAATATTACTATTGGGTAGGGCATGCAGTTTAGACGATCTGGGACTTTGGGACAAAATTACATTGCTGGGGGGGCATCCCTGGTGTGTCCTGGGTGATGTCGTTGTTAGTGATAATGCACTCATTATTTTGGCACTGGTTTAATTGTTCAACAGACATAGAAAATCGGGTCAGAACAGTTCCACAAATGGGAATAAACACACTGCCACTCAGGGCCCTGTTTTTTCATAGCTCCTTTGAACATATTTTTGTTTGTTTGTTTTCTGTGTTTTGTTTTTCAAAAGAAAAGACTGCAGATTAAAGGGGTTATTTCATACCTCTGATTCATTCTATAATTTTCCTTCTCCCTCTTCATTTATTCATTCATTCATTCATTCATTCAATAATTATTGAGCAGTTACCATGCTAGATGTAGGAACACAGTAATGGACAGTACCCTTGGGCTCTGCCCTCGTGGTGGTCACTCAACTTATACTGCAGAAGGACAACTTTTAGGTGGACCTTAGGCAAAAGTCTCCTTTGAGGACATGACGCTTAAATTGAGACTCAAAGGATGAAAAGAAGCCAGATTCATAACCAATGAAAGAACATTTCCAGGGAGAGGGAACAGCATCTGCAGAGAAGCCTGTCATTGTTAAGATTGTGTAATAGAAAACTTAGCTGCTAAGGTTTCCCATAACAGAGAACTTTCTTTATCTCACATAGCAAGAAGACTGAAGATAGGCAAAGGTTTGTCCATTCAGCTATGCCAGGTCCTGCATCTCTGCAATTCCTCTGGTCTTTTCCTCATGATTACAAGATGCCTGCAGTAGCTCAGGCCATCATATTCAAGATCAAGGCAGGAGCAAGGGCAAAGTTATAAGCAAAACATATCTATCCCTTTTTTATGGGGAAAAGGCAAATTTTTTTTCCAGAAATCCCCAATAGATTTCTGCTTATGTCACACTGTACAGAATTGTGTTTCATGGGCATGCCAAGCTGCGAGGAAGCTGGGGAAGCAAGAACTTCATTTGAAGCACTGGTAATCCAAACAAAACTGGTATTCTGTTATCAAAGAAGAAAGGAGAACATGGATATTCCAAAGAAGTTTGGCATGTCTTCAAGTATTAAAAGAGGACCTATGAAGCTAAAATTCAATTATGGAGGCAGAGAATGGTAAAAGATGAGGTTTAAGACATTGGGAGGGGTCAAATCCTGAAGAGTCCTGAAGGTCATGGTAAGGTGCTGCTACCTGTATCATCACATGCCAAAATCTTTGTTTTGCCTTTTACATGTTTCTCAGATCCACCCATATTTTCCCAGCCTTCTCTGCAAAGGTCCCAGTTGAAGTCCTGGTTATATCTTGATTAGACTATTGCAGTAGTCTTCTAACTGGACTCTTTGTTCTCTACTTCCTACCTATTGCAGTCCATCTTCTGTCAGTGACCTTTTAAAGTAAATTTGCTTAGTGCTCCCCAGAAAGTTAAATATGGAATTACCCTATGACCTGACAATTCCACTCCTAGATTTATACCCCTAAAGACTTTAAAACAGGGTCTCACATACTTCTATACCAATCTGCATAGCTGCATTGTTCATAAAAGCCAAAAGGTTTCAGAAACAGCCAAAGAGTCCATCTACAGATGAATAGATAAACAAAATGTGTGCAGCCATACAATGGAATATTATCCAGCCATAAAAAGGCAAGAAATTTGGATAGACCTACAACATGAATGAACCTTAAAAACATTATGCTAAGTGAAAGAAGCCAGACACAAAAGGACAAATATTGTGTGATTCCATTTATATGAAATATCTAGAACAGACAAATTCATAGAGAAAGAAAGTAGGTAAGAGGTTAACAGGACACAGGGAAGGGGGAATGGGTAGTTACTGCTTCATGGATGCAAAGTTTCTCTTTGGTATGATGAAAATGTTTTGGTAATGGGTGGTGGTACTGGTTGCACAACTTAGTAAATATAATTAATGCCACTGAAGTGTAGACTTAAAAGTGGTTAAAAAGGCAAATAAAAGATTGCATTTCAATACACTGTAATGTTAAAAGACATCTTTGGGTGATTGGAATTATAATCTTTTAGTATCTTTTAAATATTTTTTTTTCAAAATGTCTATGAGGAAGCTATATCACTTTTGTAATTAGAAAAAAGAAAGCGTTTGAGAAAATCCTCTAAAAAGAAAATTAAACCTGCTTGAAATTCTTCAGGGCTCCCTATCAGTTAAGTTCCAAGTTTCTCCATGTGAGATTCAAGTCCTTTCTGACCTGGCCCCTTGGCCTGGAGCTCCGTGCCCTGCCACCACTCCCATCCACAATTTCACAGCCACCCTGTGTTGTTTCTGCTTCTAGGGATACATGATGCTGTTTCATGCCTCCATGTCTCGCTCAAGTCCTTACCTTCTGGTAAATTGTAGCGTCAGAAGAAGAGCCCTGTCCTCTGGGCTTTTCTCAGCTTCCACACGGAAAGGCGGCAGCTCATTCTTTTGTACTCCACTCTCAGGACGGCACACATCCCAGGAGAGGGACTTGTTAGCCCACCTGGATGGCTCCTTCCCGCGGGGCCCTGAGGTCCTGGGCAGCTAAGGCCTTGCCTTCCTCATCTTGGCTCTCTGGTTCCGAGCATAGCACCCTGCACGTGGACGTAGGCAGTAACCAGGAATCCAGTGCAATTGCTAGGAAGATCAGCAGCCAAGTCAAGATGACTCTTGAGGTTATTACCCCTTCAGGAATCAGGGCGACAGTGATACCCAAAGGGCCTGAGAGCACGTGGGTGGCACCACACAGACCCCGGGCCTTTTGTGATTGACTGGCAGACAGAAGAGGGCAGGATGAGCAGTGAATGAAAACATGGGCTCAAATCCCACCCCTGCCACTTACTAGCCAGATGGCTTTGGTCAAGTTATATCATGAGTCAGTTTCTCCACCTACCCAAAATTGGTGATAATAGTACCTGCCCCTGAGGATTTAATAATTTGATCTTTGAGAGTATTTGGGGCAATGGCAGTTGCTTGGTACATGGTAAACTCTCAAACTATATTAACTATAGTTGTATAGCATTGTAATTATTAATAGCAAATATACTTAATATCTTCATACGTAGGTACACAGGTATGAATGTCACTTTTTAAGACCCAGAGATAGATTTACCCTTATACCCCTATTATTTATCCTCAAAGACAAACTTTGGCTCATTTAAAAATAGTTAATGTTTTTATAAAGGCCCTTTTCAACTCTTTTTTATACAAAAAGAAGTTCTATTCCTATTCTATGAATGATGGCCTAAAGTAAATCTTATTACTCTCATCATCCTAAATTAAGGTAATTGAAAACCACTATTGAACAGTGGACCCCAAATGTATCAGAAAATTAATTCAATTATAAATAACAAGAATTGACTATATTTGAATGTTCATATAGTATAGAATCATAGTTAAACATTTAAGGAATATGTCCTTATCTTGTTACTATGGTTACAGGTTGCTCCAAGATGCAGTGAGTCTATGGTAACAATGGAATTACATTATTTCCTCTTTATATTGAAATATTCAGTAACCTATTTCCTGTAAATTCATAATAAATCATGTTAATGACTTCAGAGGTGGAAACTAAAGTGGTGAGATTGTCTCCATGCTCTAGGGTTATTCCATTAAACAGAGCAGATAATACACATTTATACTCATTCGATTGGGAAGTGCAAGGAAGCTCCTGATGAGAAAGAGATGGCAGTGGCTTGAACAGCTCATGGGGAGGTGCTAATTTTAATCTCAGGTATTTAATAGGACTCATTCTTTGGATCCACGATGGAATCACTACCACGAGAGAATTATAGATTGTGTAGCACCAAACATTCAGAAGAGTGGGAACTATGAAAAAAAGCAACTCTGTAGCTGAGCTCCAAAATCTCTATCATCAGTAACTGTTTCTCAAAAATTCCTCATGAAGTCCTAGAGACACTGAAGGATTAGAAGCAGCTGTGTTGGCTCATTCCAGCCTGCACGGCTCCCCAACTCCACATTCAGTGAAATCACACACATAGCTTGAAATAAGCCATAATGGGAGAATTTACACCATAGAAATGGACAAACTGCAAAGGTCAGGTCTTCTCCACCCCATATCCAGGGCTGGCTGTTAGACACTTACCAGCACACCACTGGTTAGAAGTAGTGATTTGATGTTTTGTCTACATATTTCACAGACTGCTCCTTCCTCTTCATTTGTCTAGTTCCCTCTCCCAGCCCCCACACTTCACACAGAGAATGACAGTTGGTGAGCTTCTCTCCATTTCTTTCACACTGATGCTAGCCACCATCATCTCTAGCTTTGTCTGTAAACTCTCAATTGGTGTCACTGTGTTCACTCTTGCTCCTCTCCAATCCAATCTATACGCAATAGCTGGAGTAATCTTCTAAAATTGTAAATCACTAAGCAAACAGAAGAAGAGAAATAAGAAAATTTAGGGCAGAAATCAATGAAATTAAAAACAGCAGAACAGTAGAAAAATCCACTAAACAAATAGCTGGTTCTCTGAAGAAATTACTCACATTGATAGACCTCTAGTCAGGCTAACGAAGCAAAAAGAGAGAAGGCACAAATTGTGTACCAATATCAGAAGTGAAAAGGGAGTCATTACTACTGATCCCATGACATTAAAAGAATAATGAAGGAATCCTGTGAACAATTCTATGTCTACAAATTAGATAACTAGATGAAATTCACCAATTTCTTGAAAGACATAAACTACCAAAATTCACACAAGAAGAAATAGATAACCTGAATATCCCTTTATTTATTAAAAATATCAAATCAGTAATTAACAACTTTCCAGAAAAAAAAGCAGCAGGCCCAGATGGTTTCACTGGTGAATTCTATGAAACATTTAAGGAAGAATAATGCCAATTATTCACAGTCTTGTCCAGAAAATAGAAGCAGAGGGAACCCTTCCTAGCTCATTCTCTGAGGCCAGCAATACCCTAATAATAATCAAATAAAGACATTACAAGAAATGAAAACTACTTACAAATATCTCTTATGACCAGAAATGTAAATTTTTTCAAAGTATTAGCAAATCAAATCCAACAATGTATAAAAAGAATTATACAATATGACCAAGTGGGATTTATTTGTTTCAGTTATGCAAGGCTAGTTCAGCAATCAAAAAGAAATCAATATACGTAATCCACCACATCTAAGGAAAAAGAAGAAAAAATCATATGATCATATCAATTGGTGCAGAAAAGGCGTTTGACAAAATCAAGCACCCATTCATGATAAAAACACTCAGCAAACTAGGAATGGAGGGGAACTTCTTTAGCCTGATAAGGAACACCTACAAAAACCTTTGGCTAACATTACATTTTATGGTGAGAGACCAAATGCTTTCCTCCCAAGACTAGGAGAAAGCTAAGGATATCTTCTCTCAGTGTTCTTATTCAAGCTCATACTGGAAGTCTTTGCTAGTGTAATAAGACAAGAAAAATAAATAAAAGATATCCATACTGGAAAGGAAGAAATAAAACTGTCTTATTCACAGATGAGATGATTGTCTATGTAGAAAATCCCAAAGAATCATCAAAAAAACCTCTGTAATGCTTATGCAAATATAGCAAATTTTCAGGGTACAACATCAGTATACAAAAGAAAATTAAATGTTTTTCTATTTGTCAACAATGAATAGATTTTGAAATTTAAAAACTACCATTTACAGTAGCACCAAAAAATGAAATATTAAGGTATGAATCTGACAGAACATGTATAGAATCTGTAGGTAGAAAATAGCAAAAATATGATGGAAAAAATTCAAATATCTAAATAAATTAACATATACTCTCTGTTCATGAACTGGAAGACACAATATTGTTAAGATGTCAATTCTTCTCAACTTGATCTATAGGTTCAGTGCAATTCCAATCAAAATCCCAGGAAGCTATTTTGTAGATATTGACAAACTGATTCTGAAGGTAAAGGTAAAAGATTTAGAATATCTACTACATGATTGAAGGAGAAGAACAAAGTTAGAGAACTTACATTATCCAGTTTAAAGAAGACAATATACATCTTGAAATTTGGTAGTGTGAATAATCAAGTCAGTGTAGTATTAGTGAAAGTATATAGACACATAGGTCAATGGGACAGAGCGGACAGCTCAGAAACACACTCACACAAGTATATGCACTGATTGTTCATTAAGACCCAAAGGCAATTTAATAGAGAAAGGATAGTCTTTTCAGCAAATAGTGCAGGAACAAGTGAATGACCATATGCAAAAAAAAAAAGAATCTCCTTAAACATACACCTTAAAAGATAATTAATTTAAAATGTATCATAGATCTAAATGTAAAGTGAAAAACTATACAGTTTCTAGAAGGAAACATAAAGAAAAATCCAAGTGACCTTGGGTTTGATGACGAATTTTTAGGTAGAATACCAGACATGTAATACATGAAAGAAAAATTTAATGTATTAAAATTAAAAATATCTAGTCTGTGAAAGATACTCTTAAGTGACTGTAAAGAGAAACCACAGACATAGGGAAATATTTGTAAAGCACATATCTGATGAAGGATTTGTATCCAAAATATGTAGAACTCTTAATACCAATAAGAAAGCAAACAATTAAAAATGAGGAAAATATCTGGACACCTCAACAAAGAAGATACACAGATGGAAAATAAACATGAAAAGATGTTCAACATCATTTGCCATTAGGGAAATGCAAATTAAAACAATGGGGTTCCACTACACACCTATTAGAATGACTTAAAAAAAAATAATACCAGTTGCTGGTATGGATGCAAAGCAAAGACAATGCTCATCATTGCTGGTGGAAATGTTAAAGGGTACAGCCATTTTGGAAGACAGTTTGGCAGTTTCCTTCAAAGCTAAAAATAGTTTTACCACAAGACCCAGCAGTCAGTCCCTTAGTTATTTATCCAACTGATCTGAAAACTTACATCCACACAAAAACATACATGTGAATGTTTATAGTAGCTTTCTCCATAATCACCAAAAACTGGAAGAAATTGAGATATCCTTCAGTAAGTGAGTGGATAGAAAAAATTGATACATCCAAACAATGGAATATTAAGCTAGAAAAAGGGAAGCACTATTAAGCCATGCAAAGACATGAATGAATCTTAAATGTATGTTTCCAAGTGGAAGAAACCAGTCTGAAAAATCAATATACTGTTTGTTTACAACAGTATATGACATTCTGAAAAAGGCAAAGCAATAGTGATGGTAAAATGTTCCATGACTGCAAGGGGTTCAGGTGAGGGGGTGAGGGTTGAACAGATAATGAAACGCTTCTCTGTGAAGCTGGGATAGTGAATACCCAACACTATGCACTTGGGAAACCCCAAGGACTTTACAGCACCGAGATGAAAACGTGCTCAAATTAAAAGTACTTCTGGAGATTTAGGGAATTCCAAGATAGAATACAGAATGTGACAAAAGCAGCTAATTGTATTGCAAATGTTTGAAACAACCTCACTGAAGGTAATGAGGAAAACAGAGCCCCCCTAGGGAACAAAACTGAACATAAACCCTGTATTCTCACTGTGAAAGTTGTTTCCATTGAGGATACGGGTTAACAATTCTGACATCATTATATATGTATACTGGAATTAAAGAGTTAGGTAAATAGATGGCAGATGATGGGAGCCAAGTTTATCACTACTGGAGAGTGAGGTTATAGTCAAGCAAGGGAAGAAGCCTAGAATGATCCATGGGGTAATGAATCCACTAGATAGTAAGTCCCCCCTGTTTTTTTATGCTCCCCATGTATTCCCCACTGGGACAGAAAATATACAAGATGAGCCTGTAGCATGCTGTAATGCCAGAAAGTAAGGAAGTGCTCAAAAGTACTATAGTGATGGGGGTATGTCAAAAGGACACAGGGCACACACTGACTCATGCTTAGTCTGCTTATGTCTTGTTGATCTAGGCCTCAGCTTGGAAGGTTCTTCCTCTAGGAAGCCATCTCTGAACCTCCAAGTCTTGTTTAGCAACCCTCCTTATAAGGGCTGCTTCTTAGTCTTTAGAGTACCTTTTACGAGTTAGAAAATGAAATGATCCCCTTCTTGTAAGATGAAGTTTCAAGGCAGGACACATGGTCGAAGATGGAAGCTTGGGCTGGAATTACCTTCCTTTCCCAAGTTTAATTGTGCAGTGAACAACCTGTAGAACCGGCCCTGCCCTCTCAACTTTACAGTCTATCCTCTCCATCACAGCACTTAGCATGTTATATATTTGTCTGTATTGCCTGCTCATAGTCCCTACTAGACTGTAAGTCCCCCCTGTTTTTTTTATGCTCCCCATGTATTCCCAGTGCCCAGCACTTGGCCTGATATGAATTTGGTGCCAGATACCTGCCTATGAATGAATTATTGAGATAATGAACCTCCTATTGAATGAGCAAATCAGTAAATCAATGAATGTACAAACCTCCTCTTATACAATTTTTACCAACTGTACCAGGAAATTATTTTTCCCTTTAAGCCCTATGATATTTTTTCACTTTTATTGTAGTAACATATATACAACTCAAATTTCCCATTTTTACCACTTTCAACTGTGCATTAGCAACATTACAATCATTTTGAATTCTAAAGATTTCTTGACTGTTTAATCTCTTATACTAAACTGTAAGCTTCCTAATGTAAGTGACCATATCTTACCATCTCTGTGTCAGCATGGTGAAAAGCTCATGGGGTGTGCAAATTCCAGTGGAAATAAAGCAAAATCAATCCTATTCCCTTACCATGCACATCCTTACTACCCTCAGTTGCCCAGATATTTACCAAGCATGACTTTATTCTAGGTGTTAAGAAAGATGAGCAAGACATAGAAACCTCTGTGGGAAACTCAGGGCCCCATCAGGGAGCCGGGTTCACCACTGAACAATGGTGGTGATTTCCAGACTGGACCCCATTTAATAAATTAAAGTCTTTGGAAGGTTTCTTCTGCCTTCTTCACGTTCCCCTTCCCCTTCCCATCACCCACATCCCAGCTTCTCAGTCACTTCAACCACCTTCTCCCTCCTGTAGGGTGCAGGCCACGGGGAAACCTGGAAACTGATTATTCCAAGCCAGCACATGTAAAATAAGGTGGAATTTGGAGAAGAAATTCCAAGGAGTACTTTTTAAAGGGTGGTGGTATGTTCCAAGGAAGCAGCCACATTTTTCTGGATAGTCTTTAAAAAAATCCAAACTACCTAATTTACTAGAAAAAAAATCACAATTAATAAGTAGCTTTTTTAAAAAAACAAAGAAAAAAAGATGTGGGGTTCAGACTATAGCTATTGACTTTTGGAAACCCCTCTTAACTAGGAAAACAAGGCAAAAAAGAGCATAAGCCCCTTTCTAAATGTGCATGAGGAATATCATTTTGTGGTTAAACTGTTATGAGAAACATACTCAGACCTGCAGGAAATTCTTACCACATTTTTCTAAAATTGCTGTTTGAGGTTTTACAAGCCAAAAATGACTTTGTGAAATAGTGCTCTCTTGGAAACCACCTAAATGACCCACAATAAGGAAGTCATTAAATAAATTATGGGGTGGATTTGATGGACTATTATGCAGTCATTAAGAATCATGTTCTCAAAGAATTTTTAAGCATATTGGAAAATGCACAAAAATATTAAAGGTAAACACAAGTTATAAAACCTGTATTATAGCATTGTTCCAGTTTTATTTAAAAAACTATGTGTATATACCAAGATTTCAGGTGGGCTAGCACTTAAAGGTGATTTTTTTAATTAAATTCAGTTTTATTGAAATGTATTCACATACCATACAATCATCCCTGGTGTACAATCAACTGTTCACAGTACCATCATATAGTCATGCATTCATCACCCCAATCTATTTTTGAACATTTTCCTTACATCAGAAAGAATCAGAATAAGAATAAAAAATAAAAGTAAAAAAGAACCCCCAAATCATCCCCCCAACACACCCTATTTTTCATTCAGTTTTTGTCCCCATTTTTCTACTCATCCATCCATACACTGGATAAAGGGAGTGCAATCCACAAGGTTTTCACAATCACACTGTCACCCCTTGTAAGCTACATTATTATGCAATAATCTTCAAGAGTCCAGACTACTGAGTTGGAGTTTGATAGTTTCAGGTATTTACTTCTAGCTATTCCAATACATTCAAACCTAAAAAGAGTTATCTATATAGTGCATAAGTATGTCCACCCAGAGTGACCCCTCAACTCCATTTGAAATCTCTCAGCCACTGAAACTTTATTTCGTTTCATTTCGCTTCCCCCTTTTGGTCAAGAAGATGTTCTCAATCCCACGATGCTGGGTCCAGATTCATCCCCGGAAGTCATATCCTGTGTTGCCAGGGAGATTTACACCCCTGGGAGTCAGATCCCACGTAGGGGGAGGGCAGTGAGTTCACCTGCTGAGATGACTTAGTTGGAGAGAGAGAGGGCCACATCTGAGCAACAAAGAGGCACTGAGGGGAGACTCTTAGACACAATTATATACAAGTCTAACCTCTCCCTTGCAGTAAGGAGCTTCATAAGGGCAAGTCCCATGATAGTGGGCTCAGCACATCAAACTGCCAATCTTAAAGGTGATTTTGAAAAATTTTCTTCTTTAAATGTTTTGTTCAAATTGTCTGTAATGGCTGTTTTATTTTTAGGGTGACCATTTAATTTATTCTCTAATCTAGGCCACTTTTAAAAGTGAAATAGGGAGCTTGAGTAATAGTGTCTCAGGGATCACAGGCAAAATCAGAATTGTTTTGGGCAAACCACAATATATGGCCACCATATTTATTTTATACTTGGAAACCGACACTCACACCATGAAAAATTGTATTCTTGTTCCAAAATACTTGCTACTTCTCCTTGCCTGGCCCCGCCCTACACAGCCCCGCTGTACGGAGCCCCACCCTATTAGTATGAGGGTTGAGCATGTGACTTGCTCCGGCCAATGACACGTGAGTGGAAGGCACCTGTGCTCCTCCAAAGCAGAAGATTCTAAGGCCATTCGTGGTTCTGCCATCTTGTCCCCTTATCATGAGACTTGACTCTCCTGGAGAGTTGCTGCTCCTTAGCCTGGATCCTGAAATGAAGATGACCTGAAGCAGCATTGAAACGGACCTGCCATCGACCTGTTCTGACAAGAGTTAGAGTTGATCTTTGCTATTAACTCACCAGGATTGTGAGGTCATTTGTTGCCACAGAAAAATTTAGCCTAAACTGACTGATGGAATATCTGCAGACCGTCAGGCACCAAACCAGGGATAAATTAGACACACATCTTGTCAGTCAGGAGCTGACATTAAATTATATATCATTTGTCTTCAAAATAGGAAGTTTTGGCTCCAGGTGTGCCCTATTTTTTTTTTCCAACACCTGCAAATAAATGTTCAACCAGATTATGTCAATTGCTTTTCCTATAGAAAAAAACCTTTAAAACGCTCTCATATTCAAAGTAGTTCTTGGAATCTTGATCTACATGTACAGATATAAAGTTTGCCAATTAAAATTGTATGGTTTCAAAAAAATTCCTGTGAAAAAGAAACCTAAGTCAATTATTCAGTTATTTAATTCTCATTTGGAAAATGAGATGTTCTGACACTATTAAGTTATTTTAGGGGGGAAAAGCACTTCTGAATAAACAATCAAATATTTCATTTACTGTTAGAGAATATTAATTTCAAGAAGCAAGCTTTGAAAACAACCAAATAAGTTGTAGAGGCAAATAGGGCCTCCTTGAGAACAGTTTGAAAGCAGCAGATTGTACAGGAAAGTACATAGGGGAGACACCTTAAGTTGAGAGGGCCATGTTCTCTTGTTGGCATTGAAAAGCAAAAATTGCATGGTGTCAAAATTATCCTTGGAAGTCCCTTAAATGGCCCTTAAACTGCCCAAGCTTGAGCCTTTAGAAGTTCAAAAGCCAAGAATTGATGTCTTCTGTTTCTCTGGGACAGTGAGGGCCGAGGTCTAATTTGAAAGGCGCCAAGGACAAAGGGAAAATAAAGGTCCCTGCTCTCTGCTCCCTCTCTTGGTCTCCGTCCTCCATCTGGGTGACTCTTTCTCAAGCTCTCCTCGCTCACTCCCTCTCCTCGGCAGTGCACAGAGCTGAAGTTAAATAAATTAAATGTGCACATAAGGCAACTCCAGTCTTTATTGTGGTTTTAAAATGTAAAAGGAAATGCATCAGGGGTCTGTTAGGCTCTCTGTGCTGGGCTAGATACTGAGGCAATAAAGGAAGAAAAACCAAGAGTCTGCAAAGGAGTGGGAAGATGGAAATGCAAACAGATCATGAAAACACAGTGTGGCCAAATCTAGGAAAGATGTAAGCCCAAGATGCCATCAACAACGATTCTCACACCTGGGCTGCACCTGACATACCCCAGACACCCACCGGTCCATTACGTCAGAATCTTTGGGGGTGGAGCCAGGCATCTGCTCTGTTTAAAGTGCCCCAGGAGAGTCCATGTGCAGCCAGGTTTGAGAACTGCTGGGCTACGGGTGCAAAGAACACCCAGTGTGGTCCAAAGGCTGGGTAGGAATTAGCTGGCATAGACGAGTGTTCCAGGCCGAGGGAATTCCAGTAGAAAAGATTCTTCCATACGAAGTGGTGTTGTTTGTGCTGTGAACACAGCACTGGTATAAACTAAAGAATAACCATGTTCCTCAAATTGAATCGATACACAGTCATAGTACATCGTTCGCTTCAACACGGCGACACCTTTTCATCTCTTTGTTAAGGCTAGTGGTTCTTTAAAAGCACGGATATTAATGGATTCTATCTGATGATGATGCATTCCATAGTTCCAACAAATGTCCCTAACCAATATAATGGAAGTATTTTCCTTTCAAGGTTGTAATCCTGGCGTGCGCCGGATCCATGGCACTCTAAAATATATACCCATCTACAAAGACAACACGTCCTCTTGAGGCACAAAACATTTCCTTCAGGGGAGTGGTTGTCTGTGCGTCCAGGCTGCTGAAGGGTGCTCTTTTAAATTGTTGAAAATTGAATTTGTTGTGGTTGTTGCACAAAGGTTGATGTCTTCAAAGACCCTGGATAATAGGCGCTGCAGGCTGCTGACAAGCTCCTAATAGGACACGGGCAAGTTTTACTCACTTGCTTCTAGAACTTGACTTCTGCATCTTGGTGACGTGAAACCGTGCTTTGGCAGCATTCATTTTTGTTGCAAGAGCCTCCCCAGGCCTCCCTCCATAAATCCTATGCTACTTTATTCCTTATTCATTCAGCACAGATGTTTTTATGGCCATGATATATTTATATTAATTCAAGGCTTGCCATCAAATACATAGGCATACCTCTCTGATCTGGATGACAGCAGATGCAGAATTTCTGACATTGCAGACGAAAATGAGGCCTGCTTTTTTCTTCCAAGGTGTTCTTCAAAGGAGCAATTTTCTCAAATTCAAACAAAAGTGTCACAGTTAATAAGATAGAGTTGTCTTTTTTTTTTTTTTTAAATCACCTTTACAAATCGAGAGGAGTGGATGCCAGAACTGAGATCCTGCCTGGTCACTGTTGCTTCTTCCAGCTGCCTGCTCTCAATCTGGTCTCTTATTATCTCATCCTGTTCCATAAGCAATCATGGAATTGACTGTTTAGATTAATTTGAGTCATTTTTTATTACTTTTTAATTGCAAATTGTCACACAGTCCATCTCATTAATAATCTTGTGATTCAGGTCAACCATTGAGGTGATGGCAGATAACAGACCAACTGCATCAGCTGGGTGTTCTCCTAAAAGCACTGGAGCCACGGAATGAGCCATGTGCAGACACACTGGGCAGCGTGTGGGCTGCTGTAAGATATTAAGGATGCTACGATTTGGGATCAGTTTCCATCGTAGTCGATTGGATGAGTCAGAGAGATTTTGGAAACATCTTCAGGCTAACCCAATTTACATTATAGTTTCATTTTAATTGCATTTTAAAGTCTAAATGCAGTTGATTATGAAAACTGTGTCACATAATATAAGGCAACTGGAGCTTTCTTTTTACGGAAATGGAAAGAACTATCAGGATAACATCACATCACCTAAACAGTGGCTGAGAGCAATCTGGCCTTGCCTCCCCTCGGATAGTTCTGGCAAAGGCCACCAGCAGCCCCCAACCAGCAAATCCAGGGACTCCTTCCAGGCGTCATGTGCCTTTGATCTTTAACTTCTTTCATTTACTGAAATAGTTATGGATTAGGTTCCCCTTCTGGGCACTGTGCTAGGTAAATTCTGGGAATACGATAAAGGAAACAGAGGCTCTTGTCTTACTTCAGGAGTTCACAGTCTCTTGGTGAAGGAAACACAGGAAAAGGCATTTCCAAGCCTCCATCATTGTTTTATTTTTAAAGAAAATGTTCTCATTCATGCTACCCTTTGCTTTCTGCTTCTTCAACATGATTTTTGATGCTTCACCTGCTCTGTCTTGGATGTGAGCTTTATTCATGCTGGTTCACTGGCTCTCCTTTCTGGCCGGAATATTCAAATGTGGGGCCTCCTTTGGGTGTCTTCTCAGTCATCTTGTTTCTTCACTTTGCTCACTCTTTCTAGATAATACCGTTTTCACCCCTCAGGCCTTCATTACTACATACATATCAGTAATTCACAAATCTGAATTTCATCCTTCACCTCCCAAGTGAACTCCAGATGCATTTTCACCCTCCAATTCCCAGGTAGTCTGACATCTTGAATTCAACATATTCTAATTTTTTTTCATCTTCCCCTCCACATCTTGTAATTTATCTATTTTCTCAGTGTTGGTAAATATCTCCAATTTTCCCAAAGTAGAGGTCTCAAAATAATCTGGCTTTTAAAAATACCCTGGAAAAAAATAAACCATTCATCAGTTTGCTGATTCCATATCTCTGAGCAACACTGTAAATTCCTATGTCTCCAGTTGAGTTAAATTTGTTCCTAGCTTTTTAAAATAAAACAGATGAACTACTAAGGGAATTATTACAAAGATTGCGATTGCATTCTTGTGAAGTTGCTGAATCAACAGCTTTATTTTAGTCAAATCACATTTTTATAATTCAGAAATACTTTCGTAACAATTAATGGGTTTTGTGGCATCAGCATTAAGGAGTTTATGATTTTCTAATGATGAGCTAAGAGTCTCTATGAGAAAGATAATCAGGTTGATTGGAGCATTAAACTGGCTGAGAAGTAAACAGTGAGGACTGAATTTCTCCCATGACGTTGAGTATATGTTGTAATAGACACACAACAAAGAACCTTTACCGAAAAAAAAAAAAAAATTTAAAAACACACATTTTGAATGTCAGGACATGATAGTCACCATGAGGGATATAACTTTAATTTCACATTTGAACATGCGTAACATTGATTTAGCTAATTCATAAACAGCACAATCTATTTACTGAGCATGTAAAACTCCCCCACTTGGTCTGAATTGGTTTTAAGATTCTTACATTAAGCACTTTAAAAGCATATGATCTTAGATGTGTCATGATGTCATGATTCAAATTAAAAACACTGTAAGAAAGCTATTATGTTTTTTTAAAGTATGATTACTGTGGTTTTCAAGCAAGTAACAATTAGGATTTTGGTTGTCATAGAGACAAAGCTATGACATTGGAGGTGAAGGGCAACAGCTTTGTTTTCTCAGAATGGCAGTTCTTCGTTTTGGTGAATGTCACCAAACAAATTTGAGCCACCAGGTGTGGCCTTAGATCAAAAGCCACATTTTGCATATGGTCAATGTGGCACTTGTATGGCCTTTCAAAAGGTCAGGTCCACAATGATAAGCACCACTAAAAATCCTATAAACCTCTCCAGCTGCTGTCTGTGATGGGACTTCTGATCTAGAGGGATCTGTTGGCATTAACTGATGATCTCAGAGATGCCTGGAAACATCCCTGCCTGCACAACAACCGTAACCATAGCAACCTGCGTTTTAAAGGATGTTGAAGATGTTTTTAAACATAAGGTGAGAAAAACAGTTTCTATACAAATGTTTGCCTGGGACCTCATGCCTAACTTCACCAGTACACTTGATTTTTCGGTTAATGGGACTTGTTGCAATGCTGGAAGCTTTCCTGTTGGAGCTGAAATTAGGCAACACTGGGCAGTCACAAATCCTGAGACCCTCATGGCTGTGGAAGTGAGCCTTGCCTCATTGCACCAAGATGCTCTGTGTCAGCGTGCCTAGGGTTCCCACACATTTTACGTGAAAAAGATTGGCATTTGAATTTTTGATGCCATTTGATTCACATGATTTTTAAGGCCATCTTGGACCACCATATTCTAGAACAAATTAATTAAGGCCCCTGGTCTCCAGGGTGATCTACTAAAATCTCCATGAGGTGCTAGATGTGGGGAGAAGATACAGTAGACAACTGCATCGAGTTCAGTGTTTGAATATTGAGCCTCTAGATTGAAGAAATCATCAAATGAGTAAATAAGTGTATATTATCAGTTTTCTAAGTAGTCAGAGTGTTTGGGGTTTTTTTTAAACAAACAATTCTAATTCTATTTGGACTATAGAGTGAGTATTTTAAGGAGGGAGATTATAATCAAATATTCCTATTAACTCTTTAGATCTAGAAGTAGATTTGTTCAGACAAACACAAACACAAATAGTTAAATAGGCAACAGGAGCATTATGGGCTTTTCATTGTCAGCTGCTTATTCACTCTTCTTGTCTTGGCAAATCATCACCATTTCTCTCCCCACTGTGACTCTGCATGGGTTTGCATATTTATAGAGTTAAAAGGGTCACCCACTATGGTTTCCCTTTCTTATCCATATTCTTTATTCCTTACACATCCGTCTCTGTCACTCTGACAATATCACTCACCTCAACTAATTACATTAATCATCAAAAACAGAAAAACAACTCTACAACTCATCCAAGGTTTGAAAGCCTGAGACTCTATGTCAAATAACCCCTCATAGTTGTTTGGAAACATTACATCACAAGATGAAGTGGCAATCGAACCCAAGAACAAACTGATCATCATTAATAGGACTCTCTTATGTACTTAGGAATCCATTTTTTTCTATCAATGCCAATTTCCCTCTCTACTTCCTTGACTTTGATTCAAAGGTAAGTAAAGCCAGCTAACCCTTTCGTTCAGAGATTAGGTCTGTTTTACAAGGAATTAAAGGAAAATAGAACTAACATCTGTTAAACATGAACTTCATCTCAGACATGACATTTACATACTTGCCTGGAGCTTCCTTACCTATCGTGATAAACAAGCATTAGACTTCCTTTTACAGAGAATTAAAACAGCCATGTGTGCCATCTTTTACATGGGTGAGCGTCCAGGAATTGATTAGAAACTTTATAATATCACCACCATTGTCTTTATCAACCTCCTCATCATATTTTTCTTCCACAATATCATTGAATTATCCAAATAAAATGCCAGGTCATTTTCATTTTATTGTACACATTTTGCAGATGAGTAAACTGAAGTTCAGGGTCATTGAGTGGCTTGCCCAAGAATATACTACAAGTAAATGATACAGCTGGAAATGCAGTCTGGCTTTCTCTACTGCTAAACCTCAGGTCCTCTATCTAGCATCAAGGGTTGGGCAAGGCAAGTTGTTGAAGGGGCACTTTGAGTCTGGGAGTCAAAGGCGCATCTTTAAAATCAAGGATGGGAACAACTACTTAAGTGGTACCCAAAGTTCAGGTTGCCTAAAGGTCACTGGGAAAGCTTGTTAAATTGTACGGGCCGGACCCAACCACCATGACCAGCATCCCCTATCTCCCCTTCCCACATACAGATTCTGATTCAGCAGGTCTGAGATAACTTAGAAATCTGCATTTTTATAAACTCCCCAGGTGATTCTCACATTCTCATGCAGTTAGTCTATGGACTGTGCTTGGAGAATTGTTTTCATAAATGGAGACCTCACTCATCAACCTGTGAAGTTAGCTGGGGAAGCCCCAGAGCCCAGACACTTACCTGATTAGGGAAACCTCTTCTTTCCCTAATACTCTGTTTCCAGATTCAGTGTAGTCCAGTCCTTTCCTTTGAGGCATCCATCTTCTTACCCATCATGAGATCATGTCTTGCACTGAAGTTTAACATTTAACAAAAATAACCCTGGCTGCTAATTATTAATCACCTTTTGGGTGTGCGGCTCCGAGCTAGATGTTCATCACCTGATTTTCATTGTCTTAGCCATTGTCATTGGTTGGAGACACTGGTGTCCACACACATCCAGTCTGTTCCCCAGTTTTTAGCCCCTTTGCAGCCTGATGGAGCCATTTGACTAGTTCTAACCAACATGTACCATTTCATTTTCTTTCCTCCCCTGCTAGGGTGAATGTGGACATGTTGCAGGTGGTGAGCATATAACATGGTGGAGCCTTTTGTAGCCTGGATTCCTGAGCTTTTATGTAACATAAAGCCCCATCAACCCCACTGAATTTGCCCTATAAGCAAGAAATAAACAAACCTTCCTTTTGTCAAGCTACTGAGATTTTATTTTATTTTTTTTATTACTGCAGAATAGCCCATCTTATCCTAACAAAAACAGCAGCAGCATCACAATAATCACACGTATTAATTATAATAATGAAATCTTACTATGTGCTGAGGACTCTATTAAGCATTTTGCAAACATTACCCAATTTAACATTCATGCCAACACTATAAAGAAGACACAGTTAATATCTGTATTTTACAAAATCACACAGCCAGTATGAGGGGACAGGAATGAAAACCCAGGCAGCCTTATTCCAGAATTCACGTGTTTAACCAAAACCTTATAACAACATAGGTTGCTAAAGTGCCAGGGTTAGTGCTTTAGATGCTTGTCTCACATAACCCTCTGTCCATCCTAAGAAGTAAGCATCATCACCTTCTTTTTCCAGTCCAAACACTGAGGGTCACAGAGGTGAAATGTTCAGCCCAAGGCCACACACATGTTGGAATTAGGTCATGAAGTCAAGTCCCTCTGACTCTGAAATATCACTTATGCTCAAAACCAGTGTGTCTAAGCAGGGGATTTTGATTTCTTGGTCCCTGTTAGAAACATCTAGGGGTCCCTAACCATATAATCTGGAGTAGCAGTTTAGCCCAAAGGGTCAAAGTTTTAGGAATATGATGTCAGATTCTCTGAGTTTAAACTTCAGCTACCCCATGCACCAGCTATGTGAACTTGGGCACATTATATAGCCTCTCTCTACAAACTGTAAGAATTACTATAACTTAGATCTGATGATTAGAAGAGATAACCCTGAGTAAATGCATAACCCAGTGCTAAGTTCCTAAGAAGGATGAAGGAGGGTTGTGATTGGAGGATTCACAAGGAGCTCTGTCCTGGCAGATCTGCAGGTGACTCAGCCTCCCACTCCCTGACACCATCTTGGGATGCTTTTCCCCTGTAAGATGGGACAGGAGAGCCACAGCAGCCATGCTTTGGGTTGCTTCTGAATCCCTTACGTTAGGGGTGTGTTTGGGTCTGCAACTCCCAGTCACTGGGAGCCCTGCTAAGATAGAGTCTGGGTCTCTGGTTGTTGCAGACCAATCTGGGGGAATCCTGAAGGGCCATGTATTAGTTAGAGTTCTCTAGGGAAACAGAATCAACAAGAGATATCTATAAATATAAGATTTATAAAAGTGTCTCACGCAACTGTGGGTATGCACGAGTCCAGATTCCATAGGGCAGGCAGAAAACTGGCAACTCCAATGAAGATGTTTGATGAACACCTAAGGCAGAGAACTAGCAACTTCGACGAACATGTTTGATGAACTCCTCAGGAAAAGAACTGGCAACTTTGACAAACTCCTCAGGAAACACTTCGCTGGTCAGCCGAAGAAGTGAAGGTCCTCTATTTGTCTCACTTGAAAGTCTTCAACTGATTGGATTAAATCCAGCTGACTGCGTTCTCTCATTGTGGAAGATACACCCTTCACTGATGTTATCGGTCACAGCTGCAGCCAATTGGTTGATGATTTAATAAACCAGCTTTCTGGTTTATTGAGCAGCCACAAACCTCCTTGCAATAAAGGTGAGGCCAGTGCTTGCTTGACTAGATACCTGGGTACCATCACCTGGCCAAGTTGACACATGAATCTAACCATCACAGGCCAGATAAACTGGCCAGTAGGATTGAAGGATCTGGTAAGAGAACAGATTGTGGACCTAAGGTGGCCTCGTCCTTCAGTTCTTGGAAGGCATGAGACATGAGCTTGGGACTGCTGGGAGAAGCCAATGGGGCTGTAGTTGGAAGTCTCATTAAAATTACTCTAAATAAAGGGTGCAATCATTTTTATTTGCCTTTTCCGTCTGTGCCATTTTAGATGTATTATGTCCCCCAAAACACCATGTTCTTTGATGCAATTTTGTGGGGGCAGAGGTATTAGTGTTGATAAGGTTGGAACCCTTTGAGTGCTTCCATGGAGATGTGATTCAGTCAACTGTGGGCAAGACCTTTGATTGGATAATTTCCATGGAGGTGTTACCCCACCCATTCAGGGTGGGTCTTAATTGAATCACTGGAGTCATAAAAGAGTTCACAGACAGAAGGAGCTGCTTCAACCTAGAGAGACATTTCTGATATGGCTTTGAAGACAAGAGCAACATTTTGAAGAACTCACCGGAGCTGAGAAAGGAGCTGGCACACAACCCAGGATCAGCAGACACCAGCCACATGCCTTCCCAGCTACCAGAGTTTTCCGGATGCCATTGGCCTTCCTTCACTGAAGGTATACTTGTATTGATGCCTTAATTTGGACGTTTTCATGGCCTTCAGACTGTAAATTTGTAATCAAATAACCCCCCTTTATAAAAGCCAATCCATTTCTGATATTTTGCAGAAGGCAGCATTAGCAAACTGGAACAGGGTCCCTGGGGAAAAGCAGGGGATCATTTTGCTCTTAGCATAGGGGGCTTACCAGGATCTGGGCTCCTAGTCCAGCTGGAGTGGGCAACCTTGCCTTCTGAGGGAGGTTTTGAAATAAACTCTAACCAGTGGAAGAGACTGCTAGGAGCCAATGCTATGTATTAAATGCCTACAGTATAGTAGGCACTACAAAATGGACTTATGTAATTACAGGCTGTATTTTAATTTTTCCAGCACCTTATGAGATGAACATTATGACTGTTTCCAAGAACATTGAGGCTCACAGAGTTTAAATTGCTTGCTGCAAGCTACCCAGGCAAACGTGGCAGCGCTGGAGACGGAACCCAGGCCGTCTGCCTCTGAAGCCCGTGCACCTGGGCAGCACGCCCCTGCCTCGGCAGCTGAGCTGACAGCAAGCCCAGTCTGTAGTCACTGGCAGAGCCTGCGCTGTGGGTTTTGAATGAAGCAAGGAGAAGACTGTAAGGAGCTGGCGCAGGGCTTGTCCTGGAGGAATCTAGGAACCCCAATCTGCTGAAAGACTCAAGGTCAGATGGCCCAGGCCAACACATTCTTCCAAACATCCGGTGGGGGGCTGCTCGGTTTACCCTGGAAACCCAGAGCATAACCTCAACACCAATCTCAAGGCACTCTTTGCAACACAATTCTGTTGGCAAAAATGATGGGATACCCCTCCCAATCCCCGCCTTTCTTGAAGATTCATTATGCACAATAAATGATAGATATTCTAGGACTTCACAGTGAAACACTCAGTGTTTGTGGGTTTAATTCTGCATTTCTCATTTGCTTTTGACCACAGACTTTTTATTATTGTTGTTGTTGTTATTGTTGTTGTTGTTGTTATTATTATGCAAAACCTGTTAGCATCTTCTAGAAGGCCTTTTGGAGAAATGTCATGGAGGGCATTTGAGGCAGGGCCAGCGTTATTGAGAGCCTGCAGCGTGGGGCAGCGCAAGTCTGAGCTGAGGAGGAAGTGTGTCAGGGAGGCTGTAGCAGCCACAGGTGGGGAAAGCAGGCAGGGGGTTAATAAAAGGTCCCCCATTCAGGACGGTGAGACTCTTGAATGGGTGGACACAGGAGAGAGGGGAAGGAGGGAAAAGGAGAGAATATCGGTTACATATGCAGGATTCGTGGATTCAAAAAAAGGGATGAGGTAGAGAGTTTGCAAGATGGCTTAGAAATAAGCTTTGGGTGCCAGTTTGACCTCAAAGCAGAAATTACAGGCTTGGAATTTAGCAGAGAGGCCAGAACTGGGAATGGGGACATTACGGTCCCTGCCTGCTCCTTTTCCTGGAGTGACCATAGAAAGAGGAAAAAAAAAACAAGGGGACTTTGGAAAGAAGCTTCAGCACAATCTCTCTATAGAATGCAGAAGACAGAAGTGGAGCCAGAGAGCAAGCAGGGACGGGAGGTGGGGGAAGAGAAACACAAAAGCAGATGATCATCGTGGACTCCAAGGCAACAGTGTGCTTAGTTCCACATTTTTTTAAAAGTGGAAAATGAAAGTTGGAATGTTTTGTTTGTGGAAAGATTGAAACTTCCCCAGTCAGAAAGCATTTTGCCATCAGTGGCGGCCAGCGATGCTGACAACTTGCAACTGGCCACTGGATCTTAAACTTCATTTTGGGCATGAAAGGGTGTCCAGCAAACCAATTTGTAGCAGCTGAACCCTGGCAGAAGGGAATGAATTCATGAAACTGCAAGTGAATAACCTAGCTCTTTCCAGGTACAATAGGGACTGAAATACCAGACCCCACTATTTTATGTAAATGTCCAAGGTGGCATTTAAGCAGGAGGTTGCAAGAGGTAGAAGAGTCTTAAACGGAAATGGGTTTTGAGAAGCTGTCAGCCTTAACTGAACCAGTAATTGGGCTAAGATGAGAGAGGGGTAAAGCAAGCACATCACCAAAAGTATTCCAACACAGCTGGGTAGTTAACCTCTCCATCCATCTCTCCTCTCCTTCCAAGATCAGATTTTTATTGTCTCAAGGGCATTTAAACTTCAAGAAATTGTGAGGAACACAGGCTCCCTGGGTGCTGACATGCCATTTGATTAGTTTACGTGCTTGGGAAGGGAGTTCAGAGAGAATATAGATTGTGCCTTTACCTGGCCGGATTTTCATACTTAAAGTATTCCAGCCCCAGATATGATAGAGCAGCACATGTCTCTACCCAACTTTGTGCCTTTTGAAGTTCACATTCAACGTTATGTTGATAAAATGTTATTTCTCAATTCCAGTTTAAAGAATGCTCATTGACCATCAAACAACTTTTGCAGAATGAAATGGTTTAACCTTAGTATGCAGCAAAGAGCAAACACGTAATAATGCCTTTCACAGAAACTGATTTACGGTGTTGCAAATCTCCAAAATATCTGAAAAAAATTGGAGTGATTGCCTCTTGCACCCCATAATTAGCTTCCCTAAGAGTTTATGAATGAAGAATTGGATTCTTATATTTGAAAAGGCCTGTTTTTGCTGCATTTTTATTCCGAGAAATGGGAATCCACATGAAAATGAATGCACTGTGTAAGGAAACATGGCAGATATCTCAGAGTGTTGATAAACCCACTAAGATTTGTGAACGTGTTATCTCAATTATTGGAAAATTCCATGTACCCCCTCCAGCTCAAGAGACTGGGGTGGGGGGCACAGATGTTTACGGCCTTCCTTCCCTGCTATATACTTAGGCTCTGATTTTTGGTACTAGATTCATTGTCTGTATGTGTGAAATTAAGGAGGAAAAAAAAATGGTTTTCTGAGTTAGAGAAATCTGGACTCAAACATTGGTTTCCCTGCTGCTATGTGCTTGTGGACATTTTGCTTCATCTTTCTGATCCTCACTTTATGGTTTATCTCCCTCTCCCCTGCTAAAGTTCTCCTACCCATCTCTTTCAGGCCAAACATCATTCTTCATTGAGTTTGCCCAATAACCCTGTTTTCAAAATTCTCTCTCTCTCTGGTTCCCACTGTTAAATTGCTAAGGTGCATGTCAGGTTCTGTCTAATGGTGGCACTATCCAAAATAACTGACAATGACTATAGCATTCTCTCCACAAAGAACAGTTCTTCAAATACTTCTGCTCTCCTTTAGCCCAACACTAAGACAACAGTAGCCATTCCATAAACGTTTAAAATGACCGAATAAACCCTACCCAAATTCCCCTAGATGTTGGCTCCAGTATTTCATTTTTAAATTCATTTATCCTGATTGTAAAAGTAATGTACACTTATTGTTAACAAAGCAAAGAGGATGGCATGTAAATAATGCAGCCAATGTGGAAAGCAGTTTGGTGTTTCCTCAGAATTACCATATGACCGAGCAATTCCTCTCTGAGGTATAAACCCAAAGAAATTGAAAACAAGGACTCAAACAGATACTTGTGCATCAATGTTCATAGCAGCATTATTCACAAAAGCTAAAAGGTGGAAACCACCCAAGTGTCTATCAAACAATGAATGGATAAAGAAAATGCAGTATATACATACAACGGAATATTATTCGGCTGTAAGGAGGAATGAAGTTTTGATAGATCCTACAACATAGATGAACCTTGAAAACATTATGCTGACTGAAATAAGCAAGGCACTTAAGGACAAATACTATGATTTCATTTATATGAAACAGCAAATTCATAGAGATAGAAAGCAGATCAGAGGTCACTAGGAGATAGGGTGAGGGAAAGAGGGGAGTTGTTCCTTGGTGGGTATAGAATGTTTGTAAATGTTGGATATTTTAAATGAAATTAATGATAATAAAAAGAGGAGAGTTAATTTAGCTTGCAATTTCACTCAGAGATAACCTCTGTTAACATTTCAGTGTTTTGTGGCTATTTTATTTTCCTATGAGTATATTTGCCTGTGAGTATGTGAATATATGCAAACACACATGCACACATACATACGGTGTAGGATAAAATTATATATTCAGTATGTACCCTGCTGTTTAAAAATTTTCACTTTCCCTTGTGGGAATGTACCCTTCAGCATCTGATTTGCTGTCTGTTTATGCTTTCCCCTACTGTTGATTTGGTCTTCTACCAATAATTAATTATTTTAAATTCTGCAGTGATGATTCAGACACATGGATGTGTGTCTACAACTATCTAATTTCTTTGCTTAAATCTTTGGAAGTTGAATTTTGTTTTAGAAAAAAATGAATACCTTTGACAATTGATACATAATTATCAAAATGCTTTGCAAAGAAATAATACCAAATTTTATTCCCAACTGCAGTAAAAAGTCCCTGTTTACTTATCTTTGCCAGCATTAAGTATTAAGATTTGCTTAACTCTGTCAGTTTGATAAATGGAAATGATAAGATACTGATACTTTTTTTTCTGTTTAAAAAATAGTGGTGATGTTTTATTGTTTTGTTTTGTTTTGCTTTCCTTTCTCCATTTAATGAAGCAGCTTCTTGTTAAAGCCCTGCTCCCCTTTTTCTGTTTGGATGTTAATGGTCTCCCTATTGATTTGCAAACACTTATTACGTATTGTGGACATTAATCTTTTGCCTTTCATCTGTCAACTGCAATTTTTTGCCAGCTCATCATTTTGAAATCATTTTGTTTAACATTTTGAGATATTGATTTTTTAACTCTTTGGTCAGACACACTATTTTTCTCTATGACTTCTTCCCTTGTCTTCACAATTAGCATCCTTGGACTATTCCAAGACTAGAGTCATGTTAATTGATGTGTTATTCTAAATTTTTATGGCTTATCTTTCACATTTAATTCTTCAATCCATCTCAAATTTATTTTAATGTATGGTTTAATGTAGAGCCCCATGTTTTAAATTTTTCCCCTCCAAATTCAATTTCCTTCCAAATATTTGTGGAATACCCCCTCTTCCTCTGGTTTTGTGACATAGCCTTTGTGTAACAGAACAGAATTTCTCTTTAGGGCCATCTCTTCTATTGAATTTTGCAAAAATGCCGTATTGTTCCAACACTTAGAGTTTTATAATGAGTTTTAATATATGGCAGGGCAAGCCCTTCTAAAAATCAGTTATTTTTGAAATCCACGTAGTTATTTTTGCCCTGATTTTTCTTTTCCTCTAGAAGACTGTCAATATCATTTTGTCAGTTTCCCACCCTCAATGACTGCAATTTGCTCTCTCAAAGCTGCTGTCACACTGAGGTTTAGACATAGGCATGGGGCAGGCTTGGTGAGAAACCAGGATGTATGGAAATGTTTGCATGTCCCTGGGAAAGCTCCAGGATTCTGAAATGGATGACAGACCCCAGAAAGGGGAGGGCCGCTGCATCTTTCTATTTTCCAGTAGGAGGTGCTACTGTGTTTCCTGAGGCAAAGTTCAGGAACTCACTAAAGTGTTTTCTGATTCTTGTTCCATCAGGCTAAGAGATTCTCCTGAGTGTTGTCTGGCAGGCTTAGTATTTTAACTTGTTGGAGTTTTGAATGTATTTTGTCTCTTCAAAGATATGTTAGTGAGGAGTGAGATATTCTGCTTTTGGGGATGCTGGGCAGATTCCCTTTAAAAAGACCAGTATTTCTAAGCTCCCATCCCTGTAATATCTCTTACTTTAAAGGCTTGTTGATGATGGAGTAAAATGAGAAGTCCAGGAATTAGTAACATTAGCGGATAAAACTAGGCTAGGAGATACAGTCATATGCTCATTTCTTGATTTGAGCAAATTTCCCAAGATTGCATGTCCCGTTTAACTAGTTCTTGGAAAAATGAGAGTGAATAGAGCCTACATCAACCAAAATTGCAAAATTGACAGGCCTTTGCCTCTTCCTCATTTCTATTCTCTTTCCCAACCACCCAATCTTCCCTTCCATTGTTTTGCAAGGGAAGGTTTTATCATGTTTCCCCATTCTATGAAACAGGTTGTTCATAAATAAATGTAGTGTCCAGGATTAAAAGCTTATATGCCCAGTGCCCAGGACTATGTCCAACACAAGATAAGTACGCAGTAAATTTTGAAATATCTGTGACTCCATCTTCATTTTCTCATTTCTGTCTCCAATTTCCTATCTGCCATCAGGGAGTTTAGGGACGAGGGAAATAGCATGCTGTCTCCCAGGCAGGATTCTCCCATTTCCTTAGGACCTGTTTGTCTTCCTGAATGCGAGTCCCTAGCTGTGTGCTCTCAGACAGCTTCATGGGAAGATTAACAGTTTCCTGACTTCTTTCTTGCAGAAGCTTGAATACCACTTCAGTGTGGATCAGTATATGAAATTAAATGTCTGTTTTGCAACTTTTTAGCCATATCAACTTACTTTTTCAAAAGCTGCTCCTCCATAGTGCCTTGTTTAAGCCTCATTATAGTCCTGTTTGGTGACAGGGCAGCTGATATTAGCCCCATTCTAAAGAGTGCTAATAAAAGGTAGAGGAGGCTCAAAATCTCCCCCAGGGCGGGGCACAGTTTTGTCAGACGATTTGATACACTGAACCTTCTGCTGTATCTTATTTCATCAACCACGAGGCTCTGAGGTCAAAGGCAGCCCAGTCTGACAGAGAAGGGGGTTCATCTGATGCTCTATCAAGCCACACCCTCCCCTACTTCACCTCGGTCTACCATCGGCATCTCACAAATCACCTCCGTGAACCACTGGTTCCCCTGGGTGTCAATAGCTGTTGCCAGGTTCCTGCCTCTGATGTGAGTATTGAAGCTAACGTTCTCAGAGCAGTCACCCTGTGCCAGGCTCAGGCTAAATGCTTCATGAGAATTCACATAATCCTCACTCTGAGTCTTTGGGGTAGGTGCTATGACTATCCCCATTTACAGATGCTGAACCCCAGGTTCCAATTATAATTTGTCCCCGGTCACAAAACCATAGTAGCCACAGTGATGTGAATCCAGTATTTGAACTTAGGCAAGCATGACTCAGACATTTTAACCATTTTATTGCAATGCTGTATATTCTCAAAAGTTTGGCTACTGTGTGGAAATATTTACAGTAGATCTCCTCAGAGCTTTTTAAATGCTATTATCTTTGGGACTCTCCAAGAATATGATAAATTAAACAATGTTTCCAAAGAACAGTTAACCATGAGTTCCCTTGCACCATGGGAGATTTCTCAGGACTAGCATTTCACAGGTAGGGTTGCCAGATAAAATACAAGACTTCCAGTTAAATTGGAGTTTCAGGTAAACAGTGACTGATATGTTAGCATAATTATGTTCCAAACATTGCATGGGACATACTAATGCTAAAAAAAAAACAAAAAAAAAAAAAACCTCATGCATTGTTTACCTGAAAGTGCACTTTAACTGGATATCCTACATTTTTTTATTGCAAAAATCTGGGAACTCTACCTGAAAGATGCTTTGAAAAATATTGGCTGCATAGCCGAAAGTCCATGCCTCTTTATTTCCTGTTGACGTCTTTCTTTAGGAAACAAACAAGCAAACTCTGCCCCAAACTGAGATTCTGCCCTTATAACCTACCGTCTTACTTTCCCACGGTCCATAACAGACCCGACGCCAGGCAGAGCCCTGGTTAGTCCAAGGTGAACAACACAGCAGCTCGTGGGGGTGTGACGGGGCAGTAACAACCACCCTCCAGGTTTCACCCAAGGAAAAGGAGAGGGGACAGATGCACACAAAACCCAAAGCTGACGCCCTGAGGTGCTTTGGTATGAATTCTTTCGAAGATATCTCTCTGCAGCATTTCCATTCTAGGGGAGTTGGAGGCTTATCGGTTTAGGAGGAAATAGGTTTCTGAGAAAGATCAGGTCAGCTCAGCATCTGTCAAATCACAGGAGCATGTCTTGAATCCTGAATCCTATCATCCATCTCACTTCAGAAACCATCCCTTCCTATTCAAGATGCCGCCTAAGACGTTCCTAAGTCACGTCTTCTTTCTTGGCATTACCCATTTTTTAAGAAAAAACAAAAAGATTCAGTTGTCTTTCCGAAGTATTTCGGTTATTTTGACTGATGTTGCAGCATTGCTTGAAGCTTTATAGGATGGAGCAAAGCAGGAACCAGTGGCCACTCATATCATTCAGATGCTCTCAGAGCCACAGGGAGAAGGCACGACTGTTCAGTGACCGGGACTTTCATGTCGGCACAGAGACGCTCAGCTTGGATTCCTGACCTTCACTGTCCCGTAAGAAAGCCACAAGCCTCCTATGGTGACTTAAATTAATACTTAAATTAATTAAAATTAAGTACAATTTAAAAATTTAGTTCCTCAGTTGCACTAGCCACATTTCAAGTGCTCGGTAGCGACGTGTGGCTATTGGCTTCTGTATTGGATGGTGCAGACATAGAACATCCCCACCAAGACAGAAAGTTCTACCGAACAGTCCCATTCTAGAATCTCTCCTTATTCTCAAACATGCCAAAGAATAATGTGTTTGCATTTTTCCCCTTGAAAACCAATTCTATTTGGTTTGGGACACGAGAAATGAGGAGAAATGCTTCTGAAACAGGGATAAAATATAAATAATTTTATATTTTATATGGAACTATGTATAATTAGTTAATTAACATATTGATTGGGATAAGACGACAGCTTAAGTTCCCAACCTTAACTATAACTCACTGGTGAAGACAGAACAAAACAGATGCTATTATTAATTTGGCTCTATTTCTTTGGCTAATGAGCCAGGAAAGAGGGAGGTGTTGGCTAAAAAGACCAGAACCAGGAGAGGGGACCCTGGAACAAGTCAGAGCTCCTAGGAGACCATTAACTGACTGAACAAACCCCTAATTTTTGGTCCTTATTTTCAAGGGTATATTTGAAAAAGCAGACTTGTTCACTGAGAAAGTGTAATACAAATAAATGAAAAGAAAACCATATCATCCAACCCTGCCAGCAAGATAGCTCACCAACACATCAAATGCTTTATAGACCTCTAGACGTTCCTTTTGTGTATGTGTATAATACACTCATAAAATTAATATCATAACATGAATGCTTTTCTGCAAGCTGCTTCTTAATTTATTCTGTTTCAACACCTTTCCAAATCAAACTGACTTTATAACATCATGTCTAAAGTTTGTGAATTAGTTGGTTCTGTAGGTGGTTTTAACTATTGTTAGACATTTAGTGGGTTTCCAGTTTTTCCCCAATTATAGATATTATTGCATCTAACATCCTCACTGCCACATCTTTGTGCATATCCTTACTTACTTCCAAGGAATAAATTCCTGAAGGAGAATTACTGACTCACAAGGGGCGTGGGCATATATTATTAAGCGTTGGATTACAGGTCTTTAGTTTTTTTATAAAATGGAGGCATTGACTTTGATCCTTAAGGCCCTTCTGGTTCCAGAGTGACCTGATTCTGGGATTGTAGTTCTGTTGTCCACGGGGTCTGAGCCTGACAAAACCTCAGCTCCCTTCCTCCCCTATCAGCTGAGGTCCCACACTCCGAGAGGATGATGCCAGAATGGCACCCTGGAAATGGTTACTGAGATACCCTCACCCCTGGATACTGCCACAAGTTGTAAGGCAGTGCTGTTCGCCAGAAATTCTTTGATGACGAAGCTGTTCATTCTCTTCACTATACAGCATGGTAGCCACTGGCTGCATGTGCCTCCTGAGCGCTTGAAATGTGTCTGATGCAGCAGAGGAACTGACTTTTTAATTAAATTTTAATAGCCACATATGACTAGTGGCTACTCTTTTGATAGCACAGTTTTAAGGACATAACCTCCTATGTATATATATATCTCAAAATCTTTGCCGCTCTCTTTTATCTCCCTGCATCTGTTACATCATGAAGGAGGCCCTTTGTAAATAAATGAGTCATAGTAAGTTCCTTCCTCAGTTTAATTCATTTATGATAGACCACTTTCTGCCTTGAACCAAGCTTGCCAGAAATAGCTCTCATCTGCTGATCCAAAAGGTAAAGGTTTGCCCAACTGGGGATTATAACAATGAAGTGCCTATCCCTCAGGGTTGTTGTGAGGAATAAATGTAAGGAGAGCTTTTAGTACAGTGCTTGTCACGTGGTTAGTGTCCAGTGAGGGGTGGCCATTACCAGTACCCCCACCTTGTTGGAAGGTTCCCTCCCTCCTGCAGGGGTTAATTGTCAGGATCCATGCCAATTCTCTTTCAAGGATATTTAAATCTCTCAAACTTGTTCAAAATCTCTTCCAAGCGTCTTTAAATGCATGGTAGATTTAAAGAGGATTTTAGATGACTTGGCTTGAGAACAAGGGGATGTTCAACTAAATTGGGTTCTCCAGGTCATATACTCTCATAAGGCATTTATCACCATGATCATTCTTGGTATTATTATCTGTCTACCATCTGTCTTTCCTACCAGGCTATAACTACAGTGGACAAAGGCTGTGTTTGTCTTGTTCACTGTTGTATTTCCAGTGCCAAACTCGTAGAGGGCTTTTGATAAATCTTGAATAATAGATTGAGGGTGATGGGGTAGATGGCCAAGAATGAAGTTTCCAGAAATAAAAATAATTCCGGGAGCCCTGAAAGCCAGTCCCAATTAGGCCAACATGTTATTGTTGGTTCAATGAAAAGCCATGCTCCTGGACCTTAGGAGGTTGATCTAGACCAGTGTTTTCCAACCTTTCTACTGTTGATATTTTGGGTCAGATGATTCTGTTGTAGGGGCTGTTCTATGCATTGTAGGATGTTTGGCCTCTACACACTAGATGCCAATAGCATCTACCCTTGACCCTACCTCCCGTGGAGATAACCAAAATGTCTCAAGAAATTGCCAAATGTCCCTGGGGGGCAAAATAACAACCAATTAATAACCATTGATTTAGATCTTATCTGAGGTTCCCTCTAGCACTGGTAGTCTAAGATTCCACTTGGGAAAATATATTTCTGAGCATGTGAATTTTCTGGCATTTCTAAGATCATTATAGAATTATAAGTATATTTCTAGCTACTCATGCAAATCGCCATGACCTGATTATCAATTTAATATTTGGATCACTGGGCCATTAAACTACTGATTTGAAATTCAATTTTCTATTTTTAAAAATGATCACTTTGTGAATTATATCTGTTATACGGATGATTTTATTTAAATGGATTGTATAATTTCACCCACTCTGTGTTTATGAATAATGCTTTTCAGTCGAATGTCAGAATGCCTGCTAATGACCCAAACCACGATAGCTCATAGTCTGTAGCATCCAAAGTATCATTGGGAGGTTGGCTTTATTTTTCATCTTCTACTTTTTCCCCCCTAAAACCTTTAATTACTGCTCATTAAGATACACCAATAGCTTAGCCCTGGCTCCTCTTGCCCTCCCCTTGTTCAATTCAGTCTTCTCCTATCGTTAAATTGGCGTCTGAAAGCCACACAGAGACAGGTTCTTACTTTCTGGAACCGTGTGTCCATGCATCTTATGTGAGAGAAAAGAGTGCCTCGTTCAAAAACGGAGGAGACAACTGCAGATCTGTTTGTTCCATAAAACTGTATGTACTAAGACTCAATAAATCCACCATTTTTAGTGTTTATGGGATTGGTTTCTCCCATAGCCTGTACTTTCCAGCCCCTTCATAAGGAAACTGCCTTAGTAAGGGGGTCATCTCCCCAAAAAATGCAGAATGCCGTTTGAGATTTGTAGGTCCCATTGTGTGAAATAGACATTTCCCCTAAGATTGGAGTGTTCATTATTTTCCAGGAAGTGTCCTAAGCACTATATGCCATTGTTCATTCATTCTCACCTCTATCCAGTAAGTATTATAATGACCACATTTTATTAACAAGAAAAGAGAATTTTCCTGAGTAGTTGTTAAATAACTTGTCTGAGATCACAGAGGTGGTCCTTCCTGTAGTCAGGATTTGAACTCAGCGCTGTAAGATTCTGGGACCCACAATCTTATCCATTCCCTATATTGCCTCTAGATTTTGGGTAAAATTCAAATTTCTTATTTCTTTTCCCCACTTAAATGAAGTGTTCCTTCTCTGCAAACTAAAAGTTGACTCAACATCTATTCAGATCAAAGCAGGTTAAAGTTTTAAAACTTGCAAGTATTTTTAAATAGGAAATGATTGGAAAATATTTTCAATGATTGTTTGGAACGCAATTTTAATCCATAGATTGACTGTAGTCTAGATTAGGACATTGTTAAGTGTGATCAAACCCCACCACCCCAACCCCTTACAAGTAAGCTTTGCTTAATTTAGTGAGAAAACACAACTTACCAAAACATGGTGACTTTGGAGCTTGGTGATTGTGGGTTTTTATATTTCGTTAGGTTTACCAGGGATTAGAAATAAGGTTCTTTTTTAATATGAAACTATTCTCTTCATTTGACAGCACTAAATTAATTAAAGTTCTTGAAGAGAATAGAAACGGTCTTGTGGTAAGTTTGTTTTTGCTAAGGGTTTGGCAAAACAAATGCACATGGGAAAATAGTTAACATCAGACTATCAAATATACCGCCTTACATGCCTCTTCTTCCGTGAATGTGAGGTTTACAACAATAAAATTTTCCGAAAAACTTTCTTAATAAAGAATAACATAACCTGTTTTATTAAAAATGAATGCCAAATCATGGGATTGAGAACATCTTCTTGACCAAAAGGGGGATGCAAAATGAAATGAAATAAAGCTTAAGTGGCTGAGAGATTTCAAATGGAGTCGAGAGGTCACTCTGGTGGACATTCTTATGCACTATATAGATAGCACTTTTTAGGTTTTAATGTATTGGAATGGCTAGAAGTAAATCCCTGAAGCTACCAAACTCCAGCCCAGTAGCCTTGGCTCTTGAAGATGATTGTATATCAATGTAGCTTACAAGGGGTGACACAGGGATTGTGAAAAACCTGATGGATCACACTCCCTTTATCTATGGATGGATGAGTAGAAAAAGGGGGACAAAAACTAAATGAAAAATAGGGTAGGATGGGGGGGACTATTTGGGTGTTCTTTTTTATTTTTAGTTTTTATTCTTATTCAGATTCTTTCTGGTATAAGGAGAATGTTCAAAAATAGATTGGGGTGATGAATGCACAACTATATGATGGTGCTACCAACAGTTGATTATACACCATGGATGATTGTATGGGAATATATCTCAATAAAACTGAATTAAAAAAAAATGAATGCCAAAGAGTAGAACCAATTTAACTAACTAAGGAACCTCTGACTCTTATTCAAGGGCCCACAGTTTGATGGTGGCAATATCATTGCCAACTAAGGCTTCCTCAGCTCTGTAGGGAAGCTTTCCACTGTTTAACTTTTCTTCAGTTTTAATCTAAAAGGAGTCATATGTTTGAAGTGTGTGCTTTGCACATCCTACATGAAAACACATAAGGGCTGGGGGTCCTGGATTATCCCGGAACTGCCCAGTTCCCAAATACCATGTTCCATTCTCATGTGCATAATTGTTAGACTAGGCATGCCCATTTTAATATCAGAAACATAGTCACTATAGATAATGGATTTTTAAAACAAAGTCCCCTTAATCCATAATGCAGGCATTTGTTGGTTTATTTTAATACACAGTTTGCAACATAATTTAGTTCCTTTTTTTCTTCTTATATAGAGAAAATACAATCCCATTAAAAAGAGACTTCTCTAAAATGAAGCCATTACAGCAGATTTAAATTCATTCATGGCTATTTTGGTGATTTAATGAACATCCTATTTAGGGACATTATTGGTTAAAACATTTCATTTCCCACTAACATCGAGTATTTCGCATCCATTTGCTCGACACAATGACATGTTTAAGTGAATTGTTCTATTGACTGAACTTTGATTTCACTATAGGGCATTTGGACAGAAACGTGTGATCTGGGAGTCAGAAGGCACTGCCTCTCCGCCCAGTGCTGCCGCCAGCTAGAAAGGTGACCTCGGGCTGGTCACTTACTATTTGGGGACTTAGTTTTTTTCTCTGTTAAAAGCGGGTGATTAACTGCAGCATGCCCTGAATCAACTAGGGGAGTTTGTCCATAGCTCTGAGTTCCCCTCCCCTCCCTCACCCCCAGATCCAGCAGCTCTGCAGGGGGCCCAGGGATCCTTCCACATAAGGAGCTTCAGGTGGTCCTGAGGTATGTTCAGGACCCCATGAGGGAGCTGTGGGGATGAGGCCAGGGGCCCCCAGGAGCCCCAAGCTTCTCTGACCCTTTTTGGGGCTGCAACTCTTAACACATTGGCTTTTCTTCAATAAAGCAAAAAACGCCCCCGTCGGTTATGTCATGGTGAAAATCATCTTAAGGGGAATCTTATATCTCTTTAATTCACCGAATAGGAGAAATTAAGAAAGGTTGAGTTGATTTGAGTGATGAAGTGAGAGCAAGAGGTAAGGGCAACCGGAGCCAGTGGGGTCTTAGAACAGGGGTCTGGGCTCCGTAACCTAGGGGGCTTGCCCTTAGTCCACTGATGGATTTAGGGAGTCTCCAAACATCTTAAATTATAGGCAAAGTGTGTGTGTGCGTGTGTGTGTGTGTGTGTGTGTGTGTGTGTGTGTGTGAAATTTCCTGTGGAGGGAACAGCCACAGTTTTTTGTAGATTCCCCAGACAGACAGATGTTGACTGCTGAACAGTTAGAACCCATTTTACCCATGTGCTGGTTTGGAGCACAGGCTTTGGGCAGAAGGACCTTGATTTTGGACCCAGCTCTTCTACTAATTAGCTAGAAACCTGAGCCGAATTACCCTCTGAGCTGCTGTACCAGCCTTCCATGGTTGTTGTGGGAACTAAAATGAGAACACATGAAAAATGCTCAGAACAATGCCTGGCACTTAGCAATTGCTCAGTAAATGTTAGCTATATCCTGGTTAATATTTAATGGAGGTCCTTAAACTTAGCAAAAGCAATTATAGATGATGCATCCAGGAGGAAGTGATGATTAACCAACATCCTCTCTGTCTCCTGCTAGTCATACCCTATGTAGCTTTACAGAATCCATCTATCCTGATTGGATCCTTTGCTAAAGAATTACAAATCAAGCCTGCTTTGTCCTGATGGCTTTGGTCTGCCACTGAAGCCATTCTGTATATTGTCTCGGCTGCCAGAAAAGTTGACAGCCTTAGCCTCCAAGGTCTTCTCTCTGTCATAGATGAGCCATGATCTTCTCGCTCCTGGGAAAATAACTCATCTTTTGAACCCTTCTGGGAACTTTCTGTGAGTTTCATTGAATGTTTACTTTTTGATATCCACATGCAAGATCAATCTCTACACTTTGTCATTTAAAATTTACAGATGTTTGAAACCCTCAGTTATTCCTGTCCCTCTCTGATCAATAGAATTGCGTTTAAGAATTTATATTACAGACGTTAATTGTGATAGCTAACATTTGTATAGCTCTTTGACGTTTACAAAGTAGTTTACTTATAGCTTCTCATTTAATCCTCACTTAGGACTAAAAAAGTTAGTGGCGCTAATGGGAACAAGCAAAAACCAATTTCAGAGAGTGTTAAATACACAGAATTATGAAGTAAAATGAGACCGACTTCCTCCAGTCACTAGGAAAAATTTTTCCCTCTACTTTATGATCTGTATTTTTATGTTCAGAGGCATTTGCATTTTCACTTTTCTTAATTTTCTGCTTTTAGTTTTCCTTCTTTTTTTTAGTTTTTCAGTGTAACTTGGCCAAATTGTAGCCGTTTTCTGCATGAGTCAAGATGAAAAAAGAACTTTGACCTGCAACATCCAGATGATTAAAATTAGCTTGAATTTTTCAGATAATAGTTTTTTTAAAATTATACTACTACTTTTATCTTAGTTGATTAGGATGAGGCAGTTAAGAAAACCTCTTCATCTCATTTGTATTTCAACCTTTAAAAATGTAAGAGATACAGTCAAAATTTTCCATCATTTAAGTGGGAAGTGCTTTATTTGATATAAACACAAAAGATTTTAAGTATCCTTGATATATTAGTCAAACACGGCAGATTTGGGCTATTGTCTGAAGAGCTCTCATCTGCTAAGTTGCAGACCTGTGACTTCTAGATAAGTTTCAAAATGCAGAAAATATTTATCTTCTCGCTACAACCTTCCATGCACAAGACATGAGCCATGGATATGTTTCCTAGGGAACTAGTGACTGAGGAAAATCTATAATTAAATCTGTGAGCTATATGCTACACATGGGAATTGGTACACACTGTGTCCTAAAAAAAAAAAAAAAAAAAAAAAACCAAAACAGTAATATTACTATAGCTTCAACTGGTGGAATTAAAACTGACTTTTCTTGGGCTGTTTTTAGCAGCATCATTTAAAAACTGGATATTGGAAAGCTCTTTTGTTTCTTTTACAACGTCGGAATATGTTTAGGCCCATTTCTATTTCATTCTGGCCCCAGCATCCCTCCATGAGAGGATAGTACCTGTTAGTTCTTTCCCAGAGCATCTTGTTTGCATAGAAGGTTTGGACACATTGGGAGCAGCCTGGTCTTAGAGTATCAGAATGTGAGAGCTACAGTAGATCTAAGCAAGTGGTTGTCATATGTTTTCTGAACTGCAGAATTTGTTCTTCAAATAATATCCTATCAAGGAATCCAGCAGGTAGAGCAGATACAAGTGAATTGTTTTTGGCCGGAAGTAAGGGATGGAGGCAGAGCCAAATCTTGGTAAGCCTTTTGGCCGCATCCCCAGCCCCTACCCCCAAGACCTCATCATTTCTGGGTTCAAACGCCAACACCTGAGCCAAGTCCTTGGTGGTAGACACGGAACTGAGACCCCAGGGGTGAAGGTATTTGCCTTGTTGTTGGTCAACCCATCCCCGTAGCCTCTCACGTCAGACAGTAGCCAGCAAAACAGGGTCGAGGAAATGAGTAGTTGTTTCCAGACATGGCTTGAATCCTTTTCACATTAAATTTCCCTGTGTGGGTCTCAAGAAAACCAAGCATACACGACAGTGTTTTCATTTGCCATCTGTTAAATCCAATAATAGGTTTTTTACTTTACTTTTACTTTAAGTCTTAAAAATAAAATTCTGTTGGCTCCTTTTCTTTCAATAGTTCATCCCCTCTGTATCACCCCCCCAACCAAAAGAAGGACCCTAAAAAAGTCAAGGCAGTATGCGTTTAGAATATTTACAGATGTCAATGCTTGATGTGGTTGTGAGGACCGAGTGTTTGTTGAACACAGTAATAATACCTGACACATACACATCTGCCCTGTGCTATACATACATTAACTAATTTAATGTCTTTGTGATATCTAAGCACTTTATATGTATGTATGTGTATACGACTGTGTTATGTGTGTGTGTGTGTGTGTGTACACACACCTATCCTCACAATAACCTTATAAGGTAGATACTATGATGTCCCCATTTTACAGCTGAAGATACAAGGCACAGAATCCCTTCGATTCTGCAGCTGCTAGTGGCAGAGCCGAGATTTGAATCCAAGCAGCCTGGCCTCTGAGTTGTGCCTTTTGCAATGCGCACTCCCTGTCCACTTCATTCCCTTGGTGTAAAAGCTGTGTGACCTGGAGCAAGTCACTAAGCCACTGTCAAACTCTTCACCTGTGAAAGGGAAATAAAAATAATGTACTTCAGAAGGTGGTTCTGAGGGTAAAAGGAGCAAATGCAAAGCACCTAACACATGGCCTCACTCTTAGTAATTTCTCAGTAATTTGTTCTGTTGCTGAGGAAATCACCAATAGTGGACTCAAACAAGTCTTTTAAAAACTCTAAAGCAAATGAAGGTATATGGCTTCAGGACTGGTTTGTCAAATTTGATGCCAAACAGTGTACTTCCTCTGAGAATTGTAAAATCTACTGGTAGTCACAATAATGAATTATAAATTTCATATCTCACCTGAACAATATCATTTCATTGAAAGAATTTTCCTGAATCAATACACTCCCACCCAAGTTCCTTAAAATGTTTGGTTAAATCTCTTTTCACTACTTACATGTTGACCCAGCCGATTTCTGGAAGTGTTTTGCACGGATTAGAACAAGAACAGGCATAACCATTGAAATGACAGGCACAGTTGTTTGGTTTAACTGCCAGGGACAGGATCATAAATGACAATTCCAAAGAGCTAATTCCACATTTCTCTCCATCACTGATGGACTGATTCATGTATTTGATAAAATTTTCACTGATTCCTGCCGCTTCCATTCACATGCTACCTGAGAACCTCTATGCCTTATCCAGGGCATACATCTGGAAGCCAATTACCATTTCCCAGACTACTGCATTAAAGCGAATATCACAAAAAATGGTCACACGAATTTTTTGATTTCCCAGTGCATACAAAACTAACATTGACACCACACTGTAGTCTATTAAGTGTGCAATGGCACTATGTCTAAAGAAACAACGTGCATGCCTTAATTAAGATGTGACTCAGATATGAAGTGAGCGTGGGCTGTTGGAAAAATGGCATGGATAGACTTGCTCAATACAGGGTTGCCACAAAACTTCAGTGTGTTAAAAATGCAGTATCTGTGAAGCACAATAAAGCAAAGTACAATAAAACAAGGTATGCCTGTCCTCTCTTATGGAAGAAAAGAAAGAAATCATACCCTAGAGCAAATATTTTCTTAATAAAATAGCCTTTAGTCATTAAAGTAGCACTTTTAGAATTGCATTGCCTTATTTTGAAAAACATAGTTGTTAGACTTTTCACAGCAGCCTTATAATTGCCCTCTTGTTTCATTTTTGTGCTTTTGTTGTTTTTCTTGGCTTTGGTTTTATTTTAGTTTTTGTTGTTTTTTGGATACCATTTAGGAGTGGATTTTCTTGATTCAAGTCATAGTATATAAAGAAAGACCCACAGTACATCCAGAGGAGAAAAACAAAATTGGGAAAACATGGAGTAAATGGTTTTTCCTTTTGTGAGTGTTCTCTTATCTGTATAACATGCATGTGAACACACATGCCCAAGCATGTTCATGGGATGAGTGAGTACAATGTGCATCCTGGCTTTTCTTGAGCATCTACTATGAGCTTAACCCTTTGCTCACTCTTCTGCTGTGTGCTCAGTGTGGCCCCAGATCTCCTCAGAGGTTCAAATGGATCCCTGGCCATCAGTGGGCTCTCCTAATAACAGTGTGTCTATTAGTGATCCATCTTTGCCCTTGCACCCATGTCTGCATGTTGGGAGTTAGAGAAACACATTTTGGGTATGTTTTGAGGAAAACAGAAAGCCTAAACTGCCTACGATATTCCAAATTTTCACCTTTGGGAAATTTTCTAGATTAAGTTGTTTATCTCCGAGAGACCACATTTACATCTAAATATCTTTCCTGGAAAGGTTTAGAGCAGTGGATCTGGATCTGACAGCATATTAGAACCAACCAGATTCTAGAAAAATCCTGATTCTCAAGTCCCATCCAGGCCTAGGGAACCAGACTCTCTAGGGTGGCTTGTGCATTTGTTTTTGTTTTCTTTAATCCACACACATGCTCACAGAGGATTGCAAAATACAGTCAGGGTTGAGAAACAATGTTAAATTTCTCAGTGCTTGAGTTGTATCATGTGAGCTATTGTAATCTAGCTTTCAAGTTTGCCTTGAAAGAATGATACAGAGAGGCATGTTTTGTTGAGGAGAATGAGCTGGAGAACCAGGTGTTACCCACAAAACAGGCGGATGGTGGGCCCCAAGGAAGGCAGAGGAAGATGAATGGGTAGGTGGAGTTTTTTTTAACAATAAAATGTATCCTGTTTCATAAACATAGTTTTATTCAATCTTTATAACTGAAGGAAGAACATTCACATTTATACAGCCCCTTTGTGGACCTTCCATTTTTATATTTCTTGTTGAATTCTCTCCAGTGCCAACTGATGTGTCATTATCCTCTTTCACAGTGATGAAACCCTGGCTTGTATTTAAAGGACAAAAAAGGCCATTCGAATCCACGTTCTCTGATTCTGCCA
This sequence comes from Choloepus didactylus, assembly GCF_015220235.1. NCBI lineage: Eukaryota > Metazoa > Chordata > Mammalia > Pilosa > Megalonychidae > Choloepus > Choloepus didactylus. The sequence goes on from NC_051328.1 coordinate 38,336,493, forward strand.
CCTTGCCCACCATCCCAGTACAACTTGGTCTGATGCCTCAGCACCTCTAGTGGGTGGATTGAAAGGGGAAATCTCAGGTAGGGACACTATTGGACAGGACAGGTTTCAGCAGCTCAGGAGGAATGGCTTGCACCCAGGAGCCCCAGAGAAACTTGGACAGTTAAATGATAATTTCTCCGTTTAACAAAAATGTACTGGTATCCTGCTACATGATGAGAATCATTGTAGGTTTTCTAGATACAGCAGTGAACAGAGCAGACCAATCCTTAGCCTTGCAGAGACCTACAAATCAAAAATTAATAAAATATCACTGGTTCTTTTATTTGCAGTTATGTTCCACTGAGGCATCTCAAACACTGAATTGGCAAATACTGAACCCAATGCTCCTCAGGGAAATAGAGGGTCAGGTTCCTGTGAGTCCTCGGTCACATTTCCACCAACCAATCAATATGGTAACCCATCTGATGCATGTTTCTGTTTAAAGACAACTTATTTAATATATATTGTTGACTCATTAACATTGAACTCATGGCCAACAGCATGATAACTCAAGCCTGAAGGAACCTTACCTAACGTACGTATTTTCTTCAAAAAAGGTACATTGCGGTGTTGTTGTAGTAGAAACACTAGACAGCCTTCAGCACTCCACTGGGGGCCATTTTAAACAGCAAAACCACCAACAAAAAAAAAAAAAGTGAGAAAATGTGAAAAACATGGCACTAAATATGCCATGAAACAAGCATGCATTTAGAGTGTGAGAGCTAAAGCAAGAAGCAGAGCATCACCTTGTTCGACCTTAGCTGGGAATGTGTGTGTCGAATGACTCAAATTTTTCGCCACTCGGTGCATGTCCACAAATGACCACTATAGCTCCAAAAGCATTGATTTGGAGATAGCAAATAAATTTTAGTGACCAGGAAGATTTTCAAATATGAAATCCACGAATAGTGAGGATCAGCTGTGTATAGTGGTTCAGTTTTTAGGACAGATCATGATAATGAACATGGAGAAGCAAATTCTGGAGATGGGGGTAAGTTGCAGTGTTAAATAGCATTGTCCGGGAAGCCGTCTGTGAGAAGGGCTTATGAAGGGGGCGAGCATCTATGGGGAAGAAAGCAGCCTAGACAGAGGAAGTGGCAAGCACAAAAGCCTGAGCAGGAGTGTGTCCGGCATGTTCTGGAAAGAGCAGGGAGGCCAGCATGGCTGGAGCAGAGGGAGCAAGGGGACATGAGACAGGAGAAGGGACGGGACTGGATCTTGCAAGGTCTTGTAGCCACCAGAAGATCTTTGGTCTTTATTTCATTGACAGGAAAAGCCCCAGGAAGGTTTGATCTGGCTTGTGTCTTGGTGGTGGTTGCTGGAGAATAGACAGTGAGAAGAGGGAGAGGAGGTGGGCAAGGACAGAGGTAGAGAATGGGTTGGGAGATCTTTGCAATTATTCCAGGAAGAAGTGATGAGGGCTTGATCCAGAGAGACAGTGGGGGGGGGGGGGGGCAGTGATTGGATTCTGGATATATCTTTAAAATATTCTGGTGTGTTGCCTGTGCACCAGGTTCCAGACATCTCTGCACATTTCACACTCTTCCCTAGTCCTCATTCCACACTGCAGTTTTGCAAAGAAGCCAGCATCACCCTCATATCCCAGACAAAGAAACTGAAGTCAGAGAAATTCAGTGACTTGCTGAAAGCCCCTGCCAGCCTTTGGCCAGGGTGTGACTCCAAATTGACTCCTTTTTCTACTACAGCAGGTTCCCTCCTGCAGAAAATTTAAGACTTTTGGAATTTCTTATTGCATCATCATGATTATTAAATTTCCCATAAACTCAAAGTTTGCCTATTTAAAAAGAATATGAATCTTTCCGTCTAGAAATAGAAGTGGTTAGGATTAATGACCAACCATAAAATTTTATTTGCAATTATTACAGTTTACTGGGCCCTCATCAGCTTCTTGTCACTCTACCTTCTTTACTTTCTCTTGTCTGTCAGAAAGGGTTTGCATATCCCTGATGCCGAGACCTGGGAGCAGTGGGTCTGAGGTGGGGGTGAGGTCATTCATGAACTTGTGTTTTTAAAACTCTGCTTATAATAATGGGCTCTTGATCATAGCAGATCTTTAAAATGTACTCATCTTGGTGCGCTCTCCATTTTCATTTGCTGTGTTTGCTAGAATCTTTAAAAAGGAAACTCAGTTCTCTGTTTCAACAAATTACATTCATTTTTGCATTGTGGTAGATAACATGAAAGCTACCCCTTTCTTCCACATGGCTCCCAGCCTACTGTGGAGCCCCCTTCTGGCTGGAGGACTCTGGGGCTGCTTCCTGACTCCTTCCCCCATCCCAGACCCTCCACTGCCAGCCCCTGCCTCCAGCCCCCTAAGCAAAATTGCTTCTTTGCCATAAGGGCTGCTTTGCCTCCAGCCTTCCTGGGACTTCTCAAAACTTCATTTCAAAGTTTAACCCCCTGTACATTCTATCCACCTCCCAATTCTACTCTCAAACTCTAATTCTTTTTTCTTTTCTTTCCTTTTTTTTTTTTTTTTTTTCGTAATTGTCCCCATATTAACAAGCTACTCAGCCTGAAACCAAAGTAACTGCAGTAGCTTGACAAGGACCATATTGGTCAGGAATTGGAGGTTGTATGTGACAGAAACACACTCAAACAGTTTATGTAATAGTTATTTGTTGACTTCCATTGTCAGGAAATCCAATGGTGCATCTGGCGGTAGTACAGCTAGATGCAGGCCTCAAAGAATTGCTCTTTCTACTCCCCCTTTGTGTGTTAGCCTCATTTTCTTCTACTGCAGGCGGATTTTTCCCAGTTGGTCAAGAAAGATGGTCACGAACAGCATCCTCCTAGTAACATAAACATCAGAGACAAGAGGGAGTCTTTCCCGTCCACTCTCCCCAAATGGGGAGAACACTGTTTGGTCCAACTTTGGCAATTGCCTGTTGCTGAAGCCATCTCTGAGGTCAGAGATATGGGTTCAGTTTGGTCAGAACTAAGCCATGATTGGTGGCCTTATCTGATTGTCCTGGGGTGGGGCTGATACCAGAAGGGGCAGGGGAAAGCCTGTTAGGTAAGCAATTCTGTGGTTACCCCCTTCATTACAGTTATATACAGATCTAGAATTTCACTTAAAGGGAACTCAGGGTCGGGGACAGACCACTGCATTTCCTTTCACTCTCCATGCACCTGTGTCAGTGTGTCCTGTGCACCTGCCTTATGCCCCCATCCTGTGCTGGGTATACATAGGTGATAAAATGATGCATAACATATTCTTTGCCTTCAATGAGGCTGTACGTTAGGAGGGATCTTTTTAAATTATAGGGTTTGATCGATTTACATGCCTCCCCTTTGATGGTAAGACAAAGGAGAAATAGCCCCAAGTGTTAATATTCTGTCTCTGAATTGAGTTATTTTTCCAAGGCAATAAAATTTGAAGATTGCAATTAGTTAACCATCATGAAGACAAATCTTCAAAGATTTGTCTCACTGCGGTGACATTTAAAATGCTTCCTGCTCTACCAGTCAATTGGATTTTTTTTTCCATCTTCTCATAATGGCTAATTGCTAAGCAATTGGTTGAATTCTCCTTTGTTGCCACATAATTACAAAGCTGACCGAAACAACTGCCTTGACCTTTTCTCAGTCGGCTCATTTTAGTCACCTAAAGGGCAGATTTGGAGTAGAAATGTCCTTACTTGGGTACTCTCTTTGCAAATGATCAATCTGATTTCTTAATGTAGTGATTAGGGGCAAATTTTCAGTGGCCATTGAGTCTCATGTCGTCCTTGGGGAAAGTGTCTGACCCCGTCCAGCCAGGCATGTTTCTTTGCCTGTAATATGGAGATAATAAGGGTGCTTACCTCATAAAGCTTGAGGGAGGATCATGTGAGAGAACACATTTTAAGGGTTTAGCACCACTGGGACATAATAAGCTTGTGATGAATCATAGGTGTTTATCTATATTTCATCTGTGCTGCTGCTGATGCACACTTATAGGCACTTGGTCAAAATTCTTACCCTCTCTAGGCCTCAGTTTCCCCATCTGTAAAATGGGCATAATAAAGCCTCCCATTGCAGAGCGTTTGTTTGGTGACAAAAGGAGATAGCAAAAGCATATAGAATTAACGTGATGGAAAAAGGAGATGGTACAGACACCTAAAGCACCGAGCCTAACCCCAATTGCCGTGAACTCCTGGTCACGTGGCACAGGTCTTGCGTTCTACTGACAACCCTTCCTCCTCCCCCTCACCCCCTCCCAGAGTTTCTCCTCCAGATGCTACAGCCTTGGAAATTGTACCTTGTAAATATGAGGGTGTCCGCTTCTTTGTTCACAGTGGTTGCTCCTTCATTCACTTGAGCTCACACTCATTCAACAGGTGACTGCTGAGCACCTCCTGGGTGCTGGGGACTGTGCTGTAGAAGTGTCTCTGTGGAGGGAATGGGGACAGGAGGAGAAGGAAGGATTTTCTTGCCTGGGGCTGTTTCTTCCCTTGAGAACAATTGCTCAAAATGATCCCAGTGCTTTTTCAACATTTTTTAATTCAGTCGCAAGATAAAAACTTGTATATGGGGTTTTCTGTGATTTCCACTTCTCTCCCCACAATGAAAGGGCATCAGACCCCGAGAACAGTACATTTCCCCAGGGCTGCACCCAAAGAAGAGATGAAAGAGGGGCCCCTCATAGCAGCCAAGTTTTCATGGTAAATTACATGACAGCACATTTGGCTACTCCATTTGCTGCCATCAAGGTAGCTTGAAATGTGTGACTGGGCGGATATTTGATGTGTTACCCAACCTCCCCAAGGCTGTGAAACTCCTCAACTTTGAAGGGAAGGTACCCACACTTTCATCTCTAGGTAATCCAAAATGCATATCACAGTACATCCGTGCCTAGATAAGTGCCAGCAAGTAGTGTGGATAGAATTAAATAAATTGTTTTCCCCAGTTGAACCTGCCCTTGGGTGAAGTGGGGGTACTAAACAGAGAACTGTATTAGACTGTGAGGAAATAATATATCTAAAAGATGAAAGTTTGATTTTCTTTGCAGAGTTAAATGGTGTGCATGTCTTCCCCACACAACTACAGAAACCATTCCTCTAAAGAGAAGAAAGGATGGAGATGTGTATGTGTACTTTGAGGTAGGAGTTTCTTGCCAAGTTGACGGCTGACTGTAGGGGGGGTGGAAGGTAGAATGGTTGTGTCGATGGGTCATTCCTGGTGGCCTGGCTCACCTCAGCTCAAGGGTGTCCACACTGACAGGTAGCGTTGTAGACGGGAGAATTGTCAGCTTCCGGGGAGGTGGAGATGCTGTATTTGGAGAGGGCAGTAGGATAACAGCTGCCTTGCTAACAGGTATTGAGTCATCCTGGGTGCCAGCCCTTTACCTGCATTACTCCTTTTTAATTTTCACAGCGAGCCTTCGCATGGGTATTGTGAGTTTTGTCCCACTTTGTAGTGGAGGGTGCTGAGATTTGGAGATATATAGTACTTTGTTCTCAGACACACAGGTAATAAGTAGCTGACAAGAGCTTGAATCCAGAATTCTCTTACTCCGGGCGCACGCCTCTAGCACTGCCTCCTGGGGATGGGGAAAGGATTGTTTTGTATTCCCGCCTCTCCTTTGTAGAGGACACCTGGGTTTTTGCAGGAGGGAGTGGTACAAGGGCTCCATTCCCACTGGAAGCAGGAGAGGTCTCCTGAGACTCTTTCCCACAAACTCAGAACTCCATTCATTTGTGTAAGAACAACGTTCAGAGTTAGAGAGGCTGAGAACCCCTATCGTAATCACTATGTTGATTTATTGTTTTATCTTTTCTTCTAATTTAAATCACTGGCTCCTCTTCTGTCTTTCTCTGTATCTTCCTCAAGGAGTGGTAGAAAAAGAACTCAGCCTGGAATCTGACAGCAAAGACTTGATTGATAGCTTTTCTTTGAAAATTCACTCCAACTATTTAGAGTTCTGTTCCGTCCTTGTGAAGTGGAAATAACAATGGTGCTTTATGTTATGAAAATTAATTTAACACATAGGAGAAAGTCTAAGTTGCCTGTTCTGAAGCAGACTCTCAACTAATATCAATATTTCCCTCTTCTTTGCCCCTTATCTCCACAAAATGGGGAGGGAGGGTCAAATAATTCCATTAGAAGACCTGCCATTCACACAGGGGACACTTTCTCCTGGGCCCCAGTGTTTACGGTGTGGGTTATTCTCCACCTTACCATCCTCACAGAGAGCTGATGCCAGCAGCTGAGAGTCTGAAGGCCTGAATTTTTTAAATAAAGGATGTTGGTGGCCAACAGGTGGCCTTGGCACTGTGTTTCCTTAGGCTCCAGCACTGCCAGGTACATATGGGATTCAAGCACCCTGAGACATCAGAACGAGAACCACTTCTGCTAGGATTCAGAAGGTGAATCCTAAAAGTGCAGTGACAGCATCATTTTAAAAGCAAAATGATCACATAGAAGAAAGAAACCATATTGTTTTCCTGTTTCCCAAAGGAGGCTTTACTTCCATTAGAGAAGAAGAGAAAACCCGATTAGGAAGGATAGACTGTAAGTGGAACTGTATCACTTGCTCCAAGCTATCACTGGTAATTCCAACAGGTAGATAGAAATGACTCACCTCCCATCTTCTTTGATAACAGGCATTTCCTCTCCCAAAACAATAAGGAGAAATATTTGCCAGACAACCTGCCCCTTTCTCTTTCTTGGGTAAAAAGAAAAGGACTTAACTAAATCATTTGCCTTTAGGAAGAAAAGAAATTTTTTAAAAATCGCTTTTGTAGCAAATCACTGTCCTAAGTAGGGGAAATAGGATTCAGTTTCTCAGGGGCCTTCCCTGGATTGTTGGGAGGGTCCCATGGGAGCAGGTGGGTGATTGGGGTGGATATTACAGCCATTATCATTTCACAAGACATGATTGTTACATTATCCATCATTCCTCACATCTCCTACCCTAACTTTGACTTATAAACCCATAACAAAATGGAATTTTAAAGCTAATGGTAATATTTTCCCCTATAGGTAAAAATATGTGAAAGAATACTCTAATATGAGCAACTGTAAGAACATTCTTTGTCTTTGAGTAACCACAGTTCTGGGAATTTATCCTAAAGAAATAATCCAAAAGGCAGAAAGTTTTCTCTCTTTTTGCAAGAAGATGTTCTTGATACTTTATTCACAATATTCGTTATTGAAAATAGCCATATGCCCATCATAATTGAAATGACTAAGTTAAATAATAGTATACTTTAAAATAGTATATTTTAAATATCAGTCAGTCAGTAAAAAGGAGTTGGTGATAACATGGAAAATATGATATATGTGATATATATGATATATTTATGCTTTGATTCAATTCCTCTCAAAATCCCAGCAAGATTTTCTGTAAACATAGATAAGCTTATTCTGAAATACCTGTGGAAAAGCACAGGCCCAGGAAAGCTAAACAGTCTTGAATAAGAAGAACAGAGTAGAAAGAATCACCTTAGCTCATATTAAGGCTTACCTTACAGCTACATTAATAAGACAGTGTGGTGCTGGGATAGGCACACAGATCAGTGTAACAAAATGGACAGTGAGGAAATAGATCCATGCAGTAAGCCCAACAGATTTTTAAGAAAATTGCTGAAGCAATTCAGTGGATAGCTCTATCAGCCATTGTTGATGAGCAATTTGACATCCTTAGGCAAAAAGTGAACTTCTTCCTAATCCCCACACCGCATAAAAAAAATTAACTCAAAATGGATCATGGATGTGAATACAAAACATAAAGCTATACACTTCGGGGAAAAAATACAGGGAAAAACATCTTAGGAATCTAGGGCTAGGCAAATAGATCTTAGATTTGACACCAGAAGCATGATCCATAAAAGGAAAAGTTGATAAATTGGACCTTATGAGAATTAAAAATATCTGCTATGTGAAAAATTCTGTCAAGAGGATAAAATATAGCTATGGACTGGGTTAAAATATTTACAAGCCACATATCTGACAAAGGAATAGTATCGGAATATATAAAGAACTCTCACTAATAATCCATTTATAAAATGGGCAAAAGTCATGAAGACAGATTTCATCAAAGAGGATATACAGATGACAAATAAGCACATGAAAAGATGTTCAACATCATTAGCCATTAGGGAAATGCAAATTAAAACCAAAATGACATGTCCATACACATCTATTAGAATGAATAAAACAAAACAAAACAAACAAAAAGCAAACAAGAAACGGTACCACCACCAAATGCTGGCTAAGGTGCAGAGAATCTCAATCACTCAAATGTTGCTGGTAGGACTGTAAAATGGTCCAGCCACTCTGGAAAACAGTTTGGCAATTTCTTATAAAACTAAACATCCACTTACCATAGAACCCAGCATCTGCACTCTTGGGCATTTATCCCAGAGATGTGGAAACTTATGCTCATATAAAAATTTGTATATGAGTGTTCATGGCAGCTTTATTCATAATTGCCAAAAAAAACTGGGAACCCATAAGTCCTTCAACAGGCAAAGATTTAAACCAACCATGGTGCACCCACACCACGGAATACTTCTCAGCTATAAAATGAGAAGATTACTGATACATCAACTCCAGGCATGGTGTGGAGTGAGAAAAATTCAATCCATATATATGACATTTCTGAAATAACAAAATTATAGAAATGGAGAACAGACTAGAGGTTGCAAAGATCAGGGATGTTGGGGAGGAGGGAGGGAGGTTGGCGTGACTCTAAAAGGACAATGTGGGGATTCTTGTGTGACGAAACTCTTTTGTAGCTTGATGGTGGTGGTGGATACGTGATCCCACGCATGTGATGAAACTGCCTGGAACTAAACACACACACACACACACACACACACACACACACACACACACACTAGTTCAAGTAAAAGGGGAAATCCGAATGATACGGGGGCTACATGCATATCAGTACCCCGTCTGTGACATTGTGCTATTGTTTTACAGGATGTCACCACTGGGGGAAACCAGATAAAGGGTATTACAAGTGCATGTAGATCTGCAATTATCTCAAAATTAAGAGCTTAATGAAAATCTGTATGTATGCAGCTGCCATGGCTCTGTAAATCAAAAGCTACGCGTTTACAAGGAGTCGTCATCAACATACTGCAAGAGTCATCACTACGAAGTGGGACAGCCAGTGTCTTGCTTGGTCCGTTTTATATTTTGGTTTGTTTTCCAGATTTTTCCTAGTGAGCATTTGTTAGTTTTATAAAGGGAGGAAAAAGCAAACCTGATTAAAAACAAAACAAAACAAAACAAAAAACCCACTTCATTGCCATGTATAAGTCAAATTTCTATTTTTAGTTTATTCTGAAAGTGTCCTTATTCCTTCCTCTCCTATACCCCCTGTGTGTAAAGATAGAGCACACAAACACGCACACAAACACACACACACTCAACATTGTGGTCTGTTCACGAATACATAAGTTGGGGCTCAGTTTCAAAGCTCAGTGCCAACAATTTGCAGCTGAAAATGTAATGAACTGTTAGTGACCCTGACACACCATTGACCTGCGTGGACTGTGAAGTTAGATGCCTCCTTGTGGCTTCTATCAATGATGCGTGCCCCAAGACTAATGTAGAGGAAGGAGGTGTATCTTGATGGATTGTTTAAAAGAGTAAAGGCTTAGACAAAGAAGATCATGGCAAAGGAACTGTTTAGCAACCCATTTGACCCTCTCCATTCTTCTATGCATATCTCCCATCTTTTTATGCAGACATAATTTAAAGAACCAAGAGATGTTTGTGGTAGTAAGTGAATAAATGCATAGTCCGTTGTATGGCAACAAGGCTCAGGAGCCTATAAAAAATTCAGCTCCTGCTTCCCCTTAGGAGAGGTATCCAACCAGTATTAATATTTTAGAAATACTAGAAGCTGGGAGAGGAGCCATTATTCAGCACCTGTACCTCCATGGTCCTAAAATTAAATAATGGATTTTTTTAAGACAGAATTGCTGGAGTTGTAGAACTATAAAAGATATTCTTCTCTTGGGGATGTTGCGTTTTTTTGCTTTTATCTTTTCTTCTCCTCTTGAGAACATTTTGATTTACTTCTCTGATAAGCTCACAGCAACTGGGGAACTTGGGAGGCAGAACGAGCTAGGCTGGGAGGAAGGGGGTAATGGAAGCTGAAGAATGACCTGGGTAAATGCATTGAGTTTCAAGTCAGAGAGCACCACGTATGGGCACGGGTTTGTTTTCCACCTGTAGGCTGTATATCTGCACAGAGGGGCTGAGCCCAGGCCCTGTACTGGTTAGTGTGCACCCACGGTGCCTGCACAGCCTTGGGGTTTGCCCAGCACTAACCCTGCCAAGAAGGCCCATCCATCGCCGTTCACCAGGTCATGGATTACCCAGGCGAAGCCATGGACAGGCCAGCCCTGCTCCTTGAGGAGGCACCAGGCTGAGCATCAGACCAACATTCAGAGCTCTGGTTTGATTCACATGGTTCTGGAAGTTTCCATCCCTCGCTCTACACCCGTGTCGCAGTTGGACAAATGACTCCAACTTGCTGAGTGTCACCTTCCCCATCTATGAAATGGAAATAATAGTCACTATTGGGTGAAATGCCTAGCATGTTATAAAAGCTCAATGGAAGCTAATTATTACCTAGGATATGACTCGAAGATTTTTAAAAATCCTCTTACCTATCAAATTATTTGCCCTGACTTATCCATTGTGTAGCTGTTTAGAGGTACTTGGAGGGTAACAGCATTTATTGAGTGCCTACTGTGTGCCACTCTCGGTAGTGTGTGTTTCTGTGCCTTGTTCCACTCCACCCTCACCATGACCGTGGGGGCTAGGGTTTATAATCTCCATTAAATTAAAGAGACAACCAAAGCTAAGAGCGGAGAAAAGATTGGCTCGAGGTCAAAAACCAAGAACGTGTTAAAGCCTGGATACGAACTGGCCCAGAAACCATTTTCTAAGTCAGCCTATTGGAGGGGCAGGGGTCATGGATATTTGTCAGCTCCTGGTGGGAAATGGCTGAGTCGGAATTATACAGAGGTCCCCAGGCAGTGCCTCCTTCTTTAGAGTGACACGTTTAGGGCAGCTCCAAGCTCCAGACTTGGGGAATCTTAGCAACTGGGAGCCAGAAAAGACCTTGGCATCTACCTGGCACCCATCGCCTCTACAGTGTCTTTACCAGATGGTGGTGCAAGCATGGATACCACGGGGCCAGGAGTCATTTCCCTCCTGAGGCAGCTGGTGCCATCCAGCCAAAGCTCTGAAACATCAGAAAGTTTTCCTCTAGGGAACTGAAATCTGTCCATGCCGTATCTTGCATTGATTGATTTTTATAAAACAACAAGACTAAGCCAGTCTCCCTTTCTGCAGGTCTTTAGGTGGTGCCCCAAAGCTAATCCTCTGACCCATCGTTTTTTCTCTTTCTCTCTTTATCATTAGAGAAGTTGTAGGTTTTACTGAAAAATCATGCGGAAAATAGAGTTCCCATCTATCCCCCTACCCCCACCATTATTAGCACCTTGTATTGGTATGGTACATTTGTTACAGTGATGAAGGAATATTATTATAATTGTGCTATTAACTGTAGGTTTACATTACGGTTCACTTTTTGCGTTTTATAGGCCTATAGTTTTTTTTGCTTTGTTTTGTTGTTTTGTTTTTAAATTTGTATTCTAGTAACATATATACAACCTGAAATTTCCCTTTAGTCCCATTGAATATATAATTCAGTGCTACTAATTATGTTCATAATGTTGTACTATATCACCACCATCCATTTTCAACAGTTTCCCAGTCCCATCTTTCTTGAGCTCCACACTCAAGTTCCCAGCCACTTACTGGGATTCATTTTTCCCCTCTTATATAGAACAGACCACCTCACCTTCTCTCTCAAATATACTCTCCTTCCTTGGTTCCCTACCTCACATATCCTTATGGTATAGAAAGTACTAAAGATCATGAATCTGTTTAAAAACAACTAACCATATAGCAGTTATTGGGTAGTTGTGTTTTGGGGGGATCAGTCATCATAACTGAAGAGGAACATGAAACACATACATGTACCCCTCCAAGAGATTTCCATTTATTATGCATCTTCTGAAACATTTCGTCAAAGCCTTTATTGGATCACAGCTGGTCTGATCTTGTCTGCTTAGCCTTTCCTTGGAAAAGCCAAATTTTAAGTTTCAAAGGAAGAAACACGTTCACCCACGTTGATTTCATTGCATCTGTTGGCCTGCTAATTTTCATGGAGCAAGCTGCTCTTTTCTTACAAATGTGTTGATCTTATTGGGATTATTTAATTATAAAGCTCACTCAAGACAATTCTACTGGGAAGATACCAGAGTATCTCTTGGAACTCACAACCCAAGAAGCAGAGATGGTGCTTACAAGAAATTGACATGTCATTCTGAAACCAAAATAGCCAAGCACTTTATGCATTCATTCTCTCTCCTTTCAGAACCTTCGGGTCTCTCATTTCTGCTTCTCTTTGCATAGCTTTTTTATTTATTCAAAAAGTATTTGAGTGTCTATTATAAACCATGTGATATTCACAGCAGTGAACAAAAGTCCCTGCTAACATGGAGCCTATATTTTAGTGGTAAATATAGACAACACACAGATAAATATGTCAGGTGATGGTGGGTTCTATGAAGAAAACTAAAACAGAGAAATGGGCATGAAAAATGATGTTGGAAGAGAAGCCACTTTTTTTTTTTTTTTTTTTTTAATGAAAAGGTGGCCGAGGAAGGAGTGACTATAACTAGAGATGAGGGGCAATGATGGAATCAGCCAAACAGATATCCATCTTGTAAGATTCTGGTAAATTAAAACCATCTGCCAGACACCACTGGGAAAATGATGTGATATTTTAGTGTAAGAGCCTAATTTGGAGATCGAGGCTGATGTATGAGAGTAAATCATGTTGGTGAGGATTATGGACAGTTGCAGGGACAGCACACGCCACACCTGAGCCTGAACTGCCTTCTCATCCACACATCACTACTCTCCCATTCAGGGTTCTCTCTAGGCTGATTTTCTTTGCAGAGTTCTTCACTTATGGCCCAGAAGGATCTCCTCCAAATGTACACTCAGACTTCAAACTTGTAAGGCGTCAAAGATCCACAGCCGTCAGCTAACTGACCCAGCGTCTCCCTGCCCCAATCCCAGGTTTCCAAAAGGGAGATCTGATTGACCTGGCTCAGCCTGGGGATGGGAGTCATCTGGGCTGGAAGAGGGTAGATCCAGAACTGAAATGAGGTAGACCCAAGCATGGCACCTTGGGGAAAATGGCAGGAAAAGAGAATGGGGGTGGAGGGTGATGTGTAGGTTCACAAGGAAAGTTGAAACTAAAGACAGAGGCAGGGTAGGGGGCAGACTAGAAAGATCCTTGTACATATCACTGAGGGAGAATGAATTTTCTCTCAAAGGGATGGGTAGGGGAGAATCTTGAAAGATTTTAATCAGGTTATGATCCGATTGTGAGAAAGCAGCTGTCTTGGGGAATGAGGAGTTTCAAAGCCATCTACACGTCCTTCTAATGAAGGTGCACAGAAGGCAGAATAGAATGTCAGGCTTTCAATTGAAAACGATGGAAATTTTATTTATTTTTGTCACTGCTTGTGTTTCCAGGCATTGGATTTAACATTAAAATTTGTGCTGAATTATAAGAATAGTAAGAATAAGTGTTGAAACACCCAGTGAAAGGGCAGCTAACATGCATTTCTGGGAGAAATTGTTCAATTGTTCATGTTTATTACTTCCAAATGGGAATAGCTCCAGGTTCATAATGCTGATTTTGTTACATTGCTTTCTCTGAACTGTGGTTCAGATGAGTGCATAAATATTTGGTTGAATATTTCTCCAGGAACTATAAAAATCTGAACTGACGGAACAAACAGCAAAGAAGTAGTCTGGCAAGATGGTAAGAAATTAAGTATGTATATTTCAACAGTGTCCAAGGATGTGCTTAATTTATTGTCCTCTTAGATGGCAGAATGCATGCAGAAATCTCCAAATTATGCCGTTACTATGACAAACCTTGCAGAGGGTGAGAAATTAAAGATGTTCCTGCCAGTAATTTGATGCACAGAGGGCACGAGTGACCATTGGCTAAAGATAAATCTGAGAATCAAGACTTCAAAGTCACTAATCCTGGCTCTGCCACAGACAGAGGCCTGGATGGACCTTTCTAGCCTCAGCCTTAACAGAGTGGACGTGCCACGGTGAGTCCAGACCAGGAGACCTCCATCGTGCCAAGCTTGGACACCTTATGGGTCAGCTCCCATGGGCCCTCCTACCCCGGCTCTGAGCACACGTCCCTCACTTGGCAGTAGGTGTAGGGGGAGAGGACATGACTCCAGATGCTTTGGTTCAAATCCAAAGTAAATATCTAGCAGACTCTGGCAAGGTTTGTTGGACTCAGTTTCTTCCTCTGTAAAGTGGAGATTAATATCAACACTTACATCATAGAGTTGTAAGGATTAAATGGAATAATGTAGGTAAAATGCTTAAAACAGCGAGTGGCACAGTTAGTGTGTAATAATAATAGCCTCCCACCATCACCACCATGTACACCGCCACCACCATCATCACCACCATCAGGTGAGAGGCATAGAGATAATAATTGCCTTAAATTATTGAGCTCCTTTATGTACCTCAGATGCATTGTGTACCTCCCGGATCTTTTCCTCATCATAATCCTTTTATAATAGGTTTTATTTCCCTGTTTTTCAAGGGAGCTCAGCAAGGTCACACAGTCCACATTCTGATCTGTGACCTGCACTGAAGACACATCCTGACCTGTCTCCAAACCCTGTTCTCCTGAACATCCTGTGTATCAGTCAGGTTAGGCTCTGCTGTGGCGATAAGCAATCCCAAGTTCCAGTGGATTAAAGTAATGGCAGTTTAATTCTTAAGCTCTGTGCCCATCAGGGGTTAGATGGGGCTCTGCTCACCATTGTCATCATTCTTTCTTGGGACCCCAGGCTGATGGAGCAGCCACTATTTGGAACATCGTTGGTCACCAAGGTAAAGGTAGAGAGAACCTGGCAAAGCATGCTCGAGCTCTCGAAGCCTTTTCCAGGAAGTGGCTGAAGTGGTGAAAGTCATTTTTATTCACTCTTCATTGGCTAAAGCAAGTCACATGACCACACCCAACTTCACATGGCAGAGGAAGTGCAGTCCTACTATGTGCAGAGGAAGAGATGGAGCATTTAGGGATAACCTTATTGACTGTTCTTTGCTATCATAAATCTGATTCATGAATGGAAGAGACAGCAGGTGCAGAAGCTCTAGAATTACAACCAGAGATTTAAGACTTCACCTTGATTTGCAGTAGAACTGGAGGCAAAGCCAAGGAAAGTATTATGAAGGGCCTCCAATACTTAGGAAGGTGAGACTCACAGTATGCTTTAAGAATCCAGCAATCCAGCAATGCAGGAAGGGGATGCACAAGTATCCCCAGTCATTCTCTCAGGCAGCAAAAGGATGCAAAATCATGATCCTGATTGACAATAAGTAGATGTTGGGCCCCGATAGGTAAAGTGCTGTGATCAGGTGACCCAAAACTTCCTCTTTTTCTGATCTGCTATAGCCTCTTTCAATATGTTTCTCATGTTGTATTCTATAGGTTTCATGTAGTGCATTAAACTCAGTCCTTGAGGGCAATCAGTACCCCACCACTCAGAAATGGTCAATAAATATTTTGAATGGAAGAAAAGAATGGGGAGGAGACAATATGTTAGAGGAAACTGTGCTAAAAAAGGAAACATCTTATTAAAAGTCACCGAAGAGAATTGGGCCATCAGGCTGAGTG
The DNA here is from genome assembly GCF_015220235.1 of Choloepus didactylus. Classification (NCBI taxonomy): domain Eukaryota; kingdom Metazoa; phylum Chordata; class Mammalia; order Pilosa; family Megalonychidae; genus Choloepus; species Choloepus didactylus. Next base: position 38,352,307 of record NC_051328.1, read on the forward strand.
AATGGTGGTACCAGTTAGGTATATATTATTAACAAACGTAGATTGAGCTCCTGCAGGGAGAACAGCATTTTGCCAGCTACATATTTAAAAACAGTGGAGGGTGAGTGTGTTTGGGGAAGGACAGCTTTGATGAAACAGTGACTCGTACTCGCCGTGGGACCCTGGATTTCCTCAGCCCAGGGAGGGGTGAGTTTGGCAGCCCCTCCCTTCTCTCCCTCTCTCCTCTCCAGGAGCAAACTCAGGTCTTGACTCTCCACAGGGCCCTCCTCAGGCCTCCATGACACACTGGCCACCTTTTCTGACCATCTCACCAATGTACACCTCGTGTTGTCTTTCAGCTGTCCCTTGAGATGGGGCCATGGCTTCCCCAGTCCCAGCCCAGGGCTGAGCAAACTTCCCAGGCCCCAGAGGCACCCGAGGGTCCTGTCATTTGGGACATTGTTGAGATGCGTTCTTTCATTCAAAGGAGGACCCGGGTTCAGTTCTGTGGTACAATATCGACTAAAATCAGACATGGCTTCTGCCCCCTAGGAGCTCACAGTCTAATCAGAAAAATGAGCACCAAATCAAACAATTTAGGTAAAATTTCAGTAGTTATGTGTTGTAGGGAGAGGGAGAAAGTTACTGTAACATATTCTGGGGGAATTTGACTTTGTGGGGATTCATGATTTGGTCCACTCTGGAAATCGAAGACCAGATTTGTTTACTCTGCAGAGCCTAGTTCCTACAATTCACAAAGGAGACACGCCCTTCTCCAGGTACCCAAAACAGCGTAGGACAAGTACATGAAAGGAGGATTTGATGAAAATCAGCTGCGTTCAGATGCAAACACTGCTTTTATTTTTTTTTTTAATCATCATTTTATTGAGATATATTCACATACCACGCAGTCATACAAAACAAATTGTACTTTCGATTGTTTACAGTACCATTACATAGTTGTACATTCATCACCTAAATCAATCCCTGACACCTTCATTAGCACACACACAAAAATAACAAGAATAATAATTAGAGTGAAAAAGAGCAATTGAAGTAAAAAAGAACACTGGGTACCTTTGTCTGTTTGTTTCCTTCCCCTACTTTTCTACACATCCATCCATAAACTAGACAAAGTGGAGTTTGGTCCTTATGGCTTTCCCAATCCCATTGTCACCCCTCATAAGCTACATTTTTATACAACTGTCTTCGAGATTCATGGGTTCTGGGTTGTAGTTTAATAGTTTCAGGTATCCACCACCAGCTACCCCAATTCTTTAGAACCTAAAAAAGGTTGTCTAAAGTGTGCGTAAGAGTGCCCACCAGAGTGATCTCTCGGCTCGTTTTGGAATCTCTCTGCCACTGAAGCTTATTTCATTTCCTTTCACATCCCCCTTTTGGTCAAGAAGATGCAAACACTGCTTTTAGAATCCGACAGAACTGGGAGTCAAAATAAAGCAAGGACATAGAGTCTGAATGATACAAGCAACAAATATTACTCCAGAGAGATATCCTACAAGGAGGAAATACACCTTCTTTCCATAGGCCAACGGAATATTTTGTAAAGATGTTGCACATGGCCACTAATATTTTTTTTAAACTCTCAAAAGTAGAAATCACATAAGCCACATTATAATATGATAAAAGTAGAAATAAACAATTAAAACACCTGTGAAGACTTAGAAATTAAGTACTGTCTCAAAAAAATCCTGGAACATGGAGAAAGTAACCAAAACTTACAAACTACCAGTAAACAAAAATACAACTAATATTGACTCCTAATGAACTCAAGCTGTGCTTAGTCATAATCTTTAATGCTCTCATTATAAAAGAATAACAGAAAATATTTTTAAAAAAAGAAGAACTGAAACAAAGATAACATATGCCCGTGCTAAATGTGATGTTGGGTAAGGATGGTAAATCAAATATCCCCTCATCTTGTGTGGCTGAAATTTGATTTTTTTTTCCCCTCCCCAAGTGCATATCCTGCCCTTAGCCTTAATGACTTCCATGGAATGATGGAAATCGTTTGGGTTCAGTGTTGAGCCTGGCCAGCCCGGGCTAGCATGAGAACCGCGGAGCTGTACGGTGGGTCCCTAGGTACTGCCCTCTTGGACTGGATGGCCACAGCTGTGCTTCAGGGTCTCTCCACCCTTGGCCTTGGGTTGTCCTTAGCTCCCTTTGTTAATTTATGACCTACAGGTGAACGGCAGTGAGCAGCATCGGGAGTGAGAAAAAGGCATGGATGTAACAGCTACCCGGCCTGCTGAATAGCTAAGTGTCAAGTTCAAAGACATCCAAGGGCTAAACCACAATGGAGAATTAATTAAGACCTACAGTAACCTTAGGGAACCATTCCACTGATAAACAAAAATGTATTTGTATTAACTAAGTCAAGGGCAATATCTTTTTTATTTCTATTTAACAGAGAGTAGAAAACAGCTAAATTAGCACTTTCATCAAACTCAAGTAATTCCTCTTGCATGTTTATTTTTTTTACTGTATAAGTGATACAGGCTCATTTTTTAAAAATGAAAATGTTGTAAAGATGAAGGAAAAAATCACCCCTACCTTCATTACCCAAATATGTTCACATGTGTTTTATTCCCTCTGGTAACCATTTTTTTTTTTTGGGGGGGGGAGTGTCTAATTATTTGCTAGTTTTACATTATTTTGATGATGTTGCATGTATAGTTTTCTCTCCTGTGAAAAGTGTATGCTGACTGTACACAGGAGAGAATCAGAGGCACCCATCTAGCTGGGGGTGATCTGGAAAGAGGGCTGGAGGATCTGCCTCGCAGCTGCTTTTTGGCACAGCAAACACCATGTTTTACTTAGCTGAAAGTCCTTTGTGTAAGGGCACCCATGGCAGTTCCTAAAGGCGAAGGGGACAAGTCCCTTAGATACCCCTAGGCATTTCCTCTGCCTGGAAAGTTAACTTTGGGGATTGGTAGAAAGAGAAATGAAGAGGTAAAGTGCCTGTTAGGAAATGCTTGAACATATTTAGTGCCACAGAACTTATTTTTATTTTTAGTTTGTAATTTATGAAGCACGAACTAATAACAACATACAAATAAAGCTGCACTTCTTCACTGGAAGCTTTAATCAAGTGTCTTCAATGCTCTCAGCCCAGGAAAAGTGAATAAATGAATAAATAACCTGAGGGACAGTTACCAATAACAAAGAGGCGATCTACTGTCTCTGCTTTGGGAGACCTCACTGGTGGGAAGGGCTAGATTCCAAAGAGGATGTGGTCAGGTCCATAAGGAGTCGGGGAACACAGGGGGTCAGGAGGACTTCGACGTGACGCTAATCCCTGACTCAGGGTCCAGGAAGATGAGGGGGTCCCCAGCAGACAGGGTGGGGGCCTGGAGCGCATGAATGACTGGGGCAAAATTAGACTTGGAGAAGCAGGTGAGCCCTGTCACAGACGCCTCTGGGACTTTCACCAGAGGGCAACAGAGGCCACAAAGGATTTAGCTGGATTACGATCATGGTCAGATTTGGGGTTAGACTTAGAATTGGTTGCAATTAGGAAAGGAGACGGGAAAAGAGAAAAATCAGAGCATGGAGGCCAGTTAGGAGACTATTAGAATAATTTACTTACTCGTTACACATGTATGTATTGAAAACCTACCATGTACCAAGCACAATTCTATGTCCTGAGAACTCAAGAGACAAAAACATCTAAGGAAGATCTGAACGAAGGAGGTAACGGTGGAGATGGGGCAGAGGATGTGGCAAGAAGCTCTCACAGTAACGATGATATACAGAACTGCATGATGATGTCATTTTGATACATTGAGTACATTTCCCAGAGAAATAATAAAGTAACTAACTATCAGCAAAATTAAGGAAAAATTTGAACTTTGAGTGAAGACCAAAAGGTACATTTAAAAACCACATTGAATTTAGGCAATGCGGTGTCCTGTTTGAACCCTGGAAAAGAGAAAAGGTAGTAGGAAAACCGGGGGAACTGAATATTTAACATCTGGAATTCACTAATAGTAATGCAACACTATTAATGTCTTAGTTGTGACAGATGTGTCCCAGTTATGTAGGATGTTGGTATTAGGAGAAACTGGGTAAAAGGTATAGGGGAACTCTATGTACTGCCTTTGCAAGATTTCTGGAAATCTAAAATCATGCCCCCCAAAAAAGTTTATAAACAAATACATTTTTTAAAAAGCCAACTACGTTGAGTAGGAAAAACTGTAGAATAATTAATATGAATGATCCTCTTGATGTAAAAGGCCTATATATTGGATGGGTGCCTGTGTATGTGAATTCATAGAAAAATGCTTTCAAGAGCCCATGCAACCTGGTGTCATAAGTCACTTGAAACAGAGACTTCAGGACTTAGGGTGGGAATCAAAGGGGACGATGGCCTCGTGTGTAATGTGTTAAATTCCGTCAGAAGGGCGGCACGAAAGTCGTTTGAAGCTCAGATCGTGTCACTGCCTCGCTCCAGGCCCGGGGGATTCCTGCCATCCCAGGAACAGGGGGCTCTGGTGCCAGCTGCGCTCCCCTGTCCTCACAGCTGCTGAGCAGGCGGCCCAGGCACAGTCCCCCGCCCTGGGGCCGGCTCCTGTGTGCTATCTACACGCCCTGCCCTGGGTGTTGGCATCTGGCTCCACATTCTTTCTCTCCATTAGCTATTTTTCCCATTCCAGCTCAGAGGGCCGGGGGAGAAAAACCCCACCATGAAAAGCAGCGTTGAATTACTAAGAATAATGGGAAGACCAGCTATGCTGGTTTGTATATGTCATGTCCCCAGAAAAAGCCATATGCTTTAATGCAATCTTGTGGGGGCAGACGTATTAGGGTGGATTAGGTTGCAACCTCTTGTTCAGTATTTCCATGGAGGTGTGGCCCAGCCCGTTCAGCGTGGGCCTTGATTAGTTTACTAGAGCACTATATCAGCTCAAACAGAAGGAGCTCACTGCTGTAGCTGGGACAGACATTTTGAAGATGGCCGTTGGAAGCTGATGCAGACATTTTGGAGAACGCTGTTTTGAAACACAACCTGGGAGCAAGCAGACGCCAGCCACGTGCCTTCCCAGCTAACAGAGGTTTTCTGGATGCCATTGGCCATCCTCCAGTGAAGGGACCCGACTGTTGATGACTTACCTTGGACGCTTTATGGCCTTAGGACTGTAACTGTGTAACCAAATAAACCCCCTTTTATAAAAGCTGATCCATTTCTGGTGATTTGCATTCCAGCAGCATTAGCAAACTGGAACTCTAGCCAATTGTGGAACCCTGCTCTGGCGTAATGGCTGTCAACAGCTGCTATAGCAGCAGAGCAGCCCAGCAGAACTTGCTCAGGCCAGAGGAGAACCCTGGATTTCTTGTATCCCATCAAGTCCAACAACAAAAGGAGCACAGCCTGCGCGGCTCCAGCCGTAGGGAGGCCACCTGGATGACTCCTGGAGTTTAACAGGGAATGTGTAATAAGGGGGTATGGAAACCCACTTGAGCTGCATGGAATCATTTCCACACCTGGCTGAGGGCACTGTGGGCTCTACGGCCATTGCATGTTTCCTATCTACCCCCCTCAGAAAAGTTGGAGTGGGTTGGGGTCCTCTGAAACCCCACCCATCAATCAAGAAGCCAGAGAAGCAGTGGATGATTACTGAGAACACTGACTTCTCCCAGAATCTGATTTGAGCCAAGACACCTGGCTTTTCCCTGGAAACACAGCCCCACTCCCATACACTCCTTAAAGCCTTCAGGTACTTTCCATTCTTGTAGAGATATCAGTTTAATGCCTTGGGGGAGAAAAACAAGCTATGATTTACTGAGGTTCTAGAAAACAGAACTTAAAAAAGAGCTCCTGTTAGTGTTATATGTTTAAGAGTTCTAGAAAGAAGGAAGCAAACAGACCCAGCCTTTTTTCAGCAGAAAGCTCCAAACGGTGACAGTGGAATCCAGAATCAGTTCTGATGGGCATGGCGTGGTGTCTAAAGCAGGGGTTCTCAAGCTTGGGGGGTATATCAGAAGCACCTGGGGGGCTTGTTAGAGGGCTGATTGCCGGGCACCTCCCCCAGCGTTTCAGATTCAGGAGGTCTGGGTGGGGCCTGAGAGTTTGCATCTCTAACAAGTTCCCAGGAGAGGCTGAAGCTGCTGGCTGGGGACACATCTTGAGATCAGCTGGTCCACAGGGAGTGAGGCCCTTGTTGAGAGCGAGTTGCATCAATGGTCCCGAAAAGAAGGCCCCAGGGTTGGGGTGCTGCACCTGTAGCCATGGGCGTTCCTTCAAAGTGGAAACAGCTGTGAGGAGCAGGAACCAGGTTCAGCACATCTATTAAAAGCCAGGCCCTTAAGCCTACAAAAACATCGAGAGCGGTGAAGAGAGAAGACGTGTGGGTGCCAAGCAGAGGAGCTCACCGCCGTGCCCTCCTCACCCTGAGGGGTATGTCATTTAAATCCAGCAGCAAGTGCCAATTAAATAGGCTTCTCTGGCCAAGACCCTGTCCCAGTGAGGTCAAAAGGCTCAAGCTCTCTGAGATTGAGTGAGGAAACGACCCAGAACTCACTGCACAAGAAAAGGAAACGTCACCCCTGGAGAATTCCAGAGTCTGGAATGTGGCTTTCCGTGCTGAGTGGCGGCTAGAGAGATGGAGAGTGTCACTGTTTGCCCCAAGAGGGGCTCTGAGGACTGCCCCCCACCGTGTTTCTTCGAGAAGCTCTGGGGGCCTGCTCCCCACCCTTTCTGAGCCAGGAGGGATCCGGGAGGAAGACTGCAGAAGACGCCGCGTCCTCGCCGGCCCGGTGGGGCGGACAGGGGGGCAGGAGTCCGCTCCTGGGAAGCCGGAGGGAGAGGCTCCTAGCTCTTGTAGGTTTCACATGTTCATTTCTTTTTAGTTTATCTTCTAGGTTTTACACCCTTTGTAAAGGGCTCGCCGCTTGGGCATGCTTAGGGCAACAAGAGGTCGAGGTTTATTGTTTTAACCCACGTTTGGTCCAAAGCGGTAAGAGGGGGGTGGGGCAGAGAAAACCTGGCTTTTCTCAGCTGCCCCTTCCCATCTGGGAAGTCTGTTTCCACAGGTGTTCTCTTCTCTAACTACAGGGCTTCTTGAGTTGTTCTTTGTTGTTATTGTTGTTTGTTGGTTTTAAAAAAAGGAAAGCTGTTTCCTTAGGAATTCTTTACATTATTGCTAAGATGTTTTAATTGAAGTCCAGAGCTTAGGGATTCTTTACATTATTGCTAAGATGTTTTCATTTAAGTCTGGAGCTGTCGGTCTTACCTATTAACAAGCAGTGTAGCTGTGTTCTTTATCGTGACTACCATTGCAATTATCTATGATGTAGAGTCCTTCTATGTGCTTCCCTTTGCATGCACTATCTCCTTAAATCCTCAGCAGCCCTAGGAGAGGAGCAGTGCTATCTGCATCTCATAGATGAGGAAATTGAGGGCCAAAGAGGCAGAAGTTCGTGTTCTTGGTCACACATCTCGTCCTTGGCAAGGCCAGGCTGAGGCATGTCTGTCCTTTACTAAGCAGCAGGTGCTGGGATCCAAAGCTGAGCAAGACAGGCTTTGGCTCCTGACCTCATGGAGCTTCCGATAGGCTGCAGGTGGGGGGAGTGAGCCAGGGGGCCGTTATCAGTTGGATTAAATAGAGCAAAGCAGGGATTAAAATGCTTTTCATCAGAAGGTATCACCTATCTTATTTTTAATCTTACCTTAGATGGATGGTATTTTCTGTAAGTCTTAAACACAGAGGTAATTCATGTTTCATCAAAACTTTCAGTGGATTTTAATAACATTTTAAATCAGGAAAAAGTTTTTTGCTTTATAGAACCGCCGTTAACTGATTCAACTTTTCCTGCCAGATAAACCTTGTCTTGAAGTTTATGCTGACTTAAGCGTCACTGCCACCTCATGGCTACCAGTGGAATTGCAGGCTTGGTGGTGGCTGAAATGGCCTCTGGGGATTTACGCTTGGACATTTTTCTGTTCATGCCACCTAAACCCTCCAAGCACAGCTGACTATGTTTCATGTGCCTGTCAATGTGTAAATTAGCTACAGCTGGTGTTAACACCTGAGCTCAGGGAATTGTCAAGAGGCATGTTAGTAGTATGCTCCTCCTGTTTTCCAACTGGAATCTTAAATGTCTGCCTTGTTTCTCTGACCAGGTAGTCGACAGTGACAGACCAGAAGGGTCCAAGTTCCGGCTCTCTGGGAAGGGCGTGGATCAAGAGCCTAAAGGAATCTTTAGAATCAATGAGAACACCGGTAGTGTCTCTGTGACACGGACCTTGGACCGAGAAACGATGGCTACTTACCAAGTGAGTACTGTTCTCCGGGCTTGCCCACCTGCTGCCCAGAAGAGGCTTTCAGACCCTTTCCTCCTCACCTGAGCTTGTTATTTCTGTGGCTTGACAAACCCAGGGCTGCGTGGCTTTTGGGGGTGTTTGTGGAAGCTGAAGTGGAGTGGAACCCCAATAGGGAGCAGAGAGGTGCCCCTGTCTCATCAGTGGAGTCTCGCTGGCCTACGTGAGGCCCTGGGGGCTCGGGACCAGGAGGGGAGACTCTTAACAGTCAACTTTGGCTCTCCAGAGAAGAGCTTGATGATCAAGAATCACAAAAGGTGTAGACTTGTGGAACTGATAAATCCACTTCTAGAAATCTGTCCTAAGGGAAAAAATGAGGATTTTTTTTAGGTTTTTGTACAAAGGTTTTATAGAAGGATATGACCCTCAAAGTAGAAACAATTGCTGTATGTTCGGCAATAGAGGAGTGGTTAATTTCTGGAGTAATTTTGCCAGGAAGTTTTCTTCAGTCATTTAAAATAGTTTTGTAAATGTTTTAGCTCTATGGGAAAGATTTTGGATATTGAATGGAATCAGAACATGAAAACACACAGTATCCTTATTACAGATTAAATACTAATGTGCATCATTATGGTTATATTAGTGAAAATATGGAAGAAAAATCAATGGTTATTTTGGGGCAGTGATATGGAGTTTTTGTCTTGGTTCTTTCTGATGTTTCTATAATGCACTTGTATTACTTTTATATGGAAAAGAAAGTATCTTTGTAAAAGGAAATTTCCAGAAGTGATACCCACTCAGGAAGCATAGACCTAAGCAGTTGCAAGCAGGTATTGGGGTTAGCACCAAGTCTCGTACAGCCTGGGGTTCTCTGGCACTTCTCTACTGTGCTCCCCAAAACAATTCCATTCTCCTGCCTGTGTTGTGGGTTGAGGCCTCCAAGGGTGGTGACCTGCCCTGTGTTCCTTGAGGAATGAGGTGGAATTCCCAACCACTTTCAGAAAATGTATGCCCTGCAATACCGTTGCTGATCTGGAGGCAGGTCCCGCGAGAGCCAAGCCTACCAACTGCCTCGTCTTGCCGTTCACTGCCATTGTCCTTCTCATGTGCATTTCCTGGGGTTGTGGGTCAGGACATAATGGTTGATTTCCAGGTCTGGATCTGGTGTCTTTGGTTTTCTAGGTCAAAACATCATCTAAGAGTATCACAAACCCACTTCAACAATATATTGCCACAACCCACCCCCACCCCAAAATTTATGTTCTAGACACAAGGGTGAAGGGACATTGCATTCTAAAGTCTGGTGCTTTGGCTAAGAAGCAGATGATCTGGATTCTAGTCAGCTCTGACACTATGAGCTGTTGACTTCGGGAAGACTATGTAAGCTCTGGTCCTCGAGTTCCCCATCTGATATGTGCAAGCGATACTTGCCTACCCACCCTATGGGATTGCTGTGAGCTGCAGGAGGGGTAGGTAATATACAGCTGCCAGAGGCATTAATGTGCTGGACAGGTGTAAGGCAGAGCAGGGTGATAGATGGTGGATTCCCCAGTCGTCAGCAAGTTCCATTCTGAGCAATGTGCTGGAGGATTCTGGGAAAATGAGGTGCCTCACAGGCCAGCCCTGGGAGCCTTGCCAAAGGGCAGGGGCTATGAGCACCTGCAGGGGGTACCATCCGCCGGTGGGCATCAAAGGGTGAGCAGTGTGGCCTCATTGCCCACCCAAGGGGGTGAATCGTTGTTATTGAAATGGAACTTTGGTGCCCTCCAACTTCCAGGTTCAGCTGGCCTTGACAGTAGCTGGAGGTGGCTTGGCTGACATTAGTGACCTGCTACTGCAGGAAAAGGTGGCAGCAGGCCACAGGTAGAGGTTCCTTTCTCTCGGCTTATCTATCCATTACACTTCAGAGACAAGGAACCAAAGTTCATAATCACATAGCACAGTGAGTATGAAGAGCTCTGGGGTCAGAAAACTATACCGAATCTCAGTTATGCTGCTCACTAAGCTGTGTGATCTTGGGCCAGCCACTAAACCTCTCTGACCTTGTGCTTCTCAAAGTGGTACTAGAATTAGTACCTCTAAGGATTGTAAAAGATGGAAAAACAATTTTGCGAACAGTTAGTGCAATGCCCAGCACCTAGCAAGCCCTCAGTAAATCATAATGGCTCTTGCTGATATTTTTTCTAAACACTTTTAAATGTTTTTAGTTGAGTTCTATAAGTTAACATTGGTTTCCTATTTTCCACTGTGAGAAGGTTGGAATCTTCATTGACTTATGGTTTTTCCTTCTATTCTGACACTCACCAAACATCACAGCATTTGCTGCCCCTCATACAAGTAGCAGAGAAAAATTCCTGGATGAGGCTGAATTTTAGGAACTCGCTGGGGGACGGAAGGGTCACAGCCTAAAGAACAAAGGACCAGAGGCTTCTTTGGGAGTATTCTGGCTTGGAAGCAGGACTTGGATTCAATCAGTGAAGGCGGAAAACATTGGTTGCCAGGAATGAGTACTGGTGAATGAGAGGCTGCAAGATGCCTTTTTGGGTGTGACTCCAGAGGAGTCCCTTTAAGAGATGAGCAAGACTTTGGATGCATTGATGGCTAATAGATACTAACTGAACTCGCAGGATGCAGAACCAGGGCTCTGACGGCCAAAACATCACCCTGGTGAGTCCTTCCATGCACTCCATTCAAAGAAAGTCTCCTGGGCTCCACAAACCAGGGTGGACATTCTCCATAGATGGCAGTAGCCCTGATCTCCAGGGACAGTGAGACATTCCCCTGCAGTGGGATTTGTCTTAGAACAGTCTTCAGCTACAAGGAAAAGATCTTGAATACCAGTCTTCAAAGATCGATAGGGAGTGTCGAAATGTGGCCTTGGAGATGTGCAAGTGGTATTGATGATGTCAAAGATGTCAACTGAAGGCTTTTTCTGGGAGAATTGCTTAATCAAAGCTTAATGCAGCAAAGCTTAATGCAGAACTGTCACATAGACAGTGCTGGGAGTTGGCTGCACCGGGGGGGACGGCTGAAGGGACGAGGGAGATCTGAAACCAGCCCATGCTTTGCTTTCCAGGAGCTTCACCAAACTACAGGGCTGTCTGCCAGGAGGGGGCTCACCTTTCTAATCTTCACAAAGGCACCCATGGGCTAGGGCTGCCGTGGCTAAATGAAAACCCAGTAATTTTCATTTGTTTTAGACAGCTAGCAAAGCAGAGCCTGTCCAGGGGCTTGGGACTTCTAGTAATGTCTCCTAAAAGAGAACATAAACTATGTTCCCTGTATGCAGCCTGGCTGGCTGCTGTCAAATCTTGGTTGTCATGTACTAGCAGTGGGAACTTGGGCAAGTTGTCTGCTTTGATTTTCTAACCTCTAAAGTGGGAATAATATTATAATATCATAGGAATTTGAGGAGTAAATGAGCTAATATGTGTAAAGCACCTAGAACAGCATCAAAAGCCTATGCCACGTATAATCTTCCTTATATGAGTGATAAGGAGTAATGATGTTAAAGGCAGGGAAACAAAGCTCTAAGGAATCAGAGTTTCAGCCCAACTTGAGCCATCGCAAGCTTGACCTTTCTTTAAATATTCTTGGGATTATGTTGTAGTCTGATAATATAACTCACATATTGGTCAATTGATTGCATATCTGTTGACTGGCCCCTACTGAGTAATGAACACCCTCCGAGGTGGTGCAGGTAGACAGTGGGAAACAGGACACCCCAGCTTCCCTGCCTTCGTGTACCCTTCATTTTAGTGTCTAAGCTTTGTTTCAAGACAGACTTCAAGTTCTTTCCACTGTGCATATGTGAGGTACTGGGAGGGCATGCACCGCCGTCGCATGGTAGGATTGGTTTGGTTTGCTTCTGATGCAGGGCCAAGCACCCACTACTGCGGAGGTGGTCAGTGCTTGGTGGGGATGTGGCTTCTTCCATGAGGCCAGGGGCTCCAATGGGAAAACTGGGGTCCCGCCCTGAGCCACTCCTCCCTGGTACCCTAAGTATCCGATTTCTGAGGCCTTGTTCCTCCAGGCCTCTCTCCAAGGCGGCCCTTGTCCCATCCTCGTGCCCTTGTGGAGGAGAGTCCCCTAACGGCTCCTGTGCTTGGTTCTCCTATTGATGAGCATTGGCTATCCTCTTTGAATGCTTTGGGTACAAGGGCGTTGCAAGCCCAGTCTTTGTCAAGTGCCTACTTAGAAACAATTTACCTTCTTAAAAGCATGGTGAAATGTAGATTCATTTTGTCGATAGCAAACTTTCTTCTTCAGAGAGCAGAATCCCACAGTGAAATCAGACTTCTAATTCCCCATGTTTGTTTCCCCTTTTGCAAGTTTCAGAAGCAGAGAGCATGTGGGTGAATGCATTGCCTTTATAACTTCCCCAATGTTATTTTAAAGTTCTGGGCTACTAATATGCAAGTACATGCCCATGTGTGAACAGTTCCCAAATCCAACGTGAAAAATTTCCAAACTCATCTCAGGGGCTTGTGTGATAAATAATCTGGGATAAATGCATACTTGGGCCCCTGAATTTTTATCTTCACTGAAGCTGCTGTTGTTTGAACACTACAAGCAGATAATTGTGCGAAACATTTCATATGCATTCTCTTATTTAATCCATTTCACACAAGAGACTTAAGAAGTAGGCGTTAGCATCATTTACAGATAAGGAAATAAACTGTTACACAACTCTTTCAAGCTTTCACAGCTGGTGTGTATTGGATTTGGGGATCCATATGCATTTCTCCATCTCCAAGGCCCTGTACTTTCAATTGCTAAGGAATACTTCCTCCTACTGATCCCCAACTAGACTCAGATATTCAACCTACAAACTCCTTGACCCCTTCCCTAGGAAGTCGGCTTGTTGGGACTGGGAAAGGGTTTGGCTGACTGGATGACTGATTACTTCTTAAATACCATCGTCTCCATGACCAGTAGGCACCTGCCCGCTTCTACTTGGCCCAGCCCCCAAAAGGGCTTCCCGTGCTCTGACCCAAAGTGGCACCTGGCAAGATAATGTAGCTCTCACAGTATTGGAAGCTGACATTAATGCAGAGCTTCCTGAAATATTACTCATTATTATGCATTTTGCTAGCATTTGAGTGATTTGTGAACTCTTCATTGGAATAAAGTACAGTAAATGATTCATGAGTGACCAAGTTTATGGAATTCTATAAAAATATTAGCAGGTGGTAATGATTCCCTCCCATGGTGAATATAATCTGCGGGCCACAAATTTGTCAGTATGGGAGGGTTGATGTGGAGTGGGAGATGGCCTGTTGGTCAGGTGTGGGAGTGGGACTGACTCTGTAGGGGTGGGGTGCAAAACAGGAGCTGGGACCTTATCAGTGGGCAGATTTTTGTCGTCAGGAGGCCTTCGTCGTGACCCGGTCATGATGCACAGAGAACTGGGACTGGCAGGAAGAGTCGGGTGGGAGAAGGAAGCAACTTGGAAGGAGAGAGAACTAGCATTTAATTGAGCACCTATTAATTACCCAAGACCTGTCTAGCTACCTTATATACCCAAACCTCTGAGACTGGTGCATGCATCTTCACTGATGAACTGAGAGCTCAATGGATTCCCCACACTGTCAGTATCAGTGTTGGTGTTAACATTTATTGAGCATTTACAATGTGCTACAGCGCTGTGATAAATCTTTAAAATGACCTCATTAATCTTCATAAAGATTATGATGCCTGTTAGGATTCTCTGTTATAGGCCACAAATCTGGAGTCCCCTGTGTCTTGGCCTTAGATGAAGGGCAGAGGCTTAGTGTTCCCTTCTGAATACTTGCTCACATTTTCTCCTCTAAGATTTGATCTCCTTTGAGCCACTCTTGGTCCAGTTTTGACTTTGTGGTTAAGTGTGTGGCCACAAATTTGGAATAAACCTGCTAAACCGGGTTTCCTTGCTGTTTATTTCCTTTCACTCACCTGGCTCTTTGCCAGTTTTAATCCATCCTTTGCTCCAAGACAATTTGGCAGAATATACATTAAGGTGAAAAATGCTGTCATGTGTAAATATATGCATTATCACATTAGTGATAAGAGATTTGGAGAAGTAGATTTCCCGGGGTCTCTTCAATCAGAGAATCTCTCTGACTAACCTGCTTATGACATCCTTGCTATGTACAGATGATGCACACTTGACTTTGGCAGGATTGTACTACCCTGAGGAGATGTGAACTTGGAACCCTCCCCCCAGCAGCCACTGTAGGGACCAGCTGCATAACTTGTCTCCACTCTCTGGTCTGGTCTCCCCATGGCCATGCTTCTTATTCGGGAGTCTCGTGGCAGGAAAGAAAACCCTCTACACCTACCTCATGGCAAAGAATTATCAAGAGGGCCAAATAACCTCTTGTGTGGTACACAACCAGAAATGGTGGCTCCACAGGAAATACCCAGCCATCTGTGACATGATACTGATCTGTAAGGTTTCTCAACCTTGAGACTATTGACATTTTGGGCTGGACAATTCTTTGTTGAGGGTAGAGGCATTGTAGGGTGTTTGCCAGCAACCCTGACTTCTAACTGCTTGATGCCAGTTGTGACATCCAAGTTGTGACAACCAAATCTGTCTCCAGATTTTGCTAACTTTTTCCTAGAAGGACAAAACCACTCCCAGTTGAGAACCAATGATCAAGAGGAATCACCAGTGCTGCCACTTCTGCCTGCCCTGAGCCTGTGATGCTCAGACTGGGCCACCAGGCTTTCTGGAGGCTCTGATCTCCCCGAGCATAGTTGCTGCTCATGTATCTCATTAGCAAGAACCTAAGTCGCCTGCACAACTCCAGCTGCGGGAGAGCTGGATAAATGTAGGTTTCAGTTTCCATGCTCTCTCCTGCAAGAAAGCTAGCTGCAAAGGGGATGGAGTGTTGAGCCCATTAGCCATAGCGACAGTCCACTTTTATTCCATGTGAGAACCTGGTGACAGTAAGTGTGGCTCTCAGAGGGCAGGTAGCCAGCCTGTGCACAGGAGAGAGTGTGGTTTCAAACCTTTGATCTTCTCTCATTGCCGTCATGGTGCTATCAGTCAGTCACAGAAATGGCTTAGGGAAAGACCTGGGATTGCGAGGACACGAAGAACTTGAGCTAAAAACATAGTAGGTCTGATTCTAAAGCCTGAGTTTAGAATCTTGACTATGTTATTGAATGAAACCCATGCAATTGCCATTTTAATAGGCAGTTTCACATGTCTTCCTAATTTTGTGTCACCCTTGGCAAGTTATCTAATTCTCAGTCTGCCTTCCCGTCTTGACTTTGAAGATGAGATTATAGTATCTAATGGTGTTCTAGTAGGTGGGAATGTATTTGTGCAGCAGTTGGTAGCCATCCAGTCACATATCTGTATGACAGTTTAAACTCCATGCAAATAAAATAGAGGTGGAAGTAGTCGCTACACATACAGCTAGCAGTTAAAGGGTTGTGGGTCCATAACAACCTATGTAGTTGCTTCCTGGAAGAGAATCACTTCAGTGAATGGTTTTCCAAATGTCCTCAGACCAGTAGTGTCACCCCGGGAACTTGTTAGAAATGTGAATCAGTAACTAGGGTCGGTCCCACAATCTGGGTTTAACAAGCCCTCCAGGTGATTCTTATCACAATCAAGTCTAAACTGACATCTCTCCTGAAGGTTAACACTGCAGCTGTTTTGACTCGCTAATTTGTCTCAGTGATGGTGGCCTTTGAGTCAATTTCATTACTATCCTGCCAGGGTATTTTGTGTTCGCCTCAAATGCGCTTATTTTCTTCAGGTGCTCTTGTCCAGCCCTTTGAAAATGCTCTAAATCCAATCCACACTCTCCAAAACTGCCTTTGTTTGTGTTTCACTAATGGCTCCCGAGAGCAGGGCAAATTTGTCCCAGTCGTCTTTGCTGCATTCTGTCTAGACTTTGAATGACTGTTAAATGTCAAGTTGCTGAGTGTGTGCTTGCGTTGCCGAAACCAACCTTTTAGGCTAGAGATGAAAGAGTTGTCAGAAGATTTGAACTGGTTCAGTTAAGATAATTCCTGATGGGAAGAAGCTGGCTCTGGGGCCAGCAGAGCTGGCTTTTCTGCATTCTTAGATCTGTGATCCTGAGCAAGTTACTTGTGGTTCTCAAACTTGTCTGCCCTTAGAATCACCTGGAGAGCTTTAAAAACCCTGCCACCCAAGCCTCACTCCAAACCAATTATATCAGAATATCTCAGAGTGAGATCAAGCATCTGTAGATTTATAAAAATCTCCAGGTGTTTCCATTGTGAAGCAAAGTTTGAGAACCAGTGATTTATATAACCTGTCTATATCCCAGTTTACTCATAAATAGGAATGGTGATGATGAAACCAGCCAGGTAGTTTGTTTGCAAATATCAAATGGGATAATGCACATAGGAGTTGATTTCCCCTTGATCAGCTGCTTGATTCTGAGCTAACCTCTGAAGCTAGCTGCTTTCTAATGTCACTGTTGACACAAGCACTTAAATAGGAATGGAGAGAAGTGGAATTGGATAAACCAATGAATGGGCTGACTTCTGATTCGCTTTAGGAACAAATAACTCAGGATTTGGTCATGGCCTCTCCCTAGCCCAGTGCTTCTGAGGATCTCCATCTGGCTCTCTGCAGTTCAGTTCTTCACATTTCTGAGCGCCTCATTTCCCGAGTTGGCCTTATCTGCCAGGTGCACCTGGTAAAACTGAGGCATGAAGAGGTTAAATGACATTGCCGCGGCAGCCATACGCCTGGATTAGACCATGCAGTTGCTCTGACAATTTACTTGGTCCACTAAGCAAATGCGTCCCTGCTCAAGGCGACAGAAACATTTTTCTAAACTTCATTAGCACAAACTCGCCAGAAGAGGTTTAACTTGAATCTTGGCAGGTGGGAGAACCCTGCATGCCTGAATCTTCCTTCCCTGTATTGGGCACTCCATCTGCCTATCTAGCCCACAGGTGGGATTTAGCACATATTCATGGAACGAATAAATGGGGTGATGGTCAATTATTCTTTGACTTTTTTTTTTTATTATATTGCTTTAGTTGTCTATAATCTACTTTATTATACCTGCTTCAATTTACTGGGTGGCACATATTTTTTTTCCTGAGGACCTAAAGCATCACAAGGGATCAGAACTGCAAGAGGCTTTAGATTCATTCTGTCTAACCTGCTAAATTTACAAAGAAAAGTTAAATAATTGTCTAATGTTTCAGACTGCCGGTGCTCAAGATGCATTGTTATTTAATTATTCCTCTGTAACGGGCATTGCAACTGACCTTTCTGGGACCAGATACCACACAAACATAGCAGATGCCCATTCTAGCTCCCAACGTCCTGTCACCATCTATAAACATTCACCAGTGTGTGTAAAAATTGTTTTAATTGCTAAAAATATGCAGAGGAGGGGAAGGAGTTTGTTGGGAGCATGAACTGGGAAGACAGAGAAGCAAGTGGGAAGGTAGAAACAAGCCATTTCCCTCCTCTAGCCCCTTGGAGTAGCCTTGAGAACCTTGGGTTACAAGGCGGAAAATGGATTTTTTTGATACACTGTGCAAGACAGAATGTGAGGGCCAGAAGATAATTAAATCAATCACAAAAGACCTTGTAAGATTCTGGGTTCAAGCAGTATAACGTGGCATCCAGATGACAAAGGATGACACAGTTGTAGACAGAAGGGTCACCTCCACTCCTGCAGAGATGCCTTCAGCACTTGTGAATGGAAGGGGTTGTTCAGTGGGGAATGGCTTCCAGTCAGAAGGCCCAGGTGAGAGAGGAGGAAGCAGGTGCTCTGCATGTGGCGTGGATGCTGACATTGTGAAGCCGTCTTGGGGCCTCCTGGGAAGTGCCTGGTGATGCCATGGTGGGGACTGAATTCCCTCTGGGGCTGGTAAGAAGCCTGGAGCCCTTAGGATGGGGGATAATTGCAACCATGGCCCCTGTCCTCACCTGAGGCTGGGGAGGCCAGCAGACCCCCAGCTTGCCCATCCTAATTCTGGCAGGCCCACTGCAGAATGTTTACATGGAGTGGACCAGGCTGACTTCCAGAGGGAGAGTCTATGAGCAAAATCCCAGGATAAAAAGGAGAATGTCGAGGAACACACTTCTTTGCCATCTGAGCTTTCTCTTCTGGTGACCCTACCCCAAAACAAAAAGAGGGGCTGGAAAATGGGGCAATACTTATCAATAGTGCCACCAAAAGGTGCTTACAGGTCAGGCCTCACAGGTCCGGCAGCCCATCTCGGACAGGGAAGCATGTCCTTGGTTTATTCTTATTTTAATCCGTGGGGTTGTTTCAGCAGATACTTATTTGATGCGTGAATAGTGCCAGCCACCATTTCAAGGTGCTGGGGGTGGAGCAGCAAAGAAAATCAAATCCCTGCTTCATGGAACACTAACACACACTAATCAATATATAACATTAGGTAGGGATAAGTGCAGAGAATAAAAATGGAACAGATTAAAGATAGAGTGACAGGAGGGGCCGCTTGGTGCAGGAAGGCCTTGCTGGGAGATGGCATTTGTGGGGAGACCTGGAAGGAAAGTTTCCCAAGGGCAGAGATGTTGTCGTTATCTCTGTTACCCATGACAGCAGTGGTTCTCAACCAGGGGGAATGGTGCCTTCCCAGGGACAGTCAGAAATGGAGACATTTTTGATTGTCATGACCGTTGGGGGAGGAGGTTGCTACTGGCATCCCGTGAGGAGGATACGGGAAGGCTGCTCCACATCCGGTGGTGCGGGAGGCAGCCCCCGCCACAAAGGTGGATCTACCCCATATGTCGACAGTGCACCTGGGCACCCTGCATGGGGCTGGGCCTTTGGAAGGGGCTGATGACATTTCATGACTGTTCTCTCAAATCTTCACCAGGTTGTGTTCAAGAGGCCTGTGTTCTTGGCTGGGGCACCAAGGCAAGGTCTTTGAAGCCCACAGTTTGATTGCTTAGTTACAAGTCATTGTCTCCAGGGGATACTGCCATGTGGTAAGAGGCAGGGAGAGTCTTCTAGAGGATATGCCATGAAAGCATAGGCTGAAGAATGAGTAGGAGTTAGCCCGGTGATAGGTAAATGGCAGGACACTAAGAGTGTTGTGGAGAGAGGGGGCATAAGAAAGAGCTGGCAACACCTCCAGAGAAGTGCCCACAGTTCCAGGCGGCAGCTGGGTAGGGCTCAAGGAGAGAGAGAAGAAATGCAATGAGCGAGGAAGGGGGTCTCATGTGCCAAGGAACAGGCTTAGACACAATATTCCTTCATCATGGCTGGATGGAGGATTTGAGGCTCAAGTGTGACATGACCAGGTTGGGATTTTATGCCAACTGCCCTCTTTGCTGTGCAGAGGATGAGTGGGAGGTAAGGAATCATGCCCGTGGGTCTCCAAAGCCTTCTGACAGGTGTCAGATAAATACTACTTTTCACCCAGGGAAGCCTGGGAGGTGACAGCTGTGAATCCAAACTGATATGAAGATATTACATTTACCTTGGGATGAAAAGGGTACCAGCAACTGGAGGGTGAGAAGTTTGAATTCTATTGTAGGAAGTTCTTGAATTTCAGCAAGGAAGGGACATGCAATTTGCATTTCAGGAAGATAAGACTTATTTGAATAGGTCAACAATAACATCTG
Source organism: Choloepus didactylus (assembly GCF_015220235.1). Taxonomy (NCBI): domain Eukaryota; kingdom Metazoa; phylum Chordata; class Mammalia; order Pilosa; family Megalonychidae; genus Choloepus; species Choloepus didactylus. Next base: position 38,372,154 of record NC_051328.1, read on the forward strand.
AATTGCCCTGAAATCAAAATTCATTCAAAATTGTGTTCATTTTTTTTTAAAACCCACTACTTACCAGGCACTGGGGGATAGAGATAAAGGATAAGACCCTGTCTTAAAGTTCTTTTCTAGACACAGTAAACAATCAAACCCTTCTAAATCCATGTGCGGAGGGGCAGGGAGTGCTTTGTGTTGCCCAGTCCTCCCCATTTAATCCGGCTCACTCCATGCCAAGTAAACATTTTCTTTTAAAATTCCAAAATTTTTGTTCTTTGTTCTGTAGGGTTTATCGGTGGGTTATCTCAAAATTAGTTATTAAACCCAGTTGACCAGAGCTGTTAGCTGTTGATTTATTCAGTTGGTATCTAGATTAAGATGATTATTATGAAGAAAGCTTATCTTTCCTCACAGTAAAGTATTAGGTGCCTAAAGATCATTTCCATAACTTTTTTTTTTCTTAAAGTGCAAGTGTTTGCATAATTAGCTCCTTCTACTGAGTTCTGATACCGTATTGGAAAGGTTACGTGTTCACCAAGAAGGTCCTGCTTACACCTGTAACAATTCAGTCCCTGCTCCACAAGGCCAAACTGGGGATTGTTAAATGTTCCAGACCAGACACTCCAAAGACGAAATAATGTGAAAGCAAACTGGAGAGAAGGCACCCTCATTAAACAGTGGCTTAGTGTGTAAAACCACATTAATGAGGTTTGAAACCAGGTTTGACAGGGTTTGACAATAAGATGTGGGGGAAGAGTGCTGTGCTCTTTTGAAGTTGATAGTGCCCTCATGGCTTGGGGTGCACATTTAGTTGGTCGCCAACACCTGGGAGATAGCACAATTCAAAATGGTAGACCCCAGGCAAGGCCTTTGACCTGCTGATCATATAGGTTCAGAAAATTGTGTGACTAGCATTTAATGTTCAATTTTGAGTGTATGTCCTATTCCTTTAGAGTTTCTAGTGTAGATCCTAATCATGAACTCTACTGAAGTCATATTAGCTCCTGTTGAGTGTTTCTTACCTCCCTGTAATAGGAGGCTCTGTTACTTAGTAGGGCTGTTATCAGTTTCCAGATTAAAGGGAATATAGTTTCAAAATGTAGTGCTAACTCGAAAGAGCAGGGCATATGAAGAACCCCACAATGAGTATTTTCCATTGTGGATGGAGCCTGCAAGTCAGGATGGAGGAAGCTCTACAAAGGTAGGACCTGGCGTTGTAATGTGTTTCCTCCTGACCCCCATCCTTCTTTGACTTTGTTCCTTAGGCTTATATCTAGGAGGCTGTCCCAGGAGGTATCAAGCTGACAAGGCAAGGATTTCTGGGGAATGCCACCGTGTGGGCTCCATCAGTTGTGGCCAGGGCAGGCCAAGGGTCCAAGGCCTGAGATAGGAGGATGGGAAACTGGGCAAAGCCTGTGTTTGAAGTGTGGGTCAAGCATATGCCAGCCTCCAGGATGTGTCTTGGAAATACCTTTTCCATCCAGAGAGGTTGTCCTTTCTTTCCTGTGCCTTCATCTTCCTTGGGCTCAGCATTTCTAGAAGTAGCCACCAAACGCTAGGACTGATGCTCTAGGTTGGAGGAGGGGGAGGATGTAGGAAGATGAGGGCCATCTTCTAAAGGACCCTTTTGTGTAACAATGCCCTTCTCCATCCTCCAGTTCATCCTCATCCTCCTTACTCTCCATGGACGATTCAATTAATTGTGCAGGTCAGATAATATGCTAGTGTCCTGGGGATGATGGATAGCTACCTTCATACGGAGGATTGACTGCAGGAGGGGCTTTGAGGATAAGTGTTAGGAAATTTGCCGTGTCCTGGGCTTTCCAAGGGAACCAATAGCAGAAGAATGTAGTTTCACTTTTGATTATACTTCCTCATTGGCGTGAGGAAGATTTACCAGATGAGAATATAGATCACATGCAGAGAGGACATCTTAGGCAATAGTAAGTCTGCTGGCATTTGATGTCCTTAAGCAGAAGCTGGAATAGTGTTCTTTAGGAGGATCCCTGGACATTGGGAGGAAGGAGTAGAAGCTGGGGTCTGCCAGCTATGACTCGAGGGCCTGATCCATCACGTCCACTCATGACATGGCGCCTGTGGTGTGTCTCACTCTAGACAGAGCTGAATAGGTAAGGTGGGTCTGATAAGACCTTAGGGCTAGCCAACCTGGTAACATTTATTCTCTGGCCATTCTTAAAAGAAATTGGCCAACCCCTGGGCTGGATCAACCCTCACATCCCTCTGGAGTGAGCAGTTCCTTGGTTCTTTGATAATTTCTAGAGGGTTTGAGACCCATTCACAGTCCCTAGTGGGAGCTTAAGAATTTCTCTTTCCTGAAGATTTCTGAGGAAGGGCTAAATGGTTGTCCTGAAATGGTGATGCTGCCTCACCCAAAGGTGAACTGAATCACGGCTGGGACAGACTCCCCTGAGGGTGCTTTGGGAGTCCTACAGTGACCCCCATTTCCGGATCAAGGGCAGTCACTTCCTGAGAAGGCCACCTGCACGCACCGCCTGGATGAATGTGGTGGGGAAGGTCTGCAAAGGGAAAGCGTCTGTGCAGATGCAGCGCGTGAGATGCTGTGCATTAGTTCTCCCCTTTCCCAGAAAGCTTCCCCTTTGGAACTCTGCCCGGAGGGTGGGGGGCACCCCTGAGCTGCTCCTGGGCTAAGTCTGAGGCCGACTTGCATCCCTGAGTGATAGAACAACTAGCGTTCTTGGGTTTTACTCAGTCCCTTACAGACACCAGCTCACTAATTCCTACACTGAGTTGGATACCTACAATAGTTTTCTATTTCTGCCATAACAAGTTACCACACATTTGGTAGCTTCAAACAGCACAGATCTATTATCTGGAGGTCAGAAGGCCAAAATGTGTCTTACTGGGCTACAAGCAGGTGTTGACAGGGCTGTTTCCTGCTGGAAGCTCCAGGGGAGAAGACGTCTTCTGGACTTGTCCAGCCCAGCTCACAAGGAGGGCAAATTTAGTCAAAATAGCCACAGACAACCTGGGCTGCACACTATCAGGCTAGATGAAGCACATTCTAAGGTTAAGGGATCTCTGTCGGAGGGACTGTTCCAGGCATGAGGGGTTTAAAAGTGCATTGAACACCTTTGCTGCCCTCTGGGTGACTCTACACATAGGAACCCGGAAGGTCAGGCCTGTGTGTCCATTTTTCAGATGGTGAAAGCGAGGTTTAGGGAAGTGTCCTCACTCATCTGAGGTCACAGGCTGGTAGGCAGAAGAGCCAAGCGACTGACTCAAATCCTCTGCCCGGAGCCTGAGCGCCTCACGCTGCCTCCGCCAATCGTCACTTAAACTCCTGGTTCACTCGCTGTAATCCGGTGGCTCTCGAGCAGCGGTGGGTTCGGCCCCCAGGAACAGTGGACGATGTCTTGGCATCTGGCCAAGGGTGCTGCTTGGCATCCCCCGGTGCACAGGGCAGCCCCACCACAAAGAATCCCCTGGCTGGAAACGTCAACAGTGTCACAGTTGAGAAGCTCTGAGACAGGAGAAAAAGAATTAAAACCTACCACATAGAGTTGCTCAGAGCTCGAAAAGCAACGATCTGGGTGCCAGGCATGGCAAGCCTTTCATGTAACCAAAGCTTGTCACTGCCTTGTTTTCATTTTCAGTGGAATCTGGACCTGCCAGGGCTTTGCATGTGCCTTGGCTCTGAGAAATGACCGGATATGGTTCTAGCTCAGCAAGCCAATGTACTTTGTTTTCTTTTGTGTTTTCTGCATAGTGTTTTGATTTTTTTTTTTTCCCCTCATTCCAGAAGACAAATTCCATTTCCTTATTCCTGAGGGAAAACTAATTCCAGCACAGGCCATTTGTCTTTGGTACCTTAAGATCCAGATAATTTTACTACAAGTTTATTTTTATTGAGAATTATGTAGATATTATTCAGAAACAATTTCTAACTATATGGCACACTTAAGCAGATTATATTTTAAGTGTTAATATACATACTGAGGATGTGTGCTAGAATGTATATTTCTCCAAGATACTTTCTTCTTTTATGACTTTGAGAACATCAGATGTTTGTGCTATGAAGTGCTAAAGGATAAAGATCTTTTCCAAACAGACACTATGTTACAAGTTAGGAATTGTTAGCATTTGACTGCGCTTATGACATAGTAAATAGCTTATATGAATAACTTATATGTAATTTGCATTTAAATGCATTTAAGATCTTTAACATGTGATTCCAAATGTAACTATTTTAAGCTTGGCAGAACCACTCCAATCTCGATGTGTGGGGACACCATCCACAGCCCCTTTACGTGTACCCAAAAAGGATTCCAGCCATTAAAATAGAAGAGCTTTTTACCAAACTGTTTCTAAGAAACACAAGAACTAAGATGTCCCCTCACATGCATATACAAGGGAGTTGTGTGCCCAAATAACTTAATGAAACACTGAAAACTATAATTGCTTCTTCAGTTTTCACAATGTACATTTGATATACTTAAGATGTTTTGAAGACCTACAGTCAAGAAACCTGTTTAAGCAGCATTTCCCATGCTTTTTACCTTTTAACAATGTTATCCCATAGAACGATTAACCATTATGGAAATCACACGTTGGATATTGTGGGTGAGAAGAATTTTAATGCTGAGACCTGGAGGAAAGGGTCAGTGTGACAATGTCCGATGTCCATCCTGGCCTCCTGGGGTTCCATGTGGTCAGCAATTTGAGAAGCGTGGCTCTGGAGACGGTGTGGCATTTGGTGCCTCCACTAACCTAGTGGGAACTCAGCCCGTCCAGGTGCTGTTCCTCCCACTTCCTGCTGCAGCAGCCAAGCAAGAGGTGAGTCCATTAAGAGATGAGTGAGTAAACAAGATGTGGTGATCTCGGGCAATGGAGAATTTCCCTGCCCCAAAAGGAATGAAGTTCTGATACATGCTACAGTGTGGATGAACCTTGAAAACCTGAAGCTGAGTGAAAGAAGGCAGACACGAAAGGCCACATAGTGTATGATTCCATTTATATGAAAATTCAGATAGGTAAATCCATAGAAACAAAGCAGATTTGTGGTTACCAGGGGCTGAGGGAGGGGGAGGGGATGACTGCTAATAAAGACAAGGCCTCCTTTTGGTGTGCTGAACATGTTTTAGAAATTAAAAAATGGTGGTTGTAAAACACTGTGAATGTACTAACTGCAACTGAATTGTACACTTTAAAATGGTGATTCTATGTTATGTAAATTTCACCTTAACCTAAAAAGAAAATCATGGGGTAAAAAAGAGGTAAGGGAGGCAAGAGGGATAGGGCAAGAAAACCCACAGGTTCAGACCAGAAGGGGGCATGTGGGGTGGAGAGGCTGGGGGAGTGGGCAGCGGGGCAAACCAAGGGGCAATCCCCAGTGGCCTTCTTCACAGCTGCATTGGCAACTTGCCCTGTATGTGAAAACAATTGGAGGAAACGGTCCATAAGAGTATCCACTGGGACAACGTAAAAGAGCCCTGTCTGCCCACTGGAGCAGGGTTGGCTGGGAACCCACATCACGGGGATGTGCTGATGACCACAGCCAGTGACTCTTGTCTACGTGATTGCTCCAGAGCTAGAGGCCAGTGTCTGTGAAACTAATGAAGCTAAACTTCCTAGGCTTGCAGCTTGCACTGGCCCTTCTAATGCCCTGTCTCTAATTTTGTAAATGCAATGTCCTCTTGTGCTTAAAGACGGCCCCTGAAATGCAGCGTCTTCGGCTTCCTTCCATCCTGGATCAGCTCCTGTGATCTAGCCTAGTGGAACCAGGCAGAGGAAACGCTCAAATTTTATTCTGACGTTGTCAGACGTCACCTTCATTTAGTGCCCATACCTTACCTTCTGGGGAAGGAGCAGATCAGTGTTGTCCAAAAGAGCTTCCAGTGCTGATGGAAATGTTCTTTATCTGTGCCAAATATATGGCAGTCCAATGCAGTGGCCACTGAGCACTTGAAATGTGCTAGAGGAACTGAATTTAACTTCATTAATTTTGACTTGAATGGCCACATCTGGCTGGTAGCTATCATTCTAGACAGATCTAGAATGTCATGGGTGAAAGTGGAGTCTTGAGCATCACATGGGCCGATGTTTCAACATTTATGTCTCAATGGCTGTGCTGTTTGTGCCAAGTTTCTTAATGTGTGAGCCTTGGTTTCCTCACCTGTAAAAAGAGAGAATGAGAGAACCTACTTGCTAGAGCTGTGGCCAAGATGAAATGAGATGTTGCATGTCAAGTGCACAAAACTTGGCATCTATTATGGGCTCAGTAAATGCTTTATATGGCTTTTGACAGTGATAGTTCATCTTTGTTTTCCACAGTCGGGCTTTGGGCTGGGCTGCTGTGCCCATTTTGCAAGAACAGACACGCAGCTCAGAGAGGTGAGAAAATGATGGCCAGGGTCATGCAACGAAGAAGGTGGACGAGTGGGCAGAGAATTCTCAGTGTTTCCAGGCCGAGTCCATTTGCTTCAGCTGTACTATGCTTCTCCTCTCTGGAATCCTGATTACCAGTTTCCTCTCCACCTCGAGAGCAAGACTGGATCTGAGAAACGGGATCTGCCCTTCCCCGCTGAATCTGGTCCATCAATTCTGAGCTGCTCGGTCCCTCATTGAGAGGGATTCCTAGCAGGACTTGAAATCCTGGGGGAACAGACATGACTGCCCGAGTGTGTTTGTCTCCATTGTGGCCTTCTCTTGTCCATGTTGGTTCTGGGTGGACTCTGGGCTGGACTAGCAGAGGACACTTGGGTCTCTGTCATCTCAACCAGCTGGAAGTCCTGGCTGTGTCAAATCTTCCAGACAGTTCATTTATTCATCCAATCTTGAAGTGTTTTAAGGCACTGGGTATCTCCATCTGAGCACTTTCCTTTTGATTCTGTATAAACTTGTCTCCAACCCACGGAGAAATAGGTCTGCCACAGCTAGAGTCAAGACAGCCTTCTTTTGATTTAACTTTAGTTGGAAGGAACAAGTACATCCCATTGTTCTTGGCTCTGGGCTTAGATCAGAGTTTGGGCTTTGAGTAAACTGTTGGTTCTGACTTGAGAGATCAGCTATCACCAAACACCCTGATTGTGCTATTGCTAACATCTTGGATACATTTTCAAAGAAAGCTTAAGAAGCCAAGAATTAGTGCTGGTCTGGGGGGCAAGTGATTAGCTTTTCACTCTAAATGCAGCCCCTATTGTGTCACACTTGCTGTTTAACAGCCCTGCCCATGTAGTTCTTAAGAGGAATAGAGAGAGGTTTCATTAATGTGAGAGATCAGCAGCAGTTCAGTTCTAAGTATCACTGCAGAGGGAGAGTCGCAGGGTGAGATCCTCAAGTTGGAAATAAAAAAGATGGATGGAAGGAAGAAAATGAAGTTAGTTCTCCAAGGCCTCGATGCTTCGTCACCGATGTGTGATGGGAGGGGAAAACCTGTTCTAAACACAGGATGTACACCAAAGGCAATTAATATTTTTTAATCCCCTGAAAGATTCCCTTGGCATGGTAGGATTCGCATGCCTCTCTCTGATGCCATGACTCCAACAGGGACTGATTCTGCTGTCCATGGAGCTGGGAGCACAAGGCTGCCTGACTGCAGCGGCATGAGACTGCAAACCTTGGTGCAAGGTTCTAGGGTTCCAGCAGATCAAGGAGAAAGGCAGGCAAGGTGTCATTCCAGGAGACCTACTGCCTGAAGCTGAGTATTTTATGAAAGGGAACTCTGTTGTTCCACCTGCTGAGCTGCCCTACTCACTCTTTCTCATACTCATTGACGAAAGAAATATTTATTGAGCTCCTACTCCCTGTCAGGCACTATTCTAGGCACTGGGAAATGGGAATGAACCAGAGTCGCTGCCTTTGGGGAATTTACATTCCAGCAGGAGAGCAGAAAGGTGAGGATACGTGCTACTGAAGAAAATCAGATGGGGTTAGGATGACGTGGGTGCAAGAGGCAGGTGACATCCTGCTTGGTATGCAATGGTTGGGGCTGTCCTCTCAGGGTTAGGAGACATTTAAACAGAGACTTGATGGAAGGATGTGAGCTATGTGGCATCTGCAGGGAGAGCCACACAGGGCATTGAACAGCCAGTGAGATGGCTGAGCTTGGGCTGGGAGAGGGGGAGCTGTTTTATAAATGATGGGGTCCTACAGACTAGGAGCTCAGGGCAAAGCCTATGGGATGATTGTTAGCTGTTCTGCCCATGTTGGGTGCCTTTCTTTGTGTGTGTGCCGGAGCTCATACCCCTTCTTGGCAGCTCTGGCAGCAAGCATGGAGGCCCTGGGGTTGAAATGACTGGGCACGTTGAAGGAAGGTAGGCTGGGGAGGGGGCAGATCATGGAGGTCTTGGAGGTCTTTGTGTGGAGTCTGGCTTCCAGGTAAAATGGGAAGCATTGACGGTTTGCAGCCGAGGCCCGCTGTGATCTGATATGCATTTATCCGGGAACCCTGGCAGGGCTGAGGCAGGGAGACTGGAGAGGACCAGGGTGGAAGTGGCAAGCCCAGCTGGAGGGCTATTGCAGCAAACCAGGTGAGCAAAGGCAGAGTTTGGTTTAGGCCGCCTGAGGTAGAGCAGTTAGAAGGGACTGAAGTGAGATGTTTTGACGACAGAAGCAATAGAAAGTTGCTGGACTGGATACAGTATGTGAAAGAAAGAGATGTTGAGGATGACTGAGAGATTTTTATCCTGAGCCAGAAGGAATGATAGGCTTGCCATTCAGAGTTAGGGATGACGGAGAAGAACAGATACCCAGAAGAAATACCAGGAGTTTGAGTTTTTCCTGTGCCATTTGGAGATGCCTTGGGAATAATGGGTTGATCATCATTCCCCCAAAATTGTCTAAGTAACAGCCAGTGTGTAAGCCTGAGCCAAAGTTGCCTAAATCAGACATGTTTTGAGAGGGTGGAATGTACTAGGCTTATAAGATAATGAAGAGTCCCAGGCAGAGCCACCTGGCCAAGGTTGGTCACGATATCCCTGGTGGCCTTAGGAAGCTGTATCAGTGGAAGAGGGGACCCCCATGGAATGTGCAGAATTCCCTATCTCAAGGACATGGAAATACTTGGCAGAATTCCCATAAAGCACTTGGTTATAGGGAATTGTCATCTTGGAGATCTATGTTGAAGAAGATCCCAATGGTGCCTCCAGTCTCAGCAGGAAAGAAAGCTGCAATCAGTTGACAAGGTCTGCCTTGAGGGTCAACATACGTCTAGTTACTCAAATCCTGTGGCAAAGATTGAATTCTTACCTTCTCTGGCTCAGAATGAAGTATCCTCAGAAACAGCTAATATTTTCAAGTCATAGCATGGTCCAGACATTTTTTGTACAGCTTTTCTTTATCTTTAAAAGACCCAGAGGGTAGATAACTATTATTTCCATTTGACAGTTGAGGAAATTGAAGTACCAAGGGCTTAAGTAGGTTACCCAAGATACTGCAAGTAATTGGCCTAGCCAGGACTTGAACCCTGGCAGTCCGGCTCCGCAACCCTGTCCACAAAGACAGGGCTTGTCTCAGGTCCTGGAGCTGTCTGTTCATCTGGGAACTTTACTCAGCTACGGCTCAGCCTCTGCCTGTATCTTTGGCAGGTTCGGTTGGCAACCCATGTTCCTCTTGGCTTCAAAGGTGTAAACCTACATTCCTCATAAAATTTATTGTCCAAAACTGTAATACTTTTGAGAATGAAAAGGGCAGTATTCATACTGAGGGTCAGTCTACAGGTATAAATCAGTCTTGTCCTGGGAAAACTGGAATAAAAAGTCAACTTTCTTATTAGTTGGTAGGTGAGAACTTGGCCTCAGCAAAACTAAACTGGAATAAGAAACCTATTGAGCCAACAATTCATCTGTCAATCTGGCTTAGATTTAGATTGTTTTTGAAAGTATGGGATTACCGTTTTAAGCGTGTCCTTCATTAACTATGAAACTTTCTCCCATACGGGTTTGTCAGCTCTGTAGGAAAGGCTTTCACGGGACCATGTAATTCTCATCTCTAGAAACTGAGTATTCTAAAGTATATCCTCCTTACTTTTCCCTCCAAAATTAGTAACATATGTGTCAAGCTTTCCACTTGGTGAAAATGTATTGACTGGACTCTCTTTCAACACCCATTTTGTTTGTTTGTTTTTTTTAATTGCAGAATGTTCTGTCTGCATTTTTGTCTCCAGCTCTGTCTCCACTGTTAGTGTTTGTTTTAGATTTGTGAGTTCTGAGAGGGTTGAGACTGCACACTTTAAATGGGCTTTGCTGTGTTGTCACAGCACTTTGTAAATAAGGGCCCTGTAATTCATTCAACAGACATCTACTGAGTGGTTACTGTGTGGGAGGTGTCGTGTGGTCTACATGGCAGATACTCAAACAGGTGGCGAAGAGAGCTCCTATTTTCCTGGGATTATATTAATAGCAATGATGGAATAATAGCGTTAATGACGACAATTTGTAGCACCCACATTTTCTGCCAGAAGCTGTGCCCAGTGCTCTATATATACTGTCTCAAATTATTGGTATACTATCAAGCAGTGTCTCCTTCAGTGTGTTCCTTGGAGCACTAGTCTGATGAAATGTTGACGGATGTTTTGTGTTCTGGGGGCCCCAAGAGCACCCCGGATTCAATGACTCACAGGACTCAGGATATAGTCGCACTTGCAGCTAAGAATTATTATAGTAAAGGGAGACTGGCTGCTGCTGTGACAAATACCACACAATGGGTGGGCTTGAACGACTGGAATTTATTGTCTCAGTTTCAGAGGCTGGAAGGCTTGCTTCCTCCCAGGGTGGTGCTGGCCGGCCATCCTTGGGTTCCCTGGCTTTCCCACCACATGGCAATGTCCTCTCCTTTTGGACCTAGGTTCTGTTGACTTAGAGTTCTACTCTTGCACATTGCTCTGTCTTCATAATGCCTCCGGTTACAGGATTAAAACCCAAACTCATTTAGTTGGGCCACACCCTAACTAAAAACAACTTCAAAAGGTCTGATTTGCAGTGGTTCATACATACAGGAATGGGTCAAGATTAGGAGCATGTTTTTGTTTTTGTTTTGTGTCCCCCCCCCACACACACACACACATACACATCCAGAGTACATAATTCAACCTACCCCATATACCAACGCACATCAGCAAAGGGTAAAGGTTCACAAGGCAAATCCAAAGGAAACCAGGCACGAGCTTCCAGAGTTCTTTCCCAGTGGGATCACACAGGATGCACAGAAATTCCTCAGGATTGAGTTGTGACAATATGTGTAAAATGCCCAGCAGGGATGCTCTTAGAGACTCAGTGTCCAGGGTTTTTATTGGGTGTTGTCACATAGGCACCCCTGCCTCCTATGTCCCAATTTCCAGACCCTCAGAAGGAAAACGGGTGTTTAGCATAAACTGTTTACATAAATAGGCACAGTGAGCCCTTCTTATCTGTTTTGGGAATGGTGGGACCTTCACCATATCCATGTTCCCAGATGCCAGCCAATGGCCAACCTTGCACATAAGGCTTTCCAGGGATACCAGTCTCAGGCCTGCTTTCCTCTTCACTGCACACTATGAAAAAAGTTAATCACATAAGTTTGGACACCTGTAACTCAATTACACTGACTACTTTGCTTTTTTTTTTTTTTTTAAACTCTAAACATTAAAAGGGTATTAATATCCAGAATTGCCTAGATTTACTGGGTCCCACATGCTTCTCAGGATCCAAAGATGCCTTGGCCAATGCAGGCCTTTTGCTCATCTCTGGGCTGCACCCCGAGGACAAGGTTGACTATTACTGCACAACTGGGTATAACAGTGCTGCTCACAGGGAATAACAATGGGACAGGCTGGTGGGGAGATGGCATTAGTCTTGTCAAATTTAAGGTCAAACATTAAGAAAATCTATTGCAGGGAAGGATAACTTTTTAAATTTATGAAATATCTTTTTCTTTATACTTCAGGACTGATAGATAATTGTTAATTTAAGTAATGGCCCAGACTTTGATCAGAAGTACTAAGAGAAGAGTGCTGAAGCGGAGCTGGCCTTTGGAATTTAAAACCTGAGAAATCCATTTAGGCTTAGTTATTGTATGTGGTCTTTACAAACCTATAATCAAGAGGTCATCTGCTAACTAAATAATAGGCTTTTTCATTTGAAATGTAAATTCAAATTGTTTCTCCATGCTGGGGACATTAACTGGTTTCCATCTTGAGCTTTGAAATGAAATGTAAATGTATTTTCAGCACATTCAAACCTAATCTAATTCTTGTTTCTTGCAATGCCAGGAAGCTTTTTGTCTAAATCTGAATGAGTGCTTATTTATTGTTACAATCAAGATTTAAGAATAAGCTTTTATTTAGTGATGTATTTGGACTAGAATGTATTCAGTCTCTAGATACATTAGTTTTAGAATCACTGTTAATCAGGAACTTGATTTCCACTAACATTTTCAAGGACGAGCTTTAAAATTCACCTGGATGGAACTTTTGTATGAAAACTTGAAAAGGACAGTATTTTTCTGTTAATCAATTATAATTTTACCCCCTTCCACAGTGGTATGATTATTTTCTTCCGTGACTTCTCTTTCCATCCACCTTTGCAAACATCAAATTCATAGTCTTCTCCTCAACTGCAGCCTCATTTTGATTTACTACTTTGCCAGCTTGTGCACTCTGAGATTCTGTACCCTCTTAGTCCTACCTTTGGCCTGGTGTTATTCCATGTGTCTATATTTCTGCACTGTTCATTTTATCTCCATTTGTTTTCAGTTTTTCTTTTTTGTTGTGTCTTTTAGAAAGCATACTTCCAGAAGCAATCACCAATTCTGATCAGTTTGACCCCTGAGATATTTCTTCTCTGGTTCATCCTCTCTGCCACTTTCTCAGCTCTGATATTTGTTGTGAAACTTGAAATTTCTGAACTTCCCCCTTTGGCTTTGAGGCACCTGTCTCTACTCCGTCCCATTGCTGCTGCTGGATGCTTGACACTGAGATTGACCCTCCCTTGCTGAAACGAGCCATGGCTCGCTCTACGTTCAGCGTACGTCCAGGTGTGGGCCACACACCCTTCCCCATGTTTCCTTCTTCAGCTTTCCAGCCTCATCTCCTTCCTCTTCTCTCCCAGCCCTCCCAGATAACGCTCCAGCTTCTGTCACTCTGAACCTCTTGTCGTTTCCTGTGTGCCTCTGTCTGCATCAGTCTCTTTGCACATCTTTTACCAGAAGAACATCCAGGCTGATTGTGGGGAGGGGGCAGGGATGAGGTGAATTTGGAATGTTTGAGTGGGTCTCCAGTTCTCTACAGGGGAAGCTTGTGGACTTGAAGGTTGGGGATCCTTTGATGCCATCCTAAATGCACGGGATGGGGGGGGTGCAGTTGGAGAGTTTTCTGTGGGTAAAAGTGCATTTCAGTTCACAGACCTGATTTTGAGTAAAGAAGGTTAGGGTCTGGGCAGAACATTTAATTTAAGTCTGCTGGAAGGAGATGAGGGATGAAACAGGCTATGATATGTGTTCTGCTCCAGATACTGAGAGACATGGGGAGAAGAAGCTTCCAGATGGCGGGCTTAGAGGCTGGGCTTTGAAGGGCTTGGAATGTTAAAAACAGAGGAAATGAGAGCATAATATTGTAGTTCAATATATCACTTACTCTAATCTGATGTCATGATCTAGTGCTCTCCTCTGGACTCTGTGATGTCTTCATATTCATTGTAAAAAAAAAAAAAAAATTGCACACAGAGGGTTATGGGAAGATGGTAGAGTAGGAAGCACCAGGAACCAGTCATTCCACCAGTACAACAGTTAAGCAGGCAGGAGCTGAATGAATCAACTATTTCAAAACTCCAGAGTCCTGCAGAACATGTACTGCATCCAGGAAAGAGTGGGAGGAAGAGGTTGGGAAATTATGGTAAATGCCACTGAATTGCAGCCTCCACACAGTAGCAGCTGTCACCCATACCCCAACCTCATGGCTTGCTGGTGCCAGTGTGGAACATAAAAACCCAGTTACCCAAGACCCCAGGGTATATGGATTAGCTACTACTTTTGATTAGCTACTTCAGATAGCTGGGGAGCTGGTTCTGAGGCTGACCGTTGTTCCATCCCATCCCAGACAAAGGCAGTGGAGGAAACTTGGACAGTGTGCCTGTTCAGAGCCGTGGAGGACAGTCGAAGGGCTGCACTGGCTGGCCAGGTACTGAGACGGGAAAGCACTGCTTTGGCGAGTCCTGGAGGAAGCTCCTGCTGCCCATCCTGGCCCCTTCTTCATCCCTGTTCCAGGGCAATTTGGAGCCAGTCAATGCTCCTTTTGTGAATCCCTGGTCTTGTTTCAGCTGGGAAAGAATGACTTGCGAAATTTCTCTCCAGCATCCACACCCCACACCCCACCCTTAGAATTTGCCTCCAGGCAGAAGTAACTCAGAACAAGGGAAGCAGAGTAAGAAACAATTGAATTGGGCAGCCTGGGGCAAAGGCTTAGGTGCTCCAAGTCTTGAAACACCTTGGGAACACCCAGGAGAGTGAGAGAGTCTGTTTTCTGGGGAGTAGAGGGGGAGCATTCAAGTTCCTGCAAATGGGCAATCCTAAGGCCCCTAACAAGCACAAGCTCAGGACAAGACATAGGCCTGGAAAAGACAGGGAGGACCCTGTACCTTGACTTTACCCTGGGCTGGCCCTCATGATAGGAGGGCTGAACTCTCACGGAAAGCACCAGCTGACACAAAGCCATTCTGCAAATAGCTTTGGTTGTTTTTAGCTCCAAGAAAATCTGTCATATCACTAGCTGGATACAAATTCAAGAAACAGACATTTCAGGGAATAAATCCCAGAGTTAAGAAAACCTTTTTAGAAATTCAAATGTACAGTGAGTAATGAAAGATTACAAGACAAGGAAACATGAAATGATGGCCCATTCAATGGAATAGGATAAGAGTTCAGAAAACATAAATGAAGATTATCAGACTATGGGCATGCTGCACAAGAACTCAAAAGTAGTAAAGAGATTGAATCGGTCATTAAAAACCTCCCAACAAAGAAGAGCCTAGGACCAGATGGCTTCTTGGGAATTTTACCAAACATTCCAAGAAGAGGTGTAATACCAATCCTTCTTTAACTCTTTCAAAAAATTGAAGAGGAGGGAACACTCCCTGATTCGTTTTATGAGGTCATCGCCCTTATACTAAAGGTAAATAAGATAACACATGAAAAGAAAATTACAGATAAATCCCTCTTAAGAATGTTGGTGCAAAAATCCTTAACAAAATACTAGCAAACTGAATCCAGCAGTGCATTGAAAGAATTGTTTTCCATAATTGAGCTCTCCATAATTGAGCAGGATCTATCCCACTTATGCAAGGGTGGTTCAACAAGAGAAAATCAATATAATATACCACATTAACAGAATGAAGGAGAAAATCACACAATCTTCTCAATTAATGCAGAAAAGACATGTGACAATATCCAGTCTCCCCTCTTAATTAAAAAAAAAAAAAGAAAACTAGGAATAGAAGGAAACATCAACATGATAAAGGGCATTTATGAAAACCCACAACTAACACCATACTTAATGGTGAAAGACTAAAAGCTTTCCCTCTAAGATCTGTAATAAGAAAAAAGAAAAGGATGCCCACTATCACTGCTGCTACTCAACATTCCACTGGAAGTTCTAGCCAGAGCAATAAGGCAGGAAAAGGAAATAAAACATATCAAAATTGGAAACGAAGAAGTAAAAAACTTCCCCTATTTGCAGATAATGTGATCCTACATACAGAAAATTCTGAAAAATCCTCAACAGAGCCCCTAGAGCTAATAAATGGATTCAGCAAAGTGGCAGGTTAGAAGATGAACATTCAAAAATCAGGAGTGTTTTTCTACACTAGTAACAGAAGAAGAAATCAAGAAAAATTCCATTTACGATGGCAACTAAAAGAATCAAATATCTAGGAATAAATCTAACCAAGGATATAAAGGGCTTGTACACAGAAACTATATAAAACACTGCTAAAAGAAATCAGTCACAAATAAATGGAGGACATTCCATGTTCAAGGATTGGAAAACTAAGTATTGTTAAGATGTCAATTTTTTCCAAGCAATTTATAGATTAAACACAGTCTCACTCAAAATTCCAACAGCCTTTTTTGTGTGGAAATGGAAATGCCAATTATCAAATGTATAGGGAAGAGTTCAGGGCCCTGAATAGCCCAGGTCATCTTGAAAAAGAACAAAATTGGAGGACTCACACTTCCCAATCATAAAACATATGACAAAGCTATAGTAAATTAAACAGCATGGTACTGGCACAAGGATAGACATATAGACAAAGGGAATTGAATTGAGAATTTAGAAATCAACCATCACATTTTCGGCCAACTGATTTTGGACAGTCAGGCAAGGACCACTCAACTGGGAAAGAAAAGTCCCCTTAACAAATGGTGTTGGGGAAACTGGATCTTCATATGGGAAAGAATGAAGGCGAACCCCTACCTCACACCACATATGAAAATCAATTCAAAATGGATCAAAGACCGAGATATATAGGACCCATGACTATAAAACTCCTAGAAGAAAACTCAGGGAAGCATCTTCAGAACCTTGTATTAGCCAATGATTTCTTAGACTTTATTCCCAAAGACCAAGCAACAAAAGAAATAAAATAGATAAATGGGACTTCATCAAAATTGAAACTTTTGTGCATCAGAGAACTTTATTATGAAAGTAAAAAGACAACCTACTCAATGGGAGAAAATATTTGGAAACCATATATTCAGTAAGGGTTTAATATACAAATTATATAAAGAAATCCTACAACTCAACAAAAAGGCAAGTAACCCAACTTAAAAATGGGCAATAACTCAAATAGACATTTCTCCAAAGAAGATACACAGATGGCCAAAAAGCACATGAAAAAATGCTCAACATCATTAGTTATTATGTAAACGCAAATCAAAAACACATTGAGATTCCACTTCACACCTACTAGAAAGGCTACTAATTTAAAAACAAATGGAAACTAAGTGTTGGAGAGGCTTTGGAGCAACAGGAACCCTTGTTCATGGTTGGTGGGGGTGTAAAATGGTGCAGCTGCAGTGGAAGACTAGCAGTTCCTCGGAAAGTTAAGTATAGAATTACCTTATGAGTCAGCAAGCCCATGTCTAGGTATATACCCAAAATAATTGAAAAACAGGACTCAAACAGGTATTTGCATACCGATCTTCATAGTGGCATTATTCACAGTTACCAAAAGGTAGAAGCAACCCAAGTGCCTTTCAGCCAGTGAATGGATAAACAAAATGTGGTATATAAACACAATGGAATATTATCCAGCCATTAAAAAGAATGAAGTTCTGGTGCATGTGATAATATAGGTGGACTTTAAAGACATCATGTTACGTGAAATAAGCCAGGCACAAAAGGACAAATATTGTATGATCTCACTATTTTAGCTTTCCTGGCTGCTCAAGCAGATACCATGAAATGGTTTGGCTTAAACAATGGGAAAGTACTTGCTCATGGTTTTGAGGTTGGGATGATGTCCAAATCAAATCACCAAGACGATGCTTTCTCCCCAAAGACTGGGATCTGGGGTGGCTGCCAGTGACCCCTGGACCCCATCACATGGCAATGCATGGTGACACCTCCTGGTCTCTCCTCTTCTGGGTTCAATTTTAGCTTCTTCCTGTCTCTCTCTCTCTCTTCTCTGTCTCAATTTCATTCTGCTTATGAAGGACTTCAGTAATAGGAGTAATATCCATCCTAACTGAAATAACCTCGTCCAAAGGTCCTACTTACAAAGCATGCCATGAGAATGGATTAGATTTAAGAACATGTTTTTCTGGGATTCATACAGATTCAAACCTTCACACTCATTGGTTTGGAACAATTAAAATAAGCAAACACAGAGTCACAATCTAGAATAAAGATTACAGTGGGGATGGCTGGGGTTAGGGAATAGGGATTTAATGTTTAAACTGTACAGAATTTCTGTTTGGGATGACGGAAAAGTTTTGTCAAACGGATGTTGGTGATGAACGGTGAACATAATGAACAGCACTGAATTATATATTGGAATGTGGTTAAAAGGGAAATTTTTAGGTTGTATTATGTTACTAGAATGAGAAAAAAATCCAGGGGATGGTACAATACAGTGAACCCTTGTGTAAACCAGGGACTAAGAGACAATTATAAAAATGTGCTATTATCACTTTTAACAAATGTGCCACACTAATGCAAGTTGTTAATAGGGTGGTGTATGGGAACCCTGTATTTTTTGCATGACTTTTTTGTATAATCCACAACTTCTATAATTAAAAATTTAAATTATTGGGCACAAGGTCTGGCCCAAAGTCTGTAAAACATTTGTGCTTCATTCAAAATTACATCTCATTGTCCCACCCCCATTAAATCACGAAGCCTGAAAAAAAGAACGAATTTATTATCTATATCACTTTTAACTCTTTGGCTTATATTAAACTTAATCTTAGATACGGAAATGGGCTTTCACCATTCTTGGGGTCCACCCCAACCATAATTCTGAATCCTTTCAATGGGCAAACCAAACAATGCTTTGTTATTGAACCCAAAATCAAGAAAGCCTTAATGTCTTACATAGATGTCTGCTAGTGACATACAGCAAATGAAAAAGCATGTTTCCAAAGGACAGGTGACTCTTCTTAAAGAGAGAGCTGTGCTTCTTTAAATGTCACTGTGTCAAGGTATTCCTTTCTTCTTTGTCTCCAGAAACTGTCTGGGGCCCAGAGGACATCAGTCGGGTGGGTGGTGAGATTGGGAGAGGGGGAGAGAGGAGTAAGATGAGCCTGGACTGGGGAAGACTGAGGTTTTCTGACATCAGAGGGAACCTCCTCATCAGCAGGGTGCTAATGGGATCAGAGTGGGGATTGATAATTTGGGAACTCTTAGCTTTGTCCTGCTCAAGCCCAGAAAGCTCCCACCAACAGGGCTGAGCTGAGGGAGAGCAATGAAGAGACACAAAGAGGCGAGCAGGAAAGAAGAGCATAGCATGCGTGCATTTGTTTATAGCTGGGAGGAGAGAGAAGAAAGGCAGGGAGAAAGAAGACCCAAACTCGGGCTGTGCTGTTCAGGAGTGGATATAGTCGCTGCTGTTCACGGCCTTCCCCCTGCTCTTGGGAGCTTGTCAGAGATGTCACCTGTCTTGGCAAAGACCTGATCACCAAGAGAAGTCTGGCCATACCCAGGTGTAATTCTTTCACTCTAATTGTTACTTTGCAGGATTAATAACTAAAAAAGCAAACAAAATCACCAGGGTGATTAAGAGAATTCATGCAGTATAGAAAACTTTTTTCTTTTGGCTGTGTGACACCTAACTTTTCCAGTTCCCTTTTTTTCTCTCCAAATACTTATCCCAAAAGCATTCACAGACTTCTTTCTTTATAATCAGCTTTCCAACTGATCCTTCCCCAGATTTCTGTTTTTTTCTTCAATCTGTCCCTAGATAAACTTAACCACCCCATAGTTTCACAGATCATGGGGACATGTCTCCCCTGACGTCAGTGCTGCCAGCTTCTCAATGGGTGCCATCCCCAGGTGAATACTTCTGTCTTTCCCCTGGTGTACGCAAAAACTGAACTCAACACTTACCCTGTGTCCTTAAGTTGAAGCAATGGAACTGCTAATATTTTTCATTCTTTGAGTCCATGGTTCTTCACCCTTTTTGTTGTCCTCAAGGACTAAATTTTCCATTGTGCTCTCTTGTATGACCCTTAGGAATAGTTTTTACTGGGAAAACAATGCAATTCCAAGTCCAGGGTGTCTCCAATATCATCCCAGAGCCTTACTTCTAACACACCAATTTTTTTTTGCCATGACCTTGATCTCTGCTTTCCTGCAAGATTCCCATTCATTGACCTGGTTGAGAAAAAATAATCTGCCATCAACCCAGTGGTTGCCATGCTGGGCTCATAGCGGCTGCTTCGAGGCTCTTGTTAGCATCTCTCCCAACTCCACGTCCAGTATCGATAGTTTGAGATTGGTCCTGGTGGGGTGTCTACACCATGGAAATGCGCAAACATTATAAACCAGGGCATTCTTGGAGTTTTAGTGAGCTGCTTAGAAAATTCTTGCCAGTACTCTAAAGCCTTCACCAAATTTTAATGTTATGTATAATTGGTAATACCTAATAGATTACTCTGAAGAATTCTGTTAAAGCTTTACCCGTTTATCTTAAACCTAATAACTTCATGAAAAGGGCACCATCCTTACCCCAATTTTCAGATGAAGCAAATTTTCAGGTGAAGCCCAGAGAGGTACATCAAGCCAAGGTCATACAGCTCATGGGTGGAAAAGCCCAGATGCAACACCCTGTGTCTGACAGCAGGTCTGTGTCACCTAAGTGTGCAGTAGGAACCTGGTCAATGGATTATTTTTTCCAGACAGGGATATCTCTGTGTCTAAATGATGGCCGTTGTAATAAAGTGGTACTGGTAATTGTGATGAACTAGACTTTTAAATACTTACATTCTTGGGAACATACAGTATTTGAAAACTTGGAAATTGGTGGTAGAAATCATCCACAAAGTGGGTGCACGAGACAGACCCGGTTTCCTGTTACGGAGACAAGAGCCCGATACAGTATCCACCTGTACTAACTGAAGAACGTTTTAACTCCATGTTCTTCCTGCAGAAGCATTAATAACCTCCCCAGAACATCACTGGCAATAACCAGCCAAGGAGTTGTTTCTTGGCAACGGGAATGGAGCGTAAAGAATTCAAATAATTAGAGACCTGTAGTAGTAAACCCTTCAGCCAAGTTAGTGCACCCATGGAGGGCTGAAGTGCTGGTGATCACCACTACCTCTAACATGAATGCTTTTGGTCTGGGTGTGGGTTTTTTTTTTTGGTTTTTTGACACTTCTGAAATATTAGGATGCCAACACCAAAAAAAAAAAAAAACACATTGATCCAATGGGCATTCAAAAAGTCATTTTCTCTCCATGCTGCTTTTTCATTCATTCATTTAACAGATACTCAGACTCTTCACTTATGCCAGTCACTGTTCCCAGTGTTGAAAATAAAGTAATGAAGAAAACGGCAACATGTCGGTTTTCAGGGGCTACTTTCTGGCTGGGGGAAGAATAAGGTGAGCAAGGAGAAAATGCAGCTGGAATCCCGGGGTGTGATGAGTGCTGGGGATCAAGTGACAGGAGGCGTTAGGATAGTGTCTCAGTTTGCTGAAACTGCCAGACTGAGTTGGCTTTTACAATGGGGTTTACTAGCCAACAAATCTACAGTTCTAAGGCTGTGAAAGTGTCCACATTAAGGCATCCACAGGAAGATACCTTCTCTGAAGAAAGGCTGCCTGCATTTGGGACACCTCAGTCGCATGGAAAGGCACACAGCCAGCATCTGCTGGTCCTTCTCGCCCGGGTTTTGTGCTTTCAGCTACTAGCTTCAGTGGCCTCCTCTCTCAGCTCCTCTGGGGGGATTTTTCTCTCTGAGCTCTCTGGGCATTTTCTTTCATCTTCGCATATAGAACTTCAGCAAAAGGATTAAGACTCACCTTGAATGGATGGGTCATGTCTCAATTGAAAGAGCCTAACCAAAAGGTCTCACCTACGATAGGTCTACACCCACAGGAATGGATCAAAAGAGCATAGCCTTGACTGGGGTGCAGAACAGCTTCAATGCATCACAGACAGGAAGTGAGCAGCATGTGGGTGGGGCCTCTGCTGTAGGTGGGGCTGCGAGGAAAGCCTCTGAGCTGAGGAGGGGGTGTTCATGACCCAGATATGTGGAGGTCTACAGTGGGAGCACATGGGACAAGGGAGCAGCTGGGACAAACGTCCTGAGGCCGCAGCAACTTTAGTGTGATCGAGAAAGAAACGCAGTCCACGTGTAGCCGGGGAGGTGGGATTGATGAGCGAATAAACCAAGAGCGTAGAACACAGATGATGGTCACAGTGAGCAGATGGGATTTATTCTAAGTGTGGGGGTGGGGAGGGGCACTGGAAGGTTCCAGGCAGGTTAGAGACTCTTCCAACTCCTATTTGTGTGCTGACATCTGTTTATAGACTGACAGTCTGAGCTAGGCTCTTTGTTTCTTCAAGTGATACCAACTGACTTAGTTCTTTGTCAC
The DNA here is from genome assembly GCF_015220235.1 of Choloepus didactylus. NCBI lineage: Eukaryota > Metazoa > Chordata > Mammalia > Pilosa > Megalonychidae > Choloepus > Choloepus didactylus. Next base: position 38,394,185 of record NC_051328.1, read on the forward strand.
AAAATCAGTAACATTCTTATGTAAACATATGGTAATTTGGATTTCACAGAGACTTCTGAAAGAGGTGTATTGAATTATGGAAGCATGTGCAATGTTTTTAAAAGCTAGAAAAAGGCTTTATAAAATATGGTCTCCCAAAAACTATCTAGTCACTGGTGACTTTGCAGAATAATAAAAATTATAGCCCAGGGGGATCCTTGTGGTGATAAGACAGTTCTGTATCATGACTGTATCATGCTAGTAACTTGGTTGTGAAATTGCACCATAGCTTTATAGGATGTGTGGGACAGGGAAACTGGGTGAGAAATACATGAGATCTGAGTGTGACTCCTTACACATTCATGTGAATCTACAATTATCTCACCAAAAAAGTTCAATTAAAAAACTAAAAGCTCTGTTTGCGCATTTTAGTAGGTACCAGACAGGGTGCTGGGAACTGTATGTGAATTTCCTCATTTAATCCTAGCAAGACTTTTATAAGAAGGCCCTAGTATTACCTCGTTATACAGAGGAGGGAACTGAGAATCCTGGAAGTTAAGGGGTTTCCCTGGTCACCCAGCTGGTAAGTGGGGAGGCTGGAACTGGTTCCCGGCTGTGCAGCAACAAAGCTGCAGTGCTCAACCCCACCCAATAAGACTCCCCTGTCTTCTGTCTTCCCTCTGGGGCTCAGCCAGGTGGCATAGGAATCCTGAGTGTCGGGTCAGTGGGGAGAAGGATCAGATGGGGGAGGTGAGTCTGCTGCCTCTGGTTGGGGAAATGGGCTGTCACTCTTGGCCCCAGGCCTTCGCAAAGATCCCAGGCCCCTGAGACTGAGGAGGCTGGACTGGGGTTACCCCACCTCGGTGACCCCCACCTGATGGCCATTAGAGGGTGTGTCAGCCCGAGTTCTCCGGAGAAACAAACATCTATGAGATTTTAAGGATTTGGCTCACACAGTTATGTAGACTGGCAAGTCCAAAATCTGAGGGGCAGGCCAGTGACTGGGAACTCAGGCAGGAGCTGATGCTATACCATGAGGCAGAATTTCTTCTGGAAACCTCAGTTTTTGCTCTTTATGCCTTCAGCCAGTGGATTGAGACCCACCCATGTTATCGAGAGCCATCTGCTCTAACATCATCTGATGGCAGATGTTAACCACATCCACAAAATACCTTTGCAGGAACACCTGGATCGGTATTTGATTGTTGGATCAAATAACGGGGTACCGTGGCTTAGCCAAGCTGACACACAGGCCCGGCCGTCCCAGGGGAGGGCTTGCTCCGTCAGACTGACGTGCTCTGCAGTGCAATCGGGACACTGCACACAGTCTCGGGGAGTTTCCTCTTCACGGGCAGGTGCCTACCCCTGGCCATCTGGGCTTTTAAAATAGTTGCAGGCCTAGGGGGGGCTCCCTCTTTCTAATTCCCTGAAGACCTTGGGAGGTGAGGTGCATCCTAGGCTGCTTCCTGGGGAGCACTGGATTTTTAAGCTCTGACATTATCCCAGTTTTTCTGTCTTTTCCCCTTTACATCTTTACACCACTGTGGCAGGCATGCATGTGCTCCTCCTCTCACCAACCACATTTTAATTTTAGGGTTTGAATGGCACTTTTAAAATATGAAGAGAAAGCTTTAATTTCTCTTCATGTGTTTACAACATCTTTAGTCAAGAATTTATTGGGGTATTATGGTTAATATATCCATAGCCATAACTTCCTAACGAATGCAAATGGAGAAAATAAGATTTTATTAAGCAAGGATGATAACCTTAAAACTATTACAACCTTGCGCTTATGGAACGGATTTTAGGAGCACACCTGGGCTTCAAAGTGAACGCCACCCTCCTTTCTTGTGCTGAGGACTGTTGGCGATTTGGGCCGAGCCAAGTCGAGTGTTTGAGCAGTTGTAGGATGAGGCTGAGTGGTGGGTGTTGGCAGCTCAGCACATTGGTTAAGTCTCAGCCTGGGAGTGGGGGTGGCTCTGTCCCACAGGGGATCATGTCTGGAGACATTTCTGGGTGTCTCACCTGGCAGGGGAGGAAGGAGGATATCACTGGCATCTAGTGAGTAGAGATCAGGGATGCTGCTACAAAGCAGAGGCCGTCCCCACGCAAAGAATTATCCTACCTAAACATCAGTAATTCTGAGGCATTTTCTGATGGACGTGTTTTCAAATCTCAACTCTGTCACTTACTTGCAGGGTGGCCTTGGGTTGGTGACCGAACCTCTCTGAACTTGTGTCCTCATTTCTTAAGTGAGTCTGATGATAACCCCGAGCTCCTAGGGTGCTAAGAGAATTGAAACAGTGCCTAGCAAACTCTTAGCACAGAGTAACTTCTCCAAGAGATAGAAATTCTAACTCTTCTACCTATTATTATGTTGCTGTCCTCCTCCAAGTGAAATAATGAGGAAAACATTTCAAACCAAAATTAAATTTTTTTACATTGCATCTCATTTTGTATCAAATCCTCCAAGTTGTTTTTTTCTACTTCATGATTCTGTGAAGGGCCTACTGTGAGCAAGCAGTTTGGGGGTGAACATCTGTATTCATTTCCTATGGTTGCCATAACAAAGTACTGTAAAGTTGGTGGCGTAAACCAACAGAAATCCATTCTCTCACAGTTCTGGAGACCAGGAGCCCGAAATCAAGGTGTTCACGGGACCACGGTCCCTCTGAAACCTGTAGGTGAGATTCCTTCTTGGCTTTTTCAGCTTGTGGTGTTCGCCAGCCACCCTCAGTGTCCCTTGGCTGGCGGCTGCATCTGTTATCCCACAGCCCTCCCCTCCCTGCCTCTGCCACCGCTAGGGTGGGTATCCAGTAACAGTGATGCTTGCGAGACCCCATTCTGCAAGGGTTCAGCAGATTAAAACTCAAGAGAGTTACATGACTGTGACTCGAAAGCTGCCTCATCTCCATGGATTTCTTACCGCTTAGTCATCTTGATCAAAGCAAGAGGCAGCTTGTGTCCAAGGCCGAGGGCTGTGTGGTCAGATCTAGAGAGCCAAGTGCATTAGCCGTAAAAGGCCCAAGTCTTCCACTGTAAAGCAGGTTTGAGATTATCACCACAGAGCTGAGCTTCCGATGGGGAGGGGCTGCCCCGAAAATCACATGAGTTAATACACAGGACATGCCTTGAGCCAAGCCTGGCATACCGGGGATGCTATAAGTTATTATTGGCATTTCCATGTAGACTTGTCATTAGGTGTATACAAGTGTGGGTGTGCATCTGTGCAGGTACATCTATATCACAGTGTACCATCTGTATTTATAATATGCATATACTCACAAACGCATATATTACACGCAAGTATGATGGACTGGCATGCCCCCAAACCTTCGTGATCCTAATCATCTGCTCCCAGTCCACCTGCAGGAGAGTCAGCATGCTGAGCCCGAGAGAAAGAGTGATCCATGGAGCTAGTCAGAATTCCCGAGGGAAGGAGGGGACACCCCATTGTTCTCTTGACTTGAAGATGGAGGTAGGAGAGGTGAAACTCTGAAGCTGAGGAATGAGCTGTCCCATTTTGCAGTTGGGGGTTTCAGTGAGAGCATCAGCCACTTCTTAGCCCTGTGACCTTGTGCAAGTTACATTGCTTCACTGAATCTTAGTTTTCCCATCTGGGGAATGGGACTGCAAAACCATCACGGAACTGTTGTATGATGCACGAGAGAGGACATAGCTCACTGCTGGGCTCCCAGTAGTCAGTCGTTCCGTATGGAATGGAATTCAGGGCTCATGGTACCAGGGGCCTCTTTGTAGACATGTGCCCAGAATGTCCTTGGACCTAAGGATCAGGAATCCTTTGAGACAGTGCTGTGTGCTCTCCACTGTCACCATGAGCTATTGACATCGTTTACTGACCATATCTCATTTTTACGTTTTACAGGGTCAAATTTGTGGTTCAACCATAATAACTATATAGGAAGATCCTCTGTTGCTTGCATGCAGTCTCAATTGCCCCCTCCTTTTCTATTTTCCTCAGTCTTTCTTTTCATGTACTCCTAATTAATTCCATGTCACTGTATTTAGTTGTGCAAGCTCCATCAAGCCCACTGCAGATTGATGTGGAGTATAAATAATTTTAAAAAAAAAACCTTGAATCTGTTCAATCTCTTGGATTTTGCTTACTTTTATTGTTTTTCTTCCAATTTGAGACCAAGAATAAATGTCACTCACCCCAGCCTCTCCTATTGACTGACGGTAACTATGAAGATAACTGATTCCTACCCCAAATCTAACAGGATCAATTAAATTTCTCTTAAAAGTGTCCCTAGTAGGAGCAATGCCGGTTGAGAAGCTGAAGTGCATCTTCCAAAAGCAAGCAAGAGTCCAGCTCTTTCTTTTTTATTGTTTTATTATAGATGATCAAAGAGCCCCTCGTGCTTTTCGTAGTTTCTTTGCCCAAGGTGTCTGTGACAGATGGCTCATGAAGCAGCAGGAAGGCAAAAATCATCTCGCTATTATTTTTAATAAAAAATGCTGACTATACAGGAAATTGACTATTGTGAAAAGATTGAGGATTTGGTCCTTGACTCTAATTGTGTCGAGTCTGGGTGCATTATGACTTTGTCAGCAGATGCCGTGTGGCCATGGCTGTGTACTTTGCAATTAAAAGAAGTAGAGAGAAGGTCCAAACTGGTGGGACACCTGCTTCCATGTCCAGTTTTAAACCAGGGCTGGTTGCAAAGTACATGTTTGTATTTGCATCAGAAAATTAGGAATGCGTGCAGAAAACTGTTTTCCTGCAGATAAAAGACTATTAAGGCTCTTAAATATTGGGAGATGTCTTCATGAGCTTATTCCATGATTTGGCACTTACTCCCCATGAGAAAGCTCCGACCACAATGCCACCGAAAATGGCTCATGTACCCTGCAGACTTGATTCCTTTCCTGCTCCAGCTCTGCCCCTTCTGTCTTTGCTGTGCTCATGCTGACATCATTGTCTTGTTTAACCCTTGAAAATCATCCTCTTGGCATCCAGACTCCTTACTTTCCTACTCCAATAGCAGGATGTAAATAGAAATCTAGGGCGACTTTGTGATGTTATTTTTTAAAAAATTGTAATAAAGTGGCAAGACGATGTGGACAGACTGGCTTCAAATCCTACCTCTGCCTCTTCCTGGTCTGACAAGCTATGTGGCCTTTCTCTCTCCTTCTCTGTCATAGGAAACTATTGGCTCCTTTCATAAGGTGGTTCTGAAGCGTAAATGAGACAATATCACTAAAATTTCTAGCCCGAAGCTTGGCACATAGTAGGTGTTCATAAAGAGTAGCTAGCAGCCTGGTGATGTCAAACCCGGGAGGCTTTGTGTAGACCCAATTTCAGAAGGTTAAGGATTTCCACGTCCATAAACTAGCGCAATGTAAGCACTGTTTTAGCTTTTATGTAATTATTTATGAGAAAATCTCCGAGATTGTCAGAACCCCACAGTGCTTTCACATTAAGTTTCACCAAATCAGAGCTCTTCACGTCACAAGAGTATTAGGGATGGTCTTTCAAAAACATTTAAAAAATAAATCCTAGACGCCTGCCCTTAAAGGGATACGGTCCCTGCCCTCAAGCTGTTCCCCATTCCTCCTGAGCCCCTCATGAAATCTACAGCCTGGTCCTGCTGCAGGGAAGCTGCGAGGCTCCCTGAAATTTCATGCTCCCTAATTTACTCTCTGCCCCACAGAAATTGGTTGCTCACCTGTTTTCTCTCCAGCCTGTGCTGGATGCTGGCTTGGGGAGATGGAGGCAAAGGTCAGTGCCTTTGGGAATTGTCATCCAGCAGGAAAGCAGACACTGAACAAGCAATTAATAAGTGAGTCTGGGGGTGCAGGAAGGCTGCTCTGAAGAAGTGGGGCTTGGTCTTACTTGAGAATGAGCAGGAGTTAGCCAGGCAAAGGTGCTGCTTCACGAGCAAATAAACCAGCCTGCTGAAGCTACGGAGTCACCTGTATTTTCTCTTTTGCTAAAAATGAAATAAAAGGATAAGAAACTTACATAAGGAAAATTCAAGCAGATCCCCAAGGCCAAACTTCAAGGACATTGGTCTACACCTTCCCACCCCTCCCACCTTTTCAGCCACCCGTTTCAATTTGTCTCTCTCACCAATTCTCTCATCTCAGGCCCGGGACATTAGAAGTCTACAAAAGAAAATATTGCAGGGCTAGGAAGCGCTGTGAATCTGTTGGGAAGACGAACCCCAGAGAGATTGCACACCAGCAGTGTCGATCGTTTTAAAGATTTACTCTTGTGTGTTCTTGATTATTCAATATGTGAGGTGGTAAGTTAAACAAGGCCTTTATAACCAAGCACACATTGGTGGTTGTTTGGGGGCTATTTTTAATTTCGATAATGAATTAGACTAATAATGTTCATTAGAATGAGTGAAGACATTGATTGACCTGAAAAGCCTACCGCTACAGAGGCACAGCCAAGTCTGACTAGAGGAAAACATCTTCACAGCTAATACTTGCAGCCTAAGGAGCCAAAACTGGTGTATCTTGTTTGGCCTTGTAGCACCCTGTTGAAAATGGATGCTTTAACAGTGCTGTTCTCTGATGATTAAGACGAACCTTCTTAACGTACCCAATAAAAATTAGACACAAAGACATCTTGTGTTGCTTAGCCAGCCTTATGGCTGGAATTTTTTTTTTTTTTAAGGTGCCAAGGAAACATTAGCCTTAAAAATAATGTTTTTGCCTCTTCTGATCCAGATAGACAAAGGCAGGTTGCTTAAAGATGTGGTACGTAGCGTTCCGGCTGCCGTGTGGTTCTGAGCTGAGTGTGCACTGGGGAAACACTGGCATGTCTCAGCTGTGACCGACACAGGTGCCAGGGACAATTAACGGAGCCACCGTAGCAGACCCGTCAGCGCGAGAAGAGATTCTGCTCTTCAGAGACGTTAATTTAATGTGACGCCAACAGGGGTGTTGATATGTGCTCATTTTGGTGTCAGACATTCTGCTCTAATTGAGTTAATCAAAAGTTAATTGGCGTAGAGCACATCACGGTGCTGTGACAGGCGTGCGAGCAGTCCTTCTACCCTCTCGTTGGAAGAAATATTTGACTCACCGTCAAATTTCACTTCTGAAAGATCCTTCCACATCGCTGCGTCTCCTTCTCCCTTTGAAGAGGGTGAGTGCTGTTCCATTTGCTATATAAACAAAGAGAACTGGAGAAGATAAAAGGAGGCTTGTGCACCGTGTCATAAACAGCACCCTTAATTACCAGCCTTGCACTGAAGCATTTGGATCAGAAGGAGGGAAAGGTACACGCTTCCAGGGTTGCCCATGGTAGGGCAGGGAGATGAAGATGCGTGGAGCTGCTCGCGGTGGCTTGAGTTACGATGGGAGGTGGGGTGCGGGTGACAGGATGGTGCGGGGCCTGGAGGATGCGGTTTAAATCGGCTCAGTACAGGCCTACTGGATGGGCAAGAGGGTCTCTGAGCTTCAGTCTTCTCATCTGTGAATTGAGGGTAATAAGATACCCACAACCTCAAGAGCGTGATGCTGAGTGAGAGAAGCCAGGCACAAAAGGTCATGTGTCGTGTGACTCCATTCACATGACCTGTCACAATAGGCAGATCCTACAGACAGAAAGCAGATGGGTGGCTGCTGGGGGCGGGGGGAAAAGGAAGTGACTGCTAATAGGTACAGGGTTTCCTTTTAGGATGATAACATTTTGGAACTAGGTAGAGGTGGTGGGTGTACAACCTTGCAAATGCACAACATGCCACACAATTGTATACTTCTAAAGGGTTAATTTTGTGCTGTGAGATTCACATCAAAAGAAAGAATCCGTGTCTGAGGATGATTCTGCCGATGAAATGGGAGAATACCTCCAAAGCACACAGTGCTCTGACAAAGTCTTCAAGACACTGGGGATGATGCTGGTTAGAGAGTCTGTCTTCTGAGCCTCAGAAAACAAAATCCCAGCAGGCTGTGTCTGCTTCCTTCTCTCAGCCTCCTTGTTCCGGCAATCAGTGGAGTTCTGGATGGTAGTTTTTAAAACATTGGGTGGGTTGATGAATTTGTTACAAATGCCTCCAAAAAAGCAATGTACAAGTTGTAATTATACAGAGTACTGTAAGAGGACCCCTTGCAAATTCTTAACATAAGACAAAAAAGTCTCAGAGGAGATCCCAGTTATGACTCCTGCCCGAGGAACCCTGCTGCTTTCCGGCTTAAAACTTCATTCAGAGCCTCTGAGCACTGAGGCAAGGAGGCAAACACCTCTTACGTAGCTCTCATACTTCTACTCTTCAAAAGAAAGAAGCAAACTTCTTTTGGAGTCTAAATTCTAAAGAAATTTGTGTTGGGCGTTGTAGAACCTAATAAACCTAATCCTTGAGTAGTTTTAAAAATTAAAACATGGAGAAACAAAACAGTTTTTACATGGACCTCCCTTAGGGTAACTCTAGGTAAAGATCAAAGATCATGCTTTCAAAAAGAATTAACAGAGACTACAATAAAAAAAAATAGGTTTTATATCACACCCAGTACCCCCCAATACACATACACACACACACACACACACAATGTACACTTGACACAAAGTTTTACAATCACTACTCACTGCCCTTATTATATGTGATGCCTTCTAGTTTCCATTCTACACTCATTTATTATTTAAAATGCTGGTCGTGGCCTATAAATTGATTCCATAATCTGAAAATGAATTGTGACACTCCGTTTTAGGAAAAAAAAAAAAAAGGCTTATCGAAGATGTTAGGGGAGGAACACATATCTACAAAAGTATCTAACTGGAGGGACAGGAATGAGTGAACTACGTGTCCAGGGTTCTGGAAAGAATTACTATTTTTTTTATTAGTATCTACTTCTCATCCCTCTCTGTCTCCTTCCTGGCACAGTCAGTTTCTTTTGGCTCAGCATCTAACTCTGGGCCGCTTATGGCAGCACACTGTGAGATTAAACTTATTCTCTTGGGTAGTCAATGCATGTTCAAATTACCTGGGATCTTAATGAGGCCAGGTGGGGCCTGAGATGATGCATCTCTAATCAGCAGCCAGGCAAGGCCAATGCTACTGGGTCCAAGGACCACACTTTGAGTAGCAAGGGAAGAGAAAACATTAACATAAGACCTATGTTTCCAAGCAGCCGCTCACTTCCATATCCAATAATGCCTCATTTCTCCTTCCAACTTCTGTGTTGTCTCAGCACTCAGTTTTAGAGCCTGATTGTATCATTTAAGATTGCTTTGAGAATTTACAGAAAAAAAAAAAACTTGGATGACATTAAAAAGCAAAAAATAATATATTTTAACAGCTTGAGTAGCTCCTAAAACTTTTGAACCAGACCTCAGGGAGGCCACATAGCAGAACAGCCCTGGGAATAAGCCAAGAGCACTTTGGTCCTTGAAATGGAGACTCAGTTTCAGGGAGAGAGTCCAAATGGCCACAGTCCAGATCTACTCCTTAGCGGGGAAAGAAGCTCCCCTGGACTGACAGACCCACCAAGACCCCTTTTCAATTTGCTGGCAGGCAGACCCAGCAGCAGAACACTAGGCTGTTGAAAATGTAAACGGCACTGAGAGAGAGATGCTCTTTGCTGAGTGCCAACTCCACACCCAGCACGTGGCACAGCTGCTAACTGAATTCTCACGTTAAGCCAGTGCTTCTCAACTCAGGGCTGTTTTCCACCCAGGGAACAGTGGCAAAGTCTGGACACATTTCTGGTTGACCTGTCTGGGGGCAGGTGGTAGGGGGTGCTACTGGCATCTAGGGGTAGAAACTAGGGATGCTGCTAAACATCCTACAATGCACAAGATGGCCTCTCAAAAAGAAATTTTTCAGTCCAAGACGTCATGGTGCCAAGGTCAAGAAACCTTGCAATAAACCAATGAGATGGTGATGGTTTTCCTTATTTAATGGATGGCAGAAGTTTAGGTAATAATCACAAGGTCAGAAAGCTACAAGTGATAGAAGGAGAAATTGGACCAAATCTGTGTAGTTCCAGGATATGTTGCCTCCTTGCTGTACATTTGCAAAATAGCCTCAAGCATGTGCTTACTCCTTGCCCCCCACACACAATAATAATAATAATAAAGCAGAAGGGGAGGGAGAAGCAGGAACTCAAACAGGAAATGGGAACCTAACAAATGTGCAGCTTCTCCCTTTGCTAATGAGACTTGTTTCGTTCTATTCTGAAGTCACTTCAACTAACCAGGTTTTAATTGAACAGTAACGTGGTGTTGCTTTGTGCTCTGAGCTTGCCAGTGCAGCTGTCTACAGTGGCGCAGTGAGAACTTACTACATGGTTAATAGCCGGGTGGAAGACACACAACCTGCCTGTGCTGGTTTGGATGTATTATGTCCCCCAAAATGCCATGTCCTTTGATGCAATCTTGTGGGGGCAGATGTATTAGTGTTGATTAGTTTGGAATCCTTTGAGCGTTTCCATGGAGATGTGACTCAGTCAACTGTGGGCAAGACCTTTGATTGGATAATTTCCATGGAGGTGTTACCCCACCCATTCAGGGTGGGTCTTAATGAAATCACTGGAGCCATATAAAAGAGATGACAAACAGAAGGAACTCAGTGCAGCTGCAGCCAAGAGATACACTTTGAAGGATGCACAGGAGCTGAGAGTGGGGCTGGAACACAACCTGGGATCAGCAGACACCAGCTACATGCCTTCCCACCTAACAAAAGTTTTCCGGATGCCATTGGCCTTCTTTGAAGTAGGTATACTTGTGTTGATGCCTTCTTTTGGACATTTTCATGGCCTTCATGCTGTAACTTTGTAACCAAGTAAACCCCCTTTATAAAAGCCAATCCATTTCTGGTGTTTTGCAAAATGGCAGCCTTAGCAAACTGGAACACCGCCTCTTCCCTTTTACTATTCAGTTGCATAAAGTGAACATAACAGGGTAGCAGTGGCACCCCCGGGAGAGCTGGGCCATAGGTGAGGCCTCACATCGCCCCTCTGAGGGTAACAGCTCCCAGACTGCATGGAGAGGAGTGGGCCTCCATCTCTCTCTCATTTTCCCACGTGAAAGGGCATTAAATTGGTGTGGTGGGGCCCTAGTCAGGTGTAAGGCAGCCTCCCAAGAGGAACTTCTTCCCTGCTCCCAACTTGCCTAAAATGCTTGTCAATAAATGTAGGCTTGGGGGAGGCACTCCATGTGAGAAGAAGGAATTTCACTCCTCTGAAATATTGTGCAGTCTAGGTTGAAGAGCCTGCAGTTTTCCTAATTATACCATAGGCCATCGGGAAGTATGAACATGTTTTGTATGTGAAAAGATCTGGGTTTTCTTGGAGACCCTGGGGATTGTCCTCATGGTAGTGCACCCTCTCTACCTCAGGAAGAACAATCTGAGCTTAAAAAAAAAAAGGAAAGCGGGAAAAAAATAAAAAATCTCAATTTGCAAGTAAACGTTCTAGGAAAGATTTTCCTTAAAAAATCATGTTATAATAAAGGGACTGGAATAACGTGTAACAAAACTACCAATAGCTTTTCTTTTGCAGATGTTTCTGAAATAGGGTGTTTTCGATGGTCTGTTGTTTTCCTGGTTTGAAACCCTCCCCCATCATTTTTATGTTGTCTGTTTTGACCACAAATTGAGTAAGAGTTTTGCTCATTAACACGAGGTGATCGCAGATTTAGCCTAAATTCATTAGGCTTTAGAGTAATTATATTTCAAACCATCCAGCTAAATGGATACTACTTTGTTTGTCCTTCATGCCTAAGAAATAAGGTTACATGTGTTTGCACTGAATGTGATTATGCTGGTAAAATATAGGAGTGGGGGCTCTTTGTCTTAGCAGTCATTTACATGAATTCTGTAATATAGATATCTTCATAAACTCTTGAATGGGAAATAATTGAAGAAATCAAATATTCTTATGTTTTGCACAGAACATCTTCTAGCTTGAGGTGGTGGTCCAATTTCTTATCAAACCTTTGGAACATTTCCAGTGATCAGTGAATATACAAGTAACTTTTCTTTTAGAAAAGTCTTCCTTGCATTGAGCTCAAGTTTGCCTTTCAAAAAACATCAATTTCCATCTTGCCCTCCCTTCTCGAGCTTTTTAGGCAACTACCAGCCATTACACATGATGGATCTCAGATACTTGAGGACAGATTCCTTGACCATTATTTATATGTAAAGTTTTGACGTCTTCCTACTTATTCTCTGTGGGAGGGTTTAATGTGAAAAATTAGCCTCTTCAAGTAGGATTTTAAGGATCTAGTGTAGTCAACAGAAAATGGTGGAACTCTCACTTCTGCTAGTCTGTTAGTGGAGCTTTGGACCAACTCCCTTTTCTGCCCTCTGCTTACTCCTCTGGTGTTCTCCGTCGTCATGGCAACTGGTGTGGGCAGGGAGCCCGGTAGAAGCAGCAGGTTACTTCAGTGGCGTCAGCCCCAAGCCATGTGAGTCAGCGCCATCACTTTTGGTCCAACTCCACTCCAGGCATTGACGCTGAAGGCTAGAGCAAGGGTTTATTGTGACAATCCCACTATATAGTCCATTGCACTGGTTATGATTAAACCAAGGGAGAAAAAATGATGTTCACCGTAACCTATAAAGTCTTAACTCAGAGGCTCGATTTAACCCCTTAGTCATTATTTCCCATATGCCAAGATCCCAGACTCCCAAGACCTTTCTTCAAGATAGAACCAACCAACCTATTGTGGTTCTAACCCAGACTTCTGTTTTTTTTTATAAGCATGTCATTGTTTCAATATAACATTATCATAAGTCGGAGACCTCATTTTCAGGGCAAGTGGAATGTATTAGGATTAGATAGCAGAATTAGTCTATAAATTTCTGCTTACTGATCCTGTTATATTTTCTTACTCTACCATCCTCCCTCCTGATGAAGATAGCCTACTTAATGGAAGCCTAAAACTGATAGTTATTTTAGCATTCAAAATGTTCCGTTGAATCAAATTGAGTTTGTGGTCAACCCGAACTCCCAAGTCTTTTTTTTTTTTTTTTAACTTTTTTAAAATTCAATTTTATTGATATATATTCACATATCATACAGTCATCCAAAGTGTACAATCATTGTTCACTGTACCATCATATAGTCGTGCATTCATCACCCGAATCTATTTTTTGAACATTTTATTTGTACCAGAAAAAGTGAAAATAAGAATAAAAAATAAAAGTAAAGAAGAACACCCAAAACATACACCCCCACCCTATTTTTCATTTAGTTTTTTGTCCCCATTTTTCTACTCATCCATCTTTACGCTGGATAAAGGGAGTGTAATCAATAAGGCTTTCACAATCACACTGTCACCTCTTTTAAGCTGCATTGCTATACAATCGTCGTCAAGAGTCAAGGCTACTAGGTTGCAGTTTGATAGTTTCAGGTATTTACTTCTAGCCACTCTAATGCATTAAAACCTAAAAAGGGTTATCTATATAGTGCATAAGAATGCCCACCAGAGTGACCTATCAGCTCCATTTGGAATCTCTCAGCCACCAAAACTTTATTTCCTTTCATTTCGCATCCCCCTTTTGGTCAAGAAGATGTTCTCAGTCCCATGATGTCAGGTCCAGATTCATCCCCTGGAGTCATATCCTGCGTTGCCAGGGAGATTTACACCCCTGGGTGTCAGACCCCACGGGGCAGGGGTGGGCAGTGAAGAATTCCAAGTCTTTTTCATATGAATTTTTAACAGTCCACAATTCCCCTATCTTTGCCTAGACAATTGACTCTTTGTAAGAGAACATTGCATTTAACTCCATCAGATGCTATATTTATTTCAGCCATTGATTTCAGACTAACAAAATTCTTAAGGTTATTTGAAAATGGTATTAAAGGAATAAATGTGTATAATTAAAGTCAAATCATATTCGAGGCTTATAACCTACCCTCACCTAGTCCTAAAAACTCTTCATTATTTTTCCTGGTATTTACATCTTTCTCAATATGTGATCATACTATTATTTTATTTTTATAATATTATACTATAATTTTCAATTATAAACATTTACTTTCTCCTGAAGGTGAAAATTTAGCTCTCAAACTATATTTGTGCATACTTTGTCTACTCTTATCTTTGTAACAATTATATTACAGTTGATTCCAATCTGCATTCTGTATATATATTATTATGGTGAGAATCTGCTGTGAACAACATTTATATAGAATGCTATGATGGCATTTTCTTTATTGTATAATTTTTTGTTTTTCCTGGCATTAATAATCACCTCTTTGTTTTAATTATTTAGTTTTCTGTATATTTTAAATCATATGCCAAACATCCCAACAGAAATACAAAATTCCTCTCAAAGTCCTTAAATTTTTGATTTTGGTTTTTCTTGGATCTCTCTGTACTCCTGCTTTTGTCCTTGCCTGACCTTCTCACTCATTGTCTTAAGACTTCTCTTCATCAGTCTAGGAATTTTCCTCCCCTTTCCCCCTCCCTCACCCTCTCCCTCTTTCTTAGCTCCTTATTTTTTCTTAGTTTACCTCTAAATTCTTTGTATAGCTTAATGTCTGAAAATACTTTTTCTACCTTCAGACTTATAAGATTGGGTATAGAATTCTATGTTGGATGCGTTTTCTCCTCAGAACTTTGAAGCGTTTTCTCCATTGACTTCTGTAGCCTAGCGTCGTTCTTGAGAAACGGCTACTGTACTCTGAGTTTTAATAAACATTTTTTGGATCTTCTCTGTATTTTAAAATTTGGCAGGCCTCCTTTCATTTGTGCTGAGTATTCAATAAGCCCTTTTTCCATCTAGAAACACATGGCCTTCAGTTCTGGGAAAATTTCCTGTGGATTTTAGATTTTTTTCCTTCAATCTGTCTTTTACATTCTATGTTACCTATTAGTCATGTATCTGATTTCCTAGAATTATTATCCGTTTTTTTATCGTCTTTCCTTAATTTCAGCTGTCGTTTTTTAAATACTTTATAGATTTCTTCAACTTCATCTTATGACCCTTCTGTTAAATGATTATTTGTTTAATCTTTGCCCACTGGATTTTTAAATTCTAATAGCTCTTTCTTGCTCTCTTAATGTGCATTTTTGTGGTGCTATTTCTTCTTACATGAATGAAATTTTCTACCTCTTCGATGCCATTGTTGACAGGTTTTTTGTTTGTGGCCTTTAAATCCCCCTTTTCTGTTTGTTTTTCTCCCAGTTGAGTTAGAATCCTTGTTTGTATGTTTGGTGATCCTTGGCTGCCCATTATTGTTTGAGTGAAGCACTAAAAAGCTCTTTAGAAGCTCTGTCTGTCCATGTGAGTTGACAAATAAGGCTCCATACTGGATGAAGATGTCAGGATTCCAAGACCAGCCTCCGTCATTCTTTTGTCTTGGGAAATTCCATTTCTTCAGAGAAGAAGTCTCTAATCTCCTTCCAGGGTAAATGAGGCCTTTCTCCTTGCTTGCTGGAAGTGGGCAGGGAGCTTGTGCCTTACCATTCAGTATGGAGACTTTACTCTGATCCCTTTTAGTACAGCCCCTCCCTCAATCCTAGAGTCTTCAAGTTCAGAGCCTCTTGGGTTCACCCCTTCAGAAATAAAGTTCCTGTCTCTGGTTCGGTGCTGGATGGGCAGCTGTGTGGCTACATGGGTTGGGGTGGAGTGGGGTTGGGTGGGGAAGATATGGATATGAGGTTCTAAAAGCCACATAATCCCATTTTCAAACAACCCGTTTTCAGTCCTACCTTCCCCCTCAGCCTTCAGAGTCACCAGGTACTTTTAATTCCTTAGCTTTTGCAGGATTCTGCAGGATAAGTCTGCTTCTTTGTTTTTGGATTCTTTCCATTTAAGAACTTAGCATGAAGCTTTTTGTTGTTCTGCTAAGTCAATTATCCCTCACTCTAGTGTTCTCTGTATTTCAAAAGTTTGCTGACATCTCCCATCTGCTGCTGACCCCTTTCTCATTCTTTATGTTGTTATGGATTTATACATTTTTCATTCCCAAAATATCATTTTGGTGAAATTTCAAGAGGGAACAGAGACAAATATGAATCAGTTGGCCATATTTAACTTGGTCACATACTGAGATGTTAAGAATATTTTATAGGTTGCTTTATGTATTTTAATTTTTTTCTATTCATTGATGTTATTCCAGGAATAATTTTGAATGCCTATCATGTCCCAGGCTGTTCTGGAGATATGAAAATCAACAGGGCAGATAAAGCATCTGTCCTTAGGGAGTTACATTCTTAAAAATTTTTTTGCCCACTGTATTATATCTTGAAACCTTAGAAAATAATTTCTTTAAGGTTTTCTTTTCTGTCTTTATTTTCTCTGGTTTTATCATTCAGTCTCTTCTTTCTCCTCATTAGGAGAAAGATCTAATATTTGCAACTCTGGACCCTGAACCAAAATAGAATTCTCTCAGATTATTAAAGAGAATCCCAGTTAACAAATGTGTAAGTGACAAGCATCTGTGGGCATTCATCCAATGTCCTTCTATCACTCTGGCTAATTACTGTATATTAAGTACCCATTGTGTGCTAGAGACTGAGGCAGGCACTTTACTTGCATTTTCTTACTCTATCCTCAAAACAACCCCATGAGTACAGACACCATACCCATTTTACAGAAGAGAGGAAAGCAGTTTGGAGGGGTCAAGCAATAACTCCCAAGGTCTTGCAGTTAGAAAGAATTCAGGTGTCTCTGACTTAGAAGACCAAGTTGCTGAGCCTCATGCAATGCTGCCGACAAGCCCCTTTCCCCCTCTGCAGGAAGCCGTCGATCCCAAAGAACAGAGGTTGCTGTAGATTCAAGCACTGCCTCGAGGCCAGGGCCATGGCTCCTTCTGTGGACATGCGTCCTTCAAAGTCCATCTTGATTGATGTCATTTCTACCCAACGAGGGGAAAAAAAAGTTCATTGAAGTCATGGTCTTTATTAAAATTGAATTTATACTTCTAGTGGCTTGATGACAGCTACATATTCTAATGAAAACGTCCCTGTCTCGCTGTGTTATTCCATGTTTCCCTCAGAGAAGCCCTCTCTGGGGTTGGCCCTTGCTGGCGTGGTCTCGCCCTCAGCACTCCTGGGAACACCTGAAAGAATGAAACAGGCAGGCTTTGCCCTTTGCCAAGCCTCTTACCTCAAGGCAAGAAAGTCTGAAAAAGAAATTCCATAGCAAACCCTAAACCTATAATTCCCATATAGATATTAAATTTCCTTGAACCACAAATATCTCAAATGCATTTGTGGTGGCTGTTGAGTGCTCTCTCTCACCCGCCTCTAAGGGCTTCAGTGAAGCCTGTTTCTCACTCACCATTCCTGGCCTCAGGTGGGGCACCTCCTGCTAGCACCCCACGACCCACAGCTCCTACCACTCTCTCAGATTACACCTCAGCCTGTTTTCTTTTGTCTATTCATGCTCTGATTGCAACTGTGCCAGCCCTTGTGATCATCGTTGCTTCAGATCTGATTCTTAAAAGTCTTCGTTGGTCAATATTTCCAACCTTACTTTCCTCCTCAGCATCAGGGATTCACTGGGGAGGAGCTGGTGAAACCCAGAAGTGCAGCCGAGACCTTCAAGTGTCTTTCTTTGCTAAATCAGTCAAAATGCCTTTGAGAACAAGTAACAGAAAACCCAAATCCCAACTGATACAAACAATAAGAAAAGTTTATCATCACACGAAACACAACACCTAGAGGTATAGGGTAGCTCCTAGGGTGGCTAATTCCACATCTCTCCAGCATCAAGATAAGGGTCTCTTTCTGGTTTTTTGTTCTTAGCTTGCTGGTTTATCCTCTGGCTACCTGTCTCAGTGTACAGGATGGATACATAGAAACAAGTGTCACAGGCAGGCATAGGAGAGAGCATCTTTACCTTTGTGCCTCTTTTATTATCACTTTCCCAGAAGCCCCCATCCTCAGCAGATGTCCCTCATGCCTCATTGGCCTCATCAGGTCAAATGTCTGGCAAAGGGAAACGGGTGGCCATGAATGGAAGATTAATCAAGATGTATCCCTGAGTTTGGGTGGGCTCCCTTTCTCAACTACGTGGCCATGTGGGACTGGGCGAACATCAAAACATAATTGGTTCTCTGCCAGCAAGGAAGAAGGTAGTGGCAAAGCATTTCAAGTAAATATTGAAAAGTGCTTGCTATGCTTGTGCCCCCTTAACTTCTTTCCTTCATTAATGTATTTGTGCAAGCATTCACCAGTCAGCTTAGCCTCTGTTCTAGGCACATGCAATGATGTGGAAATGCTATGACAGATAGCATTGGCAGGATGAAGTGATGGCTAAGTGCTCAGTCTTTAGAGGAAGACAGCTCTGATTATTAATCTCACTTTTGTTAATCACTTATTGGGTAACTTTGAGCAAGTTTCTTCAACTCTTTTAGCCTTGATTGCCTCATTTTGAAAAGGAAGGTAATATTCCCTTTTGAGGGTTGTTATAAAGATTAAATGTTTCTACATAAATGGGTAGGGATCAATGCACACATGCACACATGCAGACATACATGTGCACACATATGCACCCATACATATATGTGCATGTATCCACATCCACACTACATGTGCTTTTGTGGTAGGTAAGAGGGAAAGTTAGGGAGTTCCATGGGAGCACAAACAGAACACTGACTGGTTAGTAACACTTGCATGTGGGGGCTGTGTGCCGCCCAAAGGAGGGGGTGACTCCTTGGTTCTGTTCATAGAAAATCTGCCACCATTTGGCTCATTTGGGCCATGGTAGGTGCCACAATTGTTCCCATGGTTACCACATTTTTTCCAAAGAGTCAGTACACACAGTCTCATAGAATCTTTTTTATTTGCAGATTCGTTTTTTGTGAAATGAATTATAAGAACATTCCAGTTATATATTTAACTGTGTGTGTGTGTGTGTGTGTGTGTGTGTGTGTATTTGTAGGACATTAATGGCATGAAATGCAATATAAATTTCAGTGTGTGTACAGCACCTTGGTCTCAATTTTCCTAGGTGCAGGCATTCTTCCTATACTAAAATGTTTTCAAAATTTGAATTGAACATAATGTGATTGACTAATTAAGGAAAATGAATTATATTCCATAATCCACTCTGGTGTATAACAAGGCTGCAGCTGGAAGCTGGGCATGCGTTTATCAGAAATTAGTAGGCGAGAACACAGCAGAGAGCCCTAAAGCTGCTTTCTAGCCACTCCAGGTCTTGGGCTCTGCTGGAATTCTTTGGTTCTTCATTACTGGAGGTTGTGCCGGCCAAAAGCCAAACTGCAAGAACAAGGCCAAAGGTGATAGAGTGAAGGGATGTGAAAGAAGCATTGAAGTTTGTTTTAGTCCATCCTGAACAGCCAACTTCTTCCCCTGCAACTTTACATCATCCAGTATGCTTTTAGCTGAAACAATGCCTTTAAAACTGATGTCTTGGGAAGAACTTAAGATGGCGGCTAGGTGAGACAGGGCAAAAAAAACACCTCCGTGAAAAATACTAGATAAAAACCAGAAAGTGACCCAGAACACCACTTCCAGTGATGCAACAGCTGGACAAGGTCTGCTAAAACCACAGGTACCATGTACTTGGTGAAACCGGGAGTCTGCATTCTGAAACCAATGAGTAAGCTGGCGGAAAGTCCCGCGGCCATGCTGCAGTGTGAGGAAACTGCGGGTTGGTGTTTGGAGACGGACTAGTTCTTTTTTGGAAAAAAAAAAAAAAACAACCCAGGAGTGGCTGCAGATACGGCAGTGAGAACCGCACAGTGAAGCACTGCAGGAGTGGGCTGTAGCCAACGCCTCAGTGTCTGGCATGGAGGATAGCCCTCCCCACACCTGCTGCTGATTGTCCTGGGACCAGAGGGACAGAGGGGAGAGCCAAAAGGAGAAAGAAACCGCACCCCTTGCAGCCGGCTTCCCGGTGTGCTGGTGACACTCCTGCCTGGGCTGGGGCCTTACCCACAGCCCAGAGCCGCAACAGGAAACTCAGTCTGCCGGGGAGCATATCACACGGCACCCCGCACACGTCACAATATTGGCCGTGGACAGTGACCTTGGGTGCAAACACAGCTAGTTGTCCCGGAGCTGGGAAGGCGGAGCTGTGCAAAGTGGGGGGGGGGTGTTGAGATGCCCCATTCAGCCATTTTTGCATCGGGCTGGGAGTGCCCCTGCACAGCCTGGTGGGCCAGGGCTTCCCTTGAGGGAAGGCGCGCACTTGTGACGTAGCACAGCCTTCAGCAGAGGTCCTGGAAGATCACAGCTATCAAGCAAAGCAAATGCCAAGAGGCCAAAAACAACAGAAAATCTTAAAGCATTTGCTAAAACCAGACGATATGGAGAACCCAATCCCAATCACCCAAATCAAACGATCGGAGGAGACACAGTACTTGGCTCAATTAATCAAGGGACTACAGTCAAAGAATGAGAGCATGGCACAGGATATAAAGGACATGTAGAAGACCCTAGAAGAGTATAAAGAAGAAATTGCAAGAGTAAATAAAAAAAATAGAAGATCTTATGGAAATAAAAGAAACTTGGCCAAATTAAAAAGACTCAGGATACTCATAATACAAGATTAGAGGAAGTTAAATGACAATTCAGTGTCCTAGAAGACCACAGAACAGAAAATGGAAGAACAAAAGAAAGAATGGAGAAAAAAATCAAAAAAATTGAAATGGATCTCAGGGATATGATAGATAAAATAAAACATCCAAATTTAAGACTCATTGGTGTCCCAGAAGGGGAAGAGAAGTGTAAAGGCCTAGAAAGAGTATTCAAAGAAATTGTTGGGGAAAACATCCCAAACCTTCTACACAATATAAATACACAAATCATAAATGCCCAGCAAACTCCAAATAGAATAAATCCAAATAAACCCACTCCAAGACATATTCTGATAACACTGTCAAATACTGAAGAGAAGGAGCAAGTTCTGAAAGCAGCAAGAGAAAAGCAATTCACCACATACAAAGGAAACAGCATAAGACTAAGTAGTGACTACTCAGCAGCCACCATGGAGGCGAGGAGGCAGTGGCATGACATATTTAAAATTCTGACAGAGAAAAATTTCCAACCAAGAATACTTTATCCAGCAAAACTCTCCTTCAAATTTGAGAGAGAGCTTAAATTTTTTACAGACAAACAAATGCTGAGAGAGTTTGCCAATAAAAGACCTGCCCTACTTCAGATACTAAAGGGAGCCCTACTGACAGAGAAACAAAGAAAGGAGAGAGAGATATAGAGAATTGTAACAGACATATGTAGAACCTTACATCCCAAATCACCAGGGCACACATTTTTCTCTAGTGATCATGGATCTTTCTCCAGAATAGACCATAAGCTGGGATATAAAACAAGCCTCAATAAATTAAAAAAAAGAACAATTGAATATATTCAAAGAACATACTCTGACCACAATGGAATACAAATAGAAGTCAGTAATTTTTGATTTGTAACTTCACTATTTACTTTCTACAGGATATGAAATACATAAACTCTAATGACAAATCAGTGGTTTTGGACTCAATGTAAAATATGTAATTTTTGACAAGAACTATATAAAGGCAGGGGAATGGAGGAGTATAGGAACATGGTTTACAGGCCCTATTGAAGTTAAGTTGGTATCAAAGAAAATCAAGATTGTTATGGATTTAAGAGGTTAAATTTAAGCCCCATGGTAAACACAAAGAAATTATCAGAGAATATGACCATAGAGATGAAAAGGAGAGTATGGGTTACGAGCAGTGGGGGAAGGGGCAATGGGGAGTTAAGAAATGAGTGTAGGGTTGCTGTTTGAGGTGAAGGGAAATTTCTAGTAATGGATGGTGGAAAGGTGATGGCATTACATCATTCTAAATGTGATTATTCCCACTAATGGAATGCTAGGGAGGGGGTGGAATGGGACAATTTAGGCTGTACATATGTTTCCACAATTGAAAAAAAAAAAAAAAAAGACAGTCTAAATAGATGACAATTGAATGCCAAGGATGATCCTGGATGGGATCTGAGGATGGAGGAGAGGAGGCTCAAAGGGACACAGTTGGGACATAAGAAAAAAAAAAAGGAAATATAGAATGTAAGCTTTGTATCAATGTTGAATTTCTTGAACTTCTTAGCTGCGCTTAATGGGATTGCAGAAAACAATGTTCTTGTTCATGGGAATTGTATATATGAATTATAGTGTTTGTTCAAGGATGTGTGCAGCTTGCTCTCATATGTTCAGAAGACAGAGCAATAGATGATGGACGATAGATAGGGAGGGAAGGAGGGAGGGAAAGAAAGAAATGGGGATGTGACAGGATGTTAAAGTTGGTGGATCGGGGTATCGGGAAGGGGTCGGTATGCTGTGTATGGGGTTTGTATTGTTTTTTCAAATGTTCCTGTAACTTTGAATGTATTTCAAAATAAAATTAATAAATAAATAAATACAAAGATTAAAAAAATTGATGTCTTGAACAGAAAAATGTCTTACTGAATCTAGAATTCTCTAGCATCCCTTTTTCTATTATAAAAACAGTTGTTTTTCTATGCTAATTTTTGAAAACTTGAGGCTTCTTAGAAATTTAACTGTTGCGTTAAAGCATAACATAATTTGCATAATTTCATTGAACTCTGCTGATGGCATGTCCCCATCTCACCAACTCCTTTCCAGGACTTCTGGGAATAGCTACAGGAAAATCCTATCACCATAGATTTCTGTTATGACATTTCATAGAAAAATATTATAGAGCATATTATTGTATACACAATAAATAGACACACTCTCCTTCATGTCTCAAATATTGATGATCTAATCTGTGCCAAATTGTCTGTTTGGACCTGGAGATGCAAAAACAAGATGCAATGTGGTGGAAGAATAAAATTCCTAAAGAGTTACTTGAATTGTATGGATAGTGTTGCAATAATATGGTGTCCTGAAGGATCCATAGCCCCGTGAGAATTCTGGAGTCCACAGGAGAGAAGTGAAAGTGTGAGTCCTTGATGATTCTGGCTTCATAGTGATCCCCAATTGTCCTAGTTTTCTGGGCTGCTGTAACAAACAACACAGACTGTTGGGCAAGAATTTATTGTCTCAAAGTTTTGGAAGGTAGAAGTTCAAATCCAAACTGTCGGCAGGATCATGCTTTCTCTGAAGTCTGTAGAGTTCTGGTGGTGGCTCGCGGCACATCTCAATCTCGACCTCTGTCAGTTGGCAGTTCGTCTTCTGTGTTCAAATTTCCTCTGCTTTTGAGGATTCCATTCATAATGACTTAAGGTCCACCCTGGTTAGGTTTGATCTTACCTTCACTAATAGGATCTTAGAAGATCCCATTTACAAACGAGTTCACATTCACAGGACCAGTTTCTAGACTTGAACATGTCTTTGGAGGTGGTGGTGGTTGGAGGGGGTGGGGGGGGTGGACATGATTCAATCCATAACACCAGTCCACAGGTCCCCAGAGATTGTGCTCACTTGTTCCTAACTCTAAAATGACTAATTCTGTTGGCACCAGGAAGATTCTTGGGTCCTTGTGTTATCATCAGCTATGGTTGCTGCCTTTGGTTAATCTACCACCATATGTATGGCTTGATGAACTGGCTTTTCTTCATACCACACTGTGCCTCTATATTTCACATCATTCATGATTTCTTGGGAAGAGTGGAAGAGAGCATAATTCCTTTTTGCTTGACTTATACCATCTTTCTTCTCTAATCTTTTTATTCTTGTATCAAAGAACCACATTGAGGCCACCAAGCTTCCCTCAGTCATAGCAAACCCATCCTCCAGAGTCTTGTTCCCTAATTTATATGAGATTGTCCCAGAAAATCCTAAATAGACACTTGACAATGTGAATGTGATATTTTTTAAGGTCATGGCATCTGGAATCCTTTTTGAATTGAGACCCAGCTCTCCAATTAACTAGCTTGTGACCTTGGGAAAATCACCTAACTTCTCTATACCTTTATTACCTCATGTAAAAAATGAGTCTGATGATAACAGTACATACCTCATAGGGATTTTGTAAAGAATAAATGGATTAATGTATGTGAAAAGCACTTGGAAAGAGAAAGAGGGTTATGCCTACCTTGGTGGTGGAAGCAGTGGTGGGTTAGGTTATGTTTCATGTGCCGGTTTGGTGTATTACGTCCCCCAAAACGCCATGTTCTTTAATAAAATCTTGTGGGCCAGATGTATTAGTGCAGATTAGGTTGGAAACTTTTCATTCAGTGTTTCCATGGAGATGTGACTCAATCAACTGTGGGCAAGACCTTTGATTGGATAATCTCCATGGAAGTGTTACCCTACCTATTCAGGGTGGATCTTAATTAAATCACTGGAGCCATATAAAAGAGCTGGCAAACAGAAGGAACACAATAGGGCAGCTTAGAGAGACGTTTTCAGATGGCCTTTGAAAGCAGACTTTTGTTGATACTTTGCTCCAGAGAAGCTAAGAGAGGTCAAATGCCCCACGAGCAACATTTTGAAGAACTCCCAAGAGCTGAGAGGGGAGCTGTAACACAACCTGGGATCAACAGACACCATCCTTCCCATGTGCCTTCCCAGCTAACAGAGGTTTCCTGGATGCCATTGGCCTTCCTTCGGTGAAGGTACCCTATTGTTGATGCCTTTGGACACTTTTACGGCCTTAGGATTATAACTTTGTAGCCAAATAAACCCCCTTTATAAAGCCAATCCATTTCTTGTATTTTGCATAACAGCAGCATTAGCAAACCAGAACATTTCATAAACTACCCATCCCTAGTCAACACCCTGAATACAGTATCTCACGACCTTACCTTTGACCTTAACTCACTTCCCTTGCCCTCTCCCTGCCCTTTGCCACGGGTAGCCTTAGATCCATGGGGTAGCCCTCCACTAACATATAATTGCCCCAGAGAATTTGGCCACTGGAGACACACTCACTTCCCCTCCGTGCTTGGGCATGGTCTGACCTGGTTTATCTGGGCTGTGTCTCTAAACCCCCTAAAAAGCATTTCAATGCTAAGTTAAACAGAATTGATTGAGGCTAGATTTACCGAGTCCTTTGAAATGGTTCTATTATTTTGAATGCAGGAAAATAATGTACTGCACCTCCTGAGAAATATATCTTCTGCAGCATTTTCATTAATCTCTTTATTAAACTAAACTAGTTTCTTTTTGGAAATTAATTACTGAAATAGTATTGAGAATTTTAATTTCCCCAGTATACCAGCAAGAGATACTGCTGTTTCTTTATACACTGTTACACAGCAGGGCAATAATCTATTGAAATAAGCCCGAAAAAGGGGCAGCTTGTAATTAAAACAGTATAACATGAGTGTTTGATGACTCTCTCAGTGCTAAAATGGCCCTGTCATGCTGTGTTTGGGTGGAATAAAATGTATATTTAGGAAACAGCTCTATAAGGAGAAGTCGACAGACTCAGGTTTTACAGTTTGGGATGTGGCTGTTTCACCGCAATAATATGCCCACAAGGAAATATGGTTTATTTTGGCATCTGAGAATTACAACCATTGCTGTACAGTGAGAAGCTTCCCTTATTAAGCCAACCCCATTGTGAAATTTAAAATATTTAAATTGCGCAGTAGAGAGCATGAATTATGGATGTCGGCATCCATGGAAAAGAAAAGAAGGGTGTTAATCCTTTGGTGTCTGCACAGCACATATGTGGAGGTATGAATCCATGTGTGAGTGAAAGCCTGTCTGTATGCGTGAAGTCTACCATCTATGCAGATTTGGCATTTAAGACTTCTCCCTCGTGTTGAGAAGATGCTTCATATTTTTCAAGACACGTTCATATCTATCATCTTCCATCCTCCCAGGCATGTTTTCTCATGATAAGAATTATTTATGCATCATTTACATTTATAGATTTGCTGCTTTTCCTGATGCCAAACACATTTTTACAGATGATGTGTTTCTCTTATTTCTTTCATTCCTTCTTTCTTTTGTTCTTCCTCTTTCCTTTCTTCCTTTATTTCTTTCATCTACAAGCACAGTAAATTATGACTTCATTTTCCCTCTACCTGTTTCTCCCTCCATATTTTCACCACCCTGAATCAACTCTGCCTATAAATTCCTTGCAAAGCAAGCTGCTTTATGCTGATGTGGCTTCAAATTTACCTGCACCAAATTTTTGGAATAGGCAAATTAGAATTGCCTGAAATTGTCACTATGACAAGATGAAGCATCTTCTGCTTCAGCTGGCCCACTGGAAGGGGCTCAGCTTGGGCCCTTGGGAGAACGAATTGTGTTTACTTGTACTGAACAATTCAGGCAACTGAAGGCCCTAACCGAAGCCACTTAGTGCCACATGTTTCATCGATTCCATAGATATGCAGTGTTTCCCCAACATCAGCCATGCATTTTCCTGCTTCAAGATTTTTGCTCCACCTGGGCACCCACTCTTATCTCATCCTAATTTGATAACATCCTGCTAAACATAGATTTTGTGTGATACTTATTGTTGGTTTACTACACATAAACATCAACAATGAGACTCAAATGTTTATCTTCACACTATCTAAAATAATCTTGCAAGCCATTGAGAAATGGTGTTTTACTGTAACCTAAAACATTTCTCCAACATCAGCCATGTACTTTCCAGCTTCAGGATGTTTTCTCCATCTGGGCACCCACTCTTATCTCATCCTAATTTGATAACATCTTGCTAAACATAGATTTTGCATGATACTTATTGTTGGCTTACTACACATCAGCATAAACAATGAAACTCAAATGTTTGTCTTCACAACCTCTAAAATAATCTTGCAAACCATTGAGTAATGGTGTTTTACTGTAACCCAAAACATCTATGGTAGTAGTTTTCTTTCAGGCCAAGTGTTAAATGATCAGGGTTAGAATTCAGTCGAGGATCTGCATCAAATCCTGGTCCCATGTGTAATCTGTTCTCTTTTATTTCTGGAAATCAGGCAAATGTGCACTGTGGTCAACCTCCAGAGGGCTCCGAGAAGAGATGAGGGAGGTCGTGGCTGCTCTTTGCTAACAGGGAAACTAAAGCACAGGGACATGGTGATGAACCAAATCCTGTGTGGGTGGAAACCTGCCTTGAATCAGGAGAATCTTGTCCTGTTCTGTGCCTTTTTTTTTTTTTTTTTTTTTTTTTTTTTTTACTTACTTGGGGGTAAATCAGTCTCTTAGCCTAACAGATCCAAACAGTAGTTGATGGTTACAAGAATCGATGGTTGCAGGAACTGATATGAACTTGGGTTGGGCAAACGGGATTGGATAGAGTAATGGCACCTTAGGGTAATTATTTGATGTCATATCAAACTGATATTCAGAAATAATGCTGAACATTTATGAAGAAGGAGAGGGTAGGAAAGGAAAGAAGACCCCTTGTGGTTGTCCTCACCCTTCTTCTCTTGCCTTGAGTGACACCGAGACCTGCCCTCAGGGAGTCTGAGCTCTGCCCGGCTCAGCAAATCCTCTTTAAAATACCTCTTCTTGAGAGCAGTTCATTATCTGTCACCAGTGATGTGTGTTCCTTAGAAGTCTCTCCCATCTGCAGTAGCTTTTCAGTGAAGACGCGGTATGGCCGAATCACATATTAGATTCTCCCTGGTTGAAATCTATTAACTAAAACTTGGTTCATCTCATTATATTTCCAGTAATATTTTAGTAAGTCTTACAGATGAATGCTCAGGGCAATTTCCAAGCTGGGCTTCCGCCGACTGTGGCTTACGACTGCCAGTAGCATTCTTGAGTTAGGTCTAGATAGCATCTGGGCACCCCTTCCTCCCCAGTTGAGGCAGTGTTGCCCCAAATTATGGCTGCTATTTGGGTCCAAATCCAGGATAATGGGCTTCTTTAAAAAGGCTGTACTTGGAGGTATTTGTACAGAAAAGGAGGACATAATTCATACCCAAGACCAAAAAATGCTAGGAATCATAATATTTCTGGTTTCTCAATCAAAATGAGGAAATAATTCATGATGCTTGAGTGAAACATAGCCCTTATAAGCCAGCTGTTTGTAGATTCCCTCTTTTGTCTTTCCCTACAAAGTTTTGACCAGAGTTGTTCACTTAAGGTAATCAGAGGAAAATTCTCTAATAAATTGTATGCAAATATTAACTACAAATCAATTCCAATAAAAATGTCCTATCATCTGTGCCACTGCCATTGGGAGGTAATAATTTATATTCAAGTCCCTTTAGCTGGATTAATCTCTCCAAACCTGACTGATCCATGTGACGATTCTGTCACAGCAAATTATTTTTGATCAGATACATCCCATGTATCAAAATGGTAATAAACATTTGTATCGTGTCTTAGAGTTTACAGAGTGCTTTCACATCCATTATCTCTTTTAATTTTCATAATGATTTTTAGATAGCTAATTCATTCTGCCAGTATTCAAGGACTTGTTTATTCATTCAAGAAAAACTCTCTATGTAAGGCATAGTGCTAATATGGGGGATGTGACAATGAGCAAGACAAGGTCTCCGCCCAAACAGAAACTATGTTCAGGAGAGGGAGACAGATGGTAAACTTTAAATTGCATAAATGTATGACCCAAAGTTGAGGAGTGCTAAGGCTATGAAAGATCAAGAGGTCAGGGGACAGATAGTAACAAGAATGCTTGCTATCTCTGCAGACATGAAGGACGAGCAGCCCGGGATGAGCTGAGTCAGCCAGAGGGACAGAATTCCGGGCAGAGAGGATGCACTCTCTTCCCACGCCTCACATACTCCACAGGTGCAAATGCACCTACCTGCTAAAATTTGTCTGTAACCTCCAAAACCAATACTCATGGCACTTCCATTTGCATTCACGGACATGTTACTGAGTAACAAAAAATTTGAGCTGTCAACACTCGTGTTTCCAGCTGAGGTCAAACAAGGTCACACTCTACTGCAAATATATTTTCCTTGGCATATTTTTAGGCTTTTTGTGGTGCTTTCACTGCTTAAGTGACCCCAAAGTGTAGTACTGAAGTGCTGTCTGGAGTTCTAAGTGTAAGGAGGCTAACATGTGTCTTATTTGAGGAAATACGTGAGTTAGATAAACTTAGAACAGGCATGAGTTACGGTGTGGTTAGTCAGGACTTCAATGCTAATGAATTGACAGTAATAGGGAATGAAGCATCTAAACAGAAATGCATGTAAAACAAGGTTATGTATTGATCAGTTGATGAAAATTTCATGACCAGAGGCTCTCAGGAAGCTAATCCTGTATGTTCCCCAGGACCAGTGGCTCAGTATCCATTGATTCGGTGTTCACGGTGACTTTATAGTATGTAACTGCTGCAAGTGATAGGAATCGAATGTATTTGGCTCATATCTCCCACATAGTTTTGTATTCTGCACTTACAACTTAATACCATATGCATACTTTCCCATATCCCACGTTGATAAAAGTTAAATTTTAAAGGATGGAAAATATTCTGTTTTATGATGTCCTCATAGATTTTGTCGCTGTCCAAAGTTGTAATCCAGAGCTCATTCAGTTTCTCCACTCTTTAGCAGGGCTTTGGCCCAAGAGGCTGCACAGAAACAACCAGCAAATCATAACCATTTGGGTTAATAGGCCTGTATGGCCCCTGAAAATTCAGTGAGCTGGAGGAGCTTGCTCCTGACTCTTGGGGCTGGGGCTGAACACAATCAAATAGCTTTTCTCAAAAGTCAAAAAGCACGGTGAGCTGTGGACGAATCAGGGTGGGCCCTGTGGTGAACTGAGTGGTCCTGGGAGTTTCAAGTACAACCATTTTATGTGAATCAATCATTCATGTAGGGATTTCAAAACAGGATTTCACTGCCAGAGCTAACGGATGAGTCTGCTAGACAGATTTTCCACTTCCACATCCAGTTGTTCACATATGCCAGCGAGCACACTGCCGCTCAGCTAACACCGTCTCAGGCACCTCCCTTTTCTCCGTGCTTGTGGCTGGTGCTTCAGCAATAGGCTTTTGCATCATAACTTTGGCTGTCTCTTTTTGGGAGCACAA
Organism: Choloepus didactylus; assembly: GCF_015220235.1. Lineage (NCBI taxonomy): Eukaryota > Metazoa > Chordata > Mammalia > Pilosa > Megalonychidae > Choloepus > Choloepus didactylus. The sequence continues at coordinate 38,423,984 of NC_051328.1, forward strand.
CGATGATATTCATTGAGCAGTCTTTTACTCCAATTATGTAGCATATTGTTTCTTTAGTCAAACAAAATATCTCTAAAGAATATCAAATCTCAAGAAGTCTACAGGTGGCTCTTTTAAAAGTAGCCACATAGGGCTGTGAAAAAAGGTCAAGGCATGTTTTATTGATTCCAGGTGCTTTCATGATATGGCACAGATATGGTTTCTAGCTAGCGTTTGTTGCACTCTTGTGGTTTCCCTGCGAGGAGTGCTCGAATGCTATGGAGCCACCATCATATCTTCATTTTCACAACAATCCTGAAACAAGTTCAGTGATCCCTGCATTCCTGGGTGGAGAAATTGAGGTCTGAGGTGTGGCACAACTGCCCTTGGCCTGGTAGAGAACCTGATGTCAACCCATGTGTGGGATGTCAGAGCTCTTAAACGTTATCCCGTATTTGTGTCAAAGGAAAGGACATCATTAAACAGGCAACGATGACATTCAAGGCAATGGTAATCATGGAGAGAGGCCAGACCCAAGTTCAAACTCAACTCCTTTGAAACAAAGGGCAGCACGATTTTTAAGGATGGCTTGGGCTAGTGGGAAAGTACTGGGGGTTGTTGGGGTTGATCACTGGGCTGTATGAATGATTTACATAGTTTGCAAATAGGGCTTTCTGGCATGGGAGGCTTTCTCTGTGATTAGGCTGCCTGGATTGAGGTGGGGGGGGGGAAAGGGACAGGGCCAGAGGAGGCCAGGGGCCAGCCAGGGAGAAGCCAGTCTAAAAGTCAATCATGTTGGCAGAAGCATTAAAAACATTTTGTTCTCTCGAGAGACCATGTACCATGAATGGCGGTAGGTGAAAATTCTCCCCTTGATCACATTGCCTCACACTTCCCACTCTCCCTCCATCCCTTACCTTGGGGATTAGACCTCTTTCCTCTGGTTTGGCCATTAAAATAGCCCCTTGAACCCCGTCCCACACACTCCAGCCTTCCCCCAACACGAGGCCACCTTCTGCACTGCCAACACCGAAGCTGATCTACAGGAGACACTGATGAGGTCACAACCCTGCCTAAAAGCCCCTGTAAGCAGAGCAGTGGCCTCAGGGGAAGGGCCAGTTTCAGCCAAGGCTGGAGGTGGAGGGAATGTTCTGGAAAGTCCTTTGTTGATGTAACGGAGTTGCTGGTCAGAGACCTCTCACTTATCACTGGTTCTTGGTGGCACACCCTTCCCTTTGTCTAGAATATCCCCCCACTCATTGTTTCTGCTCCTACTGCCTGGAGGAGGCATCCCTGACACCCTGATCAGGACCCTCTGCCATGGACTCCAACTTCTCCCTCTAATCCTTCTTAAATCTCTTACTGTATAGTTCAAAATCATGGTTGTGTGGCTATTCTATTAATATCTGTGTTCCCCACTAAGCAGGTACTCCTAGATAGGCATTCTCTTTCCCCCTGAGAAACCACCACATCCATCTAGCATAGGGACTGACTTGTAGAAACTCCCTTCATGCATTGGAAAAGCATAAAATGATAATGTAAACTTATTCCAAGGGTCTTCAGCTCCAAAAGGGATGGTTCTCAAATACCCTAGGGACAGGGAGTTTTGCTAAATATGCAAATTCTTGGGTCTCACCCCAGATCTACCAAGAAGAAATCCCAAGATGTGGACTGTAATGTGTTTGTAAACAAGCTCTCAGGTGAAATGTCATTTGGGTGAGAGTTTGGGGACTTCCATCTAAACCGATGCAGGCTGCACATCTTTATCCATTTAACTGTGCTCAAATGGTGGAGTCTCAGCCAGTCCTTTTCTGAACCCCCTTGTATGGATTGAATTGTGTCCCCCGAAAAGATAAGTGCAAGCCCTAACCCCCGTTCTTATCTGGAAATAGGGTCTTTGAGGATGTGATTAAGATGAGGCCAAACTGGAGTAGGGTGGGGCCCTGATCCTTTGACTGGTGTCCTCATGAAGAGGGGAGAAGACAAGGGGAGAGGGCTGTGTGAAGCACGAGGCAGAAGCATCTACAAGCCAAGGGACACCAAGAATTGCTGGCAAACACAGCAGCGAGGAGAGTCTAAGGAGGATTCTCTCTGTAGGTTTCAGAGGGAGTGTGGCCCTGCTGAAACCCTGATTTCAGGATTCTAGTACTAGTTCTCAGACTGAGACGATAAATTTCTGTTGTTTTAAGTCACCCAGTGCATGAGACATTTTGTGGCACCCTAGGAAACGAAGACATCCCTATTTAAAACTCCTACCTTCCACCCCACCTCACCCAGCCCTCACTGTCCATACTTCTCGCTTATTTTTATCCAGAGAACTGTGTGTTGATACCCACTAGTATACAAGCCCCATGAGGACAAGGATTTTTGTCAGGGTTGCTCACAGCTGTACCCCATCCCCTAGAACAGTGCCTGATACATAGTTGGCACTCAATAAATGTTGGAATGAATGAATAATTTGACCCATAGAACATTTACAATATTCAGGGTCCTATGCAGCTGGGAAAGGGAGATGGTGTTGCTTGAGATAATGTTGATGTTCTTTTTTCCTTTTTTCTCTCCTCCTTTTGATTAGATGACACTTGAGAAATTAGGGCAGCCATCTTACTTTCTCTCCAAATGCTTTTGGGTCTCCTTCACCAAATAGAAAGGCAATTTTGGCTGCTAATTTTCTGTCTGATCAGATTAATTGAATTCCGTTGGTGAGCACTAAGCGGCCCTTTAAAGTAAACAAAACAGCGCTGAAATAACCCTCATCCCAGCTTCCTAACTTTTGCTTGATGAAGAGCTGTGTTTATTTCCCTAATGTGTTGCAGAAAAGATGAAGGAACTAACAGGAAGTACATAGGAGTGGCTCAAAGAGGGAGGGTGCCATTTTTCTTGCTAGCATTAGTGAAAACTCGGGGTAACCACATGGACAAGGAGACACTGGGCTTGGAGATGAAACACCAGTGGCTGGAGGCTGGTTGTAACTATTAAAAGTTACATGTTATTTCTGAACCCACAGTTTCTGTTGCCCACTTCTTGTGAATTAGACCCTCTGCTCCAAGAAGAGGAGTGGGAGAGGGGAAGAGGGCACAAATAAGACCCAGCAGCTGCCCTCAAAGGACCAGCTAATAAAGCACCTCCACGTGCATGCTTCATGTCCTACGTTGGAAGGAAAAAATCTTTGTGGTAGCTCACAATGAAAATCACAGGTTCATTGTGACTATTAAACTAATCATGACGGAAAGAAAAATGTGTATTTAGACCCTGAACACTCAGGCCAAGACTAGTTTGCAGAATTGTAATCCATCAGGGTTTGCAGGCTGGTAATAAGCACTCACTGCCAACTCTCAGTCACCTGACTCCCCGTGAGGGGTCGTCCACCCCTCCCGACCACTCCATCTCGGAGCAGCTCCATTTGAGACATGGCATTTATTAAGCTGAAATGTCTAACCACCCTTAGCTCTACCATAAGGAGCAACCCAGAAAATAGCCCAGTCCATCAATAGGATAGTTGATCAAGTACTTTGGGGATGTCCTCGTGTTTCCCCCTGGTCTTCTCTCTACCAGTGTCTTTGATGCTTCCTTCTGTAACCTGTATCTCAGGCCAGTGAGTGTCTGTCATGCCCCGTTGCTTTCCAGATCTAGCACAGTACCTGTTGCATAGTAAGTGTTCAAATGTTGGATGATGGATGAATTATAACCTTCATACAAGGAATCCCTCCCTTGCTATATGAGGCAAATGGACCACACTCAGTTGGAGAGTCTCTTTTTCATGGTTATGATTTTGAAGGTTGTAAGACTTTCTCAAAGTACAGGGAGTTTGTTAAAAATGGAGATACCAAAGGCACACTTCCAACCTGGTGAATAAGGATATCTACCTGCAGGTCCAGGGAATCGACATTTTAACAAGTTTCTGTGTGCAGTGCACTTTCAGAATTTCTTTAAAGGCTTAAAAAAGGCAAGAGCTTCTTAAAGTGTGGTTCAGCTCCCCTGGGGACCCCTGTGAGCACATTTAGCAACCATTGAGGTGGGGAGGCCCAACACTCCTGCATTCTTTACCCGCTCCTCAAGGGGGCTCTGCATATTTTTTTCATTGTTGTTTTTTTTTTTTTTCTTTTTTTAATTAAGTTTTTTTAAATCAACTATATAAAAAAAATTAAAAAAAAAACATTTCAGACAAACCATAACAAGGGAGTAAGAAAAAGACAACTAATGTAAGATAACTACTTTATTTCCAACATGTTCCTACTCTACCCCAAGAAAATAACCTAATATAGCAGCATTTCTGTGAACTTGTTCCTACCATACCCATCAGAAATTAACAGACCATAGTCATTCCTAGGCATTCCCAGAACATTAAATTTACCCACAATAGCTTATCTGTTCTTATTGGGATATCATTCCCCCTTCCTTAATTGCTCTGTATCTCTAGTTCCCCTATATTCTACATTATAAACCATTTGTTTTACATTTTTCAATGTTCACATTAGTGGTAGCATATAATATTTCTCTTTTTGTGCTTGGCTCATTTCGCTCAGCATTATGTCTTCAAAGTTCATCCATGTTGTCATATGTTTCACGACATCACTCCTTATAGCTGCATAGTATTCCATCATGTGTATATACCACATTTTATTTATCCACTCATCTGTTGAAGGACATTTGGGTTGTTTCCATCTCTTGGCAATTGTGAATAATGCTGCTATGAACAGTTCGTGTCACTGCTTTCAGATCTTCTGAGTATATACTGAGAAGTGCAATCGCTGGATCAAAAGATAACTCTATATCTAGTTTTCAAAGGAACTGCCAGACTGACTTCCAGAGTGGCTAAACCATTATACAGTCCCACCAACAATGAATAAGAGTTCCAATTTCTCCACATCCCCTCCAGCATTTGTAGTTTCCTATTTGTTTAATGGCAGCCATTCTAATTGGTGTGAGATGGTATCTCATTGTAGTCTTAATTTGCATCTATCTAATAGCTAGTGAAGCTGAACATTTTTTCATGTGTTTCTTGGCCATTTGTATTTCCTCTTCAGAGAACTGTCTCTTCATATCTTCTGCCCATTTTATAATTGGGCTGTCTGTACTATTGTCATTGAGTTGTAGGATTTCTTTATATATGCAAGATATCAGTCTTTTGTCAGATACATGGTTTCCAAAAAATTTTTCCCATTGAGCTGGCTGCCTCTTTACCTTTTTGAGAAATTCCTTTGAAGTGCAGAAACATCTAAGCTTGAGGAGTTCCCATTTATCTATTTTTTCTTTTGTTGCTTGTGCTTTGGGTGTAAAGTCTAGGAAGTGACCGCCTAATACAAGGTCTTGAAGATGTTTTCCTACATTATTTTCTGAGAGTTTTATGGTACTTTCTTTTATATTGAGATCTTTCGTCCATTTTGAGTTAATTTTTGTGTAGGGTGTGAGGTAGGGGTCCTCTTTCATTCTTTTGGATATGGCTATCCAACTCTCCCAGCCCCATTTGTTGAAAAGACCATTATGACCCAGTTCAGTGACTTTGGGGGCCTTGTCAAAGATCAGTCAGCCATAGATCTGGGGGTCTATCTCCAAATTCTCAATTCGATTCCATTGATCTATATGTCTATCTTTGTGCCAGTACCATGCTGTTTTGACAACTGTGGCTTTATAATAAGCTTCAAAGTCAGGGAGTGTAAGTCCTCCCACTTCGTTTTTCTTTTTTAGAGTGTCTTTAGCAATTCGAGGCATCTTCCCTTTCCAAATAAATTTGATAACTAGCTTTTCCAAGTCTGCAAAGTAGGTTGTTGGAATTTTGATTGGGATTGTATTGAATCTGTAGATGAGTTTGGGTAGAACTGACATCTTAATGACATTTAGCCTTCCTATCCATGAACATGGAATATTTTTCCATCTTTTAAGGTCCCCTTCCATTTCTTTTAGTAGAGTTATGTAGTTTTCTTTGTATAGGTCTTTTACATCTTTGGTTAAGTTTATTCCTAGGTACTTGATTTTTTTAGTTGCTACTGAAAATGGTATCTTTTTCTTGAGTGTCTCTTCAGTTTGTTCATTTCTAGCATATAGAAACATTACTGACTTATGTGCATTAATCTTGTATCCCACTACTTTGCTAAATTTGTTTGTTAGCTCTAGTAGCTGTATCGTCGATTTCTCAGGGTTTTCCAGATATAAGATCATATCATCTGCAAACAATGACAGTTTTACTTCTTCTTTTCCAATTTGGATGCCTTTTATTTCTTTGTCTTGCCGGATTGCCCTGGCTAGCACTTCCAGCACAATGTTGAATAACAGTGGTGACAGCGGGCATCCTTGTCTTGTTCTTGATCTTAGAGGGAAGGCTTTCAGTCTCTCACCATTGAGTACTATGCTGGCTGTGGGTTTTTCATATATGCTCTTTATCATGTTGAGGAAGTTTCCTTCAATTTCTACCTTTTGAAGTGTTTTTATCAAAAATGGATGTTGGATTTTGTCAAATGATTTTTCAGTATCTATTGAGATGATCATTTGATTTTTCCCTTTCGAATTTTTAATGTGTTGTAATACATTGATTTTCTTATGTTGAACCATCTTTGCATGCCTGGAATGAACCCCACTTGGTCATGGTGTATGATTTTTTTAATGTGTCCTTGGATTCGATTTGCAACTATTTTGTTGAGGATTTTTGCATCTATATTCATTAGGGAGATTGGCCGGTAGTTTTCCTTTTTTGTAGCATCTTTGCCTGGTTTTGATATTAGATTGATGTTAGCCTCATAAAATGAGTTAGGTAGTGTTCCATTTTCTTCAATGTTTTGAAAGACTTTGAGTAAGATTGGTGTCAGTTCTTTCTGGAAAGTTTGGTAGAATTCTCCTGTGAAGCCATCTGGCCCTGGGCATTTATTTGTGGGAAGAATTTTGATGACTGATTGGATCTCTTTGCTTGTGATGGGTTGGTTGAGGTCTTCTATTTCTTCTCTGGTCAGTCTAGGTTGTTCATATGTTTCCAGGAAATTGTCCATTTCCTCTACATTATCCAGTTTGTTGCCATACAGTTGTTCATAGTATCCTCTTATAATTTTTTTAATTTCTTCAGGATCTGCAGTTATGTCACCTTTTTCATTCATTATTTTGTTTGTATGGGTCTTCTCTCTTTTTGATTTTGTCAGTCTAGCTAGGGGCTTGTCAATCTTGTTGATCTTCTCAAAGAACCAACTTTTGGTGATATTTATCCTCTCTATTGTTTTTTTGTTCTCTATGTCATTTATTTCTGCTTTAATCCTTGTTATTTCTTTTTTTGTACTTGGTTTAGGATTGGTTTGCTGTTCATTTTCTAGCTTCTTCAGTTGATCCATTAGTTCTTTGATTTTGGCTCTTTCTTCCTTTTTAATATATGCGTTTAGTGCTATAAATTTCCCCCTCAGTACTGCTTTTGCTGCATCCCATAGGTTTTGGTATGTTGTGTTCTCATTTTCATTCGTCTCTATATATTTAGCAATTTCTCTTGCTATTTCTTCTTTAACCCACTGATTGTTTAGGAGTGTGTTGTTTAACCTCCAGGTATTTGTGAATTTTCTAAGTCTCTGATGGTTATTGACTGCTAATTGTATTCCATTGTGGTCAGAGAATGTGCTTTGAATAATTTCAATCTTTTTAAATTTATTGAGGCTTGTTTTATGTCCCAGCATATGATCTATTCTGGAGAAAGTTCCGTGAGCACTAGAAAAGTATGTGTATCCTGGTGATTTGGGATGTAATGTTCTGTATATGTCTGTTAAATCTAATTCATTTATCAGATTGTTTAGGTTTTCAATTTCCTTATTGGTCTTCTGTCTGGTTGATCTATCTATAGGAGAGAGTGATGTGTTGAAGTCTCCCACAATTATTGTTGAAACATCAATTGCTTCCTTTAGTTTTGCCAGTGTTTCTCTCATGTATTTTGTGGCACCTTGATTGGGTGCATAAACATTTATGATTGTTACTTCTTCTTGTTGAATTGCCCCTTTTATTAGTATGTAGTGGCCTTCTTTGTCTCTCGAAACATCCCTGCATTTAAAGTCTATTTTATCTGAGATTAACATTGCTACACCTGCTTTCTTTTGGCTGTAGCTCGCATGAAATATTTTTTTCCATCCTTTCGCTTTCAGTTTCTTTGTGTCCCTGTGTCTAAGATGAGTCTCTTGTATGCAACATATTGATGGTTCATTTTTTTTTTTGATCCATTCTGCGAATCTATATCTTTTAATTGGGGAGTTTAATCCATTTACATTCAACGTTATAACTGTGAAGGCATTTCTTGAATCAGCCATCTTATCCTTTGGTTTATGTTTGTCATATATATTTCTCCCCTCTCTCTATTAGTATCCTTTATTGTACCCATACTAAATCTCTTTAGTAGGGAACCTTTCTCCATATCTCTCTCTCCTTGCTTTGTTTCTCTGTTGGTAGAGCTCCCTTTAATATCTCAAGTAGGGCAGGTCTCTTGTTAGCAAATTCTCTCAGCATTTGTTTATCTCTGAAAAATTTAAGCTCTCCCTCAAATGTGAAGGAGAGCTTTGCTGGATAAAGTATTCTTGGTTGGCAATTTTTCTCTCTCAGAATTTTAGATATGTCACGCCACTGCCTTCTCACCTCCATGGTGGCTGCTGAGTAGTCACTACTTAGTCTTATGCTGTTTCCTTTGTATGTGGTGAATTACTTTTCTCCTGCTGGTTTCAGAACTTGCTCCTTCTCTTCAGTATTTTACAGTGTGATCAGAATATGTCTCAGAATGGGTTTATTTGGATTTACTCTATTTGGAGTTCACTGGGCATTTATGATTTGTAGTATTTATGGTGTTTTGAAGATTGGGGAAGTTTTCCCCAACAATTTCTTTGAATACTCTTCATAGACCTTTACCCTTCTCTTCCCCTTCTGGAACACCAATGAGTCTTATATTTGGATGTTTTATATTATCTGTCATATCCCTGAGCTCCATTTTGATTTTTTTGATTTTTTTCCCCATTCTTTCTTTTGTTCTTTCATTTTCCATTCTGTTGTCCTCTAGGCCACTGATTTGCTATTCAGCTTCCTCTAGTCTTGTACTATGAGTATCCAGAATCTTTTTAATTTGGTCAACAGTTCTGCTTATTTATTTCCATAAGATCGTCTATTTTTTTATTTACTCTTGCAATTTCTTCTTTATGCTTTTCTAGGGTCTTCTTCATGTCCTTTATATCCTGTGCCATGCTCTCATTGTTCATCTTTAGTTCTTTGATTAATTGCTCCAAGTACTGTGTCTTCTCTGATCTTTTGATTTGGGTGTTTGGGCTTGGGTTATCCATATCATCTGCTTTTTTCATATGCTTTAAAATTTTCTGTTGTTTTTGGCCTCTTGGCATTTGCTTTACTTGATAGGGTTCTTTTAGGATATGTAGACAGATTCAAACACTTATCTCTAATTTGTCAGGTCTACAGCTTTGTGGAGTACACTTTCTCTAACTAACCAGCAGGTGGCATCTGCGAGCCACCTATTCCCCTCAAGCCTGTTCTCCACCACTTTGTCTTTGTGGTGAGTGGAGGTGTGAGTCTTGTGGGGTCCAATTGGTGCACCAAGCTTGCATGTGTAGTTAGTGCTGCCTGTCCTGCAAATGGGGCATGTGTGGCTTTAATAATCAACTCTCCCAGGTGTTCCTGGAGATTTAAAGCTGTTGCAATAGTCTAATCCTTCAGTTCAGTCTTGCTGCAATTTGTCTCTGCCATTGACCCACAAGTCCTTGGTATTGGTGTATGGTCCCTGGGACTTGTGAGTGGGTCCCTCTTCCAAGCTGTGCACTCTTAGGTCCTCTGCTGAGGGATGACTGTGCTGTGTCACAGGTGAGCACCATTCCCCAAGGGAGGTTCTGGGCTGCAGGGCTGTGTAGGGGTGTTCCCAGTCTGCTTAAAGGATGGCTGAATGGGGTGTGTTAATTTCCCCCTTTTCACACAGCTCTGCCTTCCCAGCTCTGGGACAATTAGCTGAGGGTTCAGGAAAGGCTATTGTCCACACCCAATATTGTGGTGTGTACGTGTGTTGTTGGAAACACTTCCCATCACACTGGGTTGTTTGGGGCAGCTCTGGGCTGTGGCGCTGGCACCAGGCAGGAATATTCCCTGCCTACTGGAAAGATGGCTGTAAGGGGATGCCCCCTTTTCTTGGGAAGTTGTGGTGTTTAGCGAATTTTCTCAGTCACTGGACTTGTTACCTTGTGTCTCAGAGCTCTCTTAGCTCTGCTCTTGTCTGGGCCCAAATTGCAAGTCTTTGAGGCTTTCTGTAATGGGCTTTTTAAAGTAATTGTTTTAGAAAAAGAAAAAAAGAATAAAAGAAAAAAAAAAAATGGAAGGGCCCTCCTTGCAGGTCTAATGGGCTATTGAAATGCTAAGAGACAAGGAGATTTGGGCCATTAAGGAACAATCAAGAAAGCAGAGAAATGGGCTCTTCAGACAAGGAAACTGGCCCTCTGGATTTGCATATGAGCCTGAGTCTTTTTGAGCCCTGCCCTTCCCCATTCTATGTTCACTAGAACTCCAAAAAGTCTCCACTTTTATTTTTGGGTTTTCCTTGCTGTTTTTGCTAGCCCTGTCTCCTCTCCGCTGGGCTGACTGCTCCTGGATTCTCCAGTGTCTGGTCTCAGTCTGTCTATGTTTTGAGTTTGGATCAGCCGTCTGAGGTGTCAATAAGAGCCACAACTGCGGTTCTCCCTCCTTGTTCCCAGCACCGACAGCCCCTCCTCCCATGGGACTGAGCCCAGCAGGGAGGGGCACAGGTCCCCTGGCCACGAGAACTTACAGATTTCACTGATCTCAGCTGTTCCACGCATTCATGAGTGTTGTATGAAGTATGTCCAAAGTCAGATTGCTCTCTGGTGTCTGTTCCATGCAGTTCCTGGCTTTCTACCTACTGCCCTGGAGGAATAACTAAAACCTACACCTCACCACTCTGCCATCTTGCCCTACCCCCATCTCCCCAAATATTTTTAAGAGTATAAAGGGGTAATGATACCGAAATGGTAGATAATGGCTGCTATGAATCACCAAACTAAACTTGTTTAAAAGGAAATTTTGCATGTTTACTTAAATACTGTGTCTTAGTTTGCCAGAGCTGCTCTCATAGATACCACACAATGGATTGGCTTTAAACCATGGTATTTTTTATTCTTTATTAGAGAAGTTGCTTACTGAACAATCATGCATAAAATACAAGATTCCCATATACCACCCTATTAACACCTTGCTTTGGTGTGGAGCACTTGTTACAATTGATAGTACAATTTTTAAAACGTGCTGTTAACTATAGTCCATGGCTTAACTTAGGGTTCACTGTTTGTGTTGTGTAGTTCCCTGGATTTTTTTTTATTCTCTTACCATATATACAATCTACTATTTACCCTTTTAACCACATTCAGATATATATTTCAGTGCTGCTCATTGTGTTCACAAAGTTGTGCTACCATCACTACCATCCATTACCAAAACATTCCCATCAGTCCAAATAGGAGCCCTGTGCATTTGAAGCCTTAACTTCCCATTCCTAGTTCCCATCCCACCCCTGGGTAACCTATATTCTAGACTTTAACTCTGAGTTTGCTTATGCTGACTATTTCAAGTCCATGAGATCAAACAATGTATATTTGTCCTTTTGTGTCGGGCTTACTTCACTTACTAGTTCACGGTTTTAATGGTAGAGAAGTCCAAAGTCAAGATATCAGTGAGGCTTGCTTTCTCCCTGAAGACTGTAGTCTCGTGGTAGCTGCCTGGATTCCTTGGGGTTCCTTGGCTCATATTTCTGGCTCCGCATCACATGGCAATGTCTTTTCCTTTCTCGTCCTCTGACTTCCTGCCTCTCCTTATAGAGTTTCCAGAAATCTGACTTAAGACCCACCTCTTTCAGTTTGACCAGGCTTTATCTAAAAATAACATCTCCGAGAGACCCCATTTATACTGGTTTCAAACCCACAAGAACGTGGATTTAGGTTAAGAACACATCTCATTTGGGGTCCATAATTCAATCTACTGCATACCATATCATATACTTAATCTCATAGCCATTTTATTTGTTCAAAATTATGATTTATCTAGGTATGGGAGCTGGCAGTCCCCCTTCCCTAAGGTAGGCAAAGGTGGCTTTACAGCTTTGGGCATTAAAAAACCATCAGCCACAAAGTATTTTGTCCTTGTTCAGAAAAATACTCCCTAATATCCTCCAGACTTCCCAAGAATCTGGTTAATTTCTAGTTATCCAACTTTATGTGTGTGAGTACAATGGATAGATGAAAATATGTCAAATGTGGGATGTTGGCCAGGAGACTCTATGGAATCACAGTTCTATCTGGCCCCCTTCATCCCTCATTCCTCAAACCTGAGCCACAGATCTAGCACCAAACCACCCGATAATTTCCTTCTTGCACTTCCCTACCCAACATGGTCCCCTTGAACCAAAGATGCTTTCCCAGCAGACAGCAGCTCTCAGACACAACCTCCTGAAATAGTGTTTCTGAACCAGGGAGACTGTGGTTTACTAATGAATATTTAACAACCAGCTGGGAGGAGAAAAGGAGCATTTGTAGCATTTGCCACTTGCTGTGGTGCAAATGTTCTCCCCATGGTTGACTTTAAGCCATCCACCTGGCATCACTGAACACAGAGTCAGAAAGCGAGGCTGGGTAGAGACCCTGGGCAGAGCTGTGTGCACACAGTGGGATCCTCAGGGGGATGCAGCAAGGCTGTTGTAACCCCTAAGCTCCTCCCACCAAGCCCTCTGCTCCTGGATGCTGGCAAAGCCACGGCTGGCTTTATTCCAGGGCGGTCTTTGTATGTGAGCTGAGAATAGAGTGGCTTGAGGAAGGTACAAATGCTGCAAAACGTGTTAGCTCCTTGAGGGCTCGTGTGTTGCATTCTATTAAGAGCCCCCAATTATAGCAAGAGATGGAGCTGGAGAGACCCACTGACCCTACCTTGCCAGAGCAAGTTGTTGAGCCTGTTTCTTCATCCATCTTTTCAAAATAACACTAGCCAGCAAGCTGGGCTACTGAGAAGACTAGACATCCACATGGAAAGCACACAGCAATCTGCCAGGCCCGGAGCCCGGGAGCTCCTTTTTGAGTTTATTTTTTATTATAGTAAGTACTTCCTAACGCTCATTTTGGAAGAATGAGTCAACTAATTTTGAATTCAGATTCTGATTACTTTTGTGCAGGCTCATCTCATTTTACATTTTTGTTTCCCACGTCCTTAGATTTGAATGGAATATTTAGTCAGGAAATAGCTTTAAGTTGTCTGGGAGACTAAAGGTAAGAACGCAACATAATAGATAGAAGCAGGCTTAATATCAGGGCTAGTCTTATTTTAATTAAGCCATTATAAGCCACGTATTTTTGTAGATCTGAGGCAGAGAGAAAGTAAATATCCTATCCCTGAGGATTTGTTAGTGGAGATTTACGTACCTTCTTCCCACATTTGAATTTGAATTTTAAATATCCCCAATGCCAAAGGGGTTCTGTATGCACGTACAGAAAAAATGTTTTAAGATTCTTTTAGGTGAAACCACAGCACAATAACTGAACCACAAATGCCAGAGGTTAGGGAGAAATTTAACAGCATTCAACCACTGTGCATACCAGCCACATTCTGGAAGCAATTGTGAAAAATTAGAATTAAATCTGGCCATAGAGGTCAGGGTCAATTTCCCCATCCTTATTAATAGGTCAAAATTTCTTTGGAAGGACCTGGCTACTCAAATGGGGTTAAGAAAATTAGGTACCCATCTGGGAAAAACCTCATTATCTTGCTACCTCACAACATAAAATAATATACATTTTTAAATGGATATAAGATCTAAAACTGGAAAAACAACCATAAAAATATATGAAAATATAATATAGGAGACTCTAAAAATTTAACTGTAGATTAGGAAAGGTTGTAAAGGAAAAAACTTAAAGGACTAGAGCTTGAAAGAGACTGGATGAAAAAGAAAGTTCTGGGCCTTTGTAGAACTTTGGGCTTTCATCATCTTGCTTTGGATTTTCAATCCTCCCCAAGCAAGGCTCCTAACCCAGAAACTATAAAATGAACATATACAAGCAATCAAAACCTCATATATTTGGGAAATCATATGGTTGAAAGACAAATGACAGGATGGCAGAAAAACTTTGCAACAGATATAACGGGCAGATGCTGTCCCTAATATAAAAAGCTCCAGTAAATCAGGAAGGAGGAGACAAATAACAGAAGAAAAGTCAGCAGAGAAATCAATTCCTCCAGCACCCTCAGAGAATGAGTCTTCATTCTGGGAGACCTGAGAGAGTTTAGGGGCTTCTGAACTCCTTGTTCCCCCTTCCCTCAGGGCTGCTGACAGATGGATAGATGGATTTCCAATCAAACCTATTGTCATCCTATCATTCTCTTGCTCAGATGACTTCTGTGGATTACCGGTCTATCCAACCTCATAGACTTGACATTCAATTAAATGAGATCATCTGCATAATGCTCCTAGCATAGGTAAACACCCATTGAATTCCAGTTACTCAGCCCTTGTTCACAGGATTGTTGAAGGGATTTAATGAGATACTGTATGTTCAGAAGCAGGAACATTCCCACCACTTGATGGGGCTCCTCAATAAATGTTGTTCCCCTTCCTTCAAAGTCCTCCCTTATCCAGCCTGATCCCTTGTATCCTGACCAACTCTTTTCCCCCTAAATCAGGGGTTCTCCTCCCTGGCTGCGGAGTTGGATCACCTGCAGATCTATTTCACAATAGCAATGACCAGGCCCAAGCCCAGACAAGTTGAACATGAATCTCTGGGGGGTGGAGTCCAGTGCATTTTTAAAGAAAGTTCCCAGGAAATTCTAATGCACAACCAGGATAGATGCTCTACTTTAAACGTCCTTAGGAATCCTGACCTTGGTGTTCTTGCCCTTGAGGTTGTCCTCCACCCGCCTTGCCATCTGTCTACCTGTCTGCCCCTTGAAGGTTTCACTTGGAAGTCCTCATCCCCTCCTCTGAATTCCTGTGGGACTTGCCATCCTTGCTACATGCTTGGCCTTGACATGGCCTTTCATGCAATAATATGTGCTTGCCAATTTTCTTCCCATCTGAAGTTGAACCTCCTGAATTCTGAGGGTCTTAACGTTATTCATCGTTTTCTTTAGCGAGTGCCCGTCAAGGTACTTGACACATAGTAAGTCCTTAACTAAATGAAGAAATGAATGTAAATGAATGAGGACAGACACTTATCTTTACAGAAGCTTAGAACCAAACACCATACTCTGGGGTCTTAAACCAAGCACCCCTATTCTCTGGGTTATCAAGTACTTATCCCCACACAGGCAGCCTTATTAGCCAAATTGGGTGACACTTTTCAAAGAATTGGATTTATTGACAGCCATGGATTAAATGTCAGTTACGGACTTGAATCACATTCTCTGAAGTTCTGAGGAAGTGCTGGAGCCTTTGTAAAACCAATGCTTCTAGCGTCTTGGCGGGGATTTTCAATCCTGAACAGAGACACCAACTACGAGGAAAATTAGAGTTATCAAGAGCATGGAGTTGGCCTTGGACAGTGCTGGGGTCACTCACTCTTTGATCTTGGGCACGTTGCCACTCTAAATCTGTCTCCTTATCTGAAAAGTGGATATGATGCAATTGCCTATGTCACAGGTGAGAATAAAATAAGACTGTTCACTTAATCATAGTTATCACAGAACCAGGCACACAGTGACCCTCTAAAAATGATGGCCTGGAGGAAAAAAAAGGAATAATGATTTAAAGAGCCTAGGCCTCTGGGAGAATTGGGACATTTTTCAGTAAAAGGATGGGGGGACTGACATTTCTTCAACTGCCAGTCAAGTTCCAGGCTAAGAACTTCTATGGTTAAGTGAGTGCAGGGATAATGGCACATTATGTAAATATATAATATACTGTAGTATAGTTTGGTATAATAGAATAGTAACTATATAATTATAATTTAATGTTAATATTGTATCTAGCACATGATATATATGACACTATATGATATGATACTATAATATAAAATGTGTGCTTTTTTCACCCTTTTCAGAGTAAGTTGAAGAAAACAAAGCCCGAGTTTGATAGTGAAATGATCTGGTAATAAACTAAGGAAACCGGATAGGTTCTGTGGAGCTGGTTGCAGCTGTTTTCTACCTGCATTTTAATTATAAAAGATCTGGCAGGTTCCCCGCACCCTCTCCCGGTGCAGATGTTAGCTCTGGTCCAGAGGCCTGCCTTTGTCAACTAGTTATTTTGATGCGTGACTTTTTTTTCCTTTTGGTTTTTGTTTTATTTTGGAATGGCTTCTTGACCCTTAGAGGAAGTGTATTTTCTCCAGAGGAGCAGGGTGTCAATGGAATCCTATCTGTAGACTCCTGGCAAGAGAGAAAATGTCTTTATTGACCCACGAGGCCCTAAACAAAACAAGGAGAATGTCTCATGAAAATGAAATCATTACTTGGTTTTACCTGTGCTTGTCTTTCCCTGGACATGGCCTGATCCTAGTCAGTTTCTGGTTGGTATTTTAAATTATTTTTTTCCATCAGGAGTGAAGTCTTGAGAAAGTAAGTACAAAGTTGTTTTAGAGAATGAGGCGGTGCCTTGGCAGCGTGACCTAGATGGACGGACGTTCTGTGGCTTGTTTGGGTATGGGGTCTGCCTTCGTGCTTCCTTAAATAACTGAAGTAACAGATTCTAAAAAATGCTTGGGCTTTTGCCACTTTAATGGCTAGGTTTGTATTTAAATATCCAGAAAACTATTCAGAAAAAAATAAACACTGTTCCTAGTTGCTAGGTGGCGTGGGTGAGCGGAAGGAGGGGAAGCAAAGGACTTCCTGTTGTAGGCGTAGCAAATTTTACCCCACTAGGTGCCTTAAAACAGCAGAAACCTATTCTCTCATGGTTCAAGAAGACAGAAATCTGAAATCGAGGTGCCGGCAGGGTGGCTCCTCCTGGAGGCTTGAGGGCTGGCCTGTTCCACGCCTCGCTCCTGGTTTCCAGTGGCTGGGGCAGTCGTCGGCATCCCTTGGCTTGTAGCCGGTCACTCCAGTCTCTGCTCCAGCATCACACGAGCTTCGTCCCTATGCGTGTCTCTGTGTCTTCATATGGCCTTTCTCGGAGGACACAAGTCATTCGATGTGGGCCCCACCCTGACCCAGTGTGACTTCATCTTAATGTAACTAATTTCATCTGCAAAGATCCTATTTCCAAATAAGGTCACCCTCTGAGGTTCCGGGTGGATAGGAATCTTCAGAGGACACTGCTGAGCCCAGTACACAGGCCAAGAAGCGTGGGAGGGTTGGAGATTCCTGCCCCCTCCTTGCCCCCTTTCTGCCCCATGCTTCAAAGGTGCAAAGAGCTGTTGCCCGGGAATCTTGGGGTGAGCTCTCTCCACCCTGACTGGAGCCCAAGTCCGAGTTTGCTCCTGTGTCCTACACACCTGTTGGAGCTCCTTTCCTGCTTCACCTGTTCCAGATGTTGGCAGCATGACCTGGTTCCAGCTGGCCTCTTCATCCAAACCTTTTTGGCACTCTCGCCTCTGTGCATTCCTGCGGGAGGCTGCATTCTTCCCACAGCAGCACCCATGGGCCCCTGCTGCAAAATTAACTTAGGATGTCACTTATGTCACATAATAGATTCAGCTTGGCTTCGACAAGAATACTGTGCTCAGGACTTCCGTTAGCTTCTATGGTGCCTTTATGCAAATTTTAAAAGCTGTGTCCCCTTTGGGCAGATGCAGCCCTACAGATGTGCGGAGTTAAGCAGCAGAAGGTACCACTCTCAAATTTAATACACACACACACACACAAACACACTCTCTCTCGTTGTGGGGAGATTCAGCTCAAGCCACCCACCACACATGGTTTGGAAAGTGAAACAAGAGCTGGACTTTTAAGCCCCAGCATCAGCTTGGGCAGGCCGTCCTGTGTAGGTGGCATGGATGACGGTCCTGTAGCCTTCATCCCTCCACCTGGCAGAGGTGCTTTTCTTCATTTTATGGTCCCTACATGAGATGGAGCTTGCATGTTATGCTGGGAGACCAAGGTACACATGTGAAAAAGCCATGAATGCTTGGAAAACCAGAAATCATTTTATGCACGCATATGTTCAGCAAACATCCATTGGGTTCTCGGCAAGTCCAGCAAGGAGGAAGGCTCAGCAACGGAGGTGGGGTGAAATCAGAGGTTTCCCCATGTGAATGAGGATGAAGTGAGTGAGGCCAGTAAAAAGCTCAGCCATCAAGATAAATAACACCTTAAATGTGATATTTTAAAAATGCAGAATTAATGCAGAAAATTAACAAGGAGCAAAGTAACAAAATTTTCAATAGAATCAGTAAAGCTGCTGTGCCAATCAGGATAAACAATTTAGTGCAGTAATTTAAAAACTTAAAATTTATGCAAAAAACACACAATGAACAAAATACCAACATTTTAAATAAAGGTAGCATCTATATTCCTGATTGTTCCTTTTGTCTCAGGCTCCAATATGGCTTGTCCTGGCACTATTACAAAGGCGCTCTTTATTTAAAACGTTGATATTTTGTTCAATATGGCCTTTTGCATTACGTTTGTTTTTATAAACATTGCACTGAAGTATTCTCTCAATGTCCGAGCTTTCTGGAGCCCCTTTGAAGTTGGTGCAGAAGGCAAGTGCCTCGCTTGCTTCACCCTAAGTTCTGGCCCTGATCGCTAACTAGCTGGTTAGTCCCCTTTATTGAGTGCCTGTGAGGCCTTTTATTAGGAACTTATCATTATGCTGCACATTTAAATTCCTAACCACCTTCTGCTGTACGGTCTATTATTAACAGAAGGTAAAGGAAGATGAGTGACTTGCCCAGGTGCGGTCGCAGTTGATTCGTCTGGGGGGGGGGGGTGGCGGCCGGTTGCTAAATCCTAGGCTCTCAGGATTGCTTGGAGGGCACCGGCGGCGGGGGCTCTTTCCCGGAGGCGAGGGCGAGGCGGGGGACTTGGCCAGGTCCCCGGCGGGGTGGCGTGCAAAGTATGGAGGGCGGCGAGAAAGGAACAGGCGGGACACGTTTCTTTTTAGGGTGAAGACACCAAGAGAGTTTATTAGGGGAGAGTACAAGCTTATATCGGGCGTTTAGAGGGCGGGGTAGCTGTAGAGGTTAAAGGCTTGGATTGGTTCTGAGAGGGCGCGGAGGTTGATTGAAAAGGGGCGAGAGTTGCTCCGGTAACGGTGTCTGGCAACAATGTATGCGCACTGGTGGTGATGGGAGTTGCACTGGCAACGGGGAGTGTCCGGGCAAGATAAGGGGGTGGGGAAAAGGCGGTTCCCTCCGGCAAGCCTCCCCTAACAGTGGTATTTTGGGTGAGGAAATGGGGCCTGCCTCCGGCCTCACTTTCCCAGGCCCGGGGGGCTGCGGAGGGCGCTGTCGCCCGTGCCCACCACCCTCCCCAGGGGCTGATCAGGTCCCCCAGCCCAGGCCCGCCAAGTTGAAGCACGTAATCAGTGTCCCGCACCCAGGGTCCCAAGAAGTTGGTAGAGGAGGGAGTCCAATGAGGCAGAAAGCCCATGTCTTGACCACTTCCAGTAATGAGGAAAAGGAAGGGGTGGAGGAAGCAGGAGTCCCTGCAGACGTGCAGGAGGGGGAGGCGGAGCCAGGCGGCAGCTACCTTAGCTTCTGGGTTGGTCTCCTGGGTCTGCCGTAACCAAGTAACACACACTGGGTGGGTTAAAACCACAGCAATGTAGGATCTTGCAGTTCTAGAGGCCAGAAGTTCAGAGTGAGGATGCTGGCAGGGCAGTGCATCCTCCCAAGCTCTAGGGGAGAATCCTTCTTTGCTGCCTGGCAGTCCTTGGCTTCTAAATGCATCACTTCAATCCCTCCCTCTGTCTTCACATGACTGTCTTCTCTCTGTTTACATCTGTGCATCTAAATTTTCCTCTTCTTATAAGGATACCACTTACTAGATTCAAATCCACCCTAACCCAGTATGACTTCATCTTAACTTGATTACATCTGCAAAGACCCATCCTGTTTCCAGATAGGATCACTTCCTCAGGTGCTGGGGGATAGGACCTGAGTGTGCCTTTGTAAGGCACAAATTCAAACTCATAGCCACCCAAAGATACCCAGAGCCAGCTGTGCATGTAGGGCCTCTCAGGGATGACATTTTACATGGCAGAGAGTTACCAAGAAGAAAGCAAGCATCCCAAGACTTGTGGTTGGAAGCTGATTGCTTGACCTTTTCCCAAAGAGTATTGGACAAATATCGCATACCTCCCAAACAAATTATTTTTCCTTTCATGAAACTCAAGTGGAGTTTTATGCATCTCCATTTCTCTGCAAAGAGCAACTGTAGCACAATCACTTAAAACATCGAGTCGGAATGGAAATGACTGCTGTCGAGCCAGTGGTCTAGAACATTAAAGGATATTGGACTGAAGGGGCACCAGCATCTGTGTCCTCCTGAGAACTGTCTGAGTTTGCCTGCTGGAGCTGTCCATTGAACTGCAGGAGAAAAGCCAACCTACACGGACTCACAGGAGCACTGCCCGCTCACTACAGCTCCCTTAAGGGATTGGACACCACCACACCTACCCCCTTGAAAGAGGATGTGAGAACCCTACATTCATCTAGTGGGTCTTTTGTGCAACAGTAGGGAAAAGCGTCATGCTCCCTTGTCTGCAAGAACCAAGAAGACAAATGCCTGCTGCAGGGTAGGGCTGGGAAGGATTCACTGTCTGCTGGTGAATGTGCATTAACACAACAGAACCCAACCTTGGTCCATTTTGGCCTCTGCTGTTAGAAATCATGGCATCACCTGCAGGACCCAATTAGAGCAATCTCACTTTTGGCGTCTGTTCTAGTTTGCTAATGCTGCCAGAATGCAAAACACCAGAAATGGATCAGCTTTTATAAAAGGGGTTTATTTGGTTACAAAGTTACAGTCTTAAGGCCATAAAGTATCCAAGGGAAGTCATCAACAATTGGCTACCTTCACTGAAGGATGGCCAATGGTGTCCGGAAAACCTCTGTTAGCTGGGAATGCACGTGGCTGGCATCTGCTCCAGAGTTCTGGTTTCAAAATGGCTTTCTCCCAGAACGTTCCTCTCTAGTCTGCAGTTCCTCAAAATGTCACTCTTAGTTGCTCTTGGGGTGTTTGTCCTCTCTTAGCTTCTCCGGAGCAACAGTCTGCTTTCAACGGCTGTCTTCAGACTGTCTCTCATCTGCAGCTACTCTCTCAGCTTCTGTGCATTCTTCAAAGTCTCCCTCTTGGCTGTAGCTCCTCTTCAAAATGTCACTCACAGCTGCCCGGAGTTCCTTCTGTTTGCCAGCTCATTTATATGGCTTCACTGATCAAGGCCCACCTGAATGGGTGGGACCACACCTCCATGGAAATTATCTCATCAGAGTTATCACCTACAGTGGGGTGCAGCACATTCCATGCAAAGAACCTAATCCAAATGTTCCAACTTAATCCCCACTAATATGTCTGCCCCCTAAGATTGCATCAAAGAATATGGCTTTTTCTGGGGAACATAATACATTCAAACCAGCACAGTGTCTGCTTACACCTGCTCCCAAAGCTTCTATTTAGAGCGATGTTTGGCAACTGTGGATGGACATTAGAATCAGTGGAGTGCTTTGAAAGCAATGCCGTTACCCAGGCTCCACTCTATTGTGTGATCCAGACATAAAAATTTTTTGATGCTGCTTAGGTGATTCTAAGGTGCAGCGAGGGTTGAGAACCACTGTTTTAAAGGCCCTCTGTGACATTGTATCATTTTCTTTATCTTTAATCTCTAAGCTTATAAGGTTCAATATCTTACAATTCAGTATGGCACACATTTTAATCTTAACAACATGGGGTCTTTTAAGAACTGTAGCATTTCATCACTGCTTGGCCTGGGGCAAGTTGTTTAGCCTCTTGGCACCTCAATTTCCTCACCTGTGAAATGGGGATAATGGTTCCTTTTGTGAGTTATGCATGAGAAGGATTTATGGAAGTACCTGGCATAAGCTTAGCACTAAATGGTAGATTCTATCTTTGTAACCATTTTTCTCTTTGTAGTTTAAACTTCAACCTAGTTTACAGCTTGATGAATTTTAATAAAGTGTCCAGACCTGTGTAACCAGCACCCAGATGGAGAAACAGAACAGCCCCCATATGTCCCCTTTGAATCACAGCCCCTTCTTCAAGGGAGGTTATACTCCTGACATTTGACAACACAGAGCAGTTTTGCCTGTTTGGGAACTTGATATTAATGGAACCATGCAGTGTGTACCCTTTCTTATTGGTGTATTTCAGCCATCAGGGTCAGTGAGATTCATGAATGTTGTATGTAGCTCTAGTTTGGTCATTTTCACTGCTGTCTAATATCCTATGATATGAATGTACCACAATTTATCCCAGACCATTGATTCTATTTAAGAGTTGGTTGCAACCACTCTCTGCAAGCTATTCCCTTTTCAACCTCCCTTGCTGAGTTACCTCTGTATAGTGTGAAGCACATTAGCCTCCCCAATCCCTGCAGAATAAAAGCCAGTCTCCTTAGCCCTGGGTTCTGAGCTCTTAATTAAGCTCCAAGGCCACTTGCCCTAAACATCATCAGCTCCCCCTGCAAGAGTCCATTTCATTCTTTCCAGCTGTATTTCTCCACTCTGGGCTGCAATTCTTCTTTGCTTTTCTGAGTAACTGTCTTCTTTACCTAGAATGTTCTTTCCTGCCTCCATCTGGAGAAAACAAACACACACACACACACACACACACATATGTATATGTATATATCTGAAAGCCTGGAGCACAATTTGTCTCCCACAAGAAGTCCACCCCCTGCCCCCACCTTTGGTAATCTATCCTTTCCTCTGAGCTCACACATGGCACGGCATGCATATTTCTTTTGTAGTGCTGTGGGCTGGTATTTGAGGGCACAGATCCATTGCCCTCTATAAGGCTATGCTTTGCTCAAGGAAGCAAATCACCAACCTCATCCCATTCATCTCTGCACCCAGAGCACCTAAAACAATGGTTGGTGCTTCTTAGTTAATTAATGGATGAATTGCTGGACAAGTGGTTAAGTTAACTTAATTGGACAACATTTGGATATTGCTTTCTTCATTGAAGAGTAACTCTGGTTAGAGGTCACATAAAGAGCATCTTCGGCGGGTTGTGATTCTTCATCGTCTGCGGATTGTGATTCTTCATCTTCTGTGGGGAACTGCCATTTCTTTCATCTAACTCTTTAGGCTATTGCATCCCTTTCACTGCCCGGCTCAAACCCCAGCCTTCCCACACCTCTGGCTTGGCCACCTCACTGCCGAGTCATTCCTTCTCCTTTCTCCCACCCGATGGTTGGTGAGGGCAGCATTGAAATAAATGCATTCAGTACTGCCTATGGACAATTATAGAAAAATTTTAGAAATCCTCAAAATACTTTTGCGTTTTCAAAGAATGCTTTGTTGACCCAACAGCAAGACAATGCAAGGTAGAATTTTAGTGGATTTATTTCCAAAGGAGGAAGGAAAGAGTTCTTAGTGGTCCTCACACATGAGCTAAAAATAAAATCAGCCCTAATTACTAATTAACTCAAAAACCAGTGGAGGTTACAGCAAAGGAAAAGTGAATAATTCAACTTCCAACTTACTTTGACCTGAATTTATGCCAGGTGGGACGTGTGCCTGAATAATTCAGAAGAATGCCTTGAGTTGCCCCTTAATTCATCTTGTATAACTGGCCCCATGTATATGCAAAAAATATTGTCTGTGATTATATTCCAGGTAGCTAATGTCACCTTGACCAGGCCAAAGTTCCTCAGAGTTACCTTTTTTAATATACAAACTTATTACATCACTTTTCATCACCTATTCCCAATAGTTATGAGTGATTGAATTCATCAATGTAACTGATTAATGTCCTGTAGGTATAATTTTTCACTGCTAACCTTTGTCACCTCCCTTGTTTACATTTGGTTCAGAAAGTAGAAATTTAAGAAATGGCAGATTGTAAGTAGGCGTAAGATCAGTGCGATTAGCTTCTTTTTAAACCTGGTAGTGACACACACCCCAGTAAATCCCGATTAACATGCAGCTGCAATTACAATGAGAGTTAGTGATGCTCTAAGAAGTGGCTTTGTTGTTACTACCTTTCTGGTTTTGCATCTGATTTTCTTCTCATACTGCCCAGTTGTGGGCCTTTCTGGGCTCTGATGTTGTCACTGTCCCTGTGGGTCTTCTTTAGACTGGTGGCTCTCTGCCACCTCACTGTCCTGCCAGGTGCCCTGAGCTGTCGGCGTCTCCCTTCACAGCTGCCTGGAGTGCATTCCTAACGGGGGAGCAGCTTTCAGTCACAGGGACGTGGAGTTCAAATCTACCTTTATCTTGCAACCTGAAGTTCTGATTTGAACAAGTCCACCCAATTCAAGCAGCCAGAGCTGTATCCCTCCTGGAGGAGGCCTGTCAAACACCCTAACCAAGTTGGAAATTTCTTTTGGATAATAAAAATGATTATGAATATTTGAATTAAAATTATTGAGCTGCTCATTAAAAACAAAAAACTTTCAGTTTTTTGCATTTCTGGGGATTTCCTGAGGGCGTATTCAGAAAAACAGTATTATAAAAACTTGAACAGTTCTATTAATTTATCTTGATTGTGCACTGATTTTTTTTTTCTTTATTTATACTTACATGGAATGATATATTAATAAGAACTCAGTAATTCTTTTACGAAACAAATGAGTTTGATTTTGGAAAACAGTGTTTTACAATTCCTGTTGATTAATTAGATCCTAATGCTTGATGCTTTGGGTTTTGGTGTAGGATACATGATTGAGTTTATAATTAAACACACCTCACGAGCTGAAGTTACGAAGCCGGTGCTCGGGTCAATTACAAACCTCAGCAAACGTTGTAGTAGATTTTATTATAACATAATTACTGTGCAACTTTGTATTCTATTTTGAAGAGCCCTTTTTTTAAAAGCTGAATTATCAGCAATGGAGAGTGCATTGAGCCTTTATGACAGGTTTTGCACTACATGAACTGTTAAGAGGTCAGAGACCTGATTTGCCGTGGATAAAGGGCCTTCGCTAAGTTACCTGCTACAGCAAACATTTATTGAATGTTTACTGTGCTAGGAGCTGAAGACACAAAGAAATCTGGCCTGTCTCATGCCTTCTGGGACTCATGCTCTAATTTGGGAGGCACATGCAGGAAAAGATACACAAGGCAAGCTTGCCACTTGAAGAAAATGAAGAAAAGGCAGCTCAGACTCCCAGTTGTTGCTTGCTGTGGTCAGTTATCTGCAGAAGGTCAGTTGTTTTCTGAGACCAGGCCGCTTAGGAATAAGACTTCAGCGGTGTCAACAGCCCAAGGTCTAGTCATCTTCTGTATAGACTTAGAAGCTTGATTCAGTCCCTACATCCAGATGTGATTTGTAGATTGGGAATGGCCTTTTACTAATCAAACTCACAGCAGATGACTGTGTAAATCCAAATGCAAATGGATGAATTTGTAGTTTAAAAAACATAACTAATGACTAGACTGGATATTCATATTTGGCTGTCAACATGTTGGTCCCATGTAGGCAAATCTATATAGAAAGCCAAAATTTAGTCATGAACTGGATTGAAAAGTATTAAAACTAAAAAGTCTGGGTGATCTTAACAAAGCATTTCTCAGCTAAAATTCCTCTCCAGGAGTGAGAGCTAATAGCAGCAGTTGCTAGGGCATTTCTATTTAGCAGGAACTAAACATGCATTATCTCATTTAATCCTCAGAATCACTCTTTCTGACAGGAATTATTATTACTATCTACATGAGCAGAGCAAGACTGAAAAACTCAATAACGTGTCAAAGTTAAGCTGCTAGGACATGGCAGCGCAAGTCTCCAATCCAAGGAGAATCTGATGTGTGTTGGCAAACTTTTTAAGCGAGAGAACTGAAGTTGCATCTGGATGAATCTTAATCTTTCAGAAAATGAAACCCTGGTCATTGAATGAAATCTCTGTGTTGTTGAAGCTTCTATAATCTCTACCAATGGTTTCACTTAGTGAATTTCTCTGACTGGTGGCTTTCCACATTCTTAGACTTTTTGGCATCCTTAGCATCCTTGTCGTCAGTGTCAATGCTTTTCCGAACTAGTATATGACTAGGGTTTCAAGATATGCTTGTCCTCCTGTTTGTGCATTTTCCACTCACTTTCCTTCTCTCCCTTCATCACATTTGCTAACCTTGCCAAGCATGTCATATGCATTTTCTCTTCAATTTTCAAAATTTCTCTGACTTAAATATTACCTCCATTTTACAGATGAGAAAATTGAGTCATATTAAGGTGCGGTAACCCTCCCAAGGTCAGTGGCACAGCCGAGGGGTATGTTTGTAGCCAGTGCCTAGAGGACACGTGCCGAGAAATGGCACAGATCATAGGAATTCATAGTGGGGAGAGAATAAGCCTGAAGAGTAATGAGTGTGGTTTGAGAGAGGATATATTTGGAAAGAAGGGACCTAAGACACGAGAGGGGAGAAATGGAAGCGCTCTGTGATCCATTAGTAATGTCTGGCCACCAGTGAGGTGGAGTCGGTGACAGCACAAGCTTCAGACTCTCCGCTGTCTGGGCTGCAAGTCCTGAGTTCTCAACTCATACAGCACACGCACATCCTTGTGGAATCCCATCTGGATGTCTGGGCAGCATACAAAGTTTTTAGGGCAATGGTAATTATTTCATAATGAAATACACTCTTACCAACATTACTATAATATGAATATTCCATAATATGTTCCAAATGTCAAGTACATTAGTAGAGCACCTTTAGACTCAAGAACGTGTAAACGTGCATCCTCCTGGAGGGAAAAGGATGCTTTCTGTTTCCATCATGATGGAACCCAGGGTATCTTGATGAATTGAAAAATTCTACAGACTGAGAAAATTACCGGGGAAATCGTGAAGCCACTGGAGGCTTTCTAAATAGAGGAATGATGAAGTCAGATGTGTGTCATAGAAGTAGCTCTGGGGAAGATGGAAGAAGATGATAGGGGCCTATTAAGGCTATGGACCTATTTGCATTGCAATAATATCACGAGTAGGCAGATGAGGGGAAAGAATGCATGCAAGAAGCACTGTCCTCAAATAGTTTAGCTTACCATGCCAGCACTCTGGTTTCCACTGAACACTTTCTGAATACCCACTAGATGTCAGGCACCACTCTCCAGGCTCTTTGAAGGCAGCTCTCTTTGCCATTGTGTTGCGGTGGGTGCTTGGTATATAGCACAAGCCAGGCTGCCTGCCAAATGGAACTTCACATCCTTCAACCAGTCAAGGAGACTGCAATGTCAAATAGGACTTTGGTGTGCATGCTTGTATGCCTCATCACCTTCATGGTAGCTGGCATGTAGATGCTTCATATCTGTTCTATGGATGAATAAATGGATGGAAGGAGTGAGGTAGATAGATTAATTGAAGGCCGATGAAGCTGGACTTTTAAATTCCTGAAATTGTTTCAAAGTGAGATCTGGACCCTTCTTGAAAAAGTATATTTCTGTATTCATGTTTATATAGTTGATGAAAATAAGAAAAAAAGGGATATATCAATGCAAGGAAAATTATTTATCTTAGAACTTGGCCAGGGCAACAAGACGGATAGCTGTCGAAAGTAATATATCTCCACGTGTAGCCCTTAGACAATAGCTATCACAATTTCTTGAGTGCATGTGTTAAAATATAGATTCTTGTGCCTTCCCCAAACCTACCAAATTAATCTCTCACAAAGAGAAAGAGAGCTTTAAACCCATTCCTTGGTTGATTCTGTTGCACTGAGAAATTGAGAACTACTGTTTTAGATTTAAAACCAAGCTCTGTGAGGACTTAGAAAAACCCAAGAAATAAGGATCTGTTACTGAAACAACTAAAACAGACTAACTGAATCTCCCTTGATTACCCTTTGAACCCGAAAGAACTCAAGGTTCTCAGGACTCAGATGACTGACCCTGGCATAAAACCCCTCAGAATCTCTGCTTCTCTGAGGATTGCGTGAGAATGTCTGAGTTTTGGGGATAATAAGTAAGAAGAGTTGCAGGAATTTTTCACTCTACACAATGTGATGTCTTTTCCAATAGTAGTATTAATAGGAAAGTGTTATCTTTAGTGCACTGCCAGTTATAACGAATTTATATAATCTTTGCTGTTTCTGATGGTAAAAATAATGCATGGTTGATGTTAAAAAATTAGAAGATAGAGAAAAGCACAAAAAAGAGTAAATATCATCCATAGTCCCATCACCAAAAGAAAAGCAATGCTGATACATCTCCTTTTCAGGCTTTTTAGTAGATAAATATGCATATAATTTTACCAGAATGAAAATCACACTGTGCACACTGCTTTGCAACCTGTTTTATCCAATCAGTTGCTAAGGAATACCTTCCAGGTCATGCACACCATCATTTTAGATGACTGCAGACTATGCCATTGTGTGGGTGTTCTTCTGTGTTTTAGTCTCTTATTTTGGACTTTTAGGTAGTTTTCACTTTGAGCCATGAAAAAAAAGATGAATTTGCAAATACATTGTATGAGAAAGTGCGGAAAGATGATGTTGCTCTATCTTACGCTCCCTGGCTATTGCACACCCTAGCAGACAGACCTCCCCTGGGAGCTGTGCATACTCTTACTGTTTGCACTCTCTGTGGGTCTATTATCTTTCCTTCAGGTCCCCATCACTCACTTGCTTTTCCCTGGTGTGACGTTCAGCATCACTAGAGACCATCTGCCTTCAGTTGATTGTTTATCGTTCATCCTACCCGTATTTATTGAGTACTCCTGCGTGTCAGCACTTTGTGAGACCCTGGGTTTACCTAGCATGAATTAAAGCATCAGTTCTGCTCTCAGAGATTACCAGCTAGTGACAAAACCAGAATAACTGACCGAAAAGTTTAACTTGGAAAATTCCAGGCATTATTTCTGTGGTCTGAAGTACTGGAAAGTCACAGGGCTACTATTTGGTATCTATTGCTGCATAACAAATTATCCAACACTTCATGGCTTAAAACATGACTTGTTTATTAACTCACAGCATTTGCAAGTCTGGAGTCTAGGCATGGCTCAGCTCTGCTTCAGGGTCTCCCCCAGGCAGCAGTCACCTCTAGGCTTCTTTCTCTGGGGAAGGTTCCACTTCCAAGCTCACTCTTGCACTGGTTGACAGGGCCTCAGTTCTTTCTGGGTGTTGCCTGGACATCATCATCTTCAATTGCCATGGGGGCTTCTCCCTCGTGGCAGCTTGATTCATCAAAGTATGTAAGTCAAGAACACAATAGAGAAAGTGCTAGCAAGACAGAAGTTATAGTCTTTTGTATCCTAATCACAGGAGTTAAATCTCATCTCCTCTATGAGTCTGTTCTTTAGAAGCACATCCATAGGTCCAGCCACACTTAAGGAGATTTACACAAGGAGAGGCAGGGATCACTGAAGACCAGTTTTAAAAGAAGTCCTCCTCTCATACCACTTATGGACAATTGATAAAACTATAGCTGTTCTCTTAAAAAAAAAAAAGTTGGAAAATGCTACTCTGTAGTCTGCACTGCTGGAAATCCATGGAGTCTTTACATTAAGACTCATCTTTCAGTTTGGGGACCTGAAGGAATAGTTCCAAATACTTGCATGTGCCACACACATACTTAGTATTTATATGAGATTTTGTCACAACACACTTTTACATCAATATTTTCATTTGGCTTTTTCAACCCTGGGAAGCAGGAATGGAAGATATCTTAATTTTAAAGATGAATGAACTGAGCCTTAGAAAGTGACCAGTGGAGTTTGCTACATTTTTCTTCCAGTTCATTTGTTGGCTCAACAGATAGGTATGAGCAGAGTGCTAGACAGAGGGTTGCACAAAACCAGCGTGGCTCTGCCCTCTTAGGGCCTAGGTTCTGTTCAGGATGACAGCGGTTAATCACATCATTTCAAAAAAATATGAATGCAAACTTTTAAAATTCCATAATGGATGGAAAGGTTATATATCATTATTTGTGCAATCTTTACATATATGCTTACATACTTCAAAACCATCCAACTGTAGCCCTAACATTCGTGCAGTTGACTGTGTGTGTTACACCTCAATAAAATGTTTCAAAACCCCTAGGAAGGAAAGGTGGATAGTGCTAAGATGGTATGTTAGAGGAGAATTATGTCCCCCTCCTCCAAGTGGCACACACGTCCTGCAGATGTTAAATGGTGGGCGTTTTATTGTGCACATTGAGCTGAAACACGTAACTTAGGGTTTTATTTCAGTGCCATTTATTCCTCAATAAATGCACCCACTCTCCTCTCCCCGCCTTTGCTCAGTGAATTTTCTATTTTCAGCTACATCGTGCTGGTTTTCCCCAGCACTGGTTTGGTTATAGAGCTCCTCGCTTCTGCATTTCTTTCTATGTGGCTGCCACGTGGGTCAGGGCTTGTCTGGGTATGACAGATGAGGAGCCTCAAGGAGGGAATGGCACCTGGACTGAGGGGCAAAGCTGGGTGGGCCTTCTGCTCCTACTTAGGCACCCCTCCTGAGAGGTCCCCCTGGGGCAGCCATCCCCGTGACACAGGGAAGTCATCATGAAAAACTGTCAAAATCGCCAGCTCTGGAGGGTCATTTTTGTAATGACCCTACCTGGTCTCGTGCTCCCTCTGTCCTCTTTGAGGCTAATTACTCAGGATCTTGAGTCAAACTTGCTGGGATGGAAATCCCAGTTTGTACATTACTGTGTGCCTTTGGATGAGTTCTTTAAACCTTTTAAGTCTCAGGTTCCTTATCTGAAAAAAAGAAAAAGGTAATAATGGTACCTGCCTCATGCTGTTGTTGATACTGAATGATCTATCAGGTGGAGAATGCTTAGCACAATGCCCGGAGTAGAGTTAGAATTCAAAGTTGACTGCCATTGCCCGTGTGGCATTGTGGAAGGTGCTCTTGGCCTAAGGCACTACTTTTAGCTTCAGCTTCTTCTTACTTGATAGCTATATTTTATTGGGTATTTTTAATGTCTTCCTGCCTCAGTTTTCTACATCTGCAAAAGAGAACTAGAATACTGAGGTTGTAGGCAATGCCATGAGGATTAAATCAGGTAAAACATGTAGAGGCTCTCAGCACCAGGTAGCTGCTCAATAAATGTTGGTTGACTCTGACTCATGACATTGCTAGGACCCAATGCTTAATTCAAGAAGGAATTTTTTTCACACTGCACAAGCAGGGCTCTTATATGCTAGAAAAGGTACATATGTAAGAAAAGGTACAATGTCAGTTTTCTCTGATTCTTACCCCTTAATTCATAGCTATTCAACAGAGTCAGTTGTGCAAAATGTTATAAGTGTCTGCTACTTACCAAGGACTAGAAGAAGAGAGATTGATAAGATAATGGTCCCTGCTGTTACGGGTTTTAAATTCTAATAGGGAAATCAGACTAGTCAACAGAAAATTACAAAATTAGAGGTGGGAGACCAAGGAGCAGTAAGAGTGCGGCATGTCAGTGATGGTGATACAGTGAGGATGCCTTTGGCTTCAAGTAACAGAAATCTCTAGCTCAAAGTGATTGTAAATGTAAGTGAGAGAAGAAATTTCATTAAACTCAGAGGTCAGAAGAAGGGAAAATTCCCAGGTGCTGTAACCGCAGAGGCTCAAAATTTTCATCAAGATCTCCAGTTCCTTCTATCTCTCTTATCTGTCATTGCCACTGTCATTTCCAGTCTAACACTCATCCTTGCCAACATGTTAACATCAGAGAAAGAAGGAAGGATAGCTCCTTTGTCTGTCTTTTTTGGGGAAGAGAGGATGGGGAAAGGCCTAATATACCTTTCAGCATAGGCCAGAATTAAGTCGCCCACCCACCCTTCAACTTACCCTTGGCAAAGGGCACAGGGTTTTCATGGCAGGCATAGGGTGGGAGGGTGTTGAGAGGTAAACCCCCACCATCACCAGGAAAGGTTTCCCCCAAGGCCTTCACACCTGGCCTGTCTTGTAGAATGAATGGGAGTTTTTCTTGTCTAGAAGTGTTGGAGGTGGAGAGAGAACCCCAAGGTGTGCAAAAGCACTGAACATGAAAGAATACACTTATTCAGAAGATGTCAAGTGTTCTTGTTGGACTGCACTGTAGGGGTGGCATAGGAACCAGGCAAGTAATCAGGAGTGAGGCTGGAGGGGAAAGAAGGGCTTGATTCTGAAGGACTTTGTCCACCACTCTCAGAGATTCAGGTTTTATCTTGAAGGACCTGGGACCCTAGTGAACTACCTGAAGCAGGGGAGTGTAAGAGAGCAAATGTGTCTTCTAGCAGCCCCATCCTGAACAGCCCAGTAGATGGAATGAAGGTGGGGCAAGGTAAGAGTCGAGGAGAACACGGTTTTGTAGTAATTCCGGAAGAAGGTGAGTGGGACGAGGCCGCTGGTCAAGTGGATGGGTTGAGGGAAAAGACAGAAGCTAGAGGCAATGATTCCAGTTTTTCCAAGGATCTCCTAAGGATCCCTAGAGATCTAGATAAAAGTGATAGCACATCTGAGCAAATCAGTAACTAAGAGCTGCCTAGTTAGACCTGACACCGTCATCATATGGTAACTTGCAAAAAAATAGATATTGATTCCCAATACATACAGGATACTGGTGGGCTGGATAAATAAATGGGTATCTTTTGTAAATGCCTATTGGCACAACTTCTTGACTGAAATGATGAATAATTATAAGGCTTGTGTTATACCAAGGAGAGAGGATAATCACCTTGATGATGCTGTTCATTAGGGTGTTTAGGCTTCAGTAGGAATCTCTCTTCCTCTCTCTCTCTCTCTCTCTCTCTCTCTCTCTCTCTGTGTGTGTGTGTGTGTGTGTGTGTGGTTTCAGTCTTTAAGCATTTTATTTAAGGCAGAGTTTTCCCGTTTCATGTGCTTTTCAAGGGTGACTTTTATTTAAGCTTAAAGTATATATAATCACAGTGAGTTTCGCATTTCCCCTATACTTGGAGGCTTTCACCATCTGAAATAGAATACCCCCTTTGTAAGGTCGGTTTGTCAGACCAGAGCTGGCTCATTTGTAAGTACCCCCTTCTTGGTGTTACAGTGACTACCCTGCTCTCAATGACTTCCCTCCAATCAAGCATAGTTCAGTCAGAATTGGGAGCAAGCAGAATCCTTGACCAACATCGGTTTCTAGGCATCCAGCATGTGTAGGAGGTGACTGCTGATCTCAGGAAAGCCTCCTGCTTGGCCCCTCAGTCTGCTGCCCCTTCTCTGGAAGCTCTTTAAGCTGCCTGTGTACCTAGCAGTTCCAATATCCTGAAGTTTTCAGTCTAATTCCAGAGTATTTACATGTTATGTGCTTTGAAAGGGTTTTGGCTTTTCTTGAATGGCAATGTGGTATCATGGAAAAATCTAGAAGATGGAATGACACCTCCTAAGCTTAAATCCCAGCTCTGCCTCTTAGCAACTGTGGCCTTGACATAATGGGTTATAGAGGAAAGGGCATGCGATTTGGAGCCAAACATGGAAAGAAAGGGACCTTGGGCAAATGATGTAACATTTCCAAGACTCTGTTTTCTTTCATCTGTAAAATGAGATTAATACTACTTACCTTATAGGGTTGATGAGTGGATCATGTACAGTAAAGCTATCAGAGAATTAAGCATATAATAGACACTCAAATTATAGCTATTGTAGTTATTGACTTCTTGGACTCTGTGCCCTAATCTGCAAATAGGAATGATAAAAATACTACCCATATGAGAATTACAGTAATACTTACAGAGCAGATTCTCAACCTCGTCACGCTTGACATAACTGACATTTTGAACTGGATAATTCTTTGTGGGAACATGTTTTCCTGTGCATTGGAGGATTCTCAGCAGTAGCCCTAGCCTCTACAAACCAGGGTTGTAGACAGCCCCTGGTTGTGACAAAAGAGGCATCTCCAGACATTGACAGGTGTCCCCTGGGAGGCTAAATTACACCTCCCACCCCCCACTAGAGAACCACTATTCTAGTATATAGAAGAAAGTGCCTAGCACTTAGGAATTGTTTCATAAATAAGGGTAGTTATTATATTTAACTTATCTATAAAACTGTGTTATAAAAGAGAAAAAAGAAATAGAGCCAAAAATCATTTTTCTGAGCCCCTTGATAATAATGCATAAATGAGAATAGCGGAAAAAATGAACTCTGTCTCAGCATGAAAAAGCTTTCTGAACTTCAGTTCCAAGTACAACCAGCAGTTGGGTGGTACTGCTTTCCTTCAGAAGTTGTGGTGATGGGGTTTGCATTGCACTCTGGATTGAGGAACCCTGGGGGTGAAATCAGGGATCCCAACCCAACCAAGCACCCTCCCCACACTGTCCTTTGACTGTGTAGGTGAGGCTGAATTCCATTATGAGCACACATCTGGGGTTCAGCACAGCACGGTTTCCCTGGAATCATTAGTTTTCTTCCCCCATTATCATTTCTAGCCCTTCCCCTGGGAGGAGAGAGGTCAGCTCCAACCAGGGCTCCAGGAGAAACCACACTGCTTTCTCTTCCAAAATCAAAATGTCAAGAGAAATAGCCCCAAATCCTTCCAGCCCATAATGAAGACCCAGTTGCAGGTGTAGGATAGTTTAAAGTAGCTCTGACTGCACATTTTAAGTTATTTTTACTACTGGGGGCACCCAATTCTTCAAGGCCATGAAAAATCTGTGGACTTGTGACTTTCCTCCCTCAGTATTCCATTATATTTGGTAAAAATAAAATAAGGAACAATACTGCTTCAGAGTTTGAGAGGCACAGGGGCACGATTTAGCCAATTTGTTAAAAGAAAAGAAGTCTATAAAAGGTATGTGTGTTAACCTTAAAGAGCCACCCTCCTTCTCCCACCCGCTGCCCCCCACAAACACATACTCCACCCGCATTGTTTTTTTTTTTTTTTTGGGGGGGGGGTTGGGGGAGATGTTTGTGGCTATGAGATTAAATGAAGAAAGAAATTTTCTTCTCCTGAGAGTTGTTATTGCTCAGACAGCATTTTAATGCTATTATTGTGTGATAACATCAGAGCAGGGGAGTAATTATTTTCTGATAATACATGCGCCCTACTTTAACTGGTTAGAGCAGCGCTTCCATGCTGAGATCTATGAAGTATAGATTATACATTTCAATGCTTATTCAAAATATGTATTTTTTATGATTGATGAGGACATTGCAACATGCCACCTTCATAATTTGCATTTTTAAAAACGGTTTTGTGTGTAAATCATTGGCATGTGTATCTCAATCAGAAGTCAGATGGTTCTCATTGTCAAAGCCCTAAAATGTGCTTTCATTAAATATATTGTGAAGAAATCAGAGACGAATATGCTTTAACACATTTTTATATTTTACAACTATTCAGCATATATATTTTTGCCACTTTAACAAAGAAAATCCCCAGGTCTTATAATTCCATAACTGTCAAACTAAAGATTAGGTTTTTTCTTCCCAAACATACGTATTTTGTGCTTTGCTCAGAGCCAGGATGTGAATTTCAGGATGTTTACTAGCAAGATGCTTGAAGGAAAGGAAAAATTCCCTGATTAGAGAGAGAACCAAAAGAATGTGGCTAAACTTAGCTTAAATATGTCCTTGCTTTTGCTGGTAGCATTTCAAGCTCCAACAGGGGATCCTCATCTTTTCTGGATAACTCCTACATGAAGATCTTCATACTTGAAAACTGCACTTAATTTCCTCATAAAGGGAGTGGGAGTTTTCCAGTGCGAGGCTAATGGTAGAGAAAAGACACTTGTGGTTACAAAACCAAAGACATGATTACTTTGAAAAGGCTTTAAGAAAATATTAATGCTGAACCTGGGTGATTTCCAGTGGAAATCCACATAAAGATTACTTCCTGAGACAACATGTTAGCTCAGGCTTTGTCTGGGTTAGGAAATGGAGCCCTTGCTTTTGGGGAGCTCCCACTCTGGTATGCGGGAAGTTCAGAGCTGGGAAAGAACCAAGGAGGGCAACCGAGACACTAGAACCCATGAAAGAGTTGGGGCATATTTTCTAGAGCTGAAGCCAGGACTTAAAGAACTTAAAGAAGAAAGTCCAGAAGCCAGAGTGGAGGAGTCGGGGATTTAGGGGGACTCCAGGAAATTCACGTCAAGAGGGTTCAGACAAC
The DNA here is from genome assembly GCF_015220235.1 of Choloepus didactylus. Classification (NCBI taxonomy): domain Eukaryota; kingdom Metazoa; phylum Chordata; class Mammalia; order Pilosa; family Megalonychidae; genus Choloepus; species Choloepus didactylus. The sequence continues at coordinate 38,460,041 of NC_051328.1, forward strand.
TGATGGAAAGAGGGAGCCAGTATAGGTCACACTGGGGTGGTTGCCCAGGGCACTCCCTCCCTCTGGGTCCTGGATCCATCCTATCCTGTCACCTTGCTGTGCCTCAGGTCCCAGAGCAGGGCCTCTCCACTCAGCCTGGGTGCTTGTCAGTCCATATGGTGATCTTCCAGGTACTTTCCTGTCGCTTCTGAATGACAGTGACCTGTGTCTGTTCTCTTGACCACTTTGTACCAAGGGATGGCCCACTGGTAGGCTCCAAAGTGACTTTGTAGGGTTGAGGTTGAGATAGGGATACTGCCAAGTTCAGGAAAAGATCCATGTCAGAGTCAAATTCACATGGAGAGGAAGCTGTCGTCATCCATCCTCATCTGAAGGTACTGCCTTCCTTTCTCAAAGTGGGTGAGTGGCGGGTCTCATCTCATCCTTTGGACTGCCCATACCAAATGCATGAAATAACTCGTGTGTGCATTAGTGTCAGCCTTCTGGAAAGCAGGACTTCTGCTACTATCCCCATAGGATTTTTTTTAAAAAACTTTTCCTTTGTGGGCTCTAGAAATCCTTCCAGACAAATGGCTGCTTCAACTGTGAGGTGGTGATTTATATCCTTGGCAGAATAATCCTTAGTGAAGGTGTCTCTCCTTTATAATAAAGGAATAACACAACATTTATAACAAGATAGAGCTTCAGATGAGTGGGTATAAAAGTTCTATACAATTTCAATTGTTGAAAGAATATGCATATATTAATTAAGAATTCTGACATACTTCTTTTGCAAGGTCCCTTATGAAAGATAGACTATTTTCCACATTTGCTTTGCATTGGAAGTGACAGATGAAATTAATATGCTTCATAAATTGCCATCATGGAGGATCAATTAACAAGTGAACTAACCTTGTGAAAGTCATTTTGAAAGACTAGTTATCTTTATAATATTCCCTGTCAAATTAGGTAAATGTGAGAAAATTAGAAAGCTGTCAAATAAATAGCGGTGTAAGACACTGAGTAATTGCATTTTGGATAAGGTAAATTAGTTTCTGGGATTGTTGGTTAAGAAACAGGAAATGAAAGTAGAAATACTAGCGATTTTAAAACTGTGTGTATGTGTGTGTGTCAACTGGTTTGATGAGTGCCCCCCCCACCTCCAAAAAAAATTCACATCTACCTGAAACTTAAGAATGTGACCTTATTGGGACATACAGTCTTGGCAGATGTCATCAAATTAAGATAAAGTCGTCTGTATTAGGATGGGCCCTAAATCCAGAATAACTGGTGTCCTTGTAAGAGAAGGAAAATTTAGACACAAAGAAACAGAGAGAATGTAATGTGACCAAGGAGGGAGAGAGTAGAGTGACACATCTATGAGTCAGTGGATTGTTGGCAGCCACCAAAAGCTAGGAAAGGGAAGGCAGAATTCCCTAAAGCCTTTGGGGATAGCATGGTCCTGCAGACACCTTGATTTCAGACTGCTGACTTCCAAAACCATTAGAGAAGACATTTCTGTTGTCTTAAGCCATCCGGTTTATGGTATGTTGTTACTGCAGCCTGAAGAAACTAATACAGCATGTATGTAAGTGTATGTAATGGATTTATATGTACTTGCACACCCACATCCATATGGTTAAAGCTGGGAGTAAGAGGGTTACATACGACCCCACTTCCTGGCTCCCCCAACAAAGCTGTTCTCCCTCACATATCTCACACGTGCCTTACCAGGTCCCATCTCTCTCTTTACTCACTCTGCTCCCCTTTCATTTATTCCTACCTCCTTCCTTCATTCCTTCAAAAATTAATCCTTGTACACCTACTGTGTGCTGGGTAGTGTTCTTGGCCATGGATATACACACTTGGCCCTGCCCTCATGGAGTTAGTATTTCTTCTGCGGAGAGAGCAGTATCTACTGTGACTCCAGAGGTGATGCTATTTGCTTGCAAACCAGTTGCTTCAAGGTAGCAAAAGGACCTAATAAAGGGACTCCGCTTGCAAAGCAGACGCAAGCCAGCGTGGAGGCTGAATGAGCTACAGCTTCCTGACGCCAAGTCTATTTTCAGCCCAATTCACGGCCAGATGGCTTCAGGAAGGCCACCCAGCACTCACTAAGTGCTCTTATAGGACTTTGCTCTGCCAGGGCAGAAGCAGCTGTGGCTGTGGCCCTCTTCCTTCTTCTCCATCATAAAAGGTTTCCTCCACTGAGCCTCACTGTTCTCATTTCCTCTCACATCTCTGTACCATTCTTCTGACATGTCCCTGATGTCCCAGATGTGCCAATTAGATCCTTCACTGGGCCTCACATTCCTATTTGTCATATGAATCAGTAGAGCTTAAAATTCATCTGAAGGCTCGGTCGCCTTTCTCCATCCCTCCATGACCTCCTGTGGGGCATGGAGCACGTCAGCTCTCCATGGGGACATGCATGTGCTCCCCAGGTGTGAAACAAGACTGCTCTGCAATGGGAGACTTGTTTAAAAACTGCAAGTTATGTTTAGGTGTGTACCAGAGCACAGACACATATGTATAGAGAGCAAGTACTCTGTATCAAATCCTGTTCTTTTCCTCAGATTAAATCCTCTTGTCTTCCCAAGAGAATTCCCACAGGCACATATTCTGAATGTGTACATATAATGTGTATACACATATGTTCATACTCATGCGGAAAGATGTCTCTTTTTCATATAATCTCTACTTTAGAGTCAAAAACTGATTCTCAGTGAGGTGAAGTGAGTTGTTCAGGGTCACTCAGGTAGAAAGGAATGGCTTTGGAGTTTGAACCCAGTCAGTCTGACCCCCTGACTATCTGACATCTAGAAGGGTCTTTTCTTTGCAGTCAACTCCCTCAGCTTCCTAACAAAGGAAGAATCTTGGGAAGTAATATGCCCCCACCCCGTTTTTCTCACTGATGCTTTCATATTCCAAGTTCCTTTTAGTATTTTATGTTCTGCTATCGACTGCACAATATACTTCTAAATCTGGTCTATCCAAGCTAGACAGATGCAGATGAGCTGGCCAAGCTTGTGTGCAAGCAGATGTAGATCAGCTTAGAGTAATATTTTCATGTTAATTGGTTAGGATTTTGTGATTGAAGGAAGGACAGAAACGGGCTAATTTAATCAATAAGAAAATCATTGAAAAAGTACTGACCATATTCAACCAATTTAACATTTGACAACTGGGTCTCAGATAGGACAGAAACCAATTCAGTTCTGAGGACCACAGCCAGGAATTCTTGGAGACTCTGAGGCAGAGCCATTGGAATGAATCACCCACATACCTCCCTTCTCTCCATGTCCTTGTGCCTTTTCATCACAATTCCCATTCCTAGGAGAGAACTTCTGATTGGCTTAGCTTGGATCATGAGCCCACCTCTTGAGCAGGATTGGCAGAAGTAACACTGTCACTGACAGTCCCACCAGAACCAAAATGAACATGGGAGGCTCAGTGATAGGAAGAGAGAGGAATTCAAAAGCAACAGAAATATCTTGCCTCATGTCATGAAACAAAACAAAACCAGAAAACTTCTCTCTTGCCTACAAACCCAAAGTGCAAATCTGCATGCAAAATCTGGCAGCAAAAAAGGCAGGAGCTTGTGGGTATGGGGAAAGCTATTACTTTGTCTTCAAAAAAATTTTGCAATGAAATCTCAGGCCTGGCACCACTAGCTATGTTACTTTGGTCTTTGAGTCAGTTCACAGTCAAGGTGTGTGTGTTGGGGGTGGGGGTGGGGGACACTGCTATAAAAAATACCTAAAAATATGGGGGTGGGGGGTGGAATTGGACAATGGGTAGAGGCTGAAGAATTTTGAGGTGCTTGATAGAAATAAACCTAGATTGCCTTGAAGAGATGGGTGGTAGGAACATAAACATGAAATGTGCTTCTGGTGAAGCCTTGTAAGGAAGTGCACCAGTGTGGAAACCGGAGAAAAGGAAATCCTTGCTATAAAATGGCAGAAAACCTGTATGAACTGTGTTGGGTGGAAAGTAGAACTTGGAAGTGATGAACCTGGATATTTAGTTGGGGAGATTTCCAAGCAAAGTATGGAAGGCCTAGCCTGGTTTTTCCTTGTTGCCTATATGGTAAAATGCAAAAGGAAAACAATAAACTGGAGAATGAACTATTAAGCAAAAGGAAATCAGCACTTGATGACCCGGGAAATTCTCAGCCTATCCAATTCTAAGTCTATGCAAATGGTGGCTGGAAAACCATTTGCTTAAGAAATTAGGGATGTGAATTATGGATACATTAAACTGTCTCAGCAGAAACCAGAAACAGAGAAGCGGTTATCCAGGAAAGATCCATGGAGGACATTGTCTAATGGCTTGGACCCTCCCATGAGTTGTACAGTTGACCAAGGTTTTTGAGAAGCAGAAACACTGCCAGCCTGGACTGAAAGGGACAGAGACGGGACAGAATGAAGGAAGAGTGACTCTCGGGCAGAGCTGTGGAAGCAAAGGCCTGGGACAATCACCTCCTTGGGATGGAAGGGAAGAGCATGTACCCCCAGCGGTCCAAGGGGACAACACAGCAGTTTATCCCAGTACTCCTGCCAGGGAGTCACTAAAGGATCCCAGGAGATGCAGCTTCTAGAGGTGTATGGCAAGAATACTTAGTCAATACCCATTGCGTCTGGATCTGATGTAGAAAGAAGCTGCTTTAGGGTCATGAATAACAAGAAAAGTCTGTGCTCATATTCATGGATTTACAAACTCTTTAAAATTCTTGTTTATGTGTCTCGTGGACAATTAAATTTGACACATTTGGGAACACTGAATAAATGACAGGGCTTTCTTAAAGAGAAGTGCTTGAATTCTGAGTGGCAGATTTCACAGCTATTGGTATTTTGACAGATGCATTGGTAACTTGAGATGTTTGAGTGCAAATATATTTGAAATTGTGGATACTACAGATACAGACATCGATATCCAACTCAATACATGCAACATTCGCTGTATGCCACTTGATATATTGTAGCAATCCTAAGTTTCCTGCTGACCAGATATCAGCAACTGCCTTTTCAGTAAGGTCACCCGGTACTAATAACCCAATAAAGTAATAAGACTCCTCAAAAAAAAAAAAAGAGGGATACTGCCATTAGGGGATCTCCCAAACATCTTTACCATTATAAAATGGTTGAAGTAAAGAATTTAAAATGCTAAAGTTTTAGAGGGACACAACTTATAATGAATTATAATTAGCTTATTTATCCATTATTTTTGTTGATAATGTTAAACAATAGCAATTGGAATTGGCTAAGGAAGAACAGTTACTTGAAATATGTGCCGTTTTGAATAAACTGATCCTGACTTAATGAGCTTTTACATGGTTTTACGCTTGACTTACTGCCCATATTACATTGCTAAGGTAAGCTACTTAAAACTATGGTGCAATATGATGTTTCTCAGTTCATTTGTCTGTTTCATTAATGATGGAATGTATTTTCCAGCACATAAATCCTATTTATGATCAAGACATTGTTGTTCTGTAGATCAACTCAGACCCTTACACTGTGTAATTTACCTGCTGTCAAATCTCATTTGAAGAGCTGTCGTCTAGCACTGCCCTAATCAAAAATATGTCTGAGTGTAATGAGCTATGCATGTTGTGTCTAGTATTATTTATTTTTAATAAACTTGTGTTCACCCCCACCACCCTTTGGGAAACTGAAGATCTATAATCTTTTCTGTGTTCTTCTTTTTTAACCTATTATTTCTGAACTTGGGTTATGATTGAAAAATGTGAATGTTTTTATTTCAAATTTGTCTTAGTGGGTAACATTGATTAGAAAAATCATACAAAAGAAATACCAAAATGATCTGGTTTAAAAGCAAGACTAATAATAACATTTAAGTAATTCTGTAAACAAAGAAAGCTGGGATAATATGTAAAGTTAGATTGGTTGGTATTTTATTTTCCTTGACTGCTCAAGCAAATACCATGCAATGGTTCAGCTTAAACAGTGGGAATTTATTTGTTCATGGTTATGAGGCTAAGAGAACAAGGCTTCATCAAGACACTGTTTTCTTACTGAAACCTGTGGCCCTCTGGGGCTGGCTGCCCGAGACCCTTGACCCTTGACCCTTCGCTTGTCACATGGCAGAGCACATGGCAGCACCTCCTGGTCTTTCCCTTCTCCAGGTTCCCTTGATATTCAGCTTCTGGCTTATACTCTCTGTCTAAATTTCATTCCACTTTTAAAGGACTCCAGTAATAGGATTAAGACCCATCCTGATTTGGCTAGGACACACCTTAACTGAAGTAATCTCATAAAAATGTCCTACTTATGATTTCACATCCCCAGGAATGGATTATATTTAAGAACATGGTTTTCTGAGGTACATACAGATTCAAACCATCATGGCTGGATTCCAAGATAAAGGCCCCTCTTAGGGTCAGGAAGCCTGGGTAATCTGTTAAATGCAATCTACATACACCATGATGGGAAAAACATTCCCTGCACTTGCAAATTAATGCAAGATTTTTGAGACCATTGCCATTTGCTCAAATCATGAGGCTGCCTGTAAATGGGTGGAAATTAGCATTGATACCCTTCACCCTCCACATGACCCTTCCTGACAGTATGTGTCCAGTGGACACCATCTGTCTTCGTTACAGGCAGGAAATCCAAGCCTCCAAATCACCAGGCAGTAGTTAAATCATAGGCACACTTAGTTTTTGCAAAGCAGATATTTTTCTTGGCAAAATGGAGGGAGAGGAAGGGAAGGGAGGAAGGGGGAGGGAGGGAGAGGAAGAGAGAGAACTCTTAAAATAGTGTGCATAGGGGGTGATTATTTTTCCTTTCCACTCATGAGTGCATGACCTGGGTGAGGGAGGAAGCAACCTAAAAAACTACTGTGTTTCAGAAAGAGCATCTCACTAAGCCTAGTATGATTCCAGCCTTCAAAAATACAGTGTTTTTTTTCCACCATGCCCTATAAAGATAAGCCTACAACTTCATCTGGGGTTTAGCTGAAGGTCATCCACCTGTTCCAACACTAGGGAAGAAATGACTTTATTGGCCTTATTAAGAGATGTGCTGAACTTGCTCTACACTCCACTTGATACATTGACTTTAGATTCCAAACCCCACGTTAGATGCAACTTCACTCTAAGGATTTTGGGGCACCGTACCTGAAATATGGGTTGTGCACCACTCTTTTACAGCATATTCCACATTAGTTGATGCTCTTGGGCATCTGCCTTCTCTTCAACTTCTACTCTGGGAAGCATGGCTGTCCTAGAAATGACTTTGAAGTCAGAAGTACAGGTTTGAATCCTGGCTCCACCTTGTATGACCTTGGGCGATTTACTTACCCTTTCTGACAATATACCCTCAGTCATCAAATAGGCAATCCTGCCAACATTATGGAGTGATGGTGAGGAATGCTAGTGTGGAAGAATGTCCAGCACTGTAGTAGCTCTTCCACATATGACGCTTCTTATATTTATGATCATCTTAAAGTAGGGGAGGGATTTAATCAGTACTCTCTACCAAATCTGAGGCAGATCGTTGGGTCACTTGGCATGATGATGTTCACTGTGCTGATTACATGTGGGAATTACTGATCCAATCGTGCATTGATTACTCTAAACTTTGATACTATAGTTACCTTTTGGAGGGGATGAAGAAGCAAGTCCAAAGCAATTTCACAGAACCTTAGAGCTAAAGGTATGCATGTTTAAATCTCACCTCTAACCCCCCTGAAAAAATCAGATCCCCTTTACATGACTAAGTCATGATAGATGTGCCACTTCTATCATCTACATAGAACCTCTAGACACTTTAGGATCTGTTTATGCTTCAAGAAAGATGTTCTTTTTGGGGAACTCAAAGAATTTCCAAATAGGTTGCAAACTCTGGATTTAAAAAAAAACTTAGCTGCAAGAAAAGTTTTATCATTTTCTTAATCTATTTGCCGTATCATAGGGTACTGAGTGACATGTGCTCTGGGTAATACACCTGGACCTTGCGTGAATTAAATAAGGATCTTAGGCAATCATCAATTAATATCTAAATTGTTAGTGTGCTTGCTAGGGTGGATGAATGTTTTTCAGTTCATTTGCTCATCAATCTATCCAGTCCACCAGTATTCTATGCCAGGAAATGTGCTAGGTTCTGGGGTTGCATGGAAAGCAAAGCAGACATGAAACAGTCTTTGCCCTTGTGAGAGGTTACAGTTCAGCATAGGAGTCATATTAAAACCTATACACAGATACCAAGTAACTTCCTTTTAAGCAGTATGCTAACCAAGTTTAGTGGGGATCTAGTTGAAACTGTTTCATATGTATTAAGGCTCTGGATTTTTAGCTTCATAGATTGGGAGAAAAGGGGGACAATGCAAAGAAATGGTCAAGGCTACTACCTAGAGCTGGGGGAAATAGGACTGACTGTGGGTGCTGGCTCCAGGAATTGGAGCAGGGTGGTTGGATGCAGTCATACATGTACTGGGGAATGTAGCTCATGGCACAGAGTAGATAAGGCCGCTGAAGTGTTGGATTATCTCACGGGAGAGAGGTGAGATGCATCACAAGCTAACTCATTATATGAGGCAATCTATACAGAGTTCTAATAATATTGACAATGCTGGCAGTAAGTGCCTCCAAAGCACTCAGGCATTCTGCACTGCCCTCTGCCAGATGATATTTGATTTCATCCTCTTTGCTGGACTATTAATTGGGTCTTGCTGCAAAACAAAACTCCAAACTTACAGTGGCTTACAACATTACATATTTATGCTTCTCATCCACATTGGTCATTTAAGGTTCACCTGTGCTAAGCTGGGCTCCAGGTTATGGTTTGAGTTCCAGCTTCTTCCACATGCTTCCTCTTTCTCCTTCAACAAGCAGCTACTCAGAGATGATCATATGGCAAAGTGGTTCTCTCCCTTTTCAATGAGGGGTTATTTTGCCCCCAGGGCACATTTGGCAGTTTCTGGAGACATTTTTGGTTATCACAACTGGGGTTCAGGTGTTGCTAGTAGCATCTAGTGGATACTGGCCAGCATGCTGCTAGACACCCAACAATGTTTAGGACAGTCCTTTGTTCTGAAGAGTTAACTGGCCAAAGATGTCACTCATACTGAGATTGAGCAACCCTGTCATAGCAAAAGGACCAGTCACGCCACCTAAACATATTTAGAGCACTTGCTCATATCATGTCTTCAATTTCATCAACCAAAGCAAATCACACAGCAAAACCCAAAATCATCAGAAACAGGATGTATGCTAAGTCTACTTTCTTGGAAGCCCTGAAAGATATGCAGCAGTGAGAGCCGGACAAGAGCTTCAAATAAAAATCCAATGTCCCACAGCAATGATCCCTGTTTCACAAATGAGGAAACTGAGACCCAGAAAGATAAAGAAATTATGCTCAAGTTCCCCCCAGATAATAAGTGACAGACTCTGACTGGAACTCTAGCTCTGTCCAGCTCTTCCCAAGTGGTCTACACTCAGCTGTTTGGATGTAGGATTGGAGTCTCCAAAGGAGAGATCTCTGAGGGTAGCTACAGTCAGGGAGAGCCTCGCTGAGGAAGTTGGAATTGCCATGAGGGCAAGGACCACATTCCTTGCCCAGCATGGGGGCTGGCACATGGGAGAGTCCGGGCAGGTATTTGTTGAGTAAACAATGGCCAAATAGGAAGAAAAGTGACCGTATGGGGATCTTGGACTTTAAGCTTTCCCACAAGCTGTAGGGTGGCAGGTAATTTGGTTGAATGTAGCCTCTATAGTAAGACTGTTGAGGTCCAGATTCTGACCTAGCTCTATAATTGGGCACGTTTCTTTCTCTCTCACTCTGCCTCAGTTTCCACTTTGTAAAATGGGGATAAAGCACCAATTCCATGGAGTACTTGGAAAGATTGAAAAAGTACCTTATTTATGGTGGCTTAGTCTAAAATATACCAAGTACTTAGTACATTTCAGGTGCTGCTAGTCTTCTGTTGTTTAAAAATAATTATGCAAAAAAAGACAAGGTGATTTGGGGCTAATCTGCAGTGAGGATGCTGTTACTGAATTCTCTTGAGAGTGTGTTGTCTGGGGAAATTGGTACCTCCTCCCTTTTTTACTTACATTTTAAATCAAATCATTCCATTTCTTACATCTCTTTGGTGAACTTGAGCGTTTGGAAGCTGTCTGGGTTTCAACTGTTGCCTAAGAAGTCATTTCTCCTGTCAAAACTGAGTTATCTATTTTTCTTCTCCTAAAAGCAGTAAGTTAGGAATTCACGCAGAGTTTGGATAATCATAACCTCTTGAGGTTTGATTTGAATGAAAGTTCCTAAGTGAAACTTGATTCTATCTGCTGAGCACGTTACCGCTTTCATTCTGGTTTAGCATCTAGGACATCCCAAAAGGGATCTCAGTATGGCAACTGGATGCAACTCAGAGGCTGTTCTTGGCCTCCAGGAATTTCCAGGTGGCCTCGTGAAAATCAAAGGAGTGGCTTGCTTGACAAGGTCTGGCACTGTCCTTCTGTGCCTTGGGCACGACTGCCAGGAACTTGTGGCTAGTTGGTGGGACACTTGGATCAAGCCATTTTCTCAGGGATTAGACCTTGACACCACCTCTTTCTTGCATTCATTTTTGAAATATTATGGGCATGCCATAGCCATTTGGTTCAGCTCCAATGTTTGTTCCAGACCCTGTGCTGGGTACTAGAAAATCAGAGGCAGGTAAGCCTTGGCCCCTGTGTCACTTTGGATATATTATGTCCCCCAAATGCCATGCTTTTTGATGCAATCTCTGTGTGGGCAGATGTACCTAATCTTGATTAGGTTGGAATCTTTGGATTAAGTTGTTTCCATGGAGATGTGACCCACTCAACTGTAGGTGATAACTCTGATTGAATTATTTCCATGGAAGTGTGGCCCCGCCCAGTCAGTGTGGGTCTTGATTTAATCACTGGAGTCCTTTAAAAATGGTGGCACAGACCCAGAAACTAGCTGACTTAGCTCAGAGATGCTTGGAGTTGTGGACTCCTGACGTTGGCTGCAGCTTAGAGAGGCATTTTGAAGATGGCCATTGAAAGTTGACTCTGACCTTTTGGAGAATGCCATTTTGAAATGCAACCTGGGAGCAAGCAGATGCCAGCCACATGCCTTCCCAGCTAACAGAGGTTTTCCAGTTGCCAACTGCCTTTCTCCAGTGAAGGTGCCCAATTGTTTGTGCCTTACCTTGGACACTTTATGGCTTTAAGACTGTAACTTTGTAACCAAATAAATCCCCTTTATAAAAACCAATTCATTTCTGGTGTTTTGCAAAATGGCAGCATTAGGAAACCTCAGAAGGGCTCACAGAGACAAAAACAATCAAAAAATAAATTATTCACTAAGATATAAGAGAAACTATATGCATAAGAAGGCAGTATAACATATAACTTCAAAGAGGGTGTGGGTGATGGCTGGGTAGGGTTTTGAAGGATGGATAAGTGTTCTCTAGGCTGACATCTTACAAATTAATACTCCTTTCTTGGCTCTTGGCTCTCTTGACTACAATCAAAAGGGATATGTTTTATGTTTTACTGTGATGGCCATAGTTTACCTAGTACTATAATAGCTGCTCCATTTTTTAAAGTCTTGGCATGTTTGAGTGTCAAAAGCTTGACACATCAGATTCTCTTTGATCTTTCCTGTGTTAGATTTTACTCCCCAATGTTTCACAGCCTGGCAAGGGTACCGTCCCCATTTGAATATTTGAGAAGCAGAGATCCAGAAGTCATCAAAGCCAGAGATAGAAAGCACATGCAGACATTTCTAGTAAGATTTTCCCTCTTATACTAACACAAGAAGGCTTTTTTATTCCTGGGCAGGGAAAAAAAAACAAAAACAACAGAATGAATTGAGTACCAGAGAATAATAGCAAAGCATTACATCATAACCTACTTTTTGGAGAAAGGAATATACACTTTTGAACATAACAATGTTTTTCATTAAGAACAAAGAGAATAAGACTTAAATTACTAACCAAAGTAATGCTAAAAGAGTGAAGCAAGTTTCATAAAACATCATGTCATGTATGCAAGGTTGTAACAGAAACAGGAGAAACAAAGAAATATGCCAAGCAAGGGAGATGACAGGCAAGGAGAAGGAAATTGACATGGAGCTAAGAATGAAGGACGAGGAGAGCTTAGCAAGGCTCACTGTGAATGCTGTGGTCAAGGCTAAACTTTAGGGGACCAGTGAATGGTCTACTGTTCCCAGCTCCCCACCTACTCATTCCACACCTTCCAAAGCTCTAGGTGGATGGAATGGTGAAGACAGCCCAGTGGAGTAGAGGCTTCAGCTAGTTCTACAGGGATTCTACATCACCTGGCACAGCTGGAGACAACTGGATTGGACCTTGACCGTCTTGGACTATGCTATCTTTGGAACCAGTCCAACAAACATGGCTTCCAAGATCCACATGGACCCAGTTATTGCCAGGGATTGATTGGCTGGATACAGGATGCAGCCCTTGTCTGATCAGGAGTCAGACAAACAGGTTAGGACAAGGGACAGAAACTAAATCATAATTTCAGTGTTTATACATGTGACAGTATTTTCTTGATCACCATAATTAAAACAAGCTATTATTTTTGAGAAGTGATTTTTTTTCCTGATAAAATATTCTGATTTTTTTTTTCAGATGGTCAATATTATAGAACAAAAAAGTAGGAAATCCTGCTGTGTTTGAGGTTCTTATATCATTAATTCCAGCTGCAGAGTAGAGGGTATGGACTTAGTGTAAAGAAGGACAATAAGATGATCAGTGTTGGCTGTGTAATCAGTCTCAAATTGAAGCCCTTTAGATCTTCAGTTTGGGTTCTGTAAGTTGAAAATTATTGACCTGGTTTTGGGGGTGAAAGGGTTTAGGAAGTGCTGTGGAAAAAGCCTGGGAGAAAAATATCCCAAGGCTAATATCTTAGTTTGAATTTGAAATCTTTAAAAAGTACAAAGCTATGAAAAATGTTCTAAGGGAAACTTAAACTGATGATGTTACCAGGTAAAGCTTTAATGAGAAGGGAAGGTTAATGAAATATTTCACAGAGTTCCTTGACAAAGTGCATGGAATACAAATAGGAGATTGAAATTAAGGGGCCTCGCTGATGTCTCACCTTACCGTTTTGAAAACTAGTTTGTAAGGTGCTCAGACTGAGTTTGCAAAAGCAGGCATCAATCCCCTGTGTAACAATTGCCTGTTATTAATATGCTAATTCAGGTCAGATCACCTGGTATTACCTTTCTAAAGCTGACTTTCCCTTAAACCACTTTCTTGACGGAGTTGGCCAGAAAGCTCCTGGCACTGTGCAATTTAACAGAATTAATTAGTAGCACAGCAAATTGATCAACTTGCAAGCATGTCACACCCCACTCATTGGCATTGGAGTTATTTAAATTGGCATGGACTCTTTTAACAGCACCACAGCTATTTTCTTGGAAAATGCTAAGGTATCAGAGAAAGACATACCAAGTCCCATTTTAAACCCAAACTATAGAAAGATTTCCTAACTTTGAAACCAGAAGAGAAGTGGGCTGGAACCACTGGCTGTAGGTTTCATTAACCCAAATACCCATGACTTAGACAGTTACTGCAAAAGAATGCAGTGTACAAAAACCACAGGGCAAGCCTGGGGATAAAAGGGAACTCGGCCTCATTCCGAGGAGCAAACAGGCAGAGAACTGCAGGAACTCGAGCTCTATCTGAAGGGGAGTAACTGCTATTTCAGCAGCTTGTTGTCATGCAAGAAAAACAGCTGCAGCCACCAGGTTGTAATACCTTCAGATTTTTTTTTTCCCTAGAAAATCTATGTTTTACTTTTCTAGCTGCTAAAACAAATACCCTTCAATGGGTTGGCTTAACAATGGGAATTTATTGGTGTCAGAGGCTAGACAGCTTGTTTCCTCCCCAAGTTGGTATGTTCTGGCTGGTGATCTTTTGGGGTTCCTTGGCTTTGCAGTCACATGGCAGTGAACATGGTGGCATCCAGTTTCCATTGACTTCCAGCTTCTGGCTGCTTACCGTGACTTCTCCTCCCATGCCCAATTTCCTTTACTTTTAAGGCTCTCAGGCGTGTTGGATGAAGGCCCACCCTTATTCAGCTTGGGCACACCTGAACTAATAATGTCTTCAAAGTTGCTGTTTGAAGAAACTTTTCACCCACAGGACCAGGGCTTGGGGCCTGAACCTGCCTTTTGTGAGGGACATTATTCAATTCCTAACAATCTGGACATCTGTAATCTTATTTAAACACTCCTGTTTTAAGATGCTGAGAAACAAGTTTTAAAATATTTTATGAACTAACTCCCTGCAAATATCTCAGGGCAAGATCCAGCTCCTGGGTCATCAACAGAAGGGATCCTGGTTTAGAGAGAGAGACACAGGAGCATGGGGCAGCCTCTGGAAAGAAGTCCCCAGGCTGCTATGAAAGACACTTGCAGAGAGCCGGGAATTCGGTATGGATGGCTATAGAATGGAAACTCACTTGGAGAAACCATAACTGGCCTAAGGAAAAGCAAGGGCAGCTAAACAGTAAGCCTAGAGCCCTGGGATAATTCAGAAGCTCAGGGGGCACCTGAGCAATGAAACCAAGGCCTCCAGCTACACGCACACATTATGTCCATGAGATTAGAGCCTCTGACATTTGCAGGCCAGTGTCTCCCTGCAGCAGCACTTGAGCAAATCGGAAAGAAGTTCTTGGTATCCTCCCTGGAAATGGAAATGAATGTGGAAGGCAGAGAAGGTGCATCTTGCCTAGCATCCGTAAGGGCCCATTCTGGAGGGGCCAGGCCATTGCTTCAATAGTCATGGAGCAGCCAGGAGACACAAATGAATTACTAGCTTCAGGAGAATTGCTCATGTTTTAGTTGTGAAAATGCAAGCACTGATGAACTGTTATACTCATCAATCAATGATTTGTAGACCTGTTCATTGATTGATTGATTTCACTAATTTATTCAAACAACAAATACTGAGCAGCACCTGTATATGCTAGACATTGGGGAGACAGAAGAATGAAAACCAGTCCTTACCCTCAAATGATTGGGTGTCCAGTGGGGGCAGGGCAGTCTCCCTGCAGCAGCGTCCCAGAGGCTGTGCCGAGTCCTCTGCAGGGAGTGGTGGGCACCCAGAGGAGAATTAGCTCTGGGACTGTCAAGAAAACCTGCTTGAGGATACAACATCTAGAATTTCTTTTACTAATGTATCTTATTCATTTTTTATAAAGTTTCATCCAACTTGCATCGCTACAGTCATTTAATATCTGGGCTGTCGCCTCCTTTCTCAGTAGCTACACATTGTAGTTAAACTCTGATATTCATGACAATGACTCTGAGGCCCTTGGGAATTAGAATTGCCTCCTGAATTTTCAGAGAGGGATTATACTTTGTTTAATTTAATTGATATTGAGTGTTGATCCTTGAGCTTTAATTCTCTGAAGCCTGGCATCCACATAAATATACTGCACCACAGTGAAGACACTTTTACATCCATTTGTTTCATTTGGTCCCCATATAGAAGGTAGGTCAGTGTTACTCCCACCATTTTGAAAGTGAGTGTTGTGGTTGGCCCAAGGTCCCAGAATCAGCTACAGCTTGGCAAATCTAAGATTAGAACCAAGACCTCCCACTCTTGTCCTCTGGTTCCAGTAAGCCAAGTTGACTGGATCATGTTATTCTCTAATTGTCCTGGATAAGCAAGAGTCTTTATCACCATGATTGCACAGAGGATAATCTTTCCCTTGGACCACTGCAGTGTATTCCACATTGTCCAATTTCCTCTTCTAACTTTTCAGTTCATTCCCACACATCATCTGGAATAATCTATCAAAATCAACATCCAGTACGTTTATTCCTTCATTACTCCCCTACCTCCTGACCTATAAGAGGGAAGATATTTAAACAGTTTTATTGAGATGTAATTCTCATACCGTGCAATTCACCCATTTAAAGTCTACAATTCAGTGAATTTTAGTGTATTCACAAATATGTGAAACCATCACCACAGTCAATTTTATAACACTTTATCACCTCAAAGAGATACTGTACATCAGCTATCACCTTTCTATCCCCCCACCCTATCTCCAGCCTTGAGCAATCATGAATCTATTTTTGTTTCCAATGGATTTACTTGTTCTGGGCATTTCATATATATGTAATCTTTGTGTCTGACTTCTTTTACTTAGCATAAGGTTTTCAAGGTTTATCCATGTTGTGGCAAGTATCATTACCTATACCTTTGTATGGTTGGATAATATTCCATTGTATGGGTATACCGTGGTTTTTTATCCATTCATCAGTTGATGGGCATTTGAATTGTTTCTACTTTTTGGTTATTATACTATTTGTGTATAAGTTTTTGTGTGAACTTGTGTTTTCATTTACCTTGGGTGGGTGGGTGTGTGTGTATAAATACACACACACACACACACACCAAATGTAGAGTTGCTGAGTCATATGGTAACTCAATGTTTAACCGTTTGAGGAAATGGTGACTGTTTTCCAAAGTTGCTCTATGAGAGGGTTTTAATGGCATCAAGTTGCTCTTCAATAAAGAGGCCAAAGTGCTTACCATTGTCCACATGTCCACATCTGACCTGGCCCCACCATCTCTTCAGTCCCAGCCCGTGTCACTCTCCCCACTTTGCTCACTCTGCTTCAGACCCTCTGCTATAGTGCAGTTTTTTAAAAAGCACCGAGATCTTTTCTGACCCAGATATTTCCATGGCTGTTTCTTCTCCTTGGAATGCTCTTTCGGTCCTCTTCCCCTGACAACTTCCATCCTAGAGAGGCCTTCCCTGAAAATCCACTCAAAGTCTAAATTGGATTCTTCTGTGTTTGATAAGTGATTTTTGTTTAATCACATTGACTGGGGCTTTAGAGGCGCTTAAGAGATCTTAAGACTTTATTTTTTAATTATTATAAACCAAGGGCCTTACACACAGCTTGGGATATAGTAGGGGCACAAAACACATTTGTTGAATTAGTAAGAGTAAGAAGAGTGAGAGTTTGTGAAAGACCACAAGTTGGGTTTGTCATCTGCATAAACACAATTCTTCCTGGGTGTTTGGCTGCTTCCACTTTTTATGCTGAATGTTCTAAGACAGTAATCAGCAAACTTCTTCTGTAAAGGACCAGAGAGTAAGTATTTTAGACTTTGCAGGCCATCCAGACTCTTTTGCAGTTACGCAACTCTGCTATTCTAGTGTGAAAACAGCCAGAAACGGTACATAAATGAATAATTATGGCTATATTCAAATAAATATTTATTTACAAAAGCAGGTAGGCTGGATTTGGCCTGTGGGCTGTTATTTTCTAACCCATATTCTAGAGCAGCAGAATACGTTATACCTTCAATAGTCACTCCTCTCTGTCAAGAATCCCATCCCCCAGTCTGTGTTCTTCTAGAAGATGCTTCCAAAACTTAACCAACACCTTATTTAGGAAACTTTCCTTGACCTACCGAACAGAGTTAAACACCCACTCTCCAAACAACCACTGAATTATGCACATTCTCATTTCTCTGCATGTCTTCAATGGTATTAAAATAATTCTATGTGTCTCCTTGCCCCCACTGGAGTAAGGAACCACTTGAGAGCAAAGTCCACAGCCTCTTTTTTGTTTTTTTACTACCAGGACCAAAGAAATGAAATAATATGTGTGAAATTTAAAGAGAAAATATGGTGTGAACAGAATGGATTTTCTATTCAAAATACATAGACCAAGCAAATGATGAAAAAACAAATGATGAATAAAAAAAAGAGTCTGAAAAAGAAGAAGAAGAAAGTAAGCTATTCTAGTGGAAAAAATAGAAGGGAGTACTGGGGATAAATCCAGTATCAGGGAATGGAGTCTCCCTCTCCTACCTGGTCCTTCTCAGAAGACGAAATGAAATTATTTACTCTTCTTAGCTAGGATATTGCACCAAACACCAAAACAAAATTTCTCTCTGTTCTTCCTGGCAACTTCTTATAGCAGTATCTCCCCCAGTATGCCCACCCTACCTTTCTTTTTTCCCATCCTTGACTCCTCCCTCACCTGGGAGAAATCCTGAGAGGGGTGATTTAAGTCAGCATAACTTGAGGTTGGAGA
Source organism: Choloepus didactylus (assembly GCF_015220235.1). Lineage (NCBI taxonomy): Eukaryota > Metazoa > Chordata > Mammalia > Pilosa > Megalonychidae > Choloepus > Choloepus didactylus. The sequence continues at coordinate 38,478,091 of NC_051328.1, forward strand.
AAAGGCATTGTCCCTGCTGTAACGCTTCAGGACCACGGACAGCAGTGGCCCTCTATCCCTACCTACACCCCCATGTGGTATTTATACTTGAGAGTTAGGTAGAACCGTATGAAATTATCAATATTCAATTACCGTTGACTCAGAGCAGTTTCATGTGGCTCATGAAGGGATAAATTATCGTTCCATGACACTTTCGCTTGGCTGTGGCACTGCTTACTGGGTTATTTGCTGCACAATCCAGGTGGTAGGTAGGACTATACTCCCCTGATTCTCTCTACATTAGCCCAGGAGCATGAAGAAAGGGGTGTCATGAACAAAGGAACAAATCACATAGGCTCTTTCATTCAAGTGGCCAGGACGCTTGAGAAAGTTGGGAGGCACTGTGCCAAGGGAAGCCTGAATGATCCAGAACAAAGCCAAATGCAGACAGCTTGTAATGCGGACTGTTTGAACACGGAAGCACAGAACCTGTGCATCAGTCTGGGGTCCTGCACATCAGTCGGGCATGGGGGCATCTGGCCAAAGGGTAGATGATGTTACAATCTGGGTTGAAATTTGGAGGGATATAACAGACTGCATGTGACTGTGCCACAGGTTTGTTCAGCTGTTTGAGGCATATTTGCACACAAGTGAAAAATCAGAAAAGAGATGATGGGGTGGGGTTATAAGAATGGTAAAGAGGGATTTATATAAGAAATATGAGTCTATTTCTATAACTTGCATTGCTTCATTTATAACAGCGGGGACAGATGGGATCACATTGGTGAGCTGGAATTTGTATTAAGTTCCACATGTCTTATTTTCCTTCATTTAAACATGCTTATTAGTAATATGTATGTCAGAACAAAATCATTATCAGTCATTGCAAAACAATGAATAATCCCATGTTAAATATGTTTGTACACTTTAGATGATTTTAACAACTTCACTGAAGTTGAGTTTTTTTCTCTGAAATAATTAGAATATATTTATGTCAAGTCCCTAACCCATTGCCTTTTAGCTGGATTCATCCTCAGAAAATTCTCACAGGACAGGTGTCACTTCTTTCTTGTCTATTGATCTGTCCTCTAAGAAAAGGGTGAAAAGGTCCAGTTTACATTTTGAAAGATAATGTGGAAAACTGTGTGGTAAATAGGGTGTGGAGCATAAGAGCAGGAGCAGAGAGAGCAAGCAACCAAGAGACATTCATACCAATACAGGTGACAGAAGGTAGCTTGGCCTGAAGGGTTACCAATGGGAATGGAGCAAGATGTCCCGCTTCAGGGGATAGTTTGAAGGTCTATCAAACAGCTGTCAGAACTGATGGATTGGATGTATAGGAGTCAGGTAAAGAAGGTTGGATATCGGGTTAGTGGGCTCCAGGCTTCTTGAACTCAGTAGCTGATGGCACCATGTACCCCAAGCTAACTTTGATTCCTTTGTTGCAAAGACAGTGTCTTAATTTGAGATACATAAGGGAAATAATGTGGAAGATCAAAGAGAACAATTCAGTTGCACACTAGTGTTGATGAAAGTCAGGTGGCCCCAATTATTTGTATTACCGATGACTGCAAAGTTCTCATTCACAATAAGCAAATTTGTCAAAGCTATGCCCAGAGGTCAAGCTGCCCTAATCAAGGACAAACCCTGTTGAGTCATTGCACCTTCTGTTTGGAGCTGCCCCAGAGCAGGTTTTCCCACAGTGCAGTCTTTGGACCACTGCATTAGAGTTGCTTGTGGTGACTTAACCTGCAGGTTCCTGGACCCTACTGATTCCTGGGCCCTACTGGAGAACCCGCTGAATCCCTGTGGTTGGGTCCCAGGAATCTGAATCATCAAAGTGCCCCTGTGATTCTCCATGCACTCAAGTTTTACAAGTATTGCCTTCCAACACGAGAGATCCTTGTGGTGAACTGTTCTATATCTTGACTGTGCTGGTGAATACACAAACCTACGTGTGATAAAATTGTATAAGACTAAACACACACACACAAATGAATACAAGTAAGACTGGGAGATTTGAATAAGATTGGGTGGCTTCTATCAATGTCAGTATCCTGGTGGTGATATTGTGCTATAGTTTTGCAAGATGCTGCCAATTGGGGAGACTGCATAAAGGATATGAAGGATCCCTGTATTTTCTCTTACAACTGCATCTGAATTTTAAAAGACCTCAAAATCAAAGATTTAAGTAAAAGCAAGGCACTGTCCTTGTTGCCCTTGAGGGTATAGTGTGCCACTGAAAGAGGGGACCCATTCTGGAAAGGGGGGTTGGTTAAGACACTGGAGCAAGGATTGAGGCAGACCCAATGTGCTAGGTGGACCCTGGGTCTCAGCAGCCTGGAAGGTCAATGTCTGGATGTAGGACCAGGGTAACAGAGATGGATGACGGCCAGAAAAGTGATGAGGTCATCTCAGTGTTGAATTCCCACACCATGGGCCAGTAGCTGGCACTGACCATGTTCCTCACAGTCACACTGGTGGGGTTGATGGGCAGTACTGACCCCGGTGGTGCCAGTGACTGTAGCCAAATACACTTCTTACTTACAGATCTAAGCCAGGCCATTTGACAAGGTGAGGCTGAAAGTGCCTCCTGCGTCTAAATCAGCTTCAGGTTTCTATTGGGAGCTTCTGCTGCATGTGATAGACTTTCCTTAGGTGCTTCAGACTGTGTACCCCAATCAGGACCATAACATTAGAGGGACTTTATTCTTGCTTTATTCTTGCTGCTATTTATCGAATGATTGCTAGATGACAGGTGTTTTATCTAAATGCTTCACCAACATCATTCAATTTATCCTCAAAACACCTTGTGAGCTAGGTCCTGCTCTCCCATTGTTGAGAGGAAGAGATTGAGACTCCAAGAAGGTAGTTCAATAACTTAAAAATAACACAGCTAATAAGGGATAGAATTGGGACTCGAAGGCAAATCTCCCTGAATCTAATGTCCATGCTTGGAACCTCAGCTCTTTACTGGTTCTAAACATTTATCAGTATAATTAAAAGTGAAGTTTCTGAGAAAAAACAGACATAACACAAGAGTGATAGTTCAGAACCTAAAGCTGATAAGACCAAGTTCCATATTGTAAAGTTCTGACAAGTGAATTGAGATTCTTTTTATCTAAAAATGGGAGACCTATGAAGAGTACAAAATATTTTCAGTCTTCTGCTGTAATAAGATGTCCTAAAGTTTAACAGCTGCCCAGAATTCCCCATTTGTAATAAAATATAGTCAATCTGTGGTCATTCACTGAATAAGCTATAATTTTAAAATGACTTTTATTGACTCTTTTTACTCTGAAAGTAACATGTGTCCATTATAGAAAATCTAGAAAATATAGAGAAGAAAAAAGATCACCTGCAATAAAACTACTGTTAATACTTTAATATCATCTTAGTAATATAATTTTTTGGTCTGGTTTTCAAAAATTGCGTCATTTGATACATGCAATTTTGCAATCAGATTTTTAAATATTTTTATATTCCCAGAAGTGTTTGTAAACATAGCATTCTACTCTATGTCAATGCTGTAGTTTATTTCATCAATCTCCTGTTAGAACATGGTATTGTTCCAGTATTCTCTATATTTAAGCAATATTGAAATGAGTATACATGTTGCTAAACACACACACAGGCCCCTAACAAAATTTCTACAAGGAGAATTGAGCCAGCGTACACGTGTTTTAAAGGCTCTTGACACATTAACAAATTGCATTTCAGAAAGCTGTTTCCATATTACCAGTAATGTATGAGAATTTGTTTCCTGACAAGTTCTCCAAATACTGAATATTAGACTTTCGTCTTTTTGGCATTTTTATATGCAAGAGGATATCTCGTTTTACTATTATCAAGTTTAATGCTTTTTGTTGTCTTGTTTTGCTAAATATTGTTCTTCCCCCATTGATTTTTAACCACATCTTTGTATATTCAAGATAATAAATTTCCATTTATGGTGTGCAAATATTTTTCTGTTTTCTGTTTTGTTTATTTTATGATATTTTATTTACTTGCCCTTAAATAGTTTAATCTATCAACAATTCACATAAAAAGTTGTCTTTAACACTGGCTTAGAAAGGCCTCCCCCACTCTATTACATAAATATTCAAAGTTTTTTTTCTGCTAATACTTTAATCCATCTGGAATTTGTTAGGCTATACTTTAAATTTTTATATAACAACCTTAATTTTTGGAGAACATCATGTTTACACATCTTCAATATTTTAACAAAATAACTTTAGATCTGCACATTTAAAAATTTTTTTAAGTAATGCTTTCATCTCTATGCCTCTCAATTTCACTCTTGGAGAAGGAGAAAGTCAAGTGAAAATAAAATCCCCAGTAATTTTTCTCCCATGGCTTCATTTTCAAAAGTAGTCTATTTCTCTTTTCACAAAAATACTCTTCACCCTTATACATATCCTTAATTGATCAGGCATAATTCCATCATCCATGATTTATAGAAATTCTACTTGAAGCAATTAAAATTTTCAGCCTGAGCACCCTCCTTGGGGTAGAGGATATTCACTGGGACTCTCCCGAGCTGCTCAAATGAAATTGTTTTGAATATCCGCATAGCTTTCCTCCATATAATTAAAGTTACTTCAACAATTAAATAGAAAATTGTCCTCAAAGTCCAAGCTTAGGAGTGAGCATGCATACGTAAGATAAATATTTTCATCATGTTTGGTTAAAAAATACTTTAAAAATAAAATTTCAAATTGGCAAAGGAAATACTGTAGATCTAAGCAAAGCAAGCTTTTCAAAGGGCACTTGATAATAGTAGTAAGATCTTTAATTAATAATCTATCAAGTATGAAAGTTTTATCATCCCTTTGATCATTTTTTAGAGGGAGCTAGAAACACAACATCCAACCTATAAAGGAAGATATTACACAGCAATCTGTGTAAATGAGGGTGGAGGAATGTTACAAAAGGCTGAAAATATCTTTTCCCTGAAATGCTTCAGAAGTTGGTCCATAATGAGATTCAGCTTGGATAATTGAATAAAGCAGAGAAGAGTAGCTGAAATGCAGGCATATTTGGGGGTAAAGAGAAACTTAGAATTTAGCTATAATAGAAAAGCTATTTCAAACCAGTAATGACTGACAGATAGGAATTGAATTGAGGGTATTGCATCGGCATTTGCAAATTTCTACATAAAATCCCACTGGCGTGAATGATTTCCCTGTGGAGGCCCCGTGGGGGTGAGTGGACATCCTTCTCACTGCTGAGCCCCCCTTTCTCAGTGCTCTGGTGGGAAACTACCAAGATGAGAATTGCTGGGCTGCCATGGAGATACTGACCTTCAGGCATTGTCCTGGCTAGCAGTGGTGTGATCACCAGGCAGATGGCAAACAAAGCTCACCAAACTCCCTCTCATTAACCAAACGTTTCTTTAAAATCTCCTATGTGCCAGAAATTGTGCAAACACACTTGCTGACCTTTTTATTCCTTTAACAAAAATCTGAGGGTGGAATTCTAGATACCATTTGTTACATGCACAAACTGAGATGGGAGAAATGCAGTCACTTAAAATAGGATGGCTGTGTGACTGGTTTGCCTGGGATGGTCTTGATGTGCCCGTGTTGTTCTGGGTTAGTTGTTAATGTTATCCATCTTCATTTTAAAAATTTGGACAATAAATTTTAATGGGTACTGTATTGGTTTCCTATGGCTGCTGTAACACATGAACACAAACTTGGTGGCTTAAAACCACAAAAACATTGTCTTGCAGTTCTGTAGGTTAGGAGTCCAACATGGGTCTCACTAGGCTAAACTCAAGATGTCAGCAGTCAGAACTGGGTTCCTTCTGGAAGCTCTAGGGGATAATCCATTTCCTTAGCTCTCCTGGCTTATAGAGGCTACCTACATTCCTTGGTTCAGATTCCCTTTCTCCATATTCAATGTCATAAATGGAAGCTCAAGTTCTTTTCATAGCAATCATTCTGACCTTCTCTTCTGCCTCCCTTTTCCACTTTTAAGGAGTCTTGTAATTCATGGTAATTCACCCAGACAATCCAGGATAACCTCTCTCTCAAGGTCAGTGGATTAGCAAACTAGATCCCATCTACACCTTAATTTCAATTTGCCAGGCAACCTAGCATACTCACAGGTTCTGGGGATTAGGACACAGATATCTTTGGTGGCATTATCCTGCCTACCACAGCTCTTCCAGGAATCAGGTTTTCTGATTTCCAATCTAGTATAATTTCAGCGACAAAAAAAGAATGCCTTTGACTGAGAAGCCAATGCTCAGTCTTTGGGAAGTGGAGGGGTTTGAATTAGATACAGAAGCGCAATAAAAATATCTATCAATGCTTGCTTTGTTCAAGGTACTTGGTTAGGCATAGAAGGGACACCTAGAAAATGGTGTTCCTGCTCTCATTGTGTATGATCTAACTGTGCCATGAGTATAATCTCATCTATATGCAGAATACATAAGTCTCTACCAAAGAAGCCTATATTAAATGAATATGATAATATATTAGTTGTAAGGACTCAGAGGCAAACAGTAAAGGGAATTTAAGTTTCACATTAATTAAGTTAGGGTTAGTTTAATGATTTTCTTTTTATTATATACAAATATTGTATCTATAGAGGGAAATAAAGCTTTTAAAAATCCTCCAAATCACCCTCAACCTTTAGAGATCAACTGTTATAAAGAAAGCTGTAAAAACATACTCATACAAAAATCTCTGTGGGCTTCTTTACGGAGATGTCTTTAAAAGGTTGCAAACATCTTTGAGGTTTTTGACACCTATTTCCCAACTGCCTTCCAGAAAGATTGTACAAATTCACAGTTCCACTAAAGTGTAACAGGGTGCCAATTTCAGACTTTCATAATCACTGTCTCATCTTCATCTTAGTTGTGGAGGTAAACGCATCTTCATATGTATTTCCCAGTTTTGTGAAAATCAAAAACACACAGAGTCTGTAGGCCCAAATTTACAAGTTCCTGTTGAACTGGAGATATCCAGTCTTAGATCTGTGTACATCCCTAACTTCATTCAGTGCATCACAGCTATCATTATCTATTTCCAGCACTACAACGATGCTTTATTACAAAAGCTTATATTTGGATTTAAAGGAAAGAAACCCACTTTTGTCCAAGACTTGCAAATGAGTTCAAGTAAAAATTCCTAAAGAAGTCATCAATTATTCCAAAGACGGTGTGAGTGGCGGCAGCCATGCTGGAAAACCTTTTGGTGCCCCAAGGAGGTAACCTGGGGGAAAATGCTCGTTTAGGTTGGAGATGTCTTGTCTATGTGAAAAAGAGCAACTGTCACATTATGTTAGTCATAACTCATAGATTCTCTACATTTTTATGTGATCTGAAAACTTACGGCTGAAAAGCAAGCATGCAAACCCAGACAATCCACTGACAACCAGATGTTAAACCGCATCATCTGAAATAAGTAATTTATTCTGTGTATGCGTGTGTTTATTCATTTAAATATCAGACCCAATATATGCTCATCAGAGTCCATAAAAGTCATCAAAGTGTTTTCTAAATTGTTTTACTTCAAAATGATTCATGAGTCCATAGATGAGTCCAAAGCATGTTTTGTTGTGCTTTCTTTCTTACCCCCTTGTTTGAGGATTGACATCTGTTGTTTGGGTCATCTTATATTGAAAAAAAGATCAGCTTTAATAGCCAGTTGCTTCATTTTGGCTCTCTTCCGAAAAGGCTCACAGCACATTTGTTTTCCATCAGTTCATCCCTTTGGGTAAGATCGCGGTATCAAATTTTGTCTGATTGAATTCTGTCTTTCATCAACAGAGATGAAAGGATGAGCCAAATGAAGGGCAAGATGTTAACAGTTTGTTGTGGAGCTGAAGGCCAGTGTGCTCCTACCTGCCTTTTATTTTGAAAAGGACCCTTATCTGTGCATTGTGCAGACAGCCAACCTTACTGTCACGGTTTGCATATTGTAACTTGATTGTCTCACCCCATGGTGGCACTGCACTCCCCACAGAGGATGGAGGAAAATGGAGGAACTTGGGAGTGACTGCTGGGAAGGGGGGCTGGGAAGACCCTACTCAGGCTTCAGCTGAAGCTGCTCTGCCAGCTCAGCTTCCCCACTGGCCCCGTGGTTTATCCTCACCTCCTCCCCTACCTCAGAAGCCAAGCCCCTTCCCTCTGATGACCAGCACTAATACCCTAACACCCAACTGTCAAGCCCCCACCCCAAAGTGGAGCGATGAGCTCACCTTCATGCAGCTTCTGAATCGCTCCTCTTTGGTATCAAGTGTTTTTGCTTTAAGCTGATGGGATCCCTGCATCCTCTGCTCCTCTCCCTACCTATTCTCTGTGGGCATTTGGAAGTTACATTTACAAGAAGGGCAACTTTTTTCTTTTCAAAAAGTCCATGACATCCCAGAAGGGAATACGTTGTGGCTAGGCTAATACCATAACATTTCCCAAACTGTCATTTGTGACAGAATGCTACCTAATACACAGACACTTGCTGTGTATTTTAAACATGTATTTTTGTGTCTATTAGGAAAATTGTATAGTGCGTGCATCATATCCATAAGTTTATGGATAATTTCACCTGGGATAAGGCAAAAGTGAAAAATAGCAATAAATTTAAAGAAAAATGATTAAACACATTACACAATTAGTAAAGAGATTAAGGAGGAAAATGTAAGGGCAGTACATACAGGAACATTTAGCAAACATGGGCATAGTGGGGAAAGTGTGAATTTTGGAGGTGGATCTGAGCTTGGAGCCAGCCTGATCACACACCTGCTCTGTGCCATAGACCAATTACTTAAATTTATCTGAGTTTTGCTCCAGTGAGTGTTTCTCTGGGTGTTTTAAGCTAAGCGAGATAATGCAAAAAATCCCAAACATGTATTAGAAAGAAATCAACTTAATGTACTCTGATATCATTTGTACTGAGGTTCCTGCTCATCCATTAAGATTGCACAGAAAGTGGACTGGTCTGTGGTCCATGAAGTTGCGACCAACTGTCAGCTCTTGTGTGCCAGAGTTGAAGAGAAAGGACAGATGGCTGAAGCCGAGGCCAAACCTTCAGACTCCGGTGTCTTAAAGAGTTGCTGACTGTCTGGAAGAGGGCTTTATGCAATTAATACTAAATGCTTGTGGTGAGCAAGACACTGGAGATGCACTAACGAGCAAGCACATGCACCACCCCTGCCTTCCTGGAGCTAGACGGAGAGGCAGATGTTAATCTAATCACCACGCAAATAAATAAGTCACTACGTGTTTTGGAAAGCATTGGAAAGGCTGAGTACCAGCGCCACTGGAGCATGGACCAGGGATTCCCTAAGTAGCCTGGAGGGTCGAGAGGCTTTCCTGTACTAGTGACATCTGAGCTGCAGCCCGAAGGACTAATAGGAGCTAAGGAGGGAGGGGGCATGTGGAAGCAGAGGCAGGAGGATTGTACAGGCAGAGATTCTGTGTTGAATGGGAGGATGAAGAATTAGAGGATAAAAGACTGGCATAGCTGAATAATAAGGACAAGGGGGTATTTTGTGGCATGTATTGATTTTGGGGACGTGGACTGGTGCCAGGTTATAAAAAGGTTTGTCAAACAGGAATTTACTGTTTATCCTAAGGGTTTTCATTATGGGTGACATAAATAAGAGTTTTGGAAACACACCTCAGAAGTTCTATAGATAATAGACTATAGGGGGCAGTAGTTCTTGCAGGGGGACCTTAGGGAGACTGTTGCCATGGCCCTGGAGAAAGGGGAAGGAAGCTAATCTCAGGAAGTGATGTGGCGGCAGAACGGAAGAAGGTGGATTCAAGAGAGATTCAGGAGGTTAAATGATCAGTGTAGGCAGGACTCAGTGGAGTGGCTAGGGATGGGAAAGAAGGTTTCATATGAGGAAGAAGGTGACTTCTAGGTTCTGCTTTGGTCCCTGAGGGTAGGACCACCCTCTGGACAAAGTTTAGAGTGCATTTATTATAATTTCTACTTGCATAAAAATTCTCACCCCCAATAATGCCATTGAACAATATTTTGATTAAATTAGTTAACATGTAAAATAGTCCTTCTCTCTCTACAGAGACTGAAGCTGACTCTTTGTAAAATGGGGAGTTAGATTTGACTTGCAATTCAGCACCCGCTTTGTATAAAACACTTCCATTATTTTGCTTGATCTGCCCCACAGTCCTATGAGGTTGCCATGGTGGACTTTTACTGATGAGTTAGAAACTGAGGTGCAGAGGGACGTGTGCTGGGTCAGAGTGCCAGGTAGAGTGTGTCCAGAAGATTGTTACCAGATCTCCTGCGTCCTGAGTGCTCTTTCCACAGCTTCTCAGGGGTCTCCACTAAGGCTTCCAGAGCGGTGGTTTTCCCTACCTGTACCCCCTCCCCACACCAAGGCTGTGGTCTCCCTACGTTCTGTCCATCGTGAGTAAGCTTTCCAAAGTGTGCGCAGAGAACCATCAATAGAATCTCTTAAAGTGTTGGTTTAAACGTAGATTCCTAAAGAATCTAAATTTGAACAAGTTCTGTAGAGGACCCTTAGCCTTCTAATGATAAAGCTTAGTGAGTAAGTCGTAGCCGCTGGTGTCATGACTGCACTTTGGTCAGGACGGTCCTAGAAAACACAGCACAGAGGTTGGCCGTGTGTCTGATGAGTGAGGGCAGTCCATCTACTTCAACTGCAGTGTCGGTGTCCAAAATCACCGCCCCACCCTCAGCTCCATCTCTGTGAGGTCTCCCACCTTCCAGTTCCTCTATGTTTTCTGCAACTTTGCACTTTTCAGTTAGTAAGCAGTTCTCTTCTATCTACTTCCTGTTTGTCAACTTTTAAGAATTTGATCATACAAAATATGCTTTATAGATTCACCATGCACTGTTGTAGATTAGAATATGATTAGAAACACTGATTTTTATGGAAAAGAGTTGCATGCATGTGTGACAGTATGTGAGTGTGTGTATGTGAAAGAGAGCATGTGTGTGTGTGCGTGCCCAGAGGCCCCTCTAGACAGATCTGCAGAAAACACCCAGCCCCTGCCTGTATGTGTGGGGGTGATGAATGAGTCCAAGTGCGGGATGGGATTCCTAGCAGATGCTATGACTCACTCTTCCGATTGGAGCTTATTTTCACATAGGTAACCTTGGGGGAGTGAGTCCCAGTCTCTTGGAGGCCCTGGAATTTCTGTTTCCGATCCCTGACATGGCAATGCACACCTGGGTTCCCTGGGGATTGGCAGATGGGTGGACTGACTCAGTAGGTATGGGGCAGGGCCCAGAGGCTGCATTTCTAGCCCCCTTCCAGGGGATTCTGATGCTGCTGGTCCCGTGAGGGCCTAGAAAACACAACCCAGAGGTTGTCATGTGTAATTGGTGCAAGTTCAGGCTATCTGCTTTGGAGAAAGATGTTAGATACCACCTCCTTGGGTAACTCTTTCTGGCTATAGTTTATTGCATGCATCCTCTCTTTCTGGCTCCACGGTAGGCCTCTTTATACATCACATCTCTTTATTCCTAGGCAGATCAGCCCTGAAAACCAAGAATGGAAGCTCTCAAGTCTGAAAAGGTGGACTAGAGATAAGCCATTAGAGGCTGGGTGATTTCCATTTCCTTTGAGCAAATGTTTCATTGCTTTCTGTCAATGGCTAACCCTTTTGTTCTCACGGGCAGATTCTACTAAGTGAGGTATCACCTCAGATGTGAAGAACAGGTATTAGAATTTCTCCCTTTGAAAGCCTTCTAGCTTGTTTTGTTTTGGGAGCCCACACACAGCCCCTAGAATCTATCAAGTAATTCAAACAAAACAAACACTGTCCCTAGCTTTTCAGACTAAGGAGATTTCTGGCTTGGATATTTCAATTAGGGAGCGGGAAAGAAGTTGAGAACATGACTGAACATTTATTTTCTGATACTGGAGGTGCCCTCTGGAATTAAGACTCCCACCTCAGAAGGTTGGCATTTGCTAACTGTGGCTCTGACCTTAACATGAGAACAGTTATGAAAACTCACTGGAATGTCGTATTTCTTTATATAAGGGATTGGCTGGTCTTCCCCTGCTTTTACTCATGACAGCTTCACCCACCTCTACAGACCTAATTTTCATCCATGTTAATAATATGCCTTTTTAAAAATACCTCGATGTCCTAGTAAATCACTAGCATTTCCTGCTGCGTTTTTTATTCAGTCTACTATCTGCTCCTTTGTGACGAGCAATCACAATCCACCTTTTACTTCTGCATCTCTGCCAACCCAGCCGTTCACAGGAGGCAAAGCCCTCTCTCCTCCCTCTCCCCAGATTGTTCTGTGCAAAGAATCTCATGCCAGAAATGAACCTCAGCCTACTCCACTAGAGTGGGTGGAGTGGGTGGAGCCCTAATTCTTTAACTTCAACTTGCGTCATTCCCCACCTCCTGGAAAGCACCAAGCTGGTTCTAACTTCAGGGCCCTTGTACTTGCCGTTCCTGCTGTTTAGAACTCTCTTTCCATGCATTTTTCCATGACTACCTTCTTCTGTCTTCTTGTATTCAAATCTCAGATGAATTGTTTACTCTGCAATGAAGTCTCACCAAACCATTTTATCTCAAATAGGTACCCCCCACGCACACGCACACACTCTCAGGCTCTAGCTCAGTGCCATCCAAGAAAAGTCTCTGGAATGATAGAAATGTTCTGTATCTGTGTTGTCCTATATGGTAGCTACTAGTTATAGGTGGCTGTTGAGTGCTTGAAAAGTAGCAGGTGCAGCTGAAAAACTGATTTTTAAAATTTTATTTAATGAATTTAAATTTAAATAGCCACGTGTGGCTTGTGGCTGACAGTCCAGCTTTGGCATGTTGACCAGCTTCGCCTCCATCATACTCCTTTTCTCTAACTGAAATTAGTTTGTTCATTTATTTTGCCCTTATTTGTCTATCTCACCATGCCAGCATGTCTTGCTTTAATTAACCACGGGATATACCCAGTGCTCGGTGTAGGGCCTGACAGAATAGGAATCCAATGAATTTGGTTAAATTAACTTTAAAATTAGTAAATGTCACTTCAGAGAAATATGCTGTTTTTAGACATTTCCAGAGGGCCTAACTTCTATCAATACAGTTTCTGCTAAAAAAAAAAAAAAAAAAAAAAAAAAAAATCGAGTCAAACTCTGGGTAGTTTTGTAACATAAAATACCATCAAGTTGTCCAATTATATAATTGGTTTTATGAGCTATTTTGCTTTCATCCTGGAATATGCCCCTCCCGGTTTCAACATATTTGTATATTGGGTAAGTGCAAATTCTGTTTCTTTACTCTACTTGTAGCCTAGGATGCTGGCCAAGTCTTGTAGGATATGGAAGTTTAGGATTCAGATCCAAGATGTTTGCTGTCTTTAGGCATAGGTTTTTTGGTTGCATTAAAGTCAAGTCTTTGGCTATTTAGGGAAGATGAAAGACCAGACAATTGTTATTATATGAAATTGCCCCAGAGCTTCACTTTGGTTTCCTTTGTTTAGCTGTATTCCCATAGTAGCTAAGAAGCAACATAAAAGTATTAAAAAGTTCATGCTCGTTCAGGTCCCCTTTGTGTATAGATGTTCAAGAGCTCTGTCAGGTTAACATTTTTCTCAATTCAGGTACCCATGGATTATTTTATCTGCCTCAAAAATCAGTGTTATGTGTGTGAATTTACTAGTGAAAAGATGAAGTAATGTTAAAAAAATATGTGAACAAATATTCTTCTACTCTACCCTAGCATACCTACTTTCATTTTTGCTTACTGCTTTCAAATTTTGTCTATGCGTGTACCCGTTGTATATGCACAAAGACGTGCTATTTTGTATATTTTTACTTAAAAAGTAGATCAACAGTTTTAATGATTGTCTAAGGGCTATATTCTAGCATGTTGTCACCCAACATTCATTCAGCCAGTCCTCTTCTCCTGGACTTTAGGTAGATGCCAGTGTTGTTTTATTATTTAAAAAGAACTGCAGAGATTATCTTCATAGAGCTCATGTAGTTTATCTCAAATAGGATGAGGAGAGTATCAAAATGGAGCAAAGATCTCTTACGGCTTTTGTCAAATTTGTCCGTGCTCCTTTACAAAAGATGAAACCAGTTTATAGTATCATCAGGTGAGGAATGTCTGTATTGATTTAAAACAAAGTATTTCTTTTTTATTTTCCTAATTTGGGCTAGTTTTGCCAATAGTGCTGATGATAGTAACAGTGCTAACAACAGCAGAGCTAATATTCTTTAGATATGTGACAGGCATTATACTAAGCTCTTCAGAAGCATTGCTTATTGTGGTTACAAATGTGGACTCTGGAGGCTGACATCATGGCGTAAAATCTGGACTCCACCACGTAACGTCTATTTGCTTCCATTGCTCCTCTGAAAATGGTTCTTACAGCAGTTGTGAGGTTGAGGTGAGTTACTACACTCCTAAGCAAGTGCTGGACAAGTATTCATTATTCCAATGAATCCTCACAAAACTCTTTTGAGATGGGTGTTTTGCCAACCCCATTTTCCAGATGAGAAAACTGAGAGTTAGAGTCTTTGCTCAAGGTCACATAACTACTGAAAAGTGGGGCTGGGATTCCAACTGCAGCGACTCATTTCCCGCATCCCACTGTGATACTCCACTGCCTCCTAAGGAGGGGACCTCGTTTGAGATTCAGAGACAAGCGAGTTAAGCTCATAATGACTCTCTGGAAATGGCATGGCATAATTCCTTGTTTCCAAGACAAACAATAAAGCTGGGTTTTTTGTGCTGTGTTTCCTTTATCCTTGAGATCTGAAGGTTGTTTCCTATGGAAGTGTTTCATGGAATTGTGAAATCCCCACTGGATTGTAAGAACCTGCTGGGCAGGAGTTCCTGGTCTCGTTCAAGCTCCCTCAAAGGCCAAGTTCCCTACTTGAAGAAGGCCCTCTGTAAATATTAAGTGGAATTTCTCCTAAATAGTACCATAAACACTTTCATTTACCTCTTCATGTGCTCCGTTCATAACTGTTTAGTCAATTATTTTTATTATAACATTCCTTTTAAGCATAATGATGTTGTAAAAACAGAACCAATGTAAGCACATTTTCTCTGCTATGGCTGATTTTGAGTGGGGGTTCCTTTCTCAAAAATATTTTTGGACTTTCTTTGCAGAGTTGATGAATTAACTGTAAATTTCCCAGAGGGGATCTAACAGAAATTGTCCTTTACCATTTATTCTGGAATGTTTAGTTTCTATTCCAGTCCCAGTGATTACCCATTGAGACCAAAGTTTCCATATTGCCGCAGGCTCATAAAATTGCTGATACAACGTACTTTCCCCAGAGACCCTGTTTTCAATTTTCATGATGTATTAATGCTTTCTTTCTCCCCCAATCTGTTTACTCAAATAGCTCTTTGTGGAGACCACTGATGTCAATGGCAGAACTCTCGAGGGACCCGTCCCTCTGGAAATCATCGTGATTGATCAGAATGACAACAGACCGATCTTTCGGGAAGGCCCCTACGTCGGCCACGTCATGGAGGGGTCACCTACAGGTGTGTTGAGTTGGCTTACATTGGCATAATGGCTTGGGATGTGGGATGTGAGGCTCTTTGGGGATTCTACAGACTGTTTTTTCGTTGTCGTTGTTCCAACATGTCGTGGGCATGCGTCGACACTAGCATGTTATTTCCCTGGATAGAATAAAGGCTGGAAGCTGCAGCTCAGAACATGACTGGAGTGTTGTCAGCTATGAAAATATCTCCCACGGTCTCTGAAGGTGACCCTCCAAGGATGACTGACACTTAAGTCCCTCATGCATGGAGGATTGTGGGTACCATGTGAACATCTGTCCCACTCTTGAGAGAGCACAAGGCTGAACTTGGTGGCACAGCAGGGTTCTGGAGAGAATTAAGGCCCCTACTATAAGCCCTCCTCCCAGTTATTTCTTTTAATAATTGCCTCCTAATAAAAATCATTTTATTTAAATGGGTAGGAATTCCCCCCATTTCCTTAGAAGATGTGTGCAGAGAAACCATTTGTCTTCAAACAAAGGGCCAAAGGCAAGACTTTCTATTTCAGTCTTTCTGAAAACGCATGTATCTACTGTTAACGGAAATCACTCAAAGCTCCTGCAGGCCACTTGCTATCTTATTCACATGTTTAACCTTTCTATCAGGGAAAGTTTCAGAATTTAGAGCTGGCTTTTTATCCCAATGCGTACTAATTAAAGAATGCCATGGCCGGCAGCAGAACTCACTCCTGAGTGCAATGCCAAAGAAAGTGCAGAACAAAGTAGAAAAATCCCTATTAGGCTGGACATTGGTTTTAAGATTTGCCATACATATGGGTGAAAGAGCTGTGTATTAAAAGTATCACCGCTGCTGTGTCTGGATTATGCCAATACAAATAAGTGAAATAGTCATTCAGCAGGTTGGACGGGAAGGGAGCCTGAGAACTGCTTTGACTGGCCTTTTTTTCCCCTTGGCTGAGCTGAATTGACGGGATGTGTCAAGGACATGCACAAACCTCAGGTCCTGGAAATGTTGCCATGGTAACCTTCCCAGACTACCGGGTGAATAATTGTATGCAGGGTACCTAAAACCAACCTTCTGCTTCAGAGAACTGTGTCTCTAGGCTCTTTATCAGTCACCAAGAGGGAGGAGCAACCCTCTTCCTTTCCCCAGGTTTGAATGCACTCTGTGAAAATAAGGGTGATTTTTCTGTGGGTGGCAGAGGGTGTTGGGGGGGATGAGTGGAGGAGGAGGAGAAACAACAGGCCTGGAGAGGTGGAGAGGGGCAGGGGAAGGTGGGTCAGACCCCTTCAGGGCATTCCTTCCCCGTGACTTGTTGCAGCAGGTTGCTAGTGATGGAGAGATGGCTGACAGAGAGAGAGAACCTGAAATTTGGATTTGATGTTTACAGAAATCTCCTTAAACCAGCCAGCGTGCAAGAACGAGTTAGGAGAACCAATGGGGAAAGCTATTAGAGTGGCTGGAGTTTAAGCAGTGCGGAAAAATGATTCCAGGTTTCCATCGGTGGTAACCTGGCACCACACATGAGTACCGGGAGTGCAGGATGTGCCAGAAAAGTGTTCTAAATGTAAATGATGGTGTTTACATCCGAGGCGGCTGTGAGCAAGCATGGCTTTGTATATTATGGGTGTATATGATTAGGCAATGTTCAATTTTCCTTCCCCTGCCCCCTCTTTTAAGTTTCAGATAGAATTTCAAATTTTATCACTTTATATACATGTCATATTTTTGAAGAAAAATAGACTCCTTTTTGCACATTGAATTTCTTAAAGCACAAAGTTATTCGATTGGGGTGGACGCATCTCCGGCAAAACATAAATCATCTCAAACTTCTATTTACAATTGGCATTATCCTATAAAAATACATAAAAACTCGGACATTTACAAGGAGTAACTTCTCCCAGCTGTGCAGAATTTGGCCTGAATCATTGTTTGTTTGTGTTTTGTTTTGTTTTCTTCTCTTTTTTAGCCCTCTCTGGGTTTGACTTTAGAGCAGGAATTGAAATGGAGTAGATCAGATCTGGGATCAAGAACAGTTACGGAAAACTTTTAAGGAAAAACCTCTTAGATTACTTAGACTTCTTTCAGAGAGCTGTAGATAGAATGATCTCTGAAGCATCTTTAGGCCAGTAGAAATCTGGGAAAGGAGATAGTATCCACTTATCCAGCCTCCCCCAACCTGAACCATTTACAAGTTATAACAGCCAATCCTGACTGACTCTAAAAATGAGAGTGTCTCCCATTTTCATAACGCCCTGCAGTCTACAGCCCATTTTCATAGCTATTGCTCATTTGCAGCTCATAGAATCCTGTGTGCTGTAGACATTGTAGAGAACCCATTTTACAGGGAGAGATGCCTCCCTGTAAAGTTTAGTGGCTTTCCCCAGTTCACACAACCAATGGGGACGATGTTCAGGATTCAACCCTATCATCCGCCATCCAATCATGTGCTCTTTCAACGGTCCATCAAATGTCACGATGGACAGTAGCCATCAGAGTACCATAGCATTTAATGGGGTGCTTACTGGGTGCCGAAGGCCGTGTGCCCCTCCCATTTTCTCCAGCTACTCGAGAGATACAATTCTCCTCATGCTACAGATGAGAAAACTGAACCTCAAGCAAGTTCAGGAAACTTGTCCAAGGTCAAACAGCCAGCAGCCAAGCCAGTGTCCGTGCCCGTGACTCTGGCCTCAAGGCAAGGCTCTTGTTCTGGACCAGATTGGAATCGGCCGCCTCCCCTCAAAGGGTCAGGGTGAACTAAGGGGAATTAGGCAAATAGTTGCGGATTTCGCTGATGGCATGCTACTGTGTCTGCCTCGATTCTCTGGTAAAATTCTACTGACCCACACTTTCATCTTGTTCAAAAGACTAGTTCAAGTACAAACACAAAGACTCGCATTTGTCCCCAGGCCTCACGAGAGCCATGAGAAATGCAATGGCCTCCTGGCCCAAAGGGTCACCCCTCCGGCCTCCACATTCTTCAGCAACTCTTAGCCAGGGAAGGTATTTGTGTAGTTCTAGCAGTTGAAACAACTGATAGCTGCTGATACAAAATGACCATGTCTTCCAACCAAATACCCAGGCTCAACAAATTGTTTTTAGTGTGACATGAGCAGTTGCTTGGTCTGTAGAGTTAAACAAGATTAAACATCGAAGCTCTTGTCGTCA
Organism: Choloepus didactylus; assembly: GCF_015220235.1. Classification (NCBI taxonomy): domain Eukaryota; kingdom Metazoa; phylum Chordata; class Mammalia; order Pilosa; family Megalonychidae; genus Choloepus; species Choloepus didactylus. The sequence goes on from NC_051328.1 coordinate 38,496,686, forward strand.
CTCATGTCATTGTCTTCTGAGCCCATATAATCAGGAACAGCTTTGTGGGGTTGCAAATATGCAGTTGCATAGAGCTCGATGCTCAGAAGGTTCCTGTTCTTTTCTTAATCCTCTGCTGTCACCATCTTGAAATTCTTAGTTTTGTAACAAGGGTTATGCATCTTCATTTTGCACTGGGCTCCATAAACAATGTAGCCAGCTCTGTGCATTAAACTGTAGCCCAGAGCTCCTCTCCTTAATCAGGGGAGACCTCAAGCAAGTCACCGAACCTCTGTAAGCCTCACTCACCTAGTCTGCAAATGGGCACAGGGGTGTAATGGTACCTAACTGAGAGAACCATTGCAAGGATTAAAGGAGACATTGTGTTTCACTTAGCTCTTAGAACATAATAAATGTTCAATAAATGCCAGTGTATGGTTAGTATTGCAATTATTTTTGAAATTCTGGCAGCATCCCCTTAGGAACAGTAAGGCGGAGACACATGCAGTTTGTGTGAAGGAACATCCATCTCCCAGCCAGCCAGGCATCATCTTCATGTTAAAATGTGCCCGGACGCCATCAGCGCCATCTATCACAGAGGAAGGTCACCCGTATTTCTCTGCGTGTGCAGACAGGAGGCCATTTCCAGCTGCTCAGCGCTAAGCTCCAGGGTATTGTTTTGGGGAATCGTTACTGGATGAGGGAAGATCAACAGAAAATAATGGTCTTGGAACTTTGCAGATCACAAGCTGTTCCTTTTGTGGAATCACAAGGCATTGATTTAGGGGGCCCAAGCCAAGCCCCTGTCTGTTCCCCAGGCACCAGCCACATCTCTGTGCGAGCCTGGCATTTTCCGAGTGTCCGAGGCATGCCCTGACTTTAAAGCAGGGGTCGGAGGGCTGGGCCCGGGGAGGTTCCTGGGGGGCAGGCCTGACAAGACGCCAGAACGCCTCACTGGTACCAGTTACTGGCATTGGGCCTCTGGCAGTCCTCTGGGCGCTTTGAGACGGGTTAATTGAGCAGTGGCCTGCTGGGTTCCCCCGGGAGCAGAACCCAAGATGGGGTGCAGGGCAAACAGCTCACTGGGGAGGTAAGGAGACCAGATGGGGAATGGAGGAGTTGTTGGGGAAAGGGAAGGCAGCCGAGAGAAGGTGCAAGGTTAAACCAGCTAGCAGAGCAGGCAACTGGAGCGTAATGCCTTGGGGGAGCTCTGGGAAATGGCATATGACGCACACAGAGTTATCCTGGCCAAGGGGCCAGGGAACTGGGGCACGGAGACCCCAAGCCCATCAGATATTGGTGAAGAGCGGGTTCCTTGAAGGGGGGGGGTGGTCTTTAATTCCCTGGCACTTTCGGCTGCTTGTGCTCAGGGGCAAATTAGGTCCGGGCAGCTTTCTGACGAGTCACGAGTGCCAGCCGTTGGGTGGTCTCAGCTTTGCTCATCCCCCATACTTGTGTTACCCTGACTCGGGTGCCTGGCGCAGCTGGGAGAATGGCCTCCACCACCCCAACAGGGCAGGCAGTTTCGAGAGATGTCATTGGAGAGAGGTGATGGAAGGAGTGTCTTTGTCTCCAAAAGGATGTAACTTGAGAGAGAAGATGTATCTCTTAACTTCCCGTGTGGATGGGGGGGCGGGGCCTAGAGGTGCGTGTTCTCATGCGTGAGAGATAACCAGCACCCAGGTGATGTGCTGACACTGCACTGGGGCTGTTGAAAAGAACCAGCAGTGAAATCAGCATCTTCCAATGTGTGAAAAGCCACCCACTCTTGCCCTTCCTTGCTTCTTCTCTTACTCCCTTTATGTTTTTTCCACCCACTATTTTTTTTTATTTTGTATTGACTACCTACTACGTGCTGGCGCCCCACCTCCCATCCCCAGAATCCACAGCCAAGCAGGGAGACTGGCAACAAATAAGTAAGAATTGAAATCGTCGTGAATGCTACAAAGTTGATGTATGGGATGCTTATCTCAGAAAGCACTGAATGCATCTTGCAGTATGAGAAAGGCCTCTGGAGAAGGTGATGTGAGGACAGTAAGGTGGTGTCTGCTTTTAATTTTATTTTTTCCTCCAGAAACCACCTGAGTTTCTATTCTTCGAGACACTGGTACTTTTATTTTCAAACAAGTCCTGTGCACGCACGGTGAAAAGCAGCCAATCAGGTGGCCTTTGGGACAAATGGCTGTGCGTGGCCCTCAGCTTTGCCTGACAGCTGCTGTTTCCAAAGCAGCTTGGGCTACATAAAGATGGCTGTGATATTTGATAGTTGAGACCTACCTCAGGAAAAAGTCCAGTTTGTGGGTACATCCTGGTAGAAAGTGACTGTCTGCTTGTTGCCCAAACTGCCACGTGGCTTTCCCGCTCATCAACTGTCAGGCTTTTCCTTCTCTGATGTTTTCATTGTTTCACAGTGTAAGCCCTTCATCCTCAGTTGCCCCAGCCAACCTCTTGGGCTTCGAGGATATGGGGTATGTGGCTACTTTGTTTGTTTTTATAAATGAATATTTTTTGAAAAGTAGAGCAACTCAGCAGAACAAAAGTACAATCATCCTCAAATGTCACCATCCAGAGAGAATCCCAGCTGACATTTTGGTGAGCATCTTTCTAGGGCTCTTTCTGAGCATCTCTACATTCAGAGATGCAGGTACATAATTAAACAGAAATGGAGCTTTACATGGTTTTCTGTAAATTGCTTTCTTCACTCGGCAGGATACTCTGGACATTTTCACAAGTCAATAAATATCAAGCTGCATCATTGCTTTCAACAGCTAGTGGCTGGATCTGCCATCACCTAGTTAACCAACCCCCTATTGATTTAAGTTGTTTTCACTTTTCTGCACTTACAATCAATTCTACATCTCTTCCCACTTGTGTGACCATTTCTTTAGAATGAATTCTTACAAGTGGGATTGAAGGAACAGGGAATATGCCTTATTACATTTCAATACATATTTGGGTATTGCTGCTAATCGGAAGATTTATCCTCTATCTTGGCTAAGCTCATGCATGAGGGCATGACAATAGTAATTTCTTTTCACACATGAACATACTGATGGATTTTTTTCTTCTGGATTATGTTCAGTGTCTGCAAGTTTCCTGTGGTCATTTTAACTCACTGTTTTGGTAGACCGAGGCCTGCCTTGCTATAGAATCTTCCCTGGGTTTCATGGCTGGAGACGACGAGTGCAGGTTCCTCACCTCCCCAGCCACTGTGTGGTTAGGTCACCACTGGGGTTCAGCTAGAGCTGTTGCCCAGGGTCAGATCTCACTAACTTGCTGCAGTGCCCTTTCCATTGGATTAGGTAGAACTTGAACTTTGGTGCAAATCACTCCCTTGCAGTTGGCCACAAAACACATTTTTTTAAAGAGTTGTACAATCCAATCAGCAACACTTTCCCAAATAGAAAATTTCAGAAGTAAAATGACTCAAAAGTGTTGAATTATCTGAACATTGCTGGCTGTTGACTCTACCTGGTCATTCAAGAAAGTGAATCTCTGCCCAGTTGCTTCTAACCATGTCTAGAGGTCCCCAGATGACGTCTCACAGGGGCTCAAATGAAAGCCAGACAGCTTCTTTGAAATACCCATCAAGGTTTTCCCTCCTTCGTATCCCAGCCCCTCTCTGATGGGTGCCATAACATATATTAGGACCCATTGCTATTGGTTCACTGGAGCTTCCAGATACCAAAGGTTCTAGCTAGGCAGGGAAGAATGCCTGGACCCTTTAATTCCATCAGAAGGGTCTCCAACCAGATGACTAGGTGTCTTGAAGTTGAATTTGGTTAACTTCAAAGACACATCTTTTCATTTTTATTCATAACCCTCTCTTCCCCTAAATTCAGATAAGTCTGTGGGGCTAGAGACTGATTTGAGACAGACACCATATTATTTCTTGAATCGTTCTAACAACTATTTTTCCTGGGCCAGCCTCTCTGCCAGTCACCTCCTCTAATACTCGTTCATGTTAGACCTTCTTGTTCGAGGCACTGAAGATAACCTAGGGAACTACACAGACATGGCTCCTATTGTCGTGGAGATTACTTCCTCATAAATAAAAACTCTTGTTGTCCTAGCCCACTAATTTTTCAGACTCAATTTTTAGACTCAGACTTAGAGCCATCCCCTATCACTCTCTATTTGGGAGAGACACGGATTTGGGACATCAAATAGAAACAGTGTAAAGTGGAGGTAGGATAGAGAAGCACGGGTAGCTGTAGAAACTTGGTGATCATGATCTTTTGAAAGAATAAATTTGGCAGGGATTTCTAATCAAAATGGAAATGGGATGCCAGTTGAGCAGCTGCAAAATGCCATAGGAATCTGTCCCTGATAACTTGGGATCTACTCTGAACAGCCTAGGAATTTTTAGTGCTGCAGTGGAGTAAAATAAAGTGGCAAGTCTATCATGGCAGTGCTATAGGCATTAAACTGTTATAATTTCACAGAAATCCTTATCAAATCAATGTCTTACAGTCATTTCAATCTGTAAATTTATTCAACAAATATTTGTTGGGCATCTTCTATGAGCAGATGTTCCAGGTGACCAGGACAATGCAGAGCTCTACTGTTAAGATATTTATACCTCATTGCAAAAGAGAGGTATTTAACAGTGAAATGTAATAAACAAGATGATTTAAGTCCTCTGGATAAAACAGCACAATGAGATGAGATAGAATGACTGTGAAGTCAAGGATGGCCTCTCTAAGAAGATGGCCTCTAAGGCGAAACCAATGAGTATGAAGGAGCCCATCATGTAAAGAAATAGAACAAGAATGTTCCAGATGGATGGACCACAAAGTACAAATGGCTTTGAAATGAGCAGGCTACTGGGACACATGAGAAGCCAGGGAGGCTGGAGAATGTTAGCAAGAAGTGTGACCCCAGGCAAGTTCAAGGAGGTGGGAAAGGACAAGACCATTTTGAACAGGAGTCTGCAAACTATGGCCCATAGCCGTATGTCTGCCTTTTTTGAAATGAAGTTTTATTGGAACACAGCCATGTCCATTCACTTACACGTTGACTATGGCTGTGTCCGTGCTCTGCTGGGACATTTGGGTCATTGGAGCAGGGACTATATGTTCTATAAAGCCAAAAATATACTCTAGCTGGTCTTTTATAGAAAAAGGTTGCAGACCCTTGGTTTAAAGCTCCAAAAGATTTTTGATTGTATTTTAAATTTAGTGGGAAGCCCTTGCATGGCTTTAAGCAGGAAAATGGTAAGATCTGATTTTGCTATTAAAATATGACTTGATCTATTCTATGGAGAACAGAAATAGGGTGTCTGAGGCTATTTCTGTGTTCAAGACATGAGAGGACCCAGCCTACATCAGGATGTGAACAGTGGAGACGGAGAGGAGGGGTCATATAGGATTTTTGTGGCAAACCCATGATAAATGGGGCAACACTAAATATTTTCTCATATTATGATACTAGATTATTATAACTGATGCCATCAATTTGGAATTACTATAACTTTAGAAATTTCCCTCAAGTACAAACTGGATCTTACCTTTAGTTTTCTTTCTAAGACATAAGCTTAAGGCCAGGGTGCACAATTGTCTTTTTTTTATCCCTTGATTTCCAGCATTTAGCAGAATTCCAAATTCACAATAGTCACTCAAAAAATTCCATTCCACGAACGAATACCCAAATGGCAGGTGCGCTACTGCTCAGTGAGAAGCTGTGGGGGAAGGTAAATAAAACAGCTCTGAACCCTGACTTCCTAGAGCTTGCAGACTAATGAGGAAATCAGATAATAAGGATATCTGGGCATTGTTATCACTGCTGCACAGGATACAGGCAGGAGGTTATGGGAGCATCTCCCAGGGTTTGAGGGAGGTAGGAGTGTGTGCCCTGAGGCAGGGAAGTAGCCAGAGGGACTGGAATAATTTTTCTAGCACTGTTGTGTCTTTGCTACTAGGATTGATCCTTTACCTATGTAATGTGTGTGTGTGTGTGTGTGTGTGTGTGTGTGTGCGTGTGTGTGTGCGTGTGTGTGCGTGTGTGTGTGCGTGTGTGTGTGCGTGCGCGTGTGTGTGTGTGTGTGTGCGTGTGTGTGCGCGCATAGTCCTTGCAGTTGTTTTATCGTGGAGGAAATGGAAGCTGAGAGGGTTACTTGTCCAGGGTTGCACAGGAGGTGGGTGATGAAGCTGGGATTTGAACTCAGACCTGTACACATCTAACTCCAACGTCTTGTTCATTGATTTCCCCATCCGCAATGCCCATTGTCCGTTAGCCGCTTCACCCATGATAATGCTAAGATTAGTCTAAAGCCACCACCCTGCGTGTGCATGTGTGTGTGCATGTACAGGTAAGAGACAAAGGAAGGGAGGGAGAGAACAACAACCTTTTTAGTCACATTACTTTAACTTTTTATTGTAGTTGCGTATATATAAAAACTCACAATATCTTTTCTTAACCACTTTCAAGTATACAGTAGCTTGGCTTGCCAGGTAACTTCCATGCAGGTAGCTTTCTCAAGTACAGCCGGATTCTCCCCCTAGCGGTAGATTGGGAGATGCTCAAGAATTCTCGAAGATTCATAAGGCATGCTGGGACATCAGTCAAGAGACACCACAAACGTCAGTTATGAAAGATTGATAATCAGCCAGAGAGCTTGATAAACCAGCTTTTACTGCAGCCCGGGCACTGTAAGGAGGGTGTCTCTTCTGAGGACAGAGTTTAAAGCTAGCTACTTCCAAATCTACAAGTACCTTTGAATCACCTTAGGGTCATCTTAGTATCCATACAGTGTATTTAAAAAAAAAAAAGGGCCCTGAGTAATTTATGTATAGACCCACCTCCCTTCTTAAGTAAATGGAAGAGATTCAATATGCTAAGTTCAATGGGAAGCAAGCATATAAATCCCTTTCAAGTATACGTTTTATAAAATATAGGTCATGAATCGAATTTTCCAGTACCAAAGAAAAAAATTTAATGGAACTACACTTTCTTGCTTTAATTATGTCTACATTTAAAAAAAAAACAATCATAGTACTCAAAGCTATTATATTATTCAGAAGCCTGACTCTTTTCAAAGTTTTCTTGGTAGTTTAGTTTGGGGAATTTTCAATATTTTCTCTCTTGCTCTGGTTTTTTGCTTTTCTTTAGCATGTCGCTGTTTTTATCTGTAAGGAAGCTTATGCCCTGGGTTTATAAGAGGCAGTTAACATGTCTGCCTTCATCTTGGGGGGCATGTTCCTGCAGTGGGGGCTCCGTGTCCTTGGGAAAGGCCTCTTTCTAGAGTAGTGGAAGGTCTCATTGGTCTGTTTCCTTGGTTCATCAAAACCAGACTCCATCAGCTGCTTTGTCACATATTTCTTTGCTTCCCTTCTCACTTTTGTGATTTTTGCTCTCTCTTGCCAAGGAGATTCTACTTTCTTTGGTTCACACTGCAATCATGGTCCAGGACAGGAGGTGACAGCATACATAAGAAACTAAGCCAATCAAGTTCTGTCTGTGTGTGTTGCATTATTAAAAAAGTGGTGGGGTGGATTTTCATGAGTTTTGAGTAGAGTATTTGTCATGGTTTAACTTAAGATGTCGACTATGCAACCCATGCAGATAAAACTGAGACCAACGAGAGATACGTGTTACTGTTGGCAGAGACACACACGTTGTATGGATACAAACACCATAGATCAGTGGTTTCAACTGGGGAAGATTTTGTCCCCACCCAGGAGGCATTTTTAGTTGCCACCACTGGGAGGGGGATGGAAGATGATACTGGAATCTAGTGGGTACAGGCCAGGGATGCTGCTAAGCACCTTACAATACACAGAAGAACCCCCAACAACAAAGAATGATTCGGCTCAAAATGTCAGTAGTGTGAAGGTTGAGATGGGGAAAATGAAGAGTTTCAGTTAGGACCCCAAATTAAAAGTCACAAGGAGAGATGTTGCAAAGTGTAGACACTGGTTGGCACCTCTTTGAGGCACGCTCCATGGTGAGTGATGGCAGGGTAGACTCCTCTAAAAATGGCTAATTAGTGGTTAGCTAATCTTAACAGTGAGCCTTTCATGAGTGTGAGCTGTTGCCAGGCCCCATCCTAAGGGACTCTCATGCATTCATTATCTCTTTCACTCATTGCTGCAGTCCTAGAAGGTAGATGCTATTAGCACCTCCATTTTGCCAAGGAGGAAATTGAAGATTAAAGGAGTTAAGTAATCAAATATGTAATACTAAGTGAATTACTAAATGAAGGTAGAAAACAACTTGTCCAGGAGAGCAGAAATCACTAGTTTCTTCTTCAATACTTGTTGTCCTATCCTTTAGAAACAGACTCCAATTGTATATGGTGGCAGTGTATCCATCTGAGAACAATTTTGCTCAGCTTCCCTTGCAGCTAAATGTGGCTGTGTGATGACATTTGGCCAGCGGGCTATGAGCAGGTCTGTTGTGTTAGACGTCTGGAACGGATCCTGCAGGGAGCAGACTGAGCTGGGAAGAGTGTCCTTTGTCCTTCTCCTACCCCCTGTTTCTTGTTCTTGCTCAGAATGGGGATATGACAGCTTGAACTCAAGCAGCCTCTTTCTCTGTGAGGTGACCTCAAGGGTAGAAAACATGTGCTAAGAAAATAGTGCAAAAGATAGAAAGAAACTGGATTTTGTTGCCTGTGGAGCACCAGGCCAGCCTCAGCCTTGGTCTGCCTCTCTCCAGAAATATTTTACATAAGACAAAAATGAACATCTGGTGTACTAAGTCTCCTGTTATGTTGGATCTTCTTTATTTATAGCCACATAGATAAATATAATAATTGACATATCCAGTGCCATGCAACCAGTAAGAATTAGAGCCCAGACAATTTGACTCCAAGCCCATGCTTTTTAACAGTCATGCTATGCTGTCTGACATTCAGCCCCACCTACTCTTCTGTATGCATTTCATGCAAACAGTTTAGTATGGTAATCAGAAAATTGAGTCTTTATTGGAATAAAGATGGCCTTTGATTCAATTATCTTAGAATTCTTTCAAGAAAGCATTCTGTGCGCTCTTTGTCATTAGATATTTTTTATTAGATTAAAAACATATTCAGTGTATCATGATGGGAAATTTCTTAGCATAGTTGTTTTGATTCTTTCCTGTCACTGTCATTTCAGCTTACAGGCCAGCATGGGTGACCTGGAAATACTCCAATAACACATGCCACTGTGTGGCTGCCATTTAAATCAATGTGCTGGAGGCTGGAGAGGGGAGAATGGTAGAAGGAATGCTAACCAAGCTCTGGAAGGTTTTCAGAGAATATTGATTTTTTTATTGCCAGTAAGTCATCTGGAAATGCATCATTAGGATGTACCTGTCAGTTCATCAGAGAGATCAGTATGTTCTAACAACACAAATACAACACAAAGGTTGAGGCCACTGGCTTCTGTGTCCAAAGGATACAGGTTTTTGTTCTACTTCCACCACAGATTGTAAGACTTTGGGCATGTTGTCTTCTCTCTCTGAGCTTTGGTTGACTCCTTTGCAAAATGAGGATAACTATAAATAATGCCCCCAAAGGGCAGTTGTGAAGGTTAAATGCTCTGATCATAATGCCTGACGTACACTACGTGCACCATGAGCCTTAGCAGCTCCAGCCACATTTCCTTCACTGGATTCAGGAGGGTCTTGGTGTTTGTAGAGGCAGGAAGAGCTCTGGAGTCCAGCAAAGCAGAATTCAAGGCCTAGTTTTTCGTTGGGTTAAGTTGAGCCTTCATTTCCTAATGTGTGAATTTGGTGATAATCTATTCTGGCAGTATTCTGTGGAATTGAAATTAGGCAAATTTGAAATAGTGCAATAGAAAACTATTAATAAAATCTCACTTGTGTACAAATTTAAGAACAATGTGATCTCACAAATTTTAAACATTTACCAAAACCTGCATAACTTCAGAGCTGATTGTCGGGGTTCTCTTTATCAACGTATAATTCACATACCATACAGTTCAGCCATTTAAGGTATACAATTCAATTGTTTTCATTATATTCAGAGTTATGTGACTGTTGCACAAATAAATTTTAGAATGTCTTCATCAGGCCAAAACAAAGCCTCGTGCCTTTTCACAGTTACTCCCTCATTTTCCCTCAACCTCCCCAGTTTTAGACAGCCATTAGTCTTTTTATCCCTGTAGATTTTCCTCTTCTGGATATTTCTTATAAATAGTATCATACAACATATGGTCTTTTGTGACTGGTTTCTTTCTCTCACATGAAGGTTTTCAGGGTTCACCCATGTTCTAGCATATACCGGTACTTCATTCCTTCGTATTTCCAAAGGCAGGGTTCATTTTTAAATACTGTGCTCTTACAACCGGGAGGTGTTGCTCTATCTTATAAAGACGCCAACTCACCATCCTTTGTCAAGATTAGTCTTGATTTTTGCAAATTCTGAATTTTTTGAGAATGCATCATTTGGATCAAATGTATTTGTACTGTGCTTACCTTGCAGTTCTGAGAATTAAATGAGGTAATATATGTAAGTTCTTAGCAGGGCCAAATTTATGGTCGTCACTCAATAAATGGTACCTTCCCTGGTTTTGTTTTGGTTTTATAGCAAATCTTTTGTCATCTGCTATTTTGAATCCTAACTTTAAGGAATCCTCATTTATATGACAATTCCAATGAATGAAATGAAATACTTACAAGTTTCTTCCAACAGTCTTGATCACCAAGTGTCTCTAAAATGCTATTTGAAAAACTCTGCGTTCCATTGAAATGCAATTTTTTGGAAGCCCGTCAATGGCCCAAGTTAGGTATCCCTTCACAAATTTCCACCAGCACTCATGTCCTCATAAAGTAACCTGAGATCTTTACATTTCTATCAGGACACTGTCTAGCTGCTTGTATTAGCAATAATGAAAGGCAGCTTTTGAAAACATCCATTCTCCAGATCTTACCTGGCTTATTACTGCAAGATGTATAAGAAAATTACACTCAGCCCCCCTGTGTCTTACACCATCTCTCCCCTTGCCCAAGTAAGTAGGTACCACACCATGCAGCCATCTTTGCTCATTCAACAAGCCCCCACAGCTGGCTCATAGGCAAGAGACTCGGGGATGGTACCCTGAAATTCACCATCTCATTTAATCCTTATTTAATGACACTGGGTATTACTAGCTCCATGTTTCAAGTGAGGAAAAACCTCAGAGGGATTAATACAGATAAACAGAGGAGGAACCACATGAGTGTCTGATTAGAAAAACCCTGTCTTCCTTCCTGGAGACCACATTTCCTCTGTCTTGGTGTGGTTAATTGCTTCTTAGAATGCCTGTTTGTTCTCCAGACTAAGATTGGCCTATCCTTATTCAGTGGTCTCTAATGTAAGCAGTCACTGCTATTTCCCAGCCAGGGCTATGCATCTAAATAGGAAATGTTTATTTTATTGCTCACGGGAGAAGCAATAGGCACAAAACAAAAACTGCAGCATGGTTTCAACTTGGAGTTTGCAGTCTAAGGAGCTGCTGTAGATCATGGCTCTCCGTAGGGAGTTTTCCTTGTAGCATGAGACAGGCTGGCTGTACCTAGTCCCAATGACAACTTTAAAGGTTGAGTCAAGCCACATTTTAAAAATGGCAAAGACCACCACAAGAAAATCTTTTCAGGTTAGCAAAAGTGTAACCAGTGATCTAGAGATTAAATTCATCTGACAAAATATCAATGAGGAAAGCTTTCTGCTGCAGATAACAATGTACCAGTTAACATGGCTTTAACATCACAGGTTGATTTTGCTCACAGTCCAGGAAGCTTGGAGGTAGGTGGCTGCTGCTTCGTGCTCCAGTGACTCGCTAGTGCTGCCATCGGCATCTCTGCCGTGCTTGGCCTTTCCCTTGTGGCTGAAATTCTGTCACAGCTCGCAGCATCGCATCTATTCCCTGATGAAGGAGTGGGAAAGGGGGAAGAGGATGTAGTGTCAGGGCTTTTCATTAGGAATGCAGGCTTTCCCACAAGTCCTCACTCTTTTCCATCACCAACTCCCTGAGCAGAACCATGCCGTGTGGATTACCCCCCACAGCGAGAGAGACCGTGTATACATCATTATCTGTAGATGCATCTGCCGTGTGCGTGTGCACGTGCAAGTATGTGGCAGGCCAGGGAGAAGGGAATTGGGAGTGGATTTGAGGTTAGCCAGCCACTGAACCCCATACGGTATAGGTCTGTATGAGGGGCAAACCAGCAGTTTCTAAGATTTTATTACGAGTTTGAGAATTAGTTGGGGAGGAGTGGGGACATCACCAAATGGGTTTCTTGATTAAGCAAATGAAGGTAACAAAGATAAACTTTTTCTTTACTGCTGAACTTCTCAGAGAGTTCAAGATGCTGACAATCACGCCAAGTCTCCAAGATGGCACAGCACGTCCTGAACTCATCTGAATCTCTTGTGAGCATGATGGCAAACGGGGACCAGCAGACGATGTGGGAAAGACAGCTCATGGGTCCTGATTGCCAGGTCATCACGAGATGCCTGGGAGGGCCTGCTCCTCCTCCACACAGAGGTGGGAACCACAGTGTCCGTGTAAGATGGCCTGAGAGCAAGACAGTGAACATCAGAGCATGTCGTAGGATACCAGGTGGACTTTCAGCCTTGGCCATGTGAGGGTCAGCAGTGGAGAGAGAGGAGTTTGTGAGTAAGTTTGGGATAGGGATCATGTCACTTATAGTTCTTGAATCGCCATCGCTCTAACCTCACGCCTCAGGATTTAACTAGTCTCCTTTGCAAAGACAACACTAAAATAAATTTTTGCTGAAGGAATTGAAATGTTATATAAATATTCACCAGAGAATTTCAATCAGGAGGTTTATTTATTTCGCCTCTTGTCATAGGGACCAGACCAGAGCCCTGGTAGGAAATTGTCTATCCAGGATCCTGAAGGTGGACATAAGGAAATCCAAGTGAAAAATAGCAAGCATGTTTTCTCCCTTTCCTACCCATGGATCTGAGTAGAACTGTTGGTCACTGTGCTTGGAGTCTCTGCCTAACTCGCATATTCCTATTTAATAGGAAATAACTGGCATTGATGTAACTGTAATATGCAGGATATGGGGGTAAGGTGTACATATGCATCACCTCATTTCAGCCTCACAACACCTCAAGAGATAGGTAATGGAATTTTCATTTAAAGATGGGGAATCTGGAACCTAGTGGGTAGGCAACTTAGCCAGAGTCTCATAACTTCTCTCCATGTCTTCTCTTAAACCACGTGAATGTATCAGTATACAATAGAGCATCTAAGCAAAAATTGTTACTCAAGACGGGACCTCGTGGTAGTTTTTGCCATTAAGTCAACGGAAACGTGGAACTAGTAGTACAGTTACGTTGATTAGACTACAGACCCATTTAAAGTAGGGTGATAATTGTAGACCATCATTAATGGATGGGGTAGACAGAACTTTAGTCCCCATGTTTTCTGCCCTCTGGTGTTGCTCCTGTAGTCATGTCATATTACATGGCAAAGAGATTTTGCAGATGTAATTAAGGTTGCTGATCAGAAGAGTTTAAGATAGGGAGATTATCATGGATTATCTGTGTGGACCCAAGTGATCACACCCTCAGAAACAGAAGAGGAAGGTGGCAGAGGGGAGTTCAGAGAGATTCGAAGAGTGAGAAGGACTCCACCCATCGTTGACATGAAGACGGAGGTGAAGAGGGTGTATGGGTAGAAAGCATCAGAACAAAGTAGATTCAGCCAACATCCTGAATTAGCTTGGAAGAGTATTTTCCCCTGGAGCCTGCAGTAAGGAACTCAGTGCTGCTAAGAGGCTGATTTCAGCCCTGTGATACCCTAAACGGGGACCCAGATGAGCCCCACTGTGTCTGCATTTCTGACCCACTGATACTGCCTTAAGCCACTAGGTTTGTGGTGACTTATGGCAGCCATAGAGCCAATGCAGCATATGATTTACATTATCTTGCATACCAGTAATGAGTAAAGTTGCTTTTCACAAGAATTTAAGTTAAAATAGTCAACCAGATAACCAAAATAAAGAGAAACATAAAAACTCATAAACTAACAACTACCAAAAGTTCAATTTCAGATGGATGGACAAACAAAATGTGGAATAAACATCCAGTGGAATATTATTCAGCCTAAAAAAAAGAAATGAAGTCCTGGTAAATGCAACGGCATGGATGACCCATGAAGACAGCGTGATGAGTGAAATAAGCCAGGCCCAATAGGGCATAGGTTGCATGATCTCACTGACATGAAATAGAATAAGCAAAATTCATAGAGTCAGAAACTAAAACACAGGTTACCAGAGGCCGGGGTGAGGGCAGGGAATGAGGAGCCAGTGCTTAACTGGTGCAGAGTGTCTGAGGGGATGGAAAAGTTTTGGTAATGGGTGGTGGTGATGGTAGCACAACATTATGAATGTAACTAACACCACTGAATTACATAATTGTATATGGTAAAGGGAAATATTGGGTTGTACATGTTACTAGAATAAATTTTTTAAAATAACAATAGGTTTCTACAATACAGTGGACCCTAATGTAAACTATGGACTCAAGTTGATAGTATAGTTATAATAATAGTGTTTCATCAATTGCAGCAAAGCTACTACACTAATGCAAAGTGTTAACAATAGGGAAAACTTCAAGTGTGACAGGAGGTACATGGGAACTCTGTATTTTTTGCAAGATTTTTCTGTAAACCTATCACTTCTCTAATTTAAAAAAAGTCCAATTTCAAATTAATTAGCAACTTGTAATTCAAGTATTCCCAGTACCAACATCGTTAAGTTACAACAGCATCAGAAGCAATCTGCAGGACATGTTTAGCAAAGCATCATAATGAGGTTCCCATAATTATGAATTCTTTTGATATTCATGTGATGTCACCAATTACAATGAACCCTTCTTTAAGGAGGTCGCACTGACTGCGTTAAGGAATTTTATTGGCAAGTCTCCCAACCTATTCTGCATTCGGAAGTAACATTACCACTTGCCACAGTTCACCTCATTTTCCCAGATGAGACATCATTCATAAGATGCTGGAATTTGAAGAAAAAATGGCCCTGACAAAAGAGTATTATCCCTGCAACTGGGATAAACCACTATGATTAATGAAGTTCAATAAAACCTTTGTTGACTTAACAGCATAGCCATCAGAGATCCAAGGTTTGTATGGTTTGTCAACGTTTCCCCAGACATTTTGCTGCCAAATGCACAGAAAACATATTTATTGAAATCAACCCTTTCTGATACATCCCTTAGCTTACTGGTTCAGGAATATACCTTCTCCTGGCCTGTCTTCCATTCCAGAGCTCCTGGGGTACCCAAATTATACGACAGGAAGGGTGATAGCATGACCTTCCTAGGAGCACTCAATGCAGAGTATAATCAAAATGACAAATGAAAAAAATGCATCTTTAGTGCATCATGGAAATATTATTTTGTTCACATTTGTCCAGCAGCTTGTTTAATCCTTAAAATCCTCATTTTCTTCTATTTTATATGTATAACAGCTTTATAGAGACATAATTTGCATACCATACAATTCATGCATTTAAAGCATATATTTCAATGGTTTTCAGTGTATTCACAGAGTTTGTCCAACCATCATCAACTCGATCCATTTTAGAACCTTTTCATCACCCCAGAAAGAAACTCTGTACTCATTAGCAGAGACGCCTCATTTCACCCCAAATCCCTCTGCCCTGGCAACCACTGATCTACTTTCCCTATGTATAGATTTGCCAATTCTGAACATTTTATGTAAGTGGGATCATCTGATGTGTAGTCCTTTGTGTTTAGCTTCTTTAACTGAGCATAGTGTTCTCAAGGTCCATCCATGTTGTAGCAACAATCAGCCCTTCCTTCCCTTTTACGGCTGAATAATATTCATCATATTGATATATAGGGAATAAATGTTTCCATTAATCATCAGTTTTGATGGACATTTAGGGTGTTTACACTTCTGGCCATTCCAAATACTCCTATGAACAGCTGCGTACAAGTTTTTGTGTGGGTCTATGTTTTTATGTCTCTTGGGCACGTACCACGGAGTGGAATTTCTGGGTGCTATGGTAAGTTTATCTTTAACCTTTGAGAAGCTGCCAGACTGTTTTCCAAAGCAGCTGCACATTTTGCATTCCCACCAGCAGTGTATGAGGTCTCCAATTTCTCCATATCATCCCCAACACGTTTTATTGTCTGTCTTTTTTATTATAGCCAACCTAGTGAGTGTGAAGTCGTATCTAATGGTGGTTCTGATTTGCATTTCCCTATGACTAATGATGTTGAGCATCTCTCCATGTGTTTATTGGCCATTTGCATACCATCTTTGAAGAAATATCTATTCAGGTCCTTTGCCTATTTTTTAATTGGGTGATTTATCTTTTATTGAGTTGCAGGAGTCCTTTGCGTGTTCTAAATACAAGTCCCTTATCAGATAAATGATGTGCAAGTATTTTCTCCCATTCTGTAGTGTTTTTTTTTTTTTTTCACTTACTTGATGGGATAATTTGAAGCTCAAAAGTGTTAATTTTGATGAAGTCTAATTTATCTATTTTTCTTTTTTCACTTGTATGTGTTTTTTCTTCTGTCATATCTCAAAGTGCTTTATAACCCAAGATTATGAAGATTTACTTCTATATTTTCTTAAAGTTCTATAGTTTGTCATTATACTTAGGTCTATGATTAATTTTGAGTTAATTTTTGTGTGTGGTATAAGGAGAGGGTTCAACTTCATTTCTTCACATGTGAATATCCAGTTGTCCCAACACCTTTTGTTGAAAAGACTATTCTTTCTCTCATTGAATAATCTTGGCAACTTGAAAATCAATTGACCATAAATGTGAGAATTGATTTCTGGACTCTCAGTTCTATTCTATTGATTACAATACCTATCTTTACACCAGTAGCACACACTTTTGATTACTGTAGTTTGTAGTAAGTTTTGAAATTAGGAAGTGAGAGTCCTCCAACTTTATTCATCTTAATCAAGATTGTTTGAGCTATTCTGGGTCTGTTGCATTTCCATATGAATTTTAGAGTCAGCTTGCCAATTTCAGCAAAAAAAAAAAAAAAAAACTGAAATTTTTGTAGGGAGTGCGTTGAATCTGTTTATCAACTTGCAAGATATTGCCACTTAACAATATTGAGTCTCCCAATCTTTCCATTTATTTATTCCATTTATGATATCTTTCCATTTATTTAGGACTTTAATTTCTTTCAACCACATTTTGCAGTGTTCTATGTACAACTTGCACTTCTTTGTTAAATGTATTCTTAAGTATTTCATTCTTTTTTATGCTGTTATGAATGGAATTTTCTCAATTTCATTTTCAGATTGTTCATTGTAGTATATAGAAATGAAACTGACTGTTGTATACTGATCCTGTACCCTGAAAACTTGCTGAAAGCTCTCTTTCAACGTAGGATTATTGTGCTTATTTCACATGTTCAGTGATTTGCGCAGGGCTGATGGTAGAGCTGCCTGAGCACCACACTCATTTCTGTTTTCTGTTTTTGCGTAACTCTCTAAGTGTACAAGGGACGAATATTGAACTGGTACTTTATATCTTATTGCAGCGTTTTCACAAATCCCCACTGTAGTTAGGTTTACCTTTCCTACGTTTTAATAAATTGGGGGAAGAACTGGTTGGCCACGACCTAGATGCGCCTTGACTCTCTGAGCCACCGTTATCTCCTACTCGGTGTCCTTTCCCCTGAACTTATGAAATCGACTCCTCCCCTAATGGCGGTGTAACTCCCCAGCAAAGAGCCACCTGTTTCTTCCTGAACAGACCACCTCCATCATTCTCAGTCCCACAACAGTGACCTTAGGTCCCGACCCATCTCCCCAGAGACCCATCCAGCCTCAGCGCCCTTCTCGGTAGGCATTTCCCATCACTTACACCAGCATCTCTCTCGAAAAGAGCAGCTGTCTCCAAATGTTGAGCCTTGTTTGCTACATGTGTGTGATGTACGATATCAATCCAAAGTCAAGGTGAAACACAAACTCCCGCGTCTAGCTCCATGGTTGCCCTCGCCCCTTTATCTCAGTCCCTTCAGTTGATCTTACCCTCTACTTTGAGAACACAGTTGGAGAGCATCTGGAATGCTCTCCCTGAGCTTGGATCTCTTCTGCCTGTATTTCCTTTTATTGCCAACATCTTCAGCTTCTCAAATATCTCGGTAAGGAAGTCTTCTTTTCTTTAATTCTTGTATTTTTAACTCTATCTTCTGTTGATCCTTCCTGTGCCTGTACATTTAATTCTGTATTCTGTTGACTCTTCTATGTCTTTGCTGTTTTCATTATCACACTGTCGTCCTAGCATCTTTAGTCACGTTCTTCATCACTTCCCTTCCTTCACTGGACAAAAATTTCCAGGTCTCCCAATCCTCGTAAGAGACTATCCTAATGTTATCCTTGCATGATGCCTTTTATATGCCTTTTTCTCTTTACCATCACAGCAATGCTTTTCAAAAGCACATTGTTTCTTAATATAAACCACGTATACCGCTGGTGACATAAAAGATAACTTTAGATGGCCTAGTGATGAACTTTCATTTTAATAGCTATTTATTTTGATACATAACTAAATAATACCTAGAACGTCATTCTCATTATTTTATTCATATCATTGCTTCAAACTGGGTTAAATTTAAAATTCAATTTAAAGCATATTGAAAAGTAAATAGAGATACCAGAAGTGCTCACATATGATAAAATAGTCCCTGAATGGCTGAAATGTGGGAAAGCCTTGAGCGGTAAGAGAAGCAGAACTGTAAAGACAGACAAACCTTGGATTGGTCAGTGCTCTATAACTCTCTTTTTAGGTGACCCTGGGAGACTTAGTTGCCTATAAACCTACATTCCAGAGGGGATACAAGTATATTTAAAGGAATAGGACCATTGTCCAGAAAAAACAAGGTGTTCAATAAACGGTAACTAATGGTGTGGGGCACCTTTGCAAATGCACAGGGAACCCCTTAGGGAAGACGTTGGGGGAGACAGGGTGGCCCGGGATCTAGGTTGTTCAGGAGACATTTACTGAATTGAAGTATCATCATTGTTGTGGGTTGAATCATGTCCCCACAAAAGATCTGTTGAAGTCCTAACCCCCAGTGATGGTGAATTGGCCTTATTTTGAAATAGAGTCATTGCAGATTAATTAAATTAAGATGAGGTGATAGGTGCATTAGAGTAAGCCCTTAATCCAATGTGACTAGTGTCCTTATAAAAGGAGAAGGAAAGAGACAGACAAAGGGGAACAGGCCATGTGAAGAAAGACACAGAGCCTGGAGTTATGTAGCTGTAAGTCATGGAACATCAAGGGCTGCTGGCCACTGCTAGAAGCCAGAAAAAGGCTAAAAAGGATTCCTCCCCTAGAGCACTGGGAGGGAGCATGGTTCTGCCAATACCTTAATTTCAGACTTCCAGCCTCCAGAATTGTGAGAGTATACATTTCCAAATGTTTCAAGTCAGCAGGTTTGTGGGACTTTGTTACAGCAGCTCTAGGGAACTAATGCAATCACTATGAACAAGAACAGGATTTACTGAGTGCTCTCCAGGGGCCAGGAGCATTCTAGAGTCTTCCCATGGATAGCTTACTCATTTAGACTTTGCAGCAGTTCTATGAGGGAGGTTCTCGTTTGCCCATTTTATAGGTGAGAACACCGAGGCTCAGGGAAGTGAAATGTTTTACCCACCATTATTTGACTAGTGAAAGGTGAAGCAGACATACAAACAAAAGCTCTCTAGTTCCAGAAACTGCTCTCTTAATCACTGTGTTGTATCTCAAATCAAAAGGATTCTCATTTTCACATGCCATGGTGCTTGTCGTAAGGATTCTTTTTCTCCTGTGCCATTCTTCCCTCAAGTTCAGTGCCAGGGTCCTTCCCAGGCCAGTCTCCTCTTAGCGCAGGTGATGTGGAGAGACTCACCTCACCTCTGTTTTCCACTGACAGCCTTGCAGAGTCATAAAGGAGACGCATGAGTTGTGGCATTAGGCTGTGCCCAGTTGATGAAACACCTAGAGGGAAAGATCATCACTGACGAATATGGGTCTATGAGAGCTAAGCAGTGGACATTTTGCAGATTCAAATGGAATCTTTGAAGATCAACAGATATATTACAGAAATAAAATTCTAAAATCATGTTCCCTGAGTAACTCACCATTGCATTGATGGAACATATAACTTACATCATTGATTTTCATGTTGGCTTTGATCCGTTTTCCAAAGCCTGGGTTTGGAGGATATTTGGAGATTTCCATGATATTAAACAGGGAAAGGGAATATTTCTGTTGAAAAATGTTTGTTAGGTGTAACAGCATCCATATAAGAAACATGGCACACTCAAATTAGGATAATGGAAGGAGGGCCTGTTTTATGAAGGGCCTATTTACAAGGGGCAATGGGGGCATAACCCCAGGCTAGTAAGAAGGGGGCAGTAGTCACCCCTAGTCCTAGGGAGAGAGGGAAGGATTACAGAACCTGCAAAGAGAGAGTCCTGAGCGAGGGCCTCCGTGGGAGGAGCAGAGAGCTTCAGCGAAAGATAGGGCCCGTACAAGGCAACCCAGAAGTGGGGGATCCGGGGAGTAATTACCCTGACCTCACTCACCTCCCCCTTCTGATTTCCAAGCTCAGTGCAAGCCAGAGGGAGTCGGTGGGCATCTTCCGTTCAGACCAGCCTCTGAGGACACAGAGCGCAGAGGGGAATGGTGAAATGCCATGCCGGAGGGTGAAGCTGCAGATGTTTCACACCTGATGAACCGTTTCTTGTATGCTCCTGCTGCTATTCGTGGAGCAATGACAAGATCCACATGATTTGTATGGGGAGGGTCCTTACTCCAGAATCTTGGCCTGCGAATTTGGGGATTATGGGAGAATAAACATTGAGCTGCAGACATACTTAATTATGCCTACATTTTACTTAAGATAGCGTTTCTTTGTGTCCAGTTAACCTCTGTGAATGATTAACCATGTGATCTCAAAAAGATTGACAGCCACATTCCATCGTTTGCCAAATCTAGGGTCTTAGAGATTTTACTTTTGGCAAAGTTACGAGTGTGTTTAGGCACTCATGCCTCAAAGAGAACACACATTTTTTCTCTTATGAAATCGACTACCAGTGCAGGTACTGTTGTATTTGCTAATATTTGACTCAATAAAGTCATTACCCTTGTGGAAAACGGTGCCCCCAAGTTTTTCTGGATTGTGCACTTTGCATTGTCAAGTTAGAAAGAGCATCTGAGTTAGAACTCATGCTCCCTTCCGTATATGAAAAGATCCAAGTCAGTGAATTGTTTCAGGGTAGAAGTTTAATGAATGCACCGTGGGCTGTGTGTTCCTCCATTAGCATTTGTTATTATAAAACCATTAGTGTGTCTCGGATGCTTTCCCACACACCTGATGGCGTCAGAGAATGACAGTTTCCTCATTAAGGATGCATCACATGTAGCCGCCTGTCTACTCTCAAGCTCCAGCTCATCCTAGTGTGAGTCTCCTGCTTCAGTGCAAGCTGCCTGCACACCAGCACATGCCACTCCAAATATCTACTTTCTGCCACATCTTGTGTGGGCAGCTAGCATACATCTATATGGATTTCAACTGCAAAGGGTTTGAGTCAACTCTTTCTTTAATAACCACGGAGATTTTGCATCTCAAGAAATTCTGAAAATGCTGTAATGATATGATGTACAAACAATTTAATTTGCTAGGTAGGGATTAAGAGTTGACAAATCCCTTCTCTTTAAGTGCCTTTAATTCCACCTGTGCAAGTCAGAGCTTTCTGCCCGTTCCCCAGCTTCCCAGCTGATGTGCAGAAAATGGTTTCACTCTACCATGAAGCCAGCTAGGCAAAGTTGTTTAGTTACTTGTGATCTGTTTACATTGCAAAGGGTTGGTTAATTTTAAATAAGCATGCTTGTTAATTAAGGAGCAAATTTATTTTTAAAGAGGGGCTGAGACCCCCTTGGGTTGGAGCAGATAAGGGACTGAGTGTGTACTTTGTGGCTGGATGTGCAGTTCTTTGCAAGGAGGGTCTGAAGTGAACGGTGACACAGCCGACAGCAGCTGTGGAGCCATATACTGGTGGATTAAAGACGGTAGTCATTCCACTGATGTTTGATGAGTGTCTGCTGTGTGCAAGGAAATGTTCTGGGGGTGCTGGAAACTCAGATGAATAAGACAAAGTCAGATCTTTAATGGGGTTCATGGTAAAATGGAAAAACTGGCTTGTATGTACAATATTTAACAAACTATATTAAATGATGGAAAACAAATGAGTAAAAAACCCCAGGAGAGAGCACTGAGAGAAAAGCAAGTTGATGGAGTGAGGACAGGGGAGAGAAAAGACCTGGAAAGTTCTCAGGCAGAAGGTGACAGGTGAGCGAAGTCTGGAGGGGTGAGCAGGAATCACCCCTGGGTGACACAGGGAAGCTTGCTGCGGGCAGAAGGAACGTGTGCAAAGATGTGGAAGAGGAACATAGGATGGGTGTGACTTGAGAATAGACTATTGGGATCCCAGGGACCAGGACGGGGCTGGAAAGGCCAACACAATTCAGTTAACAAGAGGGGCAGGCAGCATGCAAGGTGCACATGAGGACTCCTGCGGTTGCTAGTGACAGAAACCCAGCACCAAGGAGTGTAAGCAGGAAAAGGATGGTGTTGGTTCATTCATGAAAAAGGTCAAGAGTGACTTCAGGGATGGCTGAATCTAGGTGCTCTAACTATGTCGT
The DNA here is from genome assembly GCF_015220235.1 of Choloepus didactylus. Classification (NCBI taxonomy): domain Eukaryota; kingdom Metazoa; phylum Chordata; class Mammalia; order Pilosa; family Megalonychidae; genus Choloepus; species Choloepus didactylus. The sequence goes on from NC_051328.1 coordinate 38,519,333, forward strand.
CACATATGGTCCTCACCCCATGCCTAGGATCCTCTTTCCTCTGCGCTGGCTTTCCCCAAGGGGTGGTAAATGAGAGTACCTGCCTGGAATTTTCCTACTGCCTTAGGAACTTCAGCCACCTTCCACCCTTTATAAAGTCACTGTTTCCAGACAGTTGCATTTAATGTCCTGGACATGATTCTTTTGACTCAGTTTAAGTCGTGTGCCCATGGCAGCCAGCCACTGCATGCACAGGTGTGCACACTTTTAGTGACCAGGCCTGGGTCATATGCCCACACCTAGAGCCAGGTGTGTGTGGGGCAGGAGAGAGGGTGACATCAGGCCTCCCTGAACTACAAGGAGAGGGGGAGAGAGAGAGAGAGAGAGAGAGAGAGAGAGAGAGGTGTGATCCCAAGGGAAATGAGAATGCTGCTACCAAGAGCAAGGGAACAGATGCGGTGCAGAATAGGAAATAAATGACTACTACATGGAAAAATCTACACAAGAGCCTTCATGGGATTTCATGGAGAAACATGAAATGGACAGATCTACATTGGAAACCATTTATTCTGGCTGTAGTATGGAGAATGGGTGAGAGAGAAGAGATGGATGCTGGGTGAGCAGTGAGATTTGGAGGAGAGAGAGGCGGAGGGCCTGAGCTGAGATGGTGGTGGTAGAGATGGTGAAGATGGAGCACCTTCTAGAGAGGTTTAGGAAGTAGAAGACATAGACTGTGGAGTCTCTGGTGGATGATAAATGGCCACAAATCCTTTGAAATTCCTCCCATCAAGAAGGTCTTTGTCCTCTCCCCTTGGATCTTGGTGGGCTCTGTGACTGCTTTACCCAATAGATTGTGGCAGAAGTGACACTCTGCCAGTTGTTGGGTCCAGTCCTTAAAAGATGGGCAGATTTCATTTACTGTCTCTTGGAACACATGCTGTGGTAGAGGCCAGTGCTATGTAAAAAAGTCCAGCTACCTGGAGACTGCCCGAGCCATACAGAGAGGACTTGAATAATAAGATGCTTTGTGGAGAGGGAGGCCTAGGAGCAGACAGGCTCCAGCCATAGGATTGAAGAAGCCACCTTGGAAGTGGCTCCTCCAACTCTAGCCAACTTCACGTGGATCTGAGATGAACCACCCAGCTGAGCCCTTCCTACATTCCTGATCCACAAAATCATAAACAAAACAAAACGGTAGTTTTTAAGTCACTAAATTGTAGGGTTTTTCTTCTGTGGAACTAAACAACTAGGACAGGAACTGATTTATGCATGAGAGAGAGGTAAGAGTAGATGTTAAGTAATTTTGGACACTACCATCAATTTTAACAATTGCCAAGACAAAGGGTTAAACCACACATCTAGCCCACCCTCCTCCCTTGTGTTCCTAACAAGCCTGCCCATCCCTTCCTCTGCTTGCTGAGTCCCAAAGCCTGTCTCTGTTTGTGGGTATATATTACAGATTAAGGCTGCAGTTTCTCTTCCTGCTGGGATTTTCTCTTTAATGGGGCTGTCAAAACCTTTGGTGAGCTTTATTGAAAGTCATAGGGACTGTCAGTTTCTCCATTGCCGTATTTCATTCAGGTCTTTTAATGTGCCCGCTGTGACATGCAATCACAGGCCACAAAGTTAAAAAAAAAAAGAAAGTAAGAAAAGCTATTGGATTGAGAACTAGGAGGTGCCTTTGCACAGCCCCAGCCAGTGGAATTTCATTTCTTTTACCTCAATATGATCCCCTCATATGTGCAAGTCACTGAGTAGTCTAACCAGAAAGCCTTGCATGGGGGGCTCTCAGAATAAGACTGAGAAAAGACAAAGTAGGAGAGAGAAGATTATTCTATTCTTCGTTCTGGTGTCAAGCTGACTGGTGGAAAGACTCTAGCCTACGCTCTGTAAAAATTAAAAAAGGTGTTCCCTTTGGACAGAAGCAGACTGTTGAGGTCTTGGTTTAATGAGTGAAAGATGAGTTTGTGTAAACTCAGGAAGTTGAGCAGGAGGAGAGCAAGTTGCCTTTTAGTACCCACTAAGCCCCCACAACCATTTCTGAAAGAGTCAGTTCTTTGTTTCTTAAAGGCATGCTTTGTATCATTATCAGCCTCTTGAGAATCACCATTATCAGCACCATCACCATCATCACTGTCACCATAACCATCACCACCATTTATGGGGCCCCTACCACGTGATGGGCATTGTGGATTGCATACGTTAGCTCTGATCCTTGAAATAACCTTGTGATATAGATGCTACTTCAGAGTATGAAACAAAGACTGAGGATCTCGCTGTATGTCTTGGAACATACAGGCTGGGATTTGGAGAGCTATCATTCAAACCTGACAGTGGAGAGTGGTTTCTTGGAGAGCTATGCTGAGAAAGGCACATACTGTGTCTGCGAGTTTGTAGCAGTATTGACTATCACAGGGACATTATTTCCCATCCCCAACAAATGGGCCCAGTTGTTTTGAATTGGTCACATCTTCAGGTGGCGTTTTTGTTTATAAAGCTGCCAGAATGCAATATACCAGAAATGGGATGGCTTTTCCAATGAGGATTTATTAAGTTGAAAATTTACAGTTCTAAGACCATTAAAACATCCAAATTAAGGCATCTAGAGGTAGATACCTTCTCTGAGGAAAGGCCGATGTCATGTGGGGTTCCTCTGTCACATGGGAAGGCAAAGGCTGGCATCTGCTGATCCTTCTCTCCCAGGCTCTGGTTTCAATGACTTTCTCCCCCAGCTCCCCCGGAGGCTTTTCCTCTCTCACCTCCTCCGGGGCAAACTCTGGATTTCATCTCTTAGCTTCTCCTGGGGCGTTTTATTTCTAAGATCTCTCTATCTCCGTGAGCTCTCTTGAAGGATTCCAGTAAAGGGTTAAGACCCACCCACATCTCCATGGAAACAATCTAATCAAAAGTTCCCATCCAACAATTGGCATTAAAAGAACATAGTCTTTTCTGGGGTTCGTAACAGCTCCACACCAGCAGAGGTGGGATGCCATCGTGGGGCCCATATCCATGGATGGGGGGGTAATGGGCTGCAGTGAATGGTTAAGGCTCTGAAGCCAAGTGTAGCTGGTTTTGAATGCCCACTCCCATCTCTACTAGTTTCAGACTTCAGGCAAGTTACTTTGCCTCTCTAAGCCTCAGTGTCCTCCTTTTTAAATCGGGACAACTGCAGTTTGTTATAACAATACTATAGATAGTACCCCTGACTTGTAGTAAGCACATATGAAACATATTATTCATGGAAGTAAGTATATGCCTGAAGTGGAAGGATGTGTACTCTATGACAGTGATTTGTTATCTGTGTAAATGTTAAAAAGGATAGAATAGGGATTGGTGGACAAAAGGGACTTAAGCTAGATCTGGAATGTTTTATTCTTTTAATAAAATTAAGACAAAGCAAATAGGACAAAATGTTAACAGTTGGAAATTCCAGATGGTGGGTGTATAGATTTTTATGCTATTGTTCTTTGTACTTTTCTGTGTTTTGTTTTTTTTTTAATTCTCAAAATATAAAACTACAGAGGAAGTTATCCTTCATTGGTTACTGACCATCAACACATACATTCTATTACTGCCCCAGCTATGTTTTGAAGGTATAAGACATGACAGTTGTAATTGAAACCTTAGTTATTACCTTCATTATGTAGGATTAGGCTCAGCTGTATGTAGCAGAAAATAATCTCAATTAACAATGAGAAGTTTATTTCTCTCACATGCAGGACTTCCAGAGGTTCAGGGTAACCTTAAGATGTCATCTGGGACCAGCTTCTTCCCCAGCACAAGGCTTCCACCTTCATGGTGGAACTACTTTCATGGTACAATATAGCTGATGGAGCGCCAGCCATCACTTCATACTCCAGACTGGCAGCCCCTTCCCTTCCCAAACTGCACCTCTGCCTAATCTCTTTGGCCAGAATTAGTTGCTTGGGCACACACAGCTGCAAGGAAGACAGGAAATACAATTTTGCATTAGGGCACATACCCAGGTTCTTGGGGAAGAAGAGAATGTGTATTGGAAAGCAACTAGCAGCCCTGCTACCAAACCACTCTTATCTACAGTAGTCCTTCCCTATCCAGAGATAGGCTTTCTCTTGGGGTTCGTATATAACCATTTTCTCTACATTTTATAAACAAATAAGCACATTCCTATCCAGAAAAATGTGCAGTGGTGTTTATATTGATTGAAAAGTTTTCAGAAATTTCACATTTATTGTCTTCTTGTTGCTAGTGATCACAAACCATCTATTTAATGATCTTTCCTGAAAGCACTCTGAAACACTTCTGAAGTTCAGGTTCACCTCTAAAGCTCAGGTTCCCTTCTTGCCCTCTGGACTGCACACGTCTCTCTGGCCTCCTCTAACACCTCACAGTCTGCAATTGTCCCAGCATGTTGGCCCTGCCCACCGCCTGCCTTTTCCCTGCATCCTCTTGGACTCCCGGCACCTGACTTCTCCTGCCTGCCGGTTAGTGATCCTCCGGTGCTCTGACTTCGGGCAGCAGTGACTTCCAATTGTGTGCCACCTCTCTCCGCCTTTGTTATTTTTTGGTGCTGAAATCACAGCAGCAAGGCCCCTTGCTGGATCCTGAGTCCTCAACTCATTAATTTATAAGCTCCGGACAGATTTTTTTCTTCCTTTTTCCCAATCATTAAGCAGCAGTTACCCTTCACAACACCTCATCCCAAATCATCTCAGTAATTACAACCACTCCCTCTAGAGAGCTCCCCTCAATCCCCCCGTTGTCCATCTGGGTAAGGTAACTCCACGTGTAAGCTGCACGTGCCTGCGTTAGGAATGGAGACAGGTAGTGAGCCTATAAGCCCCCTCCTTCCTTGACTATATCAGAGCATATTTTAACTTAAATGCAGCTATTACCACCTTATCTTTGACTTTTATAGAATAGACCAAAATCTCCGACAGGGTACTTTTTAGAGTTGAATTCCGTAACAGATTGGTTGTGGCCAGGGGCTGGGGGAGAGGGAAATGGGATGTCACTCCTAACAGGTTTGGGGTTTTTTGAAAATGTTCAGGAACTAGAAGAGATGGTGGTTGCACAACGCTGGGAATGTACTAAATGCCCCTGAATTGTACACTTAAAAAATGGGTAATTTTATGTTAAGTGAATTTACCTAAATAAAAAAAAAAAAAAAAAACAAGTTTTCCTTCTGTCCCTTGCTCTCAATTTGCAGAGTGTGACTCCCTCCCTGGGTGCCCACTCCATCCCATGCCTCTGTGGGTACAGGAGAGACTAAACACGGCCCTTTATGACCTAAGTGTTTAGACTCTGGGCTCCAGAGTCCACCATAAATGGACTTTAACCCCCACCCACCATTTACCTGCACATGTGGCTTTGGGGAAGTCAACTCCTCAGAACCTGAGTTTCCTCTTCCATAAAAGAATTCCTGCGACATAGGGGGGCTTTGAGGACAAAACGAAGTAGTAGGCGTAAAGTAGTTAGCAGGCTACCTGGACCGCAGTAAGACCAGAATGAATGCTGGCTAACATCCGCAGCGTCCTCGGCTCCACCACCTCCACCACCTCCAGCACCATCCTCAATCAGCTCGCATAAAGGAACCCCTCCCTCCACAAGTAAATTTAATAAGGCAAATCATGAAAATTAATTAATTTTGAAATTATTTCCAACTTACAAAAAAGTTTCAAGAACAGAACACAGAACTCACTTAGATCCCCAACTATTAACTATTAACGTTCCACTGCTCTTACTCATCTCCCTCCTTTTCTATATGTGTGTCTATGTCTGTGTATTTAACACAGACAAGTATACATAAGTAGGTGTACACAAATGCACAAATACATACCCGTATTGTTGGTCTTTGCTGAGCCCTTTGGGTGCAAGCTGAAGGCATGCTGCCCCATCACCCCTGAACACTCCATTGTTTATTTCCCTCCAAACAATTGCACTCCCCTTCATAGCCATCACATAACCTTCTGAGTTAAGAAATCAGCATGACTCAGCACTACCATCCAGTCTGAATACCCCATTCATATTTTCCCAGTTGCCCCAATGACATTTCCTCTTCTTTTTGGGTCCAAGATCCCATCCAGCTACACCAGTGGTTCTCAACCAGTTTTGCCCCACCCAGGGCACATTTGGCAATGTCTGGAGACATTTTGGATGGTCAAAACTAGGTGTTGATATTGACATCTTTTGGGTAGAGGCCAAGGATGCTGCTAAACATCCTACAGTACACAAAGTAGACCCCAAGATTTATCCAATCCAAAATGTCAGCTCTGCCAAGGTTGAGAAACCCTGAGCTACACAAGTTGCATTTAATCTTCACGCCCCCTCCATCTCCTCCAATTTGAAATGGTTCCTCAATCTTTCTTTGATTTCCAAGTCCCCAACGTTTTGAGGAGTACAGGTTTCTCATTCTGTAGGATAACCTCCTACCTGCTCCATCTGGGCAGGTAAACCACAGGAATGTCACTATGTTTTCAGTGCTTCACCTCGTGGAGCACATGCAACCGACACTTCCCCAACCTCTGGGGTGCTAACTTCATCACCTGGTCATGTCGGTGCTGTCAGGTTCCTCCACCATCAAGTCACCAGTTTCCCCTCTGTAGTGTATTTATGGGACGATATTCCGTATCATCCAATACCCTGTTCCCATCAGACCTCACCGCACCAACCTTGGCTCCCTTGACGACTCCTGCAAGAAGCATCCACCACTGTCACAGTTGGCAAACAGTGATTTCCTGTTTCCATCATTCCTTCTACATTTATTAATTGCCATTCTGTAAGGAAGAACTTTTCCTTCTCTCTCATTTATTTATTTCTTTATATCAGTATGGAGTCATGGGATTCTAATTTTATTCATTGGGTTGTATTCTGTTACTGTCTCCACTTAGTACCATGTTCAAGCTGTTCCATATTTAGCCAGTGGGGACACTTTAAATGGAGCTTTTTAATATTCCTGTCATTTTTGAGCAGTTCTTACTTTCTGACACAATGTGTTATTCTGGGCTCATCTTGCACTTTTCCAGCCCAACCCTGGATTTAGTCATTTCCCTATTTCTTTTAGTGACGGACATTATCTAGAAGTCAAGATCTGGTGGTTTGGTGAGCTTGTTGCTGCTTGGGGTGTCCACGCTTCTAGACCACTCAGCAGACAGAATGAGGACATGTACGAATATATATATTCATGTATATATATATATTTTTATATATTATACATATATGTACATGCATTCTTATATATATATAGACATACATCTATAATTATATAGATATCTGTATATATATCATACTATATAATATATACTATATAGAAGATATATAATATGCTGTCTATATCCTATAACTATTATATATATATATATACTACAACTATAACGACATATATGTTAATATTCATATATTGAGAAAAAACACAGGTTCAAACCAATGCCTCCAATTCTACTCCAACATTCAGATTTTTTTTCTAGGCTCCCCACCTTTCCATGCCTGTAAATGTTTCTGCAGCAATGAGAAGCCTGACTGCCGTCATCCTCAGTCAGTCAGTCTCTATTTATTGGCTTAATCAAACCCTGGTCGTAATCACTCTCCCCACCGCGCCAGCCGTCTGTTCCACCTGCCGCCTCTGCCCCCCTCACGGCTGTGTCCCGCATCCCAGGGTCCCCGCAGGTGCATACACTTCCACGCTCCTCCATGCCGGTGATGAAGGGGAGCAGGCTACCGAGGAAAACTTGTAGACAGAACAGGGTGGAACCATTAGGAAGGTTCCGTGAGGGGCAGTCAGCAGTAGGCAATGCTTAGGGAGGTTCTGCAGACCAGGGGCAATCCCAGGAGGCTTCCTGAAGAATTTGACACCTCGAACTGCCTGGAGGACGAGATGTTAGCAAGGTAAATGCCAAGAGGGAATGGGGAGAAAGTGCATTTTAGGCAGAGAGAAAGGTTTAGCCAAAAGTATGGGGAAAGAGAGCATGGTCACTGCAGAGCTGAGAAATGCGTGCGGGCCAGACTAGCAGGAGCAGAGCGTATGGAGAGGAGAGGGAGAGAGAGAAGGCTGGCAGGTGAGCAGGGCCAGACTGTGAAATGCAACAGTTTGGACTAGTGGTGAAACCTTCCGTCCCTCTCTCTCTTCAGGCACACTTAGCTCTCAGATTCTCTAAATCCCTTCAAATGAACCCAACTGTCATTTCCAAAGTCTGTTTCCACCTGTCAAATGCAAGCCCCTTGTGTCGTGTACTCTCTCTGTCTTGTTTAAACCGCGCCTCCAACTTCTCAAAGTGTCTGGCACTTAGTATAAACTCAGTAAGTATTTCAGTGCAGGAGTGTATATTTTTATCTTGAATAAGCTCTTTTGGTTTCCTGTCAAGCCCAGGCAGTTGGAAAACCTCAACCATCTCCCGGCACAGGCAGCCCCACTCGCTCTTCATTTGTATGGAAAGTGTAATGGGTCATGAAATTGCATCCGTTAGCATGTAGACGCTTATACGTATATTTTATAAACATCTCACCTAGGAAAATATGAGGCCAAAGTACAAAATTCTGGAGCAGGAGAAGCTGGAAGTATTGAAATTAGAGAGGATGATCATTTCCATTAAGTAGTATCAAATTGTATAATGCAAGTAACATATTCATGTTAATTCTAAGAAACTGTCCACTTCATTAGGCAGATAAGGCATCCTATGATTTGAACGTAGAATAACCCCAGTGATAAATGAATATCCTATTATAATAGCTTCCAGATTACAACTCCCTCTTTGGCCAGACTGCTACAAGCAAGGGAACCTGATCACATTTAAGAGACCCTTTCTGTTAGTCAAGATAAACTCAGCCATCCTATAATAACAAACCAACCCCACAATCTCAGTGAATTAAAAAAATAAAATATATTTCTGGGTTACAAAATGTCTGATACAAATAGAGCTACTCTCCTTCATTGTTCAGTTAATACATCTAGATCATGTGGCCTCTTTTGTCACTTAGGGTGGAGGAAAAGGGATGGAGGAGACATATCAGCTCTTACGTCTCTTAGCCCAGGAATGAAACATGTCGTGTCTGCTCCTGGAGCAGTGGCCAGAACTAGCCATGTGGGCCTAATCTAACTGCGATGGCGCCTGGGACATGTAGGGGAGAACGGGGACTACATGATAAAAAGTAATTACCTCAGCCATCCCCATGTCCCATAGCCCCCTTATGGGCTGAGTAAAGAAAAGAGAACTGAGATAGCATTATACTGACGTCCCCCCTACCTGGGGCCAAGTTTGGGTTCCTTTGGGTGGTTATCAAGCTGCAGTTTATCATAATAACACAGAGTTTGGGTTTTAACAACAGACAACCCCAGATTCTAGACCCGGAATCTCCTGTTCTAGCTATGGGTACTTGGAAAACCCTTTAGCATTCTCAGTCTAAGCTTCCTCATCTGAAAACAGAGAAAACAATAGTGCCTCATTCACAGGGTTGTGATGGTTAATTAGTAATGAATGTGTTCAACAAAGATGGGTTAATGTTTTATCTGTAGTGGGGCTGGGTTCAGACCAGAAGTAATCAGCTTATATCGATGTGAAGAACACGGATTGTGGATTGTGGTCACTGTTGGGCAAACCCAGCATCAGAAACACCCAGATAAAACCGGCATCAGGGCACTGGCCATTACTGGATTTCTCGGGATTAGAGTTATCATTTAGAGCCACTGGGCACTGACCCTGCTTTCTTCTCGTGGCTCAAGACATGACTTAGTAATAAAAATTCCCTTAAATGGATCCATCTGTATTTCTTAAGTTCTCCTGGTATACTACTGGAACTCAGGTGAAAAGGAGAGGTGTTGGGTAGCACTAAATGGGCTTCTCAGTTCTGCTTACCCTGCTGGGGCTCCAGGAGCCAAGGAAAGCTACAGTAAAATTTGACACCTTTGCTCTCAGTGGTTGTTTCACTTCAGATAAGAGTTTTCATCTTTATCTAATTTTATGAGGAATTGTGCATTCTATGAGTGTGTTTGGCTATAAGTAATAGGAAATAAGACCCCTATGACTTAGACAATTTGGGGGTTATTTGGCTGTTGGTGTTGGTTCAACCTCACAAACATGTCAACCTCACAAAGATGTCACCATCAACCTCACTGTGATTCTCTGTCATTCCCTCAGTATTTCAGGATGGCTGCCTCAGCTCCAGCCATCACATCTGGACTCAAGGTGTAATTCAAGGGAAAGAGGTGGTGTCCTCACCATCTTTTCTATTACATCTGCAAAGCCAAACATTTCCCGAAACATCACTGTTAGCTCACTGCTACAATAGACTTGCTCCTGCATTTTCTTGGCCAGAACCATGTCACATGGCCACCCCTAATTGCAAGACAGGATGGTAAGATAAACATTTGCTTTCCAAGACTCTATCGTAAAGTGAGGAAAGGAAAAAGGATTGTCAAAAATTGTGTTAGGTCAATCGACCTCTAATGACTGCCTCAGGAACTTAATCTGTGGGAGGGAGAACGGGCATGGAGTCCCGTCCTGCCAATCTTTTTTTCCCCTAAAATGTTGTAGGCAGTCCCCTTTAATTTTATCATTCTTCAATTTGAGGATTATGTCTTCTATAGGAAAAAGACATAAGATGTGGGCCCAGAAGTGTCTTTCATTCTCCACTGAGAACTAATTGCCTGCAGTAGGTTTCAGTTCACTTCTGGTTGTTTACTGTTTTCCAAGTCACTGGGATTCTAGAAGGTATTTGGCCCCAGAGGAGCTCAAAATGGATATTAGCTCTTGGGTGCATTTTATTGATTTGGGCACAGGAGAGAAATTGTGCTGCTGAGGATTGTCACCTGGATAGTTAAAAATCCAAAGTAAATGAACTGAGCAAACCTCCCCTTAAATAGTGTTCAGAAATCAAAGAGCTGAAAGATGTAAATGGGATTCATTAAGAGTCACAGAATTAGCTTTCTTGTGGAGCTTTGATATGTTTTCCTTGCAAATCTCAGGAACTTTAGCTGAAGGCGAATCTTGGACATGGTTGAGAATATCTGACTTATGACTGGCTTAGTGGCTGATGGAGGCCAATTGAGAAGAGGTTCTTGGAATGTGTGTCTTAGGATGTCTGTGACATCCTTGGCCCCACAAGGGCCTCTGACATATTATCCACATGCCCCCCTCTCTGTCTTGGAACATAGGGTTTATACACACACCAAAGCGATAGAAGTAGTAGTTGGAGTTCATTTTCACTGTGCTCATTTTACAAAAAATGGGGCCATTGAGTGTTCAGGAATTTCAGTTGTGTTTGGTTTCCCTTTCACTATCGGCAAGAACCATTATTGGTTAACTTGCATCTTGTATACTCACTGGCTGTAGTAATCAGAACTGGAGTGTGAAACCCTCCTAGATTCACCTACTTCTCTGACTGAGACCAGGAATGTGGCTCTGATGGCCCCAGGCTGGACCTGGCTGGCAGATGTGTTTTGTTTGGCTTGTGCAGTATTTTACAATGGGAGATTTCATTTAAGAATCACATCTCTATCTTCTTTTGTAAAATGGTACGGTTTAATGATACCAAACAAGCTTTTGCGTGTGATGTCACTGGGCTGGAGTTGAGAAGCTGTTGCCTGTTCTTCTCAGAGCAGCCATAGTCCCCACCCTGCCCTATTGCCCTGCACTCAGCCTGAGTCACTATTCACTCTCCCTGCGTGGCTACCATAGATATTTGGGTTGGTGTCTCCTGATTCAGACCATCTCCATCTTAGAACTGTTTCCAAAAGGACAAGAAAGTGTTTGTGTGTTAAGCCAAGATTTTTCTCTTCCTTTCTCCTCACCATCCTCTCAAGCTTTGCTCCTCAAAGGATGGTCATGGGATCCAGCAGCTGCAGCATCATCTGGAATCTTTTTAGAAATTCAGAGTCTGGGGCACTCCCCCAATCTTTTGAGTCAGAATTGCATTTTCACAAGATCCCCAGGTGACTGCTGTGCACGTAGAGTGGTAGAAGCACTGGTCTAAAGCAGTTTTTCAAGACTTTGGATGATAATCAGAATGACCAGGGCACTTGTGAAAACCCACCTCCCCAGCTCTACCCCCAAACCAGTCAGATCCCTCAGGCAGGAGCTTGAGAATCCCCACTTTTCACGGGTGCCCCAAGCAATCATTTGGCTCAGGTCAGTTAAGAAAACTGCTCACATCGCTGGTTCTCAAACTTCAGCAAGCATCAGAATCACCTAGAGCCCTTTTTATTTTCTTAATTTAGGAGACATTTTATTTTTGCGAAAACATTATTCATGCATTGTAGAAATGTTGAAAAGTCAGGTTAGTAAAACTAACAAGATAAAAGCACCACAGTCATCCCACCCAGAGGCTGCACTGCTAACACCTTAGCTCACGTATGTCCTGGTGGACATTTTTCTAGGCAAATATGCATGTGCTTTTCACCAAAATGAGACCATACCATGCATCTATTTTCAAACCTGAGTTTCTCTGTTAGCAGTCTCCATCTTTCTATGGCAGTAATTTTTTTAAAAAAAAGTTTCGTGTTTCCCAGTTGGCCCCAAAATATTCTTTGCAATTAATTATCCTGCTAAAGTGAGATCTAATCCATGTCCTTACCTGGATTGGGTTATTCCAGCCCATGTCTTTTTTGATCCGTGCTATCCTCACCACCATCCCCACCACCCCTCTTTTTATTTATTTGTTTATTTTTCATACTGAACCACTTATTCTGCAAGAAGTCCCACATTCTGAATTTATCTGGACACTTCCTCATGGTGGCACTTGGCCAGTGGCTCTATCCTGGGTGGTGGTGTTTTTTAACTGCAGATTCCAGGATTCCACACTAACCCCAAAGAATTAATATCTCCAGGGGTGGAGGCTGGGATCTGTATTGTTCACACGTCCCCGGGGGAGTCTGCCTTTGAGAGCCCCAACTCACTCAGTGAGTGAAGGGCGCTGAGATGGCTCTAAACCCACCGAGAGAGTTGCCCGGAGCATCTCCATTCAAAGACAGCCAGATGAATCTGAAAACTTGAGTCTCTCTCTGATGCTTTGACTAATGGGATCTGAGCTTGGCTGTTTGTTTATATTTATTCTGTGATAAGAAAGTCAACTTTGCTGGAAAGAGTCTTTATCTCAGGCTTGCAGCGGGACACTTTTAAAGGTCTTAGCTATGCTTGTAATTTTCCCAGCAAAATTTACTCTCTCAGAGTTGCAGTTCATGATACCGGGCGATGTGTGACTGAGTGGAGATACAGGAATCCTGGAGCACTCCAAAAAATTCAGACGCTGGGTTTGAAGCTGTGGAACAAAAAACTCTCAGCTCTGCTTAATTCCCTTCATCTACCTCTGAGGAGGTGCATTTGGGACCTGTGGGTTTGTGGGTTCAAGTGTCGGGAGCCTGCTCTTGTCACCTTCTCCCGAGCAGGGGCTAATGAAACCCACAGGCACTGACCTCTTGAACTCTTGGCTCCCTACACCCCAGCTCACTGCCTTTTGTCCTTCTTGGTGACCAAAGAGGCTTCTGCTCTACTTTGCTTTCAAAGATTTCATTCCTGATTCAAACCTTTCAATGACATCTGCGGGCAGGTCCCAGCCCTCATGGGTTCACACTGGCTTCTATTGTCTCTGACCCACCTCCCCACCTGGGAATCCTGAGGGGTTAGTAAATACCTTGGAGAACACTCTTTAGCATCCTCCTATGGAATCTATAAAATATTAACCTTCCCGCACACATTAGAAAACAAAACAAGCCCCAACAACAACATAAAAGAAAGAATGATTGGCAATTAAATAATGGGCTAGGTTAAAATGGGAACACACAGACATTCCCACCTTGGAAGTCATAAAGAAGCCGTCAGATGTGCACATCCTTGACCCCCCAGACGCGGCAGCTACAAATGCAGATGGGCTCAGGACACGTAGGGTTCCCTCAGTGGCACTTGGCGCTGCAACCTGCTTAGTGATTTTCCAGAACTGGTCAGGGTCAAAACCAAACAAAACCAAACAAAACTCCACTCCCTCCATTTACACGGTGGCTGCATGCTGATGAAATGCAGAGCATATTCCACTGTGCAAAAAGTACTTGCAGGGTTGGATGTGAATTGAGATCAATTCTAGACTCAGATGATTAGGAACAGTGCTTTTGTATTTTCCATCAAAAGAATGTCCATTGGGATTGCTCAAAGTTTGTATGGGACAGTTCTTTGTGGCAGGTGACCCCACGCATCTCAGAATCTGCACCTCCCTCCCAAGGCTATTAACAACCCCAGTCATTGCTGCCACCAAATACAACCATGCAGGGTTCCAAAAGCCCCCCATCCAGGTATATTATTTTTTGTCTCTTTTGACCCCAGAGGCCTGAATTCCCAGCCTGACCTCACTGGCCAGCAGCCCTACAGCCCAGGGCAAGCCACATAACCTCCCCAACTCTGTTTCCTCATCTGCAAAATGGGTGCATGGAGGAGGTTATACAATAGCTCCAGTCTCAAAGGACACTCAGCATGGTGCCCAACAAGTTACAAGTATTCAATAAATGTTAGTTTGCATTTATAATTTATATTACATATTATATGTTATTATCCTCAAAATTGCCATCAGTGAGAAAGTGCTCAAAAGCAGTGAGCCAAGTGTCTTAGTGCTCTGTCAGGGGTTTTAGAGAAGGGCATTAGATTCTAGAGCCTCCGTTATCATGCAGCAACCCTGACAGTGTTCTGAGGCTGTTTCTTGATGAGAATTCACAGCAACAACATCCCAGGGATAGTCTCCCTTTCTCAGATGTGTGCATGCGCGTTGCTTGGTAGTTCTTGCTGGACAACCTCAGGGCTTCATCTGGGGCTACATCTTTCCCAGACCTATCCTTAAGATGTAAAACAAAAGACTCCAAGATTGCAGTCTGAATCACAAGACAGAGCCAGCACACGTGAAAGAATAACAATGTAAGAGCTTCTGCAATTATACAATAAGGTATTTGGTACCATCTTGTCATGATGTAGGAAACCGAAAAAGGTATAGCTCAATGTGAGCTGGAGAAGACTTCACAGAGGAGGCCGTCCTGAGCGGGTCCTAGAAGGTGGAGGAGATCCGAGTCGGGAGAGCACACACAGGGGGCTGGGAGGAGGGAGGCTTCATGCTGTAGATGGGAGGTGGTGGGGGGTGGTGGTGTCCAGCCTTTAACACCCAAACCTGCCATTGGCCCTTTCGAGAGCCAGACACAGTTCTCCACTAGTAAAATATTGTTTAAAGCAAAAATAAATTGCCGCAGATGTCTTGAGACGTGTCGCCAAGAGCTGGAATCACACCGATGCCAGGAGGTCCCGTGGAAACCCTGCCGCTGGGTGGGCAGGGGCACTTGGCTCTGCCTGACCAGGGGCTGGGAAAGGAAGTGTTCTCATGGGAACATGACTCTTCCCTCCGTGGGGGACTTGGCCGAGTATGCATGGTTGTTTACGACAAACAACTGGCTCAGGAGTGAGCCAAAGCAATTCTTTTTCTGGACATGGCAATAGAAGCCAGCCCAGAATGTCCATTAAAATCTGCTGCCAGAGCTGAGTGACTTGGAAACAAAACTGATCTTTGCTGGAATGCCACCTCTCCTAGGAAGCAGGGTGGTGGCTGAGCCATGACTCCCTCTCCCCAGGTTTGGTGTGGAAGGTGCAAGCGTGCATGCGGTGGCGGTTTCACTGTGGAAGCCGTGGAACCAGGCTGACCCCATGCATGCATAATTCACTCGTTCCACAAATACTCGTTACTGCCAGGCCTTCTGACCCCATGCTGCGGGGCCTCTACTGGAGGGAGACAGACAATAAGCCAGGTGAATAAGAAAATGTGGAGTGTGTTAGGAGATAAACAATACAGAGAAAAATAAATATGAAAAGGGGTGGATAGTCCTGGGGTGAGGGTGGGAGGGTGCAGTTTTCAATAGAGAGGTTGGGGTAACTTGGAGAAAAGCCTGTGGGCTAGAGACACGAGTTCTCATGGGAGCTTCTGCTCACCAACCGCCACCCCATTCCCACAGAGCAGGGCCCCTCCGTCAGTGATACCTGGAAGGTATCCTCAGCCCATCTCTCTCACTTGAAGGATGTGGGACAGAAGGTCCTTGGCTTTCCTTCAGCCTACTCATTGTCCTAAATTGGCAGAGTAGAGTCCTACGTCAGTAGTGACAGCAGGTGACTGGCTTAAAGGGTGGGCATCATGTCATAATTAAAACCACGGGCTTTAGAGTCAGCAGGACCCAGAATTCGAATTAGTTTCCACAGTCACGTGGCAAATTATTTCTCTTTTCTGAACCTCAGCTTCCCAATCTTTAAAATGGGGGCAATCCCATTCCTGACCTCACGGGATTGTAAAGCACTAAGCATAGTTCCCGACAGGTGAGGTTCAATGATTGGCTACTGAGTGAGAAAAATGAATGATCCTTATCTGCCACATATTAACTAATTCCCTCCTGTGATTTTCAAGAGATTTGGAAGGTAGCTCGGAGTCCCTCTTTCCTCTCTGTTGCTTTGCCGGTGTCCTCCCTGAAACTTCCACCCCTGTGTCAGGTCACGATTCTCTCCTTGGAGTCATGGCGGCACCTTGTTTAATGCCGTGAAGAGTGAGGCCTGGGTAGGGAACTCCACGTGAACTCTCTCGTCCTCATTCACCTGCAAGGTAGCTATGTGACAGCCACTGACAGGTGAGGTTTCTAAGGCGAAGTGTCTTTCAAGTCCTCAAGGTCACAAAGCAAAGGAGGAGAGTAAGATTTAAACCCTTGGCTTGGAAGGGTGTGAGGTAACATCACTCATAATAACAACAAACATGTACGACCAGGCTTTGTTATTAGCACGTTCTGTCTGATTGTTTTTAATCCTCATCATGAACCTTGGGGTAGCTCCTGTTATTGTCCCATGTTATAGTTGAGGAAACTGAGGCTCAGGGAAGTTAAGTGACTTGCCCGGGGTCACGCAGCAACGGAGCGAGGCTGGGTTTGGAGTCCACACAGCCTTAATGCTGTGCTTTGGGCCAGCTCGGGCCTGCCATGTCCCCCAGGCTCCCTAGCTGTACCCCAGCGTGTCCCTCCTCTCTCAGCGGCAGCCCCTCATTCCTCCCGAGGCTCACCCCTCCCGGCATGCCTGTGTTTCCCTGTGGACATTGGTGGCCACAGGGGTAAGTTTGTCACTTTAAGAAGGGCTGTGGCTGGTGATGGGGGCTCTGCTGCCTTTAGGTTGAAGCTAAACAGGCAAGAAGTGGAACCATTGGGTGGAAAGCAGCGACATTGCTCATCAGCTGCAGAAGCTGACGAATGTTCTTGCTTGGTCTGTGAAGCACTTACCTTTCTCTCAAGGTACCTTCAGATGCTCTAATTTGGTGGGAGAAAAACCAAAACACTAGAATTGTATCCACAAGTGAGCATTCTTCCACGCTGATGTGACTCTCAGAAAGTCTACTTGTTCTCAACATGCAAACTGATCTGTAAGAAACGCAAGCATGGGAGAAGAAAGATGCATTATTCATTGGGGAGCAGCATTTGTGTTTTAGAAATGAGAGCAGGCCAGTGTTGATTTAACACCATCCCAGTGCTTGTGAGGGAGTCAATTAGAGATACACTTGCAGCTTGAAGAGTTGCTTATTTGATAAGTTACGAGAGCATGTTTTGGAGTCCTTATGCCCATATGAAGGCGATTGTTTATCCGTGTATCTACTTGTCCTGTTTCTCAAAGAGATGGCAGAACTCTTGATGGCAAGAGTTGAGAGTTATACCAACTTATATTCCAGTGCCTGGCATGTTGCCCTGTCCACAGTAGAGCAAACGAAACATGTGCTATAGATAAGGAAATCCCCCAAAGAGAACTGGAGCTATGGAGGACTGCACTTTACCTGCTGTGACATGTGAGTGTTCCCCTAACGTTCAGCGTCCACACCTGGCCTATCCTCAGGTGTGAGGGAGGCCTCTGTGGTCCTGTAGGTAAGTGTTCATGTCATAAATAGAATGGTTTATTCCGTGACCCTGAACCTGTGGTTCTCACCTTGAGCATGCTCCAGAGTCACCAGGATCACTTGTTAAAGCGCCAGTTGCTGGCCCCACTCCCTGAGTTTGACTCTGTAGGTGTATTAGTTTCCAAGGGCTGCTGTAATAAATTACCATAAACTTCGTGGATTAAAACAACAGAAATTTATACTCACCCAGTTCTGGAGATGAGAAGTCCAAAATCAGGGTGCTGTTAGGGCCACATTCCCTCTAAAGCCTCCAGGGGAGGATCCGTTCCGGCCTCTTCTGCCTTCTGGTGGCCCCAGGTGTTCCTCGGCTTGTGGCTCCCTCACTCCAGTCTCTGCTCCATCTTCCCATGGCCTTCTCCTCCTCTCTGGCTCAAACCCCCGTGCCCTGGTCTTATAAGGACACTTGCCATCGGGTTTCGAGCCACCTGGAGATTCCCTGATGCTCTCACCTCAAGATCCTTGACCTTCCTTGGTGGGTGGCTCCATCACTGCAATGTCTGCTTCTGTCTTCACATGGCCACCCTGTCCTGCTATGTCCGTGTGTCCTCTCTCATAAAGACGCCTGTCATGGATTTAGGGCCCATCCGAAATCTAGGATGATCTCATCTTGCAGTCCTTAACTTAATTACATCTGCAAAGACCCTTATCCAAATAAGGTACGCTACATAGTTCCCATGGTTAGAACACGGTTCTATCTTTTAGGACTTCACCAGTCAACCCACACTAGTGGGCTGCAATAAAATAAAGCCTGAGAACTTGCATTTCTAACACAGCCATAATTGTTGCTGATGGTGCTGGTCCCCAGAAACCACATTTTGAGAAAATCACTGTTTTAGGCTAAATTTTATTTTTGTCAGATGATCTGCTGCCAGCCTTCTCAGGGTCAGTTAGCAGGTGTTCAGTAAATATTTGTAAATGAAGGTCCGAGTGGCCTCCTTTGCCCACTGATACCACTGATTGGAACCGATGTAAGCACAGAGGCCCCAGAACCTCTCGTGTTCTGGGTGGCCTTGAGCAGTTCCCCTCCCTACCTGTGCCTAAGGTATTTACCTGAAAAATGAACCATCTGCCCCTGCCTAACACATTGGCTTCTCTGGGGGTACGAGGTACTGTGCAGAAAGTGCTTTGAAAAGTATAAAATGCTGTATATATGGCAAGGGAAATCATTACTACCACAATATTTATGGCTTCTTTCAACTCTCAGTAAGCAAATGCTGTTTATCCAGCACTGTGGCTAAGATGCTAAGCAAAGACCCTAAAGGAGACAAAAAAACACACAGCCTATTGTGGACGTGGAGACGTAGGTTAAGAATGTGCTAACAGCCAGTGGCAGGGAATTCTAACTGCACAGGCAGGTGTGGCCTCAAGAAGGCACCTGGGTTTGCAGCCAGAAGAGCTGGGTTCAGAGCCCCGCTCTGCACTTTACAAGCAACATCTCACTGAGCAATTCACGTAACCTCTCTGAGCTTTCATCTCTTTGTCCAGAGATGGTAATGGTAAGCCCACCCTTAAAATTGTTCTGAGCATTGGATTGCAAAGTCTGTGAGAAAGGCCCAGTTTCGTGCCCAGCCCAGCAGAGGTGAGAAGTCTCATAGCCAGGATCTGGAAACCAGAGAAAGAGGAGCAGGTCCCTGTCAGCCTCCTCAGGAAGAGGGGGAGGCCACCGGGGGTATGATGTGGGACTGTGACATGATCACAGTTGAGTTTTGAGTTCCAGGTGAGCGAGGAAAGCTGCTCAAAGGCTGAAATATTAGGGCTCGGACTGCTACTCTGAAAAGAGAAATAATACAATGCCTCCTTTGAAATAGCACCTTTTCTGTAGAGTTCTTAAAATACATTATTTCACTGATTGATTTATGGTATCCATTAAGCCAGATGCATAGCTATACCACCAGAATTAATTTTTAAGTTGATAACTCTTAATTATTTGCAGAAGATAGGGCGAAAAATGTTGGAAGCAATTTGGAAGTAATCTTTATATTCGGTCTATTAATGGATGCTATTTAAAACAATGGCTTTTCGTATTTTCATATAAATGATGCAGCTAACATTCAAAGCCATAGACTATTCAAATGCTTTGTATCCTAGAAAGAATAGAAAGACAATCAGTCTGTAAAATTGTGATTTTCTTTTTCATTGCCAGACATGTTTCAGTAGAAATTACAATTTCGGGTTGCGATTCTGAGTGTGCTCCCTTTTTGGCTGTGAGAAGTTGGGTCTTAGTTTTCTCGTCTAAACCGTGTGTGATAATATTCTGTCCAAATAATCAGCATGCTTGTTGTGACAATCACTTAAAAGTAAACTGACAAGTATTTTGAAATATATTATTTCTATAATGATGAAGTGGAGAATAAATATAATTGAAGTTAATTCACAGAAGTCTGTGTACTAAGGGTAGTTCTTAAAAAAAAATTAAACCAAAGAATTATTAATTTGCCTTTTTCCATGTAACAGTTTGTCTTTTTCAAAGACGACCACAACACTATCTCTCAAACCACATGGTCTTCTTCAACATGACCTTGATAAATCAAAGTGTGAGGACTTTGTCCATCCCCTTGGATCGAAGTTGATTAGTGACTCATTGTTAAACCATAGAATGCTGGGGAAGTGAAGCTGTTGGCTTCTGAGGCTGAGACATAAAAGGACATACAGCTTTCACCTTGTTCACAGGGAATCTTGCTTTTAGATTCCCACCACACTGAAGCAGCCATTTTGTGAGGAAGCCCAAACTGGCCCACGGGAGAGACCACATGGAGAGGCCCCAAGACTATGTGAAGAGGGAGACGTGTGGCCAGCCCTCGGACCCCCTCCCCAATGTCCCAACTCCATCCGTCATCTGGCTGCAACCCACCCACCCGCACCAATTGCCTTCAAGGAGTACAAACCATCCCTTACCTGTGTGTTATCCATCCTTTGATCCTTAATCACACTGAGGCTCCAACAGGTCCCTGAAAATGCAGACTTGAATGTAAGCAAACTCCAGGTGGAACATGGACTTAAGTGTGAATTGAGTCCCACAAATCCATCTTTCCTTTTTGCCTGCAACTGTCTATGTTGCACAAAATAGCTTGTGGTCTTTGCTTGAGACACACTCAAGCCAGCTGAGATTATTTCAAACTTCGGTCCTGTAAGCCAGTCTATCAGTTTTATTCCTACTACAAATGATGACAGCAATTGCTAAAATTTCCTGAGCACTTCGTTTATGCCATGCATTATGCTAAGCTCTTCAGACAAAAGATCTCGTTTAACCCTCAGTGACCCTATGAAGTGTATATACTAACATCTCCATTTTATAGATTAAAAACAGCAACAGATTACCAGAGCAGTTCAGAAATTTTACCACAGTCACATGACTAGCACGCAGCAGAGCATGTGAACCCATGTGGCTGCAGAGCTTGGGATCTCGACAGGGAGTCCTGGAACTCTCTGATGGCCCCCATAGAAAAAGATCCAGGAATGAAGATGTCATTGGCTTTTTTCTTCTCGTGGTAAAGTCCTCATAGTGTACACAGGTGTTACTGGCCTTCACTGGGTTGTTTTGAACTTTGATGCAGCACCTCGTAGGCACACACTGGCAGCAGCAGAAGCCCTCCAATGGGACTCGCTGGTTCCCAGAGCACATCCTATTGACCATATTCTCTCCTGTCCCTCTCAACTATGCTCTGTATACAAGTACATCCTCACCAATTCTTGACAAAGTTATAGAACAGGACAGAGAACAGTGATACACACTCAAGAGACCTCCCTTTGGTATGGTGGTGTCGTACAATGGGGACAGGATTATCCAGGCAGCCATAAACTTACCGGTTTTATTAGCCAAATCACATTAATCAATCCACAGAAATAATGGCAGACCAGGACCTTTTTGCTGAAATTAAAATGCATTATGTCTAGGGCCTTCCACTCAATGCATAACCTAGTACATCTCTTCTGAAAGGATGTGCAATTTGGCATGAATTGTGTGTTGGACCAGTTGACTCCAGTGCCTCCATTCTTTTCATTTATTAAACAGTGATAATGTCTTTGTCATGGTTTAGTGCCATTTAGATAATAGGATGCAATCAAGCATTAGCCCTGTGCCTGGCACATGGGGAGCTAGCAGGAAGTCAAAATCTAAATCTCTCATTATCATTACTAATAAGTGATTTGGGTCTTAGTCTCTTTGAATTTAATTATATTGCCAAATTTATGTAACATGACTACATTTTTTCTACCCCATTCCTGTTAACTTAGATCTCTGTTCTTCCTGTTTCTGTATCCAAATGTTTAAATTTAATTCGGAACCTAATTTTTTAATCCCATCAATAACCTATTACATTCAGGAGGACACCTCTCACAGCAGGTCTGAGATCTCTTTGGACCCTGATTTAAATGTGATATTTAGCACCCTCAGCTGCTTCTGGAACCCAAGGGGCAGGTTGGTTGCCTAGCAACCACATAAATCCAATAGCTTATGGTACAGGTGAGCCCCATTTTGTTATAATGAAATAATGTTTTATGAGGATGAAAAGCCAAGGGTGTGCAATGTGAGGTCAGTGCTGAGACGAACAGGGGAAGAAGGAAAACTGCCTCTTCAGGGTGGATCAGTAAAGTAAGAATTGTTAACTGGAATGGAGGCCCTGCCCTGGGAGGCCTTGGACTGGAAGAAGACAATCCCGTTTGGCTTGCCCGACCATCCTTAAACAGGATGTTACTGTGGATACCTTCACCTTTGGGTGAGGTGGGTGCTGTGAGCCCCCCACCGGAAGTACCTTTTCCAGGGCACTTCACACAGACCCACCCGACCCCTGACAGCATCTGCGCCTGCATCTGTTGAAGAGCAGGGGTTTCCCACCCTGCCAGACGCAACACCCTCTTTTCACAGCCCTGTTGCTTTATGCCCCCTTTCCTCTCCCTAGATGAAACTCATGGATAATATTACTACCTAAATGCATAATTTGAAAAAAAAAAAAAAACTCTGTCAATATTATGCCATGACTTTAATATCAAGGAGACATAAAACAAAAGCAATTTATAATAAAATAATATGTATTTCAAATGTAAATGTTTTCATACGTATCTACAGTGGAAGATGTGATGATGTAGTCATATGTTTGCACCTATTATGAATAAGTTTGGATTTAGAAGACCTAAGATGACTCAGAAATCATTGTGTAGAAGAGATACCAGAAAAGGAAAAAGCAGATGTGGAGGTAAACATGGGAATAAAACTAATATATTCAGCGCAGATGAAAATCACCCCCTAAAATTCGTTGATAGGTAGAGTTGGTTTCTTGGCTCAGAAAATTATGAAGAAATTTTTCACCTACACAAATGCTTGACGGAGCATTCAGGTTGAAGTAGGACATGAGACAATTCTTTGTTGAGGGGACTGATTATGACTCAAATTTCAGAACCTTTAGCATCTCTTACTCCACCCACTGAATGCCAATTAGAATCTTCCAGTCCTTGTAACCACCAAAAACCACCCCCACAAATTTCCAAGAGGGCAGTACATCACCAGTGAGAGCCACGGGGTTAAGATGATTTCAGCGCATCATTGTGACATTGTATACTTGTCTGTCCTATCTGTCTCAACTTATTTCTCACTTCTCCCAAACATTTGTCCTTCCATCCATCTAGCTGTCCTCTGTACATCCTCGATTGCCCATCCATCCATCCGTCCATCTGTCCATTGTTCTTATATTGTCATTATATCCTTGTTTCAGTTTCCTCATCAATGGGGATAATACAACTTCACAGGACTCCAGGAAGGATAAAATGGTGCATGTAAAATGTTTAGTTAGCACAGAGCTTTAAAAAAGGTTGTTCTTCTTATTGTTGTATTTGAATGCATTATTTGATACCTATTCTGGTGTAGGGCCATATTGCACGGACGTGGTAAAAGATACATAGTATCTTATACACACACATACACACACACACCCAGTCTCTCTCACACTTTTGAAACATTTCAAAGGAGTCTATAGTAAAAATTCTCTCCTCTGTGCCGAAATCCTTTACCCCCTCCTCAGGCTGCCACTGTTTATTGAGTGTCTTTCCAGAAGTTTTCTGTTCAGAGACAAGCATATGTATCCTTCACATGATCTGTGTTTACCGAGGCAGAAGCCCACTCTCCTGGGTTCTGCGTCTTGCTTTCTTCACCAGCAGTGTCTCTTGGAGAGGGTTCCCCATCAGTGTGGACGGATCCTCTTCATTCTCTTTAACGGCTGGTGGTAGTTCACTTTATAGATGAACCATAAATTTTAAAAACATTTGTTAAGCTGTTGTTTTTATTATACCAAAAATGTCTAAAGCAGAAAGCGAAGTACCCCATATTCTCAGAATCTAGATAACCAACTTAACATATTTCTTTTAACAAAATAAAAGTGATAACTGCAGATGGGTAAGAACAAAAAGGGGAAGAGTTAGAAAGTACAATATGGAATGTAAAAATCTCCCTTTCTCTTTTAAAGTTCAAATCCAGCTCTGCAAAAACAACTGCATCAACAGTTCCACATATATTCTTTTAGAAAAAAATACGAATATGGGAGCGGTGTAGACATAGTTGTGTTCCCCATGCCCACCTAAGGTCATCCTCGCCATAACCCCTGGACCCTGAGAACACGTTACCTTAGATGGCAAAGGAAACTTTGTGCATGTGATTAAGGATCTTAATTTGGAGGGATTATTCTACATTATGCTTCTGGGCCCAGTGTAATCACAAATGTCCTTGTAAGAGGGAGACAGGAGGTCAGAAGGGAGAGAAGATGCTCCCCAGCTGGGTCTGAAGATAGAGGAAAAAGCCCAGGAGCCAAAGAGTGTGGGCAGCCTCTCGAAGCAGGAGACGGATTCTCCCTAGAGCCAGAAGGAATGCAGCCCTTTGTCCCATTTTAGACTTTTGACCTCCAGAACTATAAGAATAAATTAGAGTGGTTTAAGCCACTAAATTTGTCGTACCTGGTTACAGCAGCACATAAAGTGAATACACTAGCATATATTCCTTTTTATTTGCACATGAAGGATCATACTCTACATATGTACTTGGTTGTTCTTTGCTTTAATAATATCTCATGACCTCATTTTCACGGGCTTGAAAGCACCTTGAAGCAAAGGCTATGCCTGGTAACGCATTGCATTCTTCCTAGCTCTCCTCTCAGCAAGAAGAAAGACAGCTGCTTAGTTAAAAGGACTTTTCAGGGACACTGGTCAAAGTTAGAGCAGGTAGCTGATGCTCCGTGCACCCCACGTCACGTGCCTCAGCCCCCTTTCATCTCAGCTGCAGCTGGTGGGCATTTCCTGGGCACTAGAATCTTCCTCCTCAAGTCCCTGCAGCTTCTCTGGCTTTTTCTGAAGCCGACACAGGGCAGCCCAGAAGTGGGGAGTTGGTGTTGCCAGAGGGGGGCCTCCAGCAGTGGGGATGGAGTTCAGCGGGTCAGTGCCCAGCCTCAGAGTGGGTGATTCTGGGCCGTACTCTTCACTGTTCCCTTGGGGGTCCCTAGTGGGATTGAGTCCCAGTTGTCCACACTGGCAACCAGCTCAGTAACACATCCTCTACTGACTTTTCCTTCCTGTATCCATTTTTTCCCTCGTTCCTGCTTCCTGAATCTACCCCCTAGAAAAAAACCACCTGAACCCGAATCCTTGTCTCAGGCTCAACTCTGGGGGGATCCCACATTAAGATGGAGCCCCAGCTCTGCTTCTTAGAGTCGAGGACGCTTTAATAAGTCATTCTCCTAAATCTTAGTTCTCTCACCTATTAAATGAAGAAACAGAATCCACTTCAATGGATTGTTGTAGGGTTTAAATGAAAGCATGCATATAAAGTGGCTGGCACATTGTTAATAAATTACTACAGTTATAATTATTTTATGACTTTTATGTAACAGTAATTGCTTTATAAAGCACAAAGTAACAAAATCCATAAATTAAATGCCTGATAAAATTGGAACCTTCTAAAATTGGTCTTGACCTTCAAAAGGTGGCAGATTCCTACTGTCATGTTTATTCGGTAGATCAACTAGAGCACTTACTGTGTGCCCGACACCCCACTAGGAGCAGGGATACCACATACACAAAGCACACACAGCCTCCCATCTTCACGGACCTCCAGTGCAAGTGGATTTGTTCAGCAAATGGTATTTGTACCCTGGAAGTATTAAGGCAAAAAATGCAATATATTTAAGAACATTTTCACAGGCTCATTTATTTTATATATATGTATTAAACTCCTAATATAGGCCAGACACTGTGCTAGGTACCCTTCTTATGTAAAAATAAATCATTTTGGCCCCTGATCTTACGCAAACACATATGCTGCTACACTAGGTTAATGAAAAAGCCCCACTCTTTTCTAGCTAGCTTACTGTGAATCTAAGTCAGAAAAAAAAATATTTCTAATCACTTGTTCTAATACAAATAAAATGTAGTGATTCATTAAATCTCCTTAGCCTATAATTGCAAATTGAGTTTTCTCTAGAATATACCTAAAGGAAATAGGTACCTATTAAGCAATTCAGGGGAGTTTTATTTAAGCTGCAAATAAAATTAGTTTACTCATTTTTAATTTAATTCCCAGGAGGCATTTTGGAAGGCTTCCCTTCTCGTTTGACCCAAAACCATTTTTAAAAATTATTGTTCTCCTAAATTAAAGCCCTTTCCAGCATTGCGCATAAGAAGTCTTAAAACTCATCTGTTTTCTTTTTTGTAATTGACTTACAAGTACATAATTGACTCACAAATGCAGAATTGACTATGCGTGGCATTTTAAAAGGGCAAAGTTTCCATTTGCTTCTTAATTTGTTTGGGAGTTTTCATTTTCCCAAACCCTCTTCCACCATTCCAAGTCATGTTTAGGGCATTTTCTCATTGGTGGCACCATCCAGCTGTCATCTTAATGGAAGAACCACTTCTCTTCCCAGCTGCGAAGGAACCAGAAGACTTGTGCCTTCTAGGTTGGGTTCATGAACTTCCTTGCATGGATGTGTGTGTGTGTGTGTGTGTGTGTGTGTGGCTTAGAGAATTATTTTAGTTCATGCCAAACTATGTTTTAGTTTTTTTCACATAGCAAAGATTGTCCCACTGCTTTATTCACTATATTCCAAACTTGCGTGCCTTCCCATCAGACCTTAGATTAGTGATCCCTTCTTGTTCTCAGCTGCCTTCCTGTCCAAAGGGAGGTCCACGGACCAGCCCTGTTAGCATCACCTGGAACCTGGCCAGACTCTTCATTTTAACAAGATCTTCACGTCATTTATATGCACATTAATGTTTTAAAATCATTTCAAGGCCTCGTAATCCAGCTGTTTCCGGCTCAGGAAGAATGAGTGACTGATGGATCCTCTTCAGTGGCATGGGGGAATCAGGTGGGTTTGTGGGTGATGGAGGTGCCCTATTTTGGGTTTCCCAGAAGCAGAAATTTGGGTAAGAACTTGAATGGAATATAGTTCATTTGGGAGGTGCCAGAAACATAGGTGGGAAAGTGAGGAAAACAATACAGGGAAGGGAGTGGCTAGAAAGGAGTGATTATCCAGCCAGCTACCTCCACAAGAGGCTGGAGCACAATCCAACCAGGGAACCCTGGAAAACGGTGTGAGGAAGTAGGCTTCAGAATGGGACACGGGAGCTGGGCGTTTAGTCACCAACTCTCACCAGGAAGATTGATCGATCCAGAGGATGTGGGGTCCCCCAGTGTTTCTAGGGAGCCACGGCTAAGCAGGGCTGCCTCTCCCGCCTTTGGAGAAGGCCGTCCGGCAGAGAGAGGAAGGTACCCTGGTACGACGTCTGCAGGCAGGGAAGGGCCTGAGTGGGGACTGTGAATGAAGTATCAACGGGCTGCTACAAAGGGTGACAAGACCCTTGGGACTTGTCACATTTAAGCCCCCTGAGAGGCACCTAGGTGATGTGACCAAAATCCCAGAGAACACTGACTTGAGTTTCATTATTGATCTCCACTCACTGACTGATCTATCCACTTCCTGTGCTTCACAATGTCTAACTCACCAGTATAGACTTCCCTGGCCCACCTCCCTCTCGAAAATGACATCTCTCATACAGTGAAACTCCCTGCCTGATTATAATAAAGAACATGACCCATGAGTCATTCAATTTTTCCCCAGAAGCAGGATCTTGAGTGGTACAATCTGTGTGTGTCATGCCATTTCTCAACAAGACAGAAGGGATTGGATTCTTGGCATATCATTAAGTTAGGGTTATTTAACTGGCGTTTTCTAAATCCTGGACTCATGTCTGGTTACTTATGCATGTTAACACGGAATTTCTGAATTATAACCTGAGAAATGTTTCTGAAAGATATCAGAAGCCTCCTTAAATAGGTTAGTGGGACTTATTTTCTATCTGAGCCAACTGTTAATCAAAATTCACTTGACATTGGGCATGTTGGTGAATGTCTGGGATTTTCAAACACAAATCCTATTAATGGTTAATGGGATTATGAGCACAACCCATACAACATGTGGTTTTATCAACTGCAGTGCCAAACTGTTAATGGAACTCAGTGTCTGTGACTTTCATGGGTTTCTAAATAGACAAAGTTCACTGCTATCCACGTTGCCAGCAGAATCAAACCTACATCCAAGTGTGGAGTAGGGATTTATTTATTGCTTTTACTCTGGTAAAAAATGCTTTCTTTTTTCTTTCTAACCCTTTTTTCCTCTTATACTGCAATTTCCTCCCATCTTTTGAAAATGTTAGAAAATGAACCAAATATGAAAACTCATATGCCTTGGGGAGTGTCTGACCAGTCTGTAGACCAAGATAATTCCAGACTCCAATTTCAGTGTTTAGCAGAAAAAAGGTTACCGCTTTGAGAAAGAAGAAAAAATTGTTCATTGAATGCTATAAAAACCCCCAAATTTTGTATTAGGATCTTTTGTAAGCCCTAGCCATAAAAACACAATCATAGGATGCTCTTTCTTTCTTCCTGTGAAACTTTGTGGGTTGTTTTAAATGGGCCCCATTTTTATATACTACTGTTAGAAATTCTTTTTTTACTCTCCATTCAACTTTTTGAAAAGTATTGTAAAGACAGTTCGATTGAATCACATTCAAGAAAATGACTTGGTAATTCACTGCCAGAAATTTTGACTGTTTTCTTGTGGAATCCAGTCATAGAATTGCATGCCCACCAATGAAGACCCAAATCAGTCTTCCGAATCGCCATGATGATAAGCTCCGTGTACTGAAATATCAGGATTGGAGCAGCGATTCATGATCCAATCAATGTTTTCATCTGTTAATGCTGCCAGGCTTTGCCCAGACACAGTTTTGAAATTCAAGACTCAGTTCATGCCTGTGCATCCTTTTCCTCTCCCACATACAATCGGTCACTTAATTCCTGCTGATTCATCGGGAGCAGTGGGGCTCATGTTCCTGCCCCGCTCGGCGTCCTCCAGACACCCCAGCCTCTTCCTACTCCTCAGGGTAGCCAAACTCCTTCCCATCTCAGGGCTTCACTCTTGAGGCTCCTTTAGCCTGGAACGGTCAACACTGGTTTCTGGGTGGCTGAGCCCTTCCTGCTAGTCGGGTCTCATCTCAAGTGTTATCTCCTGGGAGAGGGCTTTTCTGGTTACCGTACCTCAGTTAGTATCCCACCCAAGGCTCTGCCAAGTCTACCACCCTTATTTATTTCCTTCACAGCACTTCCCACTGTCTGAAAGCATCTCGTTTGTGTAACTGTTGACTGGTGTCCCACTGCTGGATGAGAGCTCGATGAAGGCAGGGTCTCGTCTATTCTCTTCTCAGCAAAGTCGTTAGTGTCCAGTGTAGGGCTCAATCCAGAGCAAATGCGCAATGAATACTTGAATGCATGAAAAAATTCGTAAATAAAATATCGGGACCCTTTACAATTCATTTGGCACTTAGCACATGGTACTTATAAAAGTGATGTCTCAAGTAGC
The DNA here is from genome assembly GCF_015220235.1 of Choloepus didactylus. NCBI lineage: Eukaryota > Metazoa > Chordata > Mammalia > Pilosa > Megalonychidae > Choloepus > Choloepus didactylus. Next base: position 38,549,113 of record NC_051328.1, read on the forward strand.
CTTTGCTTCTCTAAGGCCGTTTTCCATCTTTTCCTATCCCACATACCTACACAGTGTTTGACACATGACAGAGGCTCAGGTACAGGTTAGTGGCTGATGTGATCATCCAAGCAGATCCTGGACATCGTTGTCAAGGGAAGGAAATTCACATGTATGAAGCTTCCCTACTGGATCCTGGCACTTTTGCCTTCTCATTGAATGCCCAGAACAAATCCTCAGGGTAGATGGTGGCGCCCCCATTTTACAGAGCCGATCATCACACAGCACTTGAGGAGCAAACCTGGGGTCCCACATTCCCTGCAGTGCTCAGAGTGCTAAGGATGGTATAGTGTCCCTGTGGGCATTTTGAAGGAGGAGCAGGGAGGGCAGCAAAGCCACCAGTCAGGAGCTCTGTCTTGTGACTTCATCTCGGGAATAAGCACTTGAGACTTAAGAACTAAATGCACGTATCCTCGTGGAATGGCATGCTTCCTTTTCACGCTGGAAGGGTGTCCCCAGGAAAGAAGTTTTTGAAAATGATACCTATATCACCACCATCGTTACATTGATGGAGCCCTTTGGAGTGGGGGGCAGGTCACCGTCCGTGTTTGTGATTCCTCAAAGGGGTGGGAGAATGAATGTCCGCTCCTGGCAGGTAGACATCACGACGGGAAGATGCACTCTGTTCAAAATGCTTGTCAACCATGGTCCTTAGGTGAAGTCAGGAGTCCCCTTGAGAACTGAGGAAAGCAGACGGACCCCGCGTGGCCACAGGCCGTGCATTTACAATTTCAGGTCACCACAAATCCTGGGTGCAGCCTTAGAAAATTCTCAGAACTGTAAATAATGGGACGTTTTTAAACAAATGGAGCTGCAGTTCATGCTATTTCCTTTAAGAATTGTAACTGTTACATAACCCACAGACATGTTTGAAAAAAGAAAACAAAACAAAATATCACATAGAAGCCTGTCACCTTAACATAGCTACTGTTTTTATTCCGCTGTGCACATGCAATTTTATATTTGACTGTCTTTACTTCACACATCATAGCGTGAAACAGTTGTAGCGCCATTTCACGATCAGTAGTTAATTGAAAGTGTTTTAGCAGAGCATTATTGTCGTGTTCAAACTCAAAACCATGGTGACGTGATGAGGATTGTTTTCTCTGTTTTGTCTAAAATTATTTTAGGATCCACTAATTTTTCGTAATGCACATTCTCGTCTATCTACAGGTCCCCTTGAAATAGCTTCAGATCTCACTGAGATTTTAAATCAATGATATTTTAAAGTGGCACATATGAGTCTTCAGGTTTAATATGATCATTGCCTAAGGCCATAATAAAAACAGAATTTACTCCTCAATTATTACCAGTCGCTCTTTCTTCTCCTTACATGAGGATAAGCTGGAGATAATTTAACATTCCTCACCAGGGAATGAAATGCCCCTTTGCCGAGCATCCTTTATAAATGGAATGAATAGATTTCATCTTGTAACATGGTGAAGTTCCCCAACATGAGACCAGGGTATAGTGATCTTGGGGAACGTCACAGGCTATGAGCATCAAACCACATGAAACTTACAGGGAAAAGCGTCATCCCCACACAGGCCCTAAGCTCGCTGTGCCCCCCGCCCTCACCTTGCCCCCCTGGATGCCGGCAGCTGCCCTCCCTTCTTGTCCTTTGCAAATGTCTTAAAAGCAGACAATTCTCGGTGCTTTTACTTGCCGAGCAAGGACTCCTTTGCTAACCTTCTAAGGTTTTATTAGAGTACTTTCTCAAAAGTTGCCAAAGGTTTCCTAATTGCTAAATCCAGATCATGTCTTCTTGAGCTCTCCCTTACTTTGGCTTCCATGGCCTTGCCCTCACCTAGTTCACCTGTGATTGTGCCTCAGTTTCCCTCAGTGGATCTTCTTCATCTTCGTGTCCATTGTATGGACGTATCCCCCAAAATCTGATGAGCTGTGCTTCCTTTCTCCGTGGTGTAATTTGGCTGTGACCACAGCTTGAGTGATGGTGTCCATAAAGATACTTCGGAAAGGAACCTCTCTAAGCTCAGCACTCGCTTCTGAATGTCGATATTTGAACTCCCACCTTCCAAGAGTATCTTCACTCAGATGTCCTTAAGACACCGTTAATAGCTGGAATAGGGATGCAGAGTAGAAGGTTGGATAAAAGCACAGAGGCCGGAGCCAGACCACTGGGGTTTAAATCCTGGCTCTGCTACTAACTAGCTACGTGTCCTCAAGCCACCTAGTCTAACCTCTCTGTGCCTCAGTTTCCCAATCAGTAAAATGGGGATAAAAATAATGCTATAAAACTTGCCTTATAGGATCCTTGGGAGAATTATACTAAATAATATGTGCAATCTTTAGAACAGGGCCTGGCACATGTTAAATACCCTTTAAGTATTAGCCATAATAATAATTAGTATTTTTATCAGTAATGTTATTAACTTTTCCTGAGTATTGTCTAAGTGTTATGCAATGAATTATTTCATTTACCCTCAAAACAGTCTTATGAGCAGCTGCTATTATTATTCCCACTTTTCAGATGAGGAAAAGTTGGCCCCAAGAGGTTGAGTGGCCAAGGACTCTCAGCCTCCCCAAGGCTGCACCTTAAGTGTGTGTGGTGCTGGTGGGGCCTAATTTAAACCCGTGCAGCCCACTCTTCTGACCCACTGCATTTGGCTGCCTTCCCTTCTTGATTGGAAATGCTAAAATTAACTCAACGTCTTCTCCCTGAAACTGCCTTCCTCCCAGAGTCCACCTTTCTCTTTTACCTGCTGGTCAGCACATGCTACGCCCACAAGATTTCCTCCACCTCTGCCCCTTCCCATTCTTGCTGCCACCGACTGGTGCAGCCCTCTTCCCGAGCTTGACCTCTGCTAACGCCACCTTCCAGGTCTTCCTGCTTCCCCTCTCCTGCCTCCACAATCTCTCCTCCTCGCTGACACCACAGTTATCATTTTGAAATAAAAACAATAGACCCTTCAGATTTATGATAGTAAGGCAGAGAGGTTGCAGCAAGCAAACACTTGAGCAGGCAAGACAAAGACATTTTAAATTTTGCAGTTGCTACAGAAGTTCCCCAGCAGCCGCGAATGATTTAGAGTGAGCCCCAGAGCCTTCTCTCAGGAAGCAGGCAGGCTGAGACCCAGCTCAGGGCTCGGGGCCCTGTCCTACTTCCCCTGGTACATCAGCAGCCAAGATTCCCTACTCCATTTGGGTGAATTGCTCCCTACTTTGATGGGGGGCCGGGATAGCACTGAAATAAAGATTCAGTTTCACAGCAAAACGCTTCCTTTCAACTGGAGAGAAAGAAAACTAATAGCCGTTTTCCCTCTCTATCCCAGCATCCTCCCCAACCCTTCAACACAGAAAACTCTCACACAGCCTTCAATGCCCAGAGAAGATGTGCCTTCTCTATCGAAGCCACTTGCCAACCCTACCAGACACTTCCTCATTTTTAAACGTGCAGCAGGGGGTGTGGTTAAGGAAGTGGGCTCTGCAGCAAATGGCCAAGGTTCACATATTGCTGTTACCACTTATTAGCCATGTGGCCTTCAGCAAATCACCTCCTCTTTCTGTGCTGCACTTGCTTCGTCTGAAAATTGGAGGGTGGTACCGGCTCTCACTTCATGATTTTCTGGGGGAATTAAAACAAAATTTATGGAAAGCATTTAGCTCAGTGCCTGTTACTGGGTAAGTACCCAGTATCTATTGCCAGATGAAATTAATAGCCTTAAAATAAACGCGAATAGACACCTACAACAAGCACTGACATGTTTTTGTTTTCCAAATCAAAAGAAAGTATAGTAGTCTTAGAGTGGTTTCTATTCTTCTTAGAAGAAAAAGAAAATGTCAGCCTTTCTTACATTCTCAGAGGTCAGCAGGCTGATCCTGCAGCTTGGGGGCCAGGGAACAATGTGAGGAGATTGTGGGGCGGATTTCCATCTACAGGTGACAGTCGATTCAGTGTGTGGTGGGATCTATACAAATCAAGATACTGTCCAAGAACTCCTTTGAAGAAGAGGTGATGTTAGAACTTGGCCTATGATCTCTGCCAGCTGGAAATTACTTTTTTAAAAAGAGAGGAGGAGAGTGCCAACCACAGCCAGCGAGAGCGATTCAGCGGAGTGTAGTACTGCGGGCTCACCGAGAAGGCGCAGGCGGGACCATGGAGAAAATGTTCACATATGAAGATTATCAGAGCACTGCAGAATGGCTTCTGTCCCACACCAAGCACCGACCTCAAGTGGCAGTGATCTGTGGCTCTGGGTTAGGAGGTCTGGCTGATAAAGTAACTCAGGCCCAGGCCTTTGAATACAGTGAGATACCCAACTTTCCTCAAAGTACAGTACCAGGTCACGCTGGACGACTGGTGTTTGGGTTCCTGAATGGCCGAGCCTGTGTGGTGATGCAGGGCAGATTCCACTTTTATGAAGGCTACCCGCTCTGGAAGGTAACGTTCCCAGTGAGGGTTTTCCGGCTTATGGGTGTGGACACCCTAGTGGTCACCAATGCAGCTGGAGGGCTTAACCCCAAGTTTGAGGTTGGAGATATCATGCTGATCCGTGATCATATCAACATGCTTGGTTTCTCTGGCCAGAACCCTCTCAGAGTTCCCAATGATGAAAGGTTTGGCCCTCGTTTTCCTGCTGTGTCTGATGCTTATGACCGCAATCTGAGGCAGAAGGCTCACTGTGCCTGGAAACAAATGGGGGAGCAGCGAGAGCTGCAGGAAGGCACCTATGTGATGGTGGGAGGCCCCAACTTTGAAACTGTTGCAGAGTGTCGTCTGCTGCTCAACCTGGGGGCTGACGCTGTCGGCATGAGCACAGTACCAGAAGTTATAGTTGCACGGCACTGTGGACTTAGAGTTTTTGGCTTCTCTCTCATCACTAAACAAGGTTATTATGAGTTATGAAACCATAGAGAAGGCTAATCATGAGGAAGTACTGGAATCTGGGAGAAAAGCTGCACAGAAATTGGAAGAGTTTGTCTCCATTCTCATGGCTACCATTCCACCCTCTGACAATGCCATTTGAGCAGCCTTGAAGTGGTCTGGCCAGCCTCTCCACTATGGGATCTAAATAGCTGCTACCTTGTTGGGGTCAGCTGCCTCTGCCCTTTAATCGTAGCAGAAAGGAGAGGAGGATCACTATCTTTCACCTTCCCTGCTTCTCCCCCCAGACACTTTTGGTGCTAGCTCCTGTCAGTTATCGTCTCAAAAGTGTCTCCAGTCTTGTTGATCCCCCAGAGCAGGAGCCCATGCCCTACCACATGTCAGTGGATATGCCCATGATTTGACTTGGGCCTTGAAACTTGGCCCTGTGACTGCTGCTAACTTTAAAGCCACTCTGTTACATTCCTGGGGATTCAGCTCTGCCATCCCCTAACACTGGGGACCACATAATGACCAGACCAAAACCTTTTAGACTTTAATACCTTTTTTAAAAATAAACAGAAAGCTGTGTAATAAAAAAAAAAATAAAAAAATAAAAAAATAAAAAAAAAATAAAAAAATAAAAAGAGAGGAGGAAAGCGAGAGAGGAGGGAGCTGCGGTGACGAGGGCTACGACATTGCCACGGCTCTTTTAGAGTACGACTCACCACCTGACAGTAGATAAGATGGAGATGGCAAGAGGATGGCTTCCCTTCACGGCCTCCTCTCTCTCTGAAAGTGGTTTTCCTTTTCTGGGGAGTTGCAAGCCCCTTTGGTAAAGGAGGCGCCTTATGGCAAATTTGGGGCAGGTGCTTCTGTTCTGATCGGAAATGACACAAGTTCCTCAAATCCATGACACCCCTGCAGATGCTGCCCAGCTTCCAGTGGCTTCTGTGACCCCTCACGTGTTTTCTAAAACTGCTCAGCTCCCGACGTGCCATTGGGAAGCGAGCAGCGCGGGGTCTAATGGGCAGCCTGTGGGAGTCACTTGTGGTGTCCTGCGGTCTCTAAATGCTGGGCTTCGATGACGTGGGCCCTTCCCTTGCACAGCCCCTCCTGTGAGCAGCCGCCCGTCCGTCCATCTGTCCCACGCTCGGCTCCTGAGACCAGGCTTATGAGTCTACATGTGGGTTCAGTGCCATGGCATTTAGTTCCTCATGAATGACATCTTCCAAAGACTTTTCCTACTCTGCCCAGAAACATCTAGGAGATACTGGGTTACGTGTTCTGTTTTGATTCCCTTAAGCCCAGAGAACTGTCATCCATTCACTGACTGATTTGATGATGGATTCAACAAACATCTATTGGGTGCCCTGTGTGCCTAGCAGTGTCCTAAGCTCCGATACCAATAAGATGTCTGAGATGCAATCCCTGCTCTCAAGGAAGCTATAATGTAGTGGGAAATCCAGGCACATGTTTGATCTCAGCTCAACGTGGCTCATCCTATATAAAGATTTATTGAGACCTCACTGTATGCCAAGTTATAAGCTGTGGGTCTTTTGTGGGTTATCTCATTTAACCCTATGAGTTAGGCTCTATTTTTTCTTTTTTACAAAACAGAATAGAGAATAAATCAAGTTGTGCAATTTGTTCATGATCACCGTTAATAGGAGCAGGACTGGGGTTCAAATCCACGTGCCGTCGCTCAGCTCACATGGAACCTTATAAGTCCCAGACACGCAGAAGGCTGTAGGTGCACAAGGGACACCGCAGCAAACCCTACCTTATGAGCAGGATGCAGAAGGTCACAGGGGAGTCTTCCTGGGAAGTGATATATGTGCTGAGCCACGAGGGGGAAAAAGGAATTTTGGGAAGGAGCAGCATTCCATGCAAGAGAAGGAGAATATTGAAATGAAATAGCAGCGCACACTGCAGAACATTTAGCTGGAAAGAAAGATGGGGCCCCCAACATAGGCACCTGGGGATTAGTTCACCGTCATGTTCCCTAATGCCTACTGTAGTGACCAGAATAAGTGGTGGGTGGATATTTGGTTGGAGGAAGAATTTGGACCTTATTTTGCATGTGGCACTCAATAAAAATTAATCATTCCATGCATGTGCTTGTTAGTTAGTGATTCAATTGCTCTACTAAAAAATAGTAACTTAGAAATGTATCTTTTTCCTCTCTCATGGAGCAGCCCAGTCTCAAGAAGTCCAGAGCTAGTATGAAATCTCCATGGAGTAAGAACCCGGGTTCCTTCTGTCCTGTTGTTTATCGAGTGCAAGGGGACTGCCCTTATGCACTTAGTCCAGGATGGCTGACCATGAGAGGGCAAGGCTCAGGAGGGGGCATCTCCTTTAAAGGAATGACACGGCCACTGCACACGTGAATTCCATTCACATCTTATTGCAAGTAGTTTCAAAGGAGGCTGGGTAATGCAATTTTTATTCTGGGAAGCCATGTATCTGGTGGGAAATTATAATAACATTATAATATATTATCATATTATATTTTATATTATTATAGAAGAAAAGGAGAACAACTGTTAGGAATAACCAGCCATTTCTGCCTCTAGTTGTATACATTGCCAATGATTAGCTCCCCAGTAAAATATTGATGGTGTCTGCCAAATACCAGTCATGTGCCACATGCTGCATGGATGGAGGTGGCATCAGGGCAGAATTCAAAGTCCAGCATTGATAGCAACTGCCCCGGGCATGACAGAGTGACTGTCATACTCTTGCCAATAGTACCTAACATTTATTGAACTGGAAACCTGTGCCAGCCACTGTGCTCATCACCTTGCATTGCATAAGCCAGTAGCACTGTATCCCTCTTATACTGATAAAGATACCTGAGGCCCAAAGAGGTAAACTCTCTTGTCCAAGGTCAGTGGAAATGACCAATGTCACAGGAAGTGGTGGAGGCAGGATTCATTACCAGGCTGGTTCCAGAGTCCAAGCTCTTACCAGCTATGCTATAGTTTAGGGCTATACTTGAGTCAGCTATTGATACTGAGAAGCACCTCCCGATATCAACTGCCATTGCTCTTTCTTGTACTCTGGAGGGGAATTTACTCAACCCCACTCCTGATGAGCTGCCCACATCTCACACTATTATATGATGTAATTTCACTGGTTTGTTGCCCCAAGGCATTCCCAGAGGTGTACTGATGTGCTCATAAACTAAGAAATATGTATTATAAAAGATATTTTCCTCTGGTTATTTCTTTTAAGCAGGTTCAGGAGTCACCTATGGTTTTTGGACACTTTATTTCCAAACCAAATAAACTGTGTTGCACATTCAGCTCTATATAATAATAGGAATTTCTTTTTTTCTGAATAGTCCTTTTGAAAGGTTTTTATTTTTTAGTTTTTAGTTTTTAGTTTTGAGTATTATATACATATATTCCAGCATGAGAAAATTGACTGACTCCTATTTCATCTTGGGAGGTAGATTAATCAGACATCAATTTTAAAGACTGATGTTTTAATGAAAGCAAATGAATTTCTTACCACCTGTGACAAACAGCCAGAATAAAGAAATCCTAACAGATCAAGTCTCACGGTGAGGTTGTGGAGCCAGGTCCAATGGAGGCTCCAGACTGAAATCAAGCTTCATCTCTGCCCTCAAGGAGCTATATTGAGCTGTCACAAATCTCTACCAAGGAATTCTGCGAGTGGTTTAAAACGTCACTGAGGTGTTCATAGGTGAGAGCATCAATTAGGGTGAGTGAATGTGTAATTTGGAGCAGGAGGTCTGCCTGGACATGTCTGGCAAAAGGATTACAATTAGAAGTAGTTGAAGGAAGTCTCAGGGAGCCTCCAAGCACAGAGATAAACACTGGACAGAGAAGTGATTCAGCACCCAGGATAGCTCCCTAGGTTATTTTTTTCCCCCAAGAGATCTGTGGCTACAGTCCCAGGAGTATTTCGGTAGGCTGTACTCAGAGTTCATGTTAAGGACTCCCAGGTGATAATATGGGCAACACAGCCTGGTGCATTCTAGGTGCTCATAAAACAGTCAATATGAACATTTTCGGCAGTGTTTCTGTGACAGCCACGTTTCAACCTTAACAGGAGATCCCTGCAAAAAAGCAGGGTCTCATGCCTTCTAATAGGGTTAGAGTCCTGTCCCATCCTCATTGAGATGTTCATTACGTAATATCCTCTTTTTTTCTAGAGAGGGCCTTAGTGAAGATTAGAAGAAAAGCAGTCATGTCATGGTACAAATGATAGGAAACAGTCAAAGCCAAGTAAGAGATGCCACATTATCAATTCCCCAAACGGAAGTGACAACAGCAAGTACTAGGATTATTGAAGAATGTTAAAAGGGAAGGGGTAAAGTAAAAAAAGAAAATGATTTGACATTTGTATTAGGGTTGACCATTTTGCCCATGTCCTTGTTCATAGGAATAAGAAGGAAAGTGTATTTGTCATTCAGAGAATTGGGATAGCCAGGATATGGAGCCCCCCTGCTGTCTGCCACCCTCTCTGGTGGACAGTGTGGCATTACTATGCTAGCTACTACACTAGTCCTTGAGAATGTCCCTCTCCCCATCCATTCACTACAGCTTTATTGTTCATAGCATCATGAATAAGGACATAAGACAGGTTTGTAAGTTATTTGCAAATGAGTGATCATGAAACCTGCAGAAGTTGATAGAATTGATAAGGGAGAATATCAGGGAAAATGGAAACAAGGCTTCATATGGAATCTTGAGAAACACCCATATGGTGGAATGGGAGGGATAAGAGGAACTAGTTAAAAACCCTTTCAGAGAATAAAAATCTCAGGGGAGTGCAAGGGCAGGGAGATCATCAAGAAGAGTGTTATTTGTGGTGAGCAAACAACAAAGGCGTTCTGCTAACTTACTTAAAGTAAGTAAGGCAGCTAAGGGCAGTTCAGCAGCTTGGTAATGTCATCAAGACTCTAAGCTCTCTGCATCACTACACTTAATCATGCTCAGCATGTTGGCTTTTGGCCTTGGGTTTGTTACCTAATGGTTGCAAAATGGCTGCTGCAGCTCCAGACACATCACAGGGAATGAGGTAAGAGTGGCAGTAGAGAGAAGGTGAAGGTCCTTTCTCCTACCAGGAAAGAAAACCCTTTTCAGAAACTCCAGTCTTATGACTTTTAATTATCCAGGACCGTGTCACATGGTCACCCCAACCTGCAGAGAAGAATAGAAAAGGATGTGGCTTCTCTGGGCTCTCTTGTTGGTGACTGTGAGAAAGAAACCAGCTGGGAATTGGCTTATGGTGTCCAGCCATCTAGGCCTGCCATAGTGAAATGGGCAGTGTCAATATTCTGTAGTTGATTCAATAAGCTAATAAAATTGAACACCTTCGTATGAAGGCAGAAAACTAAGTTTTGGCAATCCTCAAATACAGTGTTTCATTTGTTAAAATTGGCGGCGATTCTTACTTGTTCAAAATGATCACCATATGAGCAAGATTTTAGCTTGTGTTTTTAGCTCATAAAAGACAGGTTGTGACTCATTTATGGTATGGATCTCAGTTTTAAAAAATCAATCATTCAGAGCTATTGGTAAACTGAATTTATGGAGCTACTTTGCTGAGATTTTGTATGTAGTTTGAAGACCAATTTTCCCTTCAATCAGGTGTTCTGGGACCTCTGGGTGTTTTCATAATACTATTTTTCCCATGTTATATTGTACTAGATAAAAATGATTTGTTTTGGAGATGCCGTATCATTGAGCTAAAATTATATTAACACATATAAAAATCATAAAGTCATTCTCTTTAAGAGGGAAACTTAAAAACCGGAGGTATTTTGTATTGTGGTTAGAAGATGCTCAGTGATTTTTTGACCGTAATGAACTAGTGAGTCCACTATTCTAAGTTGGGCCTGTGTTCTCAAAAAGAATGATGGCTTGGGAAGCTCTGTGAGATGATGAATCAGCTGATTTCTGGTAGTATTAATGCTTATAATTTGAAACAGAATGGACTTTAATTTCCTGCATGAATTAATTAACACTTATGATAAATTCTTTTAAAGCTCTTTCTGGAGTTTGATCAAAAACAGCAGTTCTTCAGATCTATTAATTTTCTTTTAAAATGAAAAAGCAAGAAGAGGTTGAGTCACTGTACTGTTAAAGTGATGTGTGAATTAAAAGATGTTTGACCTCTCCCCTGACCTCTACCGCTAGAGCACCATTTGCCAAACATGATACTTAAGTATTTAACAGGGATTGCAAATATAATGCTATCTCAGTATAAACAGGGCCATTGCCACCCAATACCAAGGAGTCACTCTTGTTGCCTTGTTCCCTGCTGTCCCACATGCAACCCGTTCTATCAACTCCTATTCTTCACATTGATAAAGAAAAGACCCTCATCCTAAATAGTCTGAGATGGTCAAATGCATGACACCTGACAGATAAACACAAACAGAAACTTATTAGTCGAACAGCCCCAGAGGATGATGCTGCGTGCTATGCAGAGCCACAGGAGGTTGTGTTTGGTAGCAGGAGCTGTTGGAAGTAGACTCTGTAGCAACAAAAGAAGGGGACAACCCTTACTTCCCACACAGGGACATGATTAGCTTGTTTGAACAGTTTGGCACAGAGATGAAACCATTAGGTTGAAGACCAGGTAGGGTGCAGCTGGTTCAGGTTATAGGGAAAATAGCTTGCTGGGGAGGCTTTCCCACTCTTCCCCCCTCCCTTCCCCTCCTCTCTGTTTTCCCTTCCTCCCTCTCTTTTCCTCCCTCATTTTCTCCCCGTTTCTCACAATCAGACCCCTCCTTCAGGTCCTGGAATGGTAAACAAGGTTTTCCCTGTGGTTTCCCTACATCCTTCCCACATATTTATGAATAGTTCCTATATTAAGTGATCTCAGAGTATCTCAGTTTCAGTGTACCATGTATTTCCTCCTGGAGCCCTTACTGTTCCACCGTCTAATCCAAAAACCTTACCTGATTATTCTTTTCCATGACATCCCATTTTAATTCCTTTCATAGCCCTTATTTCTATCAGCTATTTATTAGTTGAATCCTTATTATCAGTCTCCTCCCACTGGACCGTAACTGCCAACAGCCCAAAGTGTCTTGTCTGTGCTGGTTCATCCCCAGAGCCTAGAGTAGGGCGTTGACTGAGCAGCAAGTGAGTTCATGTTTGATCACAGTTGCATGTGGATGAAAGTTAAAACATGGAGCAGGGTGCATTAATATTGTTTGTGTTATAAAACACTGTCCATGGCATATGAACCAGAGAACAAGTACCAGATACAGTGAATTCTTAACCAGAGAGATACTTGGTTACCACACAAGTTCAGTTGGTCACTTTGTCATTTAATGCTTTTGGTATTTCCAATATTTTCAACTTCAGATGGGATCCAAGAAACCAAGTTAGAAAGGAAAACTATTTTGAGAATGTACACTGGGGAAGAGGTGGTTCAGTGGTTGTCTTGGGCCATCTAATGACTACTTTCAATCTCACTCATCCACTTCCTCCTGAAGAAGTTGGTTATTAAAAGGAATGAAATCTTGACCAAAAATTAACAATCCCCTGAACACCTGCTAAGGAACCCAAGTTCCTCACGTGCCAGCCAGAAGTGGTAATCATGGCAAGACTTCAGTTATGGTGCTTAATTTTAGTGGGGAGAAAAAGGGAAAAAAGTGTGTCATCTGATTTCATTGTTTCTAATGGGATCATGAAGCAAGCGTGTTTACAGAATTTCCAGGACTTGAGTGAGCTGTTCTGGAAACCTGAACCTCTTAAGGAGGAAGGAGTAGTGGCTGTCATCAACTCTCACCATTTGCCAGTGGTTCTGATGAAAGATTCCAAGATAGTTGAGTTAGCACTGGGGTTAATCTGAAAATAAAATAAGCCTCTATTTCCTTCTTTAGTCATCCTTCCCTCTAAATCTCTGATGGCAGAAAATTTCCTATGCACTAAGTACAGGAACAGCATGTCTATGTAAACTAAGTCCTGATAAAATTCCTGCAAAGTAGGACTTAACATCCCATTTTACAGTTGAGGAGCATTCATCAGAGACAGCTCAGTTGACTTGTCCAGTCATATAGCTTCTGAGTGACAGCACAGATTTTCTGGCTCCAGAACCAGTAATAATTTTGTTCTGAAGTTATTAGGACATGTCTTTCTTGAACTATTCACCATCAAAACATATAGAACATGTGCTAGGGAGTGATATAAAACCTGTGTCCATTCATCCAAAGGCACACTTTGAGACTCTAATCTCCTATCTGCTGTTGAGGCAAAGTACATGATTTCTAGGAATACAATGATTTCCTGAACTGACCAATGAGAATTTCTGCTCTGTTCAGGAAACATTGTGAAGTAGCTAAGTATATCACACTGGGCTATAATTTTCCATGTTGTTGTTTTCATTTCATTTAGACTCTCTAGATGCAAATCCTTACCCAATGACTTAATAGCTGGAATATTAAGCTATTCCATAAGCTTCACAAGGACAGATTTTTGTCTGTCATGTTCACTTCTGTATTCTCCATGCCTAGGACAGTACCTAGAGTACAGGTGCTCATTAAAGGAAAGGGGGAAGGAAGGGGAGAGACAGGGAGAGAAGGGATGGAAGGGGTGAGAGAGAGGGGGAGGTAGAAAGAAAAAGAATTATTCAGTTTACCTAAGCCCTTGTCTCTCCATCTTTAAAATGGAGTTAAAAATAGTACCTTCCTTATAAAATTGTTTCGAGAATTACATAAACAAGATGCTTAGACTAGTGCCTGGCACAATAGTAAGCTTTTAGAAATGTTAGATGAGCATGGCAACTATGAAGATAATGGAGGAGGAGGAGAATTTGGCAGATATTTCCTGACTACCCACTATATGCTAGGTACTATATCAGATACTAAAAATACAAAGACAAATTAAACATGCAGAAGTTGCCTTCTTCAAGGATTTATTTTTTTATCCATTAATTCAGCACATCTCTCTTCCATTTATATTATAGATTTCACTTCAGATTCCTTGGAAACATGGTTTTGTTCCCCCTCCATTTTCTGCTATACTGTCCTTGTATCTAGAAATAGCAGAAGTCCCATAACACTCTATTTTGTTTCCTCTCTTTTGCTGACAGAGTTTCAGAATCTTGTAGGTCCTCAGCAGCCTCTAAAGCATTGCAGACATTTTCAAGGTAACATAAATCCTCACCGGAGAAAGCATCTTTTGACATCATTATAGAAAGTTCTCATTGTATTCGATTCTAATGAAAATACAAAGAGGAGAAAAAGCCCAAAGCTACTCACTCCTCAGTCTTCCCATAGCCTCCTGAGAGAGATCTATCTCCAACTTCCAGGAGGAAATTCCGCTCATCCTAGAACCCTCCCCTTTTTGAACTGATTTCCCAGAGGCAACTACTGGTGACCTGTCCGGGGTGGGGGTGGGGGTAGCAAAAATAAAACACAGACACACACACTGGGCTGGGTCGACTTTTTCTAAAAGTCTGAAATGAAAGTTTAAAACTGATCTTCAGAATCCCTATAACCACATTGGTGTGCTTGCCGAGCTATTTAAGAGCAGGGCTGTGTGTACCCACAGAGCTATCTACCAGCAGTCTTGGTTACATATCTGTTGCAGTGGGATTCTTCATTATAATTGAGTGCATATGAAACCCCAATAAATAGAGCAGGTGAAAATATTTTTCTCTGGGGGTTGAGAATCCAGTAAGTCCCTTTGCCTCCCTCCCAGAGGCTCCTGTGGTGTCCCTGCCAATCTTTAGAATTCCCGGGAACACTGTTTAGAAATCACTGCTCAACAGGATTCTCTCCAGGACTGGGAGGAAAGCGAGTCCTGGCTGTCTACCCCCCTTCCCATCCCCCTGCGGCAGTGTGGGGTTTGGCCGGCTGCGAGGACTGTGCTTCCAGGCGCCAACAAGTGGAAGATATGAATGAGAACTCCTCCTGGGAGGATGAATTCAGGGTGGAAATACAACATGGACTGAGCCCCTGCAAAGTCTCAGCCTGCCAGTGACCCCTAACTAGTGTTCTGAGCACCTGCAGGGACCCAGAAGCCATCACGGAAACACCTGTGGAGCCATAGCCAGCCGCTTCCCCTGCACACACCAGTTAGACGCTCGAGGCCTCTGCCGACCCCCTCCCCCCACACCCACATTTTGAAATTTTTTTCTTTTCAAAACTGCTGATAGTAAGGAACATGCTGGATGGAAAATTGCCTCAACTGGGGTAAGTTAATGTAAATATTATTTGGCTGTTTTCTTAACTTTGAAAAGATCACTAAAGCCATCAAAGATAAAAAGGAAGATATTAAACATTTCCAAAAACAGTTATGCAAGAATGAAAAAATAATGCTCGGTGCTAGACACATGCTCTCGAAACATTGTTATGTAATGTCTTTGAATTTCCCCCTCAATTATAGTTATTTTATGCATGTTACAGATGAGACCATTCAATCAGCCAGAGACCAATTTTAATCCCAAGGTTGATTAGACAGTTAGCTCTCCCCAGCTTGGGAAATGCCCCTTTGTTCTACACCCCTATACTCACACAGCCATTGATGTACGCATGAATAAGGATTTGGCTTGATTCATTAGTGGAACGTCCTAATGAACACTTGGTTGCATTTAACTTTTAGCGGCAACAAAAGTCTCAAGGTTGCCATAGTAATGGGAAATTAAATCCTTGAGCTGTTGTTCACCCTGAGTGGCTCAGTTCTGCTGTCGCCCCATACATGTCTTCCACCAAGGTCAAGAAAGAGCCACAATTCCACTGTTTGCCAATTGAGTTCCAAGCTGTGGATGGTATTAGCAAAAGGTCATTCTGCTCTCCCATCATTAAAATGAATGAAATAGCTGGAGTGTGAATTGGGAGGAAGAATGGAGGATGCTTGTCCCTTTAGCCATTTGATGACTTGGGTATTGAAAGGGATCTATGATATTGTCTAATAAAGGTCTCCAGCCAACGGTGGATCTCCCCAGGTGACATCCCTGAAAGATGACTATTGCTTGAAGCTGCCCAGGAAGGGGAGTCTAGCTCCAGAACTGCAAGTTCTTGTGTTCTTTCCCTCTAGCCACTGACCTGCTGAGTGCCCGCTGTCTGCCAGGTGTCGTCGTGGTTAGAACAAGCTTCCTACCCTCACGAGGCTTGCAGAGAAAGGAGGCCAGGTTACCGTGTCTCTACTTACATCGCACCCCCAACATAATTCCCCACTTAACTCCCTAGTCCCCTCAAAAATTTCTTTCCCCTGCTGATTCCTCACCCTTGCCCTCCCGTCCACTGTTGCCTTTGGAACTTCCTCTCTGTTCTTGACTTCTGCATGCCTGTAATCGTTTCCTAGAATATATTCTTCCTCCTCACCTTTACAGAACTTGTAAACTTTACCAGACTAACCCACACTCTGCTATCCATTTTTTCTTCCCTCCCTTCCTCCCTTCCATCCATCATTCATTCATTCAACAATTATAAACAAAGGGTCTACTTTTGTACCCAGCACTGTTCTGAACACTGCAGATATAGCATTGAACTGCCCTCATTAAACTTAAATTCTATTGGAAAAACTGAAAATAAGCAAGGTTAAAAAAAAATGCTCTATATAATATGCCTGTTGTGGTGGTTTGAAGCTGTATGTATCCCAGAAAACACATGTTCTTATATTTAACCTATTCCTGTGGGTAAGAACCCATTATATGTAGGACATTTTGATGAGGTTACTTCCATTAAGGTGTGGCCCAGCCAATAAAGATGGGTCTTAATCCTGTTACTGGAGTCCTTTATAAGCAGAATGAAAATTCAGAGAGAGAAAGAGAAAGCCACAGGAAGTGAGAAACTGAAGACAAGGAAACCTGGAAGAGAATGATGAGACCACATGCATTGCCATGTGACACGCTAAGGACCAGGAATCTCCAGCAGCCAGCCCAGAACACCACAGTCTTCAGGGAGAAAGCATCACCTTGATGCCTTGATTTTTTAACCTCAAAACTGTAAGGAAATAAGTTGACATTGAACCAAACCCATTTCATGGTATTTTCTTGAGCAGCCTCAAAAACCTGTCTTATTTCCTGAGTGCTAAGACAAAGACATACTTGGGTTGGCTTAAACCACAGGCATTTATTGGCTTACAGTTTTGAGGCAAGGAGAAGTCCAAAGTCGAGGCGGTGCTTTTTCTCCAGACTGTGGTGTCCTGGGGCTGGCCACTGGTGATCCTCAGGTCCCTGGTTTTCTGTCACATGACAATACACATAGTGATGTCTCCTTCTCTTCTGGGTTCCATTGATTTTCAGCTTCTTCCCATGGCTTTCTCTCTGTGGCCTTCTCTGTAAGGCCTTCTGTGAGAACACTGAGATCCATCCTGATTCAGGTGGCCCTACGTAAAAATAACCCAATCTTAAATAACCCTAACTAAAAACACTTTAAGTAAAAATAACATCTTCCAAAAGTATTATTTACAGTGGGTTCACATCTGCAGGCATGGATTAAGATTATGAACATGTTTTTGTTGTTCTGGGAACATAACTTAGTGCACCACAAGGTCAATTGAAAATTTGTTTCCTAAGTGGAATTGGTTCTTTGCCCCGTCCCTTCAATGGCAATATTTCAATGCTAAGAGGTAGGGCCACACATTCTTGGGGTTCGCTTGGGGTGGGGTTCCTTGCCACACTCTTTCATCAACTCCTTCTCTGAAGCTCACGTTATCCAATTACACTACCCTATCACCTCCTAGCCTCCAGGTCACTCCCCCACGTTCATCTGGGTTCTAGAACTATCCATCCTTACTCTGTTCAGTCACCGAGTGATTTCAGTATCTGATTTGAAGCCCCAACTTCTTTTATATATTTTTTATTGTGAAATATAACATATATACAAAAAAGTGGTAACTTTCAAAGTATGATTTAATAAGTAGTTAGCAAATTTCAAAGAATGTTATGGGTTACAGCTCCACAATTTCAGTTATTTCCTTATTGTGAAGTATAACATATACAGAAATGTAATAACTTTCAAAGTACGACTTAACAAGTAGCTATAGAGCAAATTTTGAAGCATGTTATATGTTACAGTTCTACTATGTCAGTTATTTCCTTCTAGCTATTCTAGTACCCTGGAAACTAAAATATATATATAAAGATTCAGTATTTGTAATCCTTTGTTAAATCCTATCTTGTCAGTTGCCACCCCTCTCTCTCATATGATCACTTTCTCAATCTTCAGGGATACCTGGGCAGTGACCACCCTAACTTGTTCATATTGAAAAGGGGTGTTGGCATAATGGGGGAGAAGGGGTGCATCTGGTTGATGTTCTAGGAAAGACTGTTGCTTCTGGGTTCTGGGTCTTATCTGGCATAGGACAACTCTGGAGGATTTAAGTTTCTGAAAAGTAAACTTTGTAAGTGAAGCTTTTATTGAGTCTCAGATAGGGACTTAGGCATTCTTTAGTATATTTTTGGGGGACTACTATTGATCAGGACTTGGCATAGTGTGGGCATTTGGGATATTTAGCTGGAGCTTGCGTAAGAGAAACCTCCAGGATAGCCTCTAGACTCAATTTGAAATCTCTTAGCCACTGAAACTTTATTTTGTTTCATTTCTTTTCCACCTTTTGGTCAAGAAGGCATTATAAATCCTCCAATGCTAGGGCCAGGCTCATTCCTGGGAGTCATGTCCCACGGCACCAGAAAGTTTCCCTCCCCTTGGAATCATGTCCCACAGAGTGGGGAGGGTAATGAATTTATTTGCAGAGTTGCGTGAAGCCCCAGCTTCCTGACTTTCATTATGCCAGTGATCTTTATCTCCCCTTCACTTGAGCTCTCACTATGGACTCAGATACTATCCCAACTACCCCAACTCAAACATCCCCCACCCTGAAATCTCTTCACAGACCATTACCTTCTTTCACCCCTTTTTCCACTCCCCATAAAAGAGCTCTGTGGCTATCAAGTCCCCCTTCCCCTCAACACGCATACTTATCTCTCGTCCATGGCCTCGCCTCCTGAGCTCCCCAAGCCTATTGTTCATCCGGGAGGCAATGAGTGCCTTCATTCTCCCCTAAACCCTCAGTTATTTTAAGCCCCTCTCTCTTGTCCTGCCAAACCTAATCTCCTTATTAGCACAATCATCTGTTTTCTGCCATCTTGCTCTTAAAGTGTAGGGCCCTCGAAAGATGTCCACATCCTAATCCCCAGACCCTACGAATATGCTACCTCACATGGTAAGAGGGCTTCACGGATGTGATGAAGTTAAAGACCTTGAGATAGGCGATTATCCTGGTTTGTCTGGGTGGGCCCACTGTAATCACAGAGGTGCTTATAAGAGGGACTCAGAAGGGTCATAGAGGAAATTGGTAACAGAAGCAGAGGTTGTAGTGATGTAGCCATAAGCCAAGGAATGTGGGAAGACTCCAGAAACTGGCAATTTCACAGAACAGATTGTCTTCTAGATCCTCCAGAAGGAGAAGGCCCCGCTGGCACTTTGACATTAGCCCCATTAGACCCATTTCAGATTTGTTGCCTCCAGAACTATTAGCAGCTTAAAACAATACAAATGTATTCTCTAAGTTTGTAGTAATTTGTTACAGCAGTGGAAGGAAACTCATCCAAAGTGCCAACACCATCAGGTAATAGTGCAACGCAGGCAGTAACACTGGCTCCTTTGCACCTTGGCCAGGCCCAAGGGCACAGAACCAGTCTTTTACTTATGGTTGGCTGACCCCTCTGCCTCTTTCCCAGCACATCAAGCACTGACCCCTGAGTTGACTAGGGCTCATTTGTAATAAGGTGATCCTTAAAGATTCTGTTTGTGTAGCTCCTTTTAGGGCCATGGAGGAGTCTCTCAGAGCATGTCAGAGCTGCTGACATCTTTGGTAATGTCACCTCACTCATGAAAGAGGACAGACGGTCCACGCTGACCTATAGCCGACTTCTGCTCATCCCCCCGGTCTAAATTAAGAGCTTCAAAGGAAGTGGCCTCTGGGATATTTTCTATTTGTGGATGACACAGAGAGGAGTCACTCGTGTTAAAAAGACTAGTGCGAATCCCAGAACAGCTGGGTACTGGCATTTTAAAAGGGGGAAAGTCATACATGTTGACTGCTCATATTTATCCTGTGAGGGGAAAAATGAGTTTTATTATCAGGTTTGATTTGACCTTCCATGAGGCTTAAGGGGATTCAATGCCTAGAAAACACAACAGCAGTGTAGCA
Source organism: Choloepus didactylus (assembly GCF_015220235.1). NCBI lineage: Eukaryota > Metazoa > Chordata > Mammalia > Pilosa > Megalonychidae > Choloepus > Choloepus didactylus. Next base: position 38,569,129 of record NC_051328.1, read on the forward strand.
GAAGGCAGAACTGTTGATTATTATTGGAAACTCATTTTTGTATTTTTAAAAGTGTTGGAAATAATCTAGCAGTCCCCTAGTTCATTTGACCTCTGCTGTTTTATTTTTCAACATCAAAATTTTTCTGAGTTGCTTTGGGTTTTTGTTTGTTATTTCATTGATGAGAGTTTCTATTGTGATGTCAAATTAGAGGATATAATTCTGCTGTTTAAAAAAAGTGCTGCTCAGTATATAGATGACAGTAACATTTCATGATTTTAAATGCTTTGTTAACCCCCCGGAATAAGCCATAAAAATAAGCACAAAATCAGAACTTTCGGTACTTGGCGTATAGAAGTGTGTGAGATGTTCAAAAATATTTGTTGTCTGAATGAGAAGTAAGTAGACAGAGTAGAAATTATCTATAATACAAGAGAATTGGAAGAGATTTTGCATCTGTTTGCTATTCTCTTGCTGTTTTTTTAGAAATAAGCTGTACATATCCATTTGTTTGTATTTCAGGGGGATTCTATTTGGCACATTGATTCTATTGTTTTCCATTGAATTGATTGTTTCAAATCTTCCTATTTTCCAATGCATTCTGCCACAATTTTTGTTTTGTCAAAAATAACCATAACACTGGACCAATCCATTGCACTTATCTTTAATAAACAATTTTAGGGATTTATCCTACCACTGGCTTGCTTGATAAGTGGAGCAGATATCTGATCTCAGTATGTTTCCTGGAAGCAAATGTTTTCTTCATTTAGTTAGGTAGACACTTCACAGAAGGAAGACAGTGGGAAGTCTGTCACTTGATACATGCTATTTGTACATGTCTATTTGGTAGTAGAGGGGGATATTGTGGTTGAGGGTCAATTATGACTACTCAGTGTTGTCCGTAAGATTGTAAGAGCAGTTTGTAGATCTGTAGGCCCTACTGTGTGTTGTATAATCACTTCATGTCCTAGAACTGTTACCCATTTGTGGAGCAAGAGGCTTTTTTTCTATAATTGGCCCAGACGTCTCTTTGATTAGGATCAAATACATCATTCCTTACAAGCAGAAAGGAAATCTCTCCTCTAATACAACCCTTAAGGAAAAGGTCAGCAATTTGAGGGAAGAGACTAGATTTTTTGTCATCATATCCCCACCCAGGCCAAGAGGGTGCCTTCATTTGTGATTGTTGAATGAATCATTGAACTATATGCTAAAAGACAATTGAGAAAAGTGTGCATGCACATGCATGCACACACACACGCACAGTGTTGGAGATAACCCAAAAGTGAACGAAAGGGGCATGAAGCAAAAAATAAAGCAGATGACCTGGTTTTCTGCCAGTTGACGTAGCGTGTGTCACTTGGCTATTAGAACAAATTCCTTTTTCCCAGAAAGGACTGACTGTTGGTTGTTTCTCCACCATGACAATGGTCTCAAACCTTACCTCTTGCCCCACTTCAGCAACCCCTTAGAGGAGGAGGTGGCCAGATTTGGCTAATATTTCCTGGAAATTAGTATTTTTGCTTCAGTCACTTGGCCCAAGTAGAACCCCTTCTAGAAAATAGCTTTGAGATATCCCATTATAATGCGCACTCAGCATTGGCATTCAATTACTTTATAATTGTTGGGAGCTTATTCATTTGTCCTATATTCTTTAATATTACAAATAATAGCCTCTCTGGATTAAAAGAAAAATTAAATGTAATCTCATCAAATCTGCCTTCTGATGTTGGAAATCTTGGTTCTATATCTCTTGTCCAAGTGATTTTCAGTATCCGACTGAGTGTTTCTAATGGTGGAGGATTTACTCTTGCATGAAAGAGTTCATTCTGTTCATTGTTGGTTCAGATTTTAAGAAGTTTCCTTCTTAGAGTTGATCTGCCCATTTGTCATATGTCTACCTATTATTTCCTCCTTCCATATTCCATGTATTTGAAGAAAGTTTATCATACTCCTTCAGCATCCTGTCTACTCCAATTTAAACACCAGTTCCTTTGGTTGTCCCTTACTTGGTTTGATTATGAAGACACTGTGTTAGTTTTGCTAGGCTGCAATCACAAATACCACACAATGCATTGACTTAAACCACTGAAATTTATTGGTTCACAGTTTTGGAGGCTAGAAGATTTGCTTCATCACAGGGTCAGCAGCATTCTGGCTGGCTGGTGATCCTTGGGGTTCTTTGGCTTGTATCTTTGGTCTCATCAAATATATAAGTCTCTCCTTTCTCTTCTGGGTTCCCATTGACTTTCTCTTCTGGGTTCCCTTTGACATTCCCTTTCTCCTGCGCCCTTTTTTTTTTTTTTTTTGACTCTGGCTTCAGTTTCTCCTATTTGTAAGGCCTCCGGTAATCTGGATTAAGACTGAACCTGCTTCAGTTGGTCACACCTTAACCAAAAATTGCATCTTTGTAAGATCCTGTTTACAATAGGTTCACACCCACAGGGACACATATTAAAATTAAGAATGGGTGTGTGTTGGGGTACTTGATTCAACTTAACACACCCATGCTTTTGCTGAGTTGGGGTAGAACTTGGGTGTCCTGCCCTCCAGGCCATTTGGTCCTTCTACTGCACCAGGCTTTTGGGAAATAAGCAGCCCAGGGAAGTCATCAGCAAATATCTGTTGAGCACTTCCTATATGCCAGACGCTAGACTAGGCACTAAAGATCAGAAACAGACCAAGTCCCTGCCCTTTTGGAACTTAATTGTGGAAAGTAAGGCTTGGGACCAGGAAGAAATTGCCCTAAGTTCTAGGTGTGGCTCTTACACTAAATAGGATGTGATCACTGATTGGCTACCTAGTATCTCAGAGCCTCAGCTTCCTCATCTGTAAAATGAGCATAATACCACTTGTCCTGCCTTCTCTTTAGGTTGTTGAGTAGGTCCATTGAATCAGCAGAAAATGAATATTTGTGACCTCTGAAAACTCAGCACCTAGGTCAAAGAGGTCTGCCATACCTTATAGTAGAAAAAGGTGACCAAAGGATGAGCCACACTGGCCTGGTATGAATGGAATCATGCCCTGTTTCCTTCACGTGCCTGCTGATTTTACCAATGGCAGTTGGCCCCATTGCCCGTCACTGAGAGAAGTCCTTCACTTCCATTTTAGTTAGCTCAGGAACCAGGTGTGGGTTCTCCTGTCAATCCCTGGAGAGATTCATTAGTCTGGTGAGAGAGGAAGGGGCCCTGACAAGCCTAGCAGTAGGGGCCTGATGATGAATGAGGCAAACGTCAGCTGATGTAGATTCCTTGAGTATACTATTAGCTACTGTCATGTCACATTGCATTTGTTTATGTGAAGCCATGCGGGAGATGGGGGTATTTAAATGCCTTTATTAGTTGGCGTCATGCTATTGGTAATAGTTTGCAAGGATTATTTTTTTTCTTAGTGCAAAACACACTCTTAATCTAAAATATGAATTACACTTAGTGGCTCATTGAGAAGTATTTTTCTTTGCATGGGGAAAATCAATCTTTTCTATCGCTTGTTTTTTTTTTTTTTCTTTTTAGCAAGGCTAATATTGAGAGCATGATCTGATGAACTTTATTTTCCAAGGTGAGAGGTTTCCCAGAAGTGCAGTTCAGGGCTCATTAGTCCAGTGCAGAAAAAATTGTTCAAAGCAATTTTAAGGGGCATCGTTAATAGCCCAGTCCTCTTTGTACATAAGCTGAGGTTCCCACCTTGCAGCTCTGGTTAATGAGGAATTTCCAGTAACTAAACTCACTCTGCCGTGGGTTCAGTATGGACCCTGTTAAAGCCAGTCCGTGCTACAACCCGAAAAGACCACGGGGTTTGGAAACATGAGACCCTGATTTGAGTCTCAGCTGTACAACTCACTGCGGCATGAACTTGGTTTTGAAATTTTCTTATTGTTATGATGGAGATGATAACGTAGCAATGCTTTCCTCAAGGATCATGTAAGGATCAAATGATTTAATGCCACATGCCCAAAATACAACTTGGACTCTCTGCTCCACTACAAACTCCATAGAAGATTCCAGTGTCCCTCTAGTGATCCAGGGTCCCAAAGTGAGAAACCTAGCAGTAATCACGTAAAAAGCCCTTTCCCTTATCCCGTTCCCCGAGAGCTTATCCATGTCACCCCTGGGCATGTCTGGAATCTGTCCATTTCTCTACCTCCACTACAGCCTCCTGGCCAAGGGTACACCATCATCCACCCTTGGACAACTACATCAGCCACATTCCTGGAGTACTTGCATCTGCTCGGCCCCTCTTTAGTATGCCCTGACCAATGCAGCCACAGTGATCTTTTCCTCAATACTGATATGATCACCTAACTCCCTTCAGAGATTTCCATGGCTCCCTGTTGCTTCTGGAACGCGCGTCAGTATCTACCTATGACCTGGTCCAGCCCCTGCCTCCCCTCCATCCATTCTCCCGTGCCCACCGCCCTGCACCTGAGCTTCTTTGAGCCAGCCAGGCTCCCCATCTCCATCCTGCTGTTCCCTCTGCCCAATGGGCCTTTCCCAGATCCTCACATCCTCATCTGGGTGACTCTTGCTAAGCCACCAGGCTCAGCTCAGACGTCTCAATCTGATAAAGCTTTGCTGTGCCTCTGGGTAAAGCCAAATCCTCCTGACATTCCCTCTCTCCACACTTACCTCAGTTGTCCTTATACATTTACTGTTGTTGCTGGTTGCTCCTCTGTTTTCCCCATCATATTGTAAACTGTATTGTGCAGGAGGAGAAATCTTGTCTTTGCCCACCATTCCACACCCCCTGCTCCCCGATAAATGGCTAGTACCAAGCCTGGCAAACAGTAGGAACTCAATAAGTGGGGAGCAGATGAGATGTGAAAATGCATCACATACTTTTTTAATGCTTAAGATAACAAGTATTGAGAGTTTACTCTGTGCCGGAAACAAAGCTAAGTGGTTTATATTCCCTCGTAAGCAAGAGTGTGCTGGAGCCAACCCCTGCCTGTTTGAGAGCCAATTGTACACATCTCTTCTCGCCACCACCTTCAGTGATGCTGGTAGCTTGAAATCAATCAGAAGTAGTGGGAGTATTTATGCCACAGTAATCAGGAAACCCACAAGTCAGGGTTGTTGCCCTGCCCACCAACCCCCCGAGCTGTTTGTTAAACAGTTACCAGCATCCCAATGTTCACAAACTTTTAATATAGGTATTATAAAAAGGCAGTATTATAATAATTATTCAACTTTAATAGAGCTGGTATGTCAGTGGAGAGAAAAAAATGGGGGTAAGGGAAAATGCCTCTAGGTGACTGGGGTTGAGTTGCTACTTGTCTTCTAATCTGTTCTCCCCTTCCTCCATCGTGATGAAAGGCTTAGCTGAGCACGTGGTCATCCCAAATAAAGACCATACTTCCCAGCCTCCCTTGCAGCCAGATGTAGTCATGTAATTGAATTTGGGGCATGGATATAACTTGAAATGGCTGCTTCCAGGGATCATCCTTTAAAGAAAGCTGGCGCTTACCTCTTGTCATTCTCCTTTGATGGCGTGTTCTCCTTCCTGCTGGGTGGAAGATAGGCAGGAAGGATAGCACATCAGCTGCCGTGTAGGCAGTGGACGTCACACGTGGCAGAGCGAGAAGGTAGAAGGAGCCTGGGTTCCCTCTGATGTTAAAGAGCCCCACACCAGCCTGCTTGCTTCCAGACTTTGACATGAGAAAGAAATGAACGTCTATGCTTTATTTGGTTTTTTTTTTTTTTTTGTCCCAGCCAAACTGTGCTTAGAAGGGTGTATGTATGTATGTTTGTGTATATGTGTATGCACACATATATAATTTATTATATATGAAATATATATGGGAATATGTGGATAAATTTATGTGTGTATATTATATTTATGCATATGTATCTGGGTTGGGAGTGTGTATTGCAGACACTGGCTATCCTATATCAGAGTGAAGAGATTTCAAGCTCTATTAATAAGCAGCCTACAAAGTAGTTTGTTGATTTAGTTCTTTACCTTAAATAGTTACAAATCTTATCAATAAGAGACCAAAAATCAAGAATCAAATCAACCTTTAGCACGTCATTAGGCTTGTCCTTTGAGCCCATGTTCACTGTATTTTGTCCACTAGTTTCCCCCAAGCCTGGAAGAGTAGGTATTCGATGAATATTTGTGAAAAGGGTCAACGTGAAGTCTCATAGACCCCAATGATAATCCTGTCCTGAAAAAGTTTTTATAGTCAACCCCATTGAGTAGCAATATTCTAGGGCATCTTTTTCTTCTGGGGATGATTTGCCCCCCAGGAGACATTTGGCAATGGCCGGAGACATTTTTGGTTGTTATAACTGAGGGAAGGGTGCTACTGGCACGTGGTGGGAAGAGGCCAGGGTGTTGCTCCAGCTTCCTACAGCTTGCAGGACAGCCCTCCCCACCCGGGAGTCAACCAGCCCCAAAGGTCAACGGTCCCAAAGTTGGGAAGCCACATTCTAGAGACTTCTAATGGGGTTATTGCTGAATAATAATAAGAAGAAGAAGAAAGTAACATTCTCTTGGTCTGAAATTCCGTTTCACCCATTATTTCATTCTGGTGCAGTTTCACTGTGTATGTCCCTCCATATTGGGCTTTATAATGATGTATGCGTAGTGTTTACTCTCAAGAACTTGTCCTTTAAAAACTTATAAAAGAATGAATAGCAAGTGTTCAAATACTCCTAATATTCTTTGCCTTGGAAACCTTAGTGCCTTTTTCAAATCAGCATTAGGTGTCAATCTGATGGGGAATCGTTAGACCCGCTTAGACCAATAAAGTCTGATCTGTCTTTGAAAGAACTCGGTGCCTTTAAGTGCCTGTGAAATTGTGATTCTCATGAGTAACGCATTCCTTGTGTAATTTCAGTTGCCTGATAAAAAAAAAAAAAATGTTTGAGAACTTTGGTTGACTTTGGTGAAAGCAGCTGGAAGACCTTCCGGGAGGTTTTCAAGGTCTGCCACGAGTGTATGATTTAGACCACAGCATCTCAATTCTGACATTTAATCCATAACGATAAATCATCATGAGGCATTGGTAGGGATCTTTATGAATAAACAGGCTTAAATATTTATGTTTAAAACGCCATCAGAGCCTCCATCAGAAAATCACCACCTTTTTTTTTTTATGTTAGAAGCTAAGATGATGAAACTATTTCTTGATTGTGGTGCTTGGGACCAAATTAAATCAGAGTCAAAAGAGAAAAACTAACTTTCACTTATCTGTCCTTGAGGTATTTCATTTACCGTTTCTTTCCCACAAATAGGCCAGATTTCTTATAGGTTTGATCCTGATACTGGGCTCCTGTAAGAGGCTGTGAAGTGTAATGGGTGAACTCACAGTCTCTGGAAGCTGACTCTCATTTATGGGCTGTGTCACCTGGGATAAGTTATTCGACCCCTCTGTTTCTCAGTGTCTTCATCTGTTAAATGGGGTGATAGCCCCCTATCTCATGGGGTTGTAATGAGATTAAATTAATACCTATTATGCACTGAAAACAGAGATTAATATACATATTTGATTAATAAATAAAGGCGTCACCAGTGACCCACCTACTGTTTTCATTCTCCCAGTTTGCAGCCCCAGACAGATAAAAAAGGGACGTCTTTTTTTAAAAATACTTTTATTGTTAAATATAACATATATACAGAAAATTGATAAATTTCAAACTACAGTTTAACAGGTAGTTATAGCACAAATTTCAAAATATAGTATGGGTTACAGTTCCACATTTGCAGGTCTTTCCTTCTGGCTGTTCTAATACACTACAAGCTAATAAGAAATACCAATACAGTGATTCAGTAGTCAATCATTTGTCAAATCCTAAATTCTCTGTTACAACTCCTCCCTCCCATTTGATCATTTTCTCAGTCATCTTTCTCAGGGATATTTGGGCAATGACCATTCTAACTTCTTCATGTGGAAAAGGGGTGTTGACATTATGGGGTAGGGAGATGCAACTGGTTGATGTTCTTGGAGAGACTGGTACCTCTGGATTTCAGGGCTTGTCTGGCACAGAAACAATCTGAGGCTTTAAGTATCTGGAAAATAAACTTAATAAGTAAAACTTTTATAGTCTTAGAGCCCTGGGCTTTCTTTAGGGTTTTCAGGAATACTGTTGGTTGGGGCTTGACCTACCGTGGCATTTGTGATATCTGGCTGAAGCTTGCCTAAGAGTAACCTCCAGAATGACCTCTCAACTCTATTTGAAATCTCTTAGCCACTGGAACCTTATTTGGTTACTTTTCTTTTCCCCTTTTTTGTCAAGAAGGCATTGTCAGTCCCACAATGTCAGGGGCAGGCTCATCCCTGAGAGTCATGTCCCACGTTGCCAGGGAGACTTCTATCCCTTAAAGAAAAAGGGACGTCTTTGATTCCCCTTTTCCCACTTACTCCACATCCACTTGATATCGCTAGTAGTTTGGGGCTAAAGGTAGAAATTAATATGGAATTAAACCCAGGGAAAAAGGCAAATATAGTGTATTTGTTCTACATAAATGTATCTTCTCACTCCAAGATAGCCTGTGAACACCCAACACTCAATTCTGCTTCCTCGGTAGCTCTTCAACCTGCTCACATCTCTCTGTTCTCTCAGGCCCTCCCACAGCCCCAGCTCCTGCTCTCTGCTGCAGCATCCACCTCCTCGCTGCTCTCCCTGTGGCCTGCCTGCCCCACTCCACCCCACTCCATCCCACCCCGGACTCCCAGCAGGGCCTCTCTAAAGAGCATGTCACTCTCCTCCATAGCCCAAGAGGCAGCATCCATCCAAAGTAGGGACCAGAGAGTCTTGTATCGATGTGCTGTGGGAGAGTGGAAAGGACTCCTCCTAAAGGCTGATCTAGAAGCAGGTGAGCCTAAAACATTTGGCCTTTGGTAGTTGCCATGCTCTCCCAACCCAGCTCCAGGAGAGAGTGCTGTCTGGCTCAAGGAAAATTCAGTTCACAGGATGGGGGGGAATTGAAGCTACTGACGTTTTCCAAATCTATTTACACCAGTTCTGTATTGCTGACTTTTTATCTTCCTCTGGATTGTTCCAGGAATTTAAACAACTGGAATGAAAGTATTTGAGACGGTGTACACAAAAGCACCACCCCCAGTGCCTGGGTCACATTCAGCTCTCAATAATGATTTGTTTAGTCAGAGAGATATTTATTCATTTGCCAACAAACTGGAGTCTTAATTCCTGGGGTAACTGTTAAATTCAGTTTTATTCATTAATCAGATTTCAAATAAAGAGATAGATTTTTAAAAAAAAACAATAATAAAAAATACAGAAAGTTAATAAACTTCCTTTCCACATATCTATGTTTTTAAATGTTTTCTGCATTGCATATTGTACCCCCCAAAATGGCAGAAAAGTTGCCTGACAGTATTTCTTGTGATGCTGAACATATTCTGTACATTTGAGATTGTCTCAGAAACTCCATGCTGCAGGAATGCTGAAAGAAGAGAAATCTAAAATGCAAATATACACAGAGGTTGAAAACCTAGAATAACCATTAAGAAATGTTAATCATTTCAAACTGAGGACTTATCGGAGGGAACACATTTATCATGTGTATCCTCATCACTGGCTTAGAGCACCTGACATAGCTTCTAATGGAAAAGAAGAAGAGAAAACAGCACTGAAATAATGAGGAAATATACAAGATTTGAAGTCTGGAAGCACAGATTCAGACCGAAGCTCCCTCATTTAATAGCTGTGTGAACTTGAGAAGAAAATTACCCTGTCTGAGCCTCAGTTTCCTCAACTTTAAAATCAGAATAATAATAGCCTCTACATTCCAAGGTTGTTTTATTAGAAATAGTAGTGTCTCACATATAGGAGTTACTTGAGAATAATAAGCTATTATTTATCATGTTTCTATTGTGTTGCTCTCCAGCCACAGACCACCAGGGATATATCTGCAGTTAAACAAGTGAGATTTATTGCTCTTTGCAACGAGGGTAAATACACACCATGGAGACCCATAGGGTGTCTTAGTAAGAAGGTGCTAGAAGGGATTTATAGAGTTTGAGCTTTTGTTAGCCACTTTGGGGGGAGGTTGATAAAAATAGGTTTTGCTCTGAATTGGATGCTTTGGGGAAGCATGGGTAACTCTATGATTATCTTAATAAACGATTTCTATGGGGATGGCAGACTAGGGTAATGCACTGTAATTGATAAAGAAGTTAACTCTTGCATTACATTTTTAAAAGTGTGTTTATTTAAATGTTTAGAGTTGGGGAGCTGCTTCAAGTGCTACTAGGCTAACTTTTTCCTGCTGTGGCTTCTGGATGCCCCAGTTGTTACCGTGATGCTGGTTGGCACTGTGAGGGTTAAATACCTAACATTTTCCTGAACCAAACTGGAAACAGTGAGTCACATGGGACTACCTGTTGGAACACTACAAGTAAACTTTAGAATTTTTGTAATTATACTAAACTTTATAATAATTCAGCTCTGGAAAATCTGATTTCCATGTAGTGATGCACCACCCACCCTGATCTAAGGAAATGTTTTAGGCCTGAAAGGGGCTAAAAATCCATGAATGGGGCTTTGTTGAACACGAATGTCTATAAGGCTGTGTTCTGGTTGTTTTCAATTAAATAATCTCATTGAGGTAGAAATTATTAATAGTGATTTATTTGAGGTAGAAATTATTAATGGTGATTTATTTGTAAGGAGGCTAGAATTGAAAGAGTTTGGATAATTTGGCCTGGGTAGCAAATTAGATGTCAGACTACAATGTAGAAGCCAAGTCTTGTTAGTATACAGTGAAGATGGCTATGCCTGTGTGGCAGTTTAGAGGCTGTACATACCCCAGAAAGGATTATGTTCTTTTAATCCATTCCTGTGGGTGTAGACCTATTGTGGGTGGGACCTTTTGATTAGGTTATTTTAATTGAGATGTGGCTTACCTCATTCAAGGTGGGTCTTAGTCCTCTTACTGAAGTCCTTTTTAAGAGGACAAAAGACAGAAAAAGCTCAGAGACGTTTAGAGAGGAAAAGACACAGATGCCAAGAAAGGAAGCCACAGACGGAGAAGCCAGTAGCTAAAAGCAATGAAACCTGGGAGAGAAGGACCAGCAGACATCACCTTGTGCCTGGCCATGTGACAGAAGAGTCCAGGTTGCCAGCAGCCTTTCTTCAGAAAGCAGGTATCATCCTGTTGATGCCTTAATTTGGACATTCTTCATGGCCTAAGAACCATAAGCTTGTAAGTTAATAAATCCCTATTGCAAAAGCCAACCCCTTTCTGGAATATTGCATTTCATCAGCTTTACCAAACCAAAACAGCCTGCATATGTCAGCCAGGTTGGAGGCATGCACAGGCCCCTGGGATGCATTTCCTCCTAAGTCTCACTGCCATCCAAGTCTTAACTCCAGCTTTGTTGCTAATTGAGTGTGTTAATTGGCACTTAACATTTACTCTTCCTGGGCCTCAGTTTCTTCATCTGTAAAATGGGGCAAGGGGGTATTTGAGGTAGATGAACCTTAGGATCCCTTCATCTCAAACACTATAGGATTCTAAGTGAGTTTAGAAGAGATTTACCCAAGGACCTTCACGTCCTGTCTTTCCACCTCCACGAGGAGCTGTTCCAAAGCTTCCAACCCCCTGACACAGCCACAGGACCCCTCATCAAGTGCACAGTGAAATCCTTGGCTAATATCTTCCTGGATGCAGCTGTTTTGCTCTTGAATTGTATGTCGTCCTGACGAGACTGATGATGGATGAGAAAGGTTCAGCTTTGTCCTGGAAAACTTACCTGGCAAGATTTCTTTTCTTTCTTTTACTTTATAGATTTATAAAGTCAATACTTTGGCTATTCCATAACATGAGACTTCTGTTTTCCAGGGCTAGAGGTAATAAAGAGCTTTCCAAATGATCAGTGACACCTCAAGTTAGAGCTTCTTTTTGAAAATGTTCTTCAGACTCTCTAACTTCATTGGGAAGAGGGAGATCAGAATGTTAGCTTAATACTCTGCCAGCAGAGTGTGGATAAAATATAGAATGTTTTTAAATGAATACCCAGGGACTTGTGCTTGGTAATTTCATTCAGAGATGTAAAGGAAGAGATATTATAAGGGACGTTTCTGTTATTTTGTCAAATGTTATTCACCAAAAAATAAAATTTCAACCTGTATTCTTGACTTGCACAGGCTTATTTTAAGGTCATATGGGTCTTCCTAAACAGCTGAATTATTTAGTGAGATTGAACTGTCAGAGACTTTAAAATAAAGCCCACCGAAATACCAGCCACTCTGGAGTGCTACAGCTGTTCAAGACTCAATCTGCATATTTCATCTCAGCAGAGGGAAACACGCAACTGAAAAATAGCTCAGAAAATCTTATCGCCTTCCATGCCAAATGCAGAAAGGAATTCATCCAAAGCTTAGAATTTGATATAGTGGGTGACCTATTCCAACGGTGATGCTCAGAACGGCTGATGGAGCAGGTGAGGTGTGACGACCCAAGTGGATTAGCACAGGAAGCGAGCTTGGAGGGCTACACCCACAGAAGGGACCAATTTGGTGGCATGTTTTCCGACATACGCAAAATGTTATGAAGAGGTTTAACGTACACACTTTTTGCCTGAATAGAATGAAATCAAAAGTTTTGCTCATAAGGAATTTTTCCCAGGTTGTTAGCTCCTCATTGTTCCCAAAGGACTGAAAACAAACCAAGAATTCAAGAATATCCTGTTGTGTACCGAGCACTCCAGAGGTTTCCTAAGGGAATCAGTGGCACTTCCCATAGAGGAAGAGGATGATGATGGCGATGATGGAGAAGGTGAAAATGACACTGAAAGTGATATTGATGATAATGGCTTACATTTATTGAGCCCTTGCTACACATATACACCAAGTAACGTGCAAGCACTGAATCCTCATTATGTCATTTAATCTTCAGCAACATCATATGATGTACATGCTATTTTTCCCATTTTATCAGTGGTGAAACTGACAAAGGTGTTAAATGATACTTAAAGATGTCAAATTTTGTTTGCAAATTAAAATCACCTGGGGAGACTTAAAAATTCTTGAAGCTTAGGCCAGACCCCAGACCAATTCCTGTGTGAGGGAGCAGGCATGAGTATTTTTTAAACTCTCTAGCCATTTGAGAACCCTGGCCTAGGTACAAACAACTCAAAATAGGTATCACCTGGGAGTTCTGACATGCAGCATCTCAGGCCCCACCTGAGACCTACTGAGTCATAGTCTGCATTTGGGCTAGTGGATTCTTGTGCCCATAGAAGTTGGATAAGCACAGGGCTAGATCTTGCAGCCATTGAGTTCAGTGGGGCTCACACCCAGCTCTGTTGGAGTCCAGACTTTAAACTTTCAGCCACTTATTCTACTCTTCCTACTTAGCCTAAGCTATTCCAGCTTTGTCTATTTACTCTCTCGTTTAAGTGCCTGAATGGGCTCCTGTCCAGAGCATAAGAGCAGTTTCTATTCATTGAGGACTTACGACATGGGGGGACAGTGGCCACAGGGCAACGGACCCTATGACTTCCACAAGCTGCCCCCTCGACCTGGTCGTGCTTCCTTTTCTTGTGAATTCCTCCTCAGCCTTTTTGAGACCCAGCCCTACCACTCTTTCCCCTGTAGATCCTTGTGGTTTCGATAGCACTGTAAGCTTCATGGCCCCTGACTTTAAGAAACTTTGATTTGTGTTGGAATTAGTGATATCTGACTGTGACTCCCTCACTTCAGCCTTGAGGACTGAGGTCCATTTTGTCCCCAAAGTGCCCATCACAGGACTGAGTCACAGGTTCTTTGGGGGAAATATGTGTTGAATGAATAAATGACTCAATAAATAAATGAGCAAAGTTTCATAGTAAAATGAGCATGAGCTTTGGAGTTAGGCATTTCTGCATCCTGGCTCTTCTTGCTGTGTGTCTTTAAGTAAGGTTCTCAGCCTCTCTGAATTTCAGAGTCCTCATCCTCAGTAGGGGGAAAAATATTCTTTTGAAATATTGCTATGAGAATAAATGAGACTGTACATTTGATTGTATTTAACACTTAGAGACTGCCTACTTCCCTGTTGTAAGGCATTGTTCTAAGTACTCTATGAAGACATTCTCATGCCAACTCTTATGAAGTGGGAAGTACAGTTAGCTTCATTTTACAGATGAAGAAACTGATGTGACCAGAGTTTAAGTCACATGCCCAAAGCCACCCCTCTGCTGACTGAGGCCATGGGGCCCCAGAGCTGTGCTAACCCCACCCTGTGCCATTTCTCACATCAAGGGCCCCTCATGGTGCCAGAAGCTGTAGGGGTCCTCGCTGTCCGTGCCTCATTGATGCTGTTTTCATGATAATCAGCAGTGGCTGGAGTGCAGGGCGCCAAGCACAGGAGCAGTTCTTGGTTGGACGGTGCACTGGCACCAGTTTGAATCTCTGTCTACGAAGTTAATTTCTGTTTCTTTCACAATATGCTATTCTAATTTGAGAATATGCTCTTGGTTATTTTTGCCTGAAGGTATGGAATTCCAACCAAATATTAGCTGCTTTTAAGTTTCTGTAGTAATTAGACCCCTGGTTCCTGGAAATGGAGACATCAGTACCTGGTTTAAAGAAAGTTTCCCAAATTAGTAAGTCAGAACTTTTCTCTGATGAAAAGAGAAATTCAAAGAGGACCCCTGTTCCAGTTTGCTAATGCTGCCGTTTTGCAAATCACCAGAAATTATTGGCTTTTATAGAGGGGTTTTATTTGGTTACAAAGTTACAGTCTTAAGGCCATAAAGTGTCCAAGGTAATGCATTGACAATCGGGTCCCTTCACTGGAGGATGGCCAATGGCGTCCGGAAAACCTCTGTTAGCTGGGAAGGCACGTGGCTGGCGTCTGCTTGCTCCCAGGTTGCGTTTCAAAATGGTGTTCTCCAAAATGTTGCTCTTGGGGCGTTTTGTCCTTTCTTAGCTGCGGCTGCTCTTCAAAATGTCACTCTCAGTTGCTCTGAGGTCCTTCTGTCTGTGAACTCCTTTATACGACTCCAGTGACCCAATTAACACCCACCCTGAATGGGTGGGGTAACACCTCCATGGAAATTATCCAATCAAACGTTTCACTCACAGTTGATTGAGTCACATCTCCACGGAAACATTCAATCAAAGGATTCCAATCTAATCAACACTAATACATCTGCCCCCACAGGATTGCATCAAAGATAATGGCGTTTGGCACAATCCCCAAAATGCCTCTCTTGCCAAATTTCAGGCATGAAATCAAAACATTTAAGAAATGCTGGCAATGTTTATCCATGTTCTTAATCTAAAAGGCTGGGAGTTTTCAAATGAGACTATGTTAGTTAACTAAGACTTTGCTTCATGGGGTTCAATTACTTTTTTATTTTTAATTTGATTTCTAATTTTCCATGGCAGCAGAGTCTGCTTAAACGCACCTGAATGTGCTCCTGCACAGCCATCTTCTACTTCCCCATTGACTCCCCATGCAAGGCTGAGAGGTGGGTAATTGTTCCTACTTTTCAAATGAAGAAACAGAGGACTGAGAGAGGTTAAATAATGCATATAGGTCAATAACTGGGTTGTTTTCATCCAACTGAGTCATTCTTATAGAGAAGAAAGAAAACTTATTTCAAAACGTTCTTCTGAAGTTTTCCCTGAAGTGAATGCCTGACCTTGAAAATCAGATTCTCGCTTGGCTTCTGGTTGCTCACGCTCCTGTCAGGAAGGAGGAGGCTTTATCATCTGGCTGCAGAATGGGGGAAGGAGGACCCCCGACTGATAACCTTCCTAGGCTGCCTTAGCCAAGAGTTTTCATACTCAGCTTTAATTTCTCTCCACACATTTTTTGGAAGATAAAGATAATCATGATTTTCCTCTCCATCCTTTTTTTTCCTTTGTAGAAGCTTGAATGGATGCCTTCATCAGTTGGCTAAGTAAAACAAAATAGCTGAGATTTCTAAACTTCAGAGTTAGAAGCTATGTTTGGCATCTCAGAAATTGTCAGATGGAGCCAAAAATTGTCAGATGGAGCCAAAGGGGGAGGGGCACTGCTTAGTCTAGAAATACATCTGAGTTCCTAGTCTTCCCTAAAGTAGATAATTGGGGAAACTGGAAGGATATGACTCCTGAAAAACAGCCCAGACAGCAGGTTGTCATAGTTATCTGCATCTATTGATGCAAGAATGCAGCTAAAGTTTTCCAAGGAATTATCCCCTTCCTGCCCCCCAAAATCTTTCTATTGATTATAAAAACACACAAGGAGGAACATTCATTTTAGAAATAGGTTCCTGGGTGTAGGGTCATCAGCCTTTTTTAATGGAAATTGCTTAATGAGATCAATGTCCACCACTCAACATTAGTGTCTCTTCCCTCTAATTTTGTAAAATAGTTTAAATCATCTCCAACCCCAGAGAGAAAGGGGGTGGGGTGGGGCAGAAAGTGAAAAAATGAAAATTCAGAGAGTGGAGAACAATGGAGAAAAACCACACGGGGATTGGGCACCATTTAACTAGGGCTATTTTGTGCCTATTTCACCATCATTTCTCTTGTGCTAATAAAAGAAACAGGAGTTCCCGATAGAATGATCTTCCCTATAATTGATTTAGACAAAGTCCAGTAGATTTGAATTGTCCAGTCTGTGGCCACGTTGTGGAGTTACTAAGCAAGCAGTACCTGGGCCACTTGAATTAATTCCATGACGCCTCGATTAAAGAGTGAATGTAACAAATTGTGTGATCAACGCTTAAGCCATGGTGCTTGGGCTTTTAAAAGTTAGATTTTTACAATAAAATAAAAGGTGAGGATCGTGTTAGTTGATTTTGTTCAGCTATCACGATGCACCATTGACACCTAGTGGCAGTCTACCTACATTGAAGGGGGTTTCGTAAGGAAATGTTTTAAAATCCAATCCTTCTACCACCGGTGGCAGAACAGGTGGTGACCCTGTGCATCCTAAGAACTTAGCTGGAGGAAGCTGGTGAGGGAAGGGGGGGCCGGGTGGGGAAAGCCTGACACCTCGGCAGGTAAGTTAGGTCTCCAGCCCGTGGGCACGAAAACATCACAGGGGTTTGAGCAGGGGAGTTTCAGACGACATGAGGTTTGGAGAAGATGAGTCTCATGTCTGGGTACAGGAAGAAGAAGCGTTTAAAAACCGGCAAAATTGGTCAAGAGACTATTGTGGTAAACTGATCGTGAGGTGGTCAACACGACGAAAAGGAAATATAAAGTTAGAGATGGAAAATTTTAATGAAAATCAACTCCACTAAATGCCTATTATGTGGCAGGCTCTGTTCCCGACTTTGAGTAGCCTACAAATTTGAGTACGAGCAATCCCATCTCCCAAGAAGCTCTCCCATAGAGGTCTGTGGATCCAAATTCTAGCCATCACTTGCATTAGCTCTGTGGCCTTGGACAGGTGGCTCCACCGCTCCAGGGGCCAGTTTGCTCATTTAAAATGAGGAAGGTTGCACTTGAGAGTTTGCAAAAGCCCTTTTGGTTCCCACATTCTAACATCAGTTTGCCTGGAGCAGATACTTGCAAAGAACACAGAAGAAGGAGGCTGGCTGGGTTTCGGAGATAATGGAACTGAGTGAGTTAAATAAATACATTGTTTTAAATCACAAGGTGCAAGCCTACCTATGTAGGAGAGATGTGAGGAAGGAAGAGCTCATTTGCAGAGAAAAAGGAAATGAAACTGGGATAGATGTGGGGCACAGGGGTGGCAGCTAGCGGGGCAAATGCAGAGATCCAGGGTGCCAACTCCAACTTGAAGGGGAGGGTGAGCACAGAGAAAGCATTCAGTGGTTCTGTGCGTAGAGTTTGGTTAGAGGAGTCCCAGCCCCCTAGTTGGCTCTTCCCTTGCTGTGCACTCTTGGAAAGATTCTTGCCATCTCCAAACTTCAATTTCCCTCCCTGTGTAAAGATGCCCCAGAAGTAATGTCCTCCTCTTGGAGTTGCAATTAGTATTCTATGAGTTAATATGAAAAGAGGAATTAGCACAGTATTAGCCCCTGGTAAGTGTTCAGTGAATATTAACTGGTATTATTACTATCACCTTCTCTTCATCATTTATGGAAATGGTAAGTTTTCCCAGGAAGAAGATGTAGGGATGAGAGTAGGAGAGCAAATCTATTCGAGGAGGAAGGCCCAGCTGGGCATGATGAACTTGGGAGAAGGGGAGGGAAAGGAACAGAGTAGAGTTTTAAAGAAGAGGAAGTTGGGTTGGTCCAGCTTTGCAGAGGCAGGGAAGACTTGAAGAGGGGTATGAGAAAAAGCCTCAGGACTTGGGTGTTAGGTCGGAGTCATTCAGGAATCCACACGACACAGTGAGTCAAAGTTTGACGTTTAAGATTTTTTAGAGGAAGAAAGCAGGGGGGGAGCCAGCGAAAAGAAGGAAAGAAAGATAATGGCTCCCGCTCTCTATCTGAGAGCAGCAATTTTTAACAAAAAAAGGAACCCACGTTGGGTAGGGTGTCTGCTGTGATGTTCTGTGCCTCGATTGGGTAAGTGCTTGTCTAGTTTTGGGCTGATTGGTCGGTAGAGTTCTGAGACAATGTTCTTTTTAGGAAAGCAGCTGTGCTATCTAGCTAGGGAGAGCAGGCCTTTTTGGTTGTTCATCTTATGGCCATATCTGACCTTGCCTTACCCACCTTGGAGGGGTCACTGTGGCTGGAACGGCCTTGAACAGCCTCCATTCTTTAGTTTATGGGGCACCTGTTTTCTGTGAGATAAGCTGCAGGGCCCCTGGGTCAGAAACTCCTTCTACATGTTAGTCTCTTCTTCTGGGATCTAACATTGGGGACCTGAGGGTGGTTGGTGGCATTTGAAAGAGCAATGTGTGAAGACAAGGGGATTAAGTATGGAGACTGGGATTGACAGAAGGAATGGAGGATGGAGAACCAAAAGTGCAGATGCGCTTGAATGTTGGATTTCCCCAGTCTGGCAACCCTCAAGAGAGGGAAGATTGGGTCCATTTTAGAGTCGAGAACAGATCCAGGGCAGAAGTTTGTGTATTGTCCAGGTTAACCTACATTTCAAAACCCTTACAGTCCTCAGGACAAATGAAACCAGCCCTGATACAGCTAATTTCTATAGTACCATTAATTTCCACAGTGATCTATAATGATTTATGATGTGTCATCTCAGTTAAAATGTCAAACCCTCAGGGGTGGGGGTCCTACATGTTTCTTTGAGACCCAAGATGAGAGGATGGTCAATAAAAATAATTGATGAGCCCCACCCTGATCAAGACAACAGAATGAGATGCTCCAGGTCTCTGTCCCCCCACGGAAGCTTTGAACATCAGTGAGAACTGGCAGAAACATGTTTCTCAGAGCTCCAGAAAACGGCCAGCACTGAATCGAGAGAAAGGCTACTTAAAAGCAATAGGATCTCGTGGCGCCCTGGCTACCCTTCCCCACCCTGCACTAGGGTAGGGTGGAGCTGGCTGTGATCCCAGGGCAGATCTTTGGTCCCTGTTCTGGAAGGAGCAGAATAACCCTCTGTATGTATGTCAGTCAGTCTGTCTGGGGCTAGCCTGAGGGACATGCCCTAAGGTAAGGGATTGCTGGCTCTACGACACGCAGTGCAGTGCCAGGCCATGAGGAAACTGCTTCTAGGGAAAAGGGGACACTTGGAACCGTGTAGATGGGGAAATTCCTGGGGTCCAATGCTCAAGCCCGACACATTGAACTTGATAACTGCAGTTAAGGTGGTTACATAAGTGAATATCCTTGCTCCTAGAAAACATGCACGGTAGTGTTGGGTGTTTGGGGAGACTGTTGTATACAGCCTACACTCAGGTGTTCAGAAAGTGGGCTGACGAATGGATGGATGGATGGATGGACAGACGGATGGTTGGAGTCATGCAGCAAATATGGCAAAATGTTGAAATTGGTGGATCTGGGTATCCTAAGGGGTAGAACTTTTCGGAGTTCTCTGAATCGGGTTTGTGTTGTTTTGTTATTGCCCTGGAGGTTTGAAGGAATTTCAGAATAAAGAGTTAGGAAAAAAAATAAATGATGAGGTTAATGGTAAAGTGCTAATGGTACCAAGAGAAACCCAGCCAAGAGACAGGACTCATTGAAAGTCGCTGCCCCAAGGTAGAGGAGACATCACTATCCTGTCAGAGCCATTTCTTTGCCAGGTCCACCCAGGCCCAGGCCCAGTTCTGGTGCAGAGCAGGAATATGTTTACATCTGCTAAGGTGCCTCCTCGGTAAATATCACTCCATGTATCAGAAACAAAAATTAACTTTTCCTTTAGTCCCTATGATCCTGGGTTTCCAGTCTTTGGCGTTTTACATCTACCGACTGTTCTTTCTGACTCTTTAGTTTCTAATGGGCAGTATCTTGTTCTTACATCTACCTCCGTCTAAACAGGGCACTGCTCAGAATTGTGAAGACCAGACCAGTGGGCTCAACTCTCGATTCTGCAACCCACTCTCTGTGTGATCTTGGACCTGTCATTTATTCTCTCTGCATCTTGGTCTCCACATCTGTAGAATGGGGACATGAATTACAGCACCTACTTCACAGGGTTGTTTTGAAAGAGTAATTAAGTTAATGAAAATAAAGCTTAGACTGAGCCTCATACTTGGAAAGCGCTGTATCGGTGATTGCTATTTTTTTTTTCCATGTAAGAAGGACCGCTAATGGTAAGAATATTCGATGTTGGAAACATGGGTCTTCTCTAGCAGGTAGAAGCAGGGCTGTTTCCCCATGAGTAAGGTGAGATGAGTAAGGAGGGGTGCAGAGACGCACCTCACCCCAGCTCTGACCCAGCAGAGAGCCTAAGGGGGAGACAGACTTATGAGTGAACCGTTGCAGCCCCTGTGATAGATGCTCTGCCAGAGCAAAGAACCCACCGGCAAGACCCTTGATTCTGGATGTTCTCTCTTAGCCACTTGGGTTTTGTTCTGCAACCTCTGAAATCTCGTTGTGGCACACAGCATGCTCTGTGGGTCAGAATTACACAGCTCAGGGGTTAGCATAACAACAAATGACTCAACCTCTCTGAGACTCAGTTTGCTCAGCTGCGAGATGGGTGAGGGCTCAATATCCTATCTCATGGGAGCTTCAAAGAATAAATCAGTGTAAAGGGTAGAATCTTATTCATTAACCAGGGCTTTGTATATTTTATAGGAATGCCAAATACAGGTACATCTTAAATATCTTTATTGAATGGAAAATTTGAAAATAAAGTTCTGTGTTAAAATTGATGGAGAGACTTTAGATCTTAACACTTGGTCCCCAAGCTTGTACATGCATTAGCACCACCTGAAGAGCTTGTTAAAACCCAGACTACTGGACCTCACCCCTACAGCACCTTATTCAGCAGGTGGTATCGAGAATCTGAATTTCTAAAAAGCTCCCGAGGCTATTGGTCTGGGGCCCACACTTTGAGAACCACTGACTTACAAAGCAGAAGAGGACTATCTATTTTCTTGCTGGTATTTCTGTCCCCCTAATTTTTATTTTTAAACTAGAAATTTTTATATTTCCGGTTAATTTATAATGGAGCTTTTAGTGCATCTGGTATGTGTGTGAATTGGACCTGGCTCGGGGATTTTGCTCTTCCGTTTAACCTTGGTTGACCCTGTGGACCAGTGAGTGCCGTGGCTGATAGCTCTGACTGCCCGTTTATGCCAAGTTAAGGTGCATTCAAGAAAGAGTCTTTGGGTCCTTCCAGCTCTTCTGTATAGACCCAGCCAGTGTTCATGACAGGCAAGCTTTGCCCACCAGTCCTGGTGTCAAATGCCCTCCCCACTGTCAGGTTACATGACATGAGACACAGCCCAGTGTAGGGTTCCAAAAATATGATTACTCCCAAGACTAGAGAAAGAAAGGCTACTTGAGACTGTTTCTTAAAAATCAACATTTATAACCAACCTTGTGCCAATGGATTGTGTTGATAAATCAGTTAAGGTGATGTTGCCTTTTTATTGTGCACATGATTTAGCTGCTCATAATTGGTTTCGTAATAGCTTACTCCTGTGTAAGATGATTCATTCCTTCATTTATTCACTCATTTATTCAGCAAGTGTTTATTGATTATCCTCTTGGTGCAAAGCTCTAGGCTGTGAAAATAGAGGCAAACATAGACACTGTCTACTCAGATAATAAGTTAATAATGAGCTTTTAGTTGTTTGAGAGGCAAGGCATTTGTGATTTTTGTTTCATGTGGCTTCTGCCTTGGTTACTTTGTGTTTGGTTGACAATTGTTGTTTTGTTTGGGGTGGTATTTATTTACTACTGTGATCTTTGTCAAAGCAACTTTCAGGAGGAGGTCACAGCCAGATTTCTTGGGTTCCACAAAGATAAGCAATCTGCTTAGAGAAGCTAGCAATTAAATAGAAAACAAAAACAAAAACCATCCAAAAACATGTGATGAGAAATGACACAAGTGGCTTAGAGGGGGAAGTGATTTATTTGTCCGGGATGCTATGAAAACTCTTCCTGGAGGAGGTAACACCAGAGATGGGTTTTGGAAGAGTGAAAATTATTCCCACATTAAGCATTAATTTAAGACCTTTTCCACTCACGTGGTTCCAGGAACGCCAGCGTCTCGCCACGTTGAGACAGGCTGCAGCACAGGGCTAACGTCCATGGCTGAGAAACCCAGTTCTACTAAATTCTAGCAGAACTAGCAACATCTCCTAATTTTTTGAGCCTGCTTTCCATCCAAAAAAATTGGAATATCATTACACCCCACACAGGATTGTTGATAGGAATAAAATAAGATAATATTTGAACAGCATTTAGCATAGTGTCTGCGATGTTACAGACACTAAATACAATTAAGTTGTTTTTAATTATTATAATTATCACAGCATTGATGGGTGTTAGACGATACAAGGTAGATAGGAGTCAAGTCTGGGAAATTAAATTTGTTTATGGTCTGCATGGGGTCATAAGAGCCTTCCATATACAGTCATGCTTTGTGAATCGGCAGGAGGAATGTTCTCTGCTGTATTCCCAAACTCATGTGAAAAGGAAACCCTTTATCCATTTATCCATTGTGCATCTGTCAGAACCAGGATTCCACAGGCCCCAGTTTTGATTTATAGCCCTTCAAATTAGCCTGCTCTACCAGAGTCTTAAATCCGGCCAATAATGACACTGATTTTGCATTCAAGGTTGAAAGCTTGCCACTAATTTTATGCTTCCAGTTCAGGATGGTGCTATGCTGTGTTCCCTGCTTTCCTGGGCAGGAAGTGACTCCAAGCCCCCTCTGGGAGTTAGGTGATGGCAGTCTTCTCCTCTCTGTCTTTGCATCTTTATTTATGGTGGCCTCTAAGGGACTTGAGCGTGCCATCCTAGCTGTGAGAAATTGCTTCAATCAACATGCATGGAGAAACACTGGGAAACTCTGCAGAAGCCCCAAATTGTCAACCAGAGATATGCAAAATGGATACATTAAGGGATGATGATTCACCCCAGGAAAGGATCCTCTGCTTTTAGAAAAGATTAACCAGAAGATGCCTTTACATGCATAACTGAGTATGTCCAAGAGACTGATTCAGAAGCCAGCTCTGTTTTGTTTCAAAGGTATCCATTCCCAAGTAAGTCCAAAGAAAACATAGTGGCAGTTTGATATATATTTATTAATTAACACAATACCTTTTCAACATTAAAATTAGAAATCAACTCTAATTATTCCACTCTGACCTTGCCCTTATGCCCCTTCTTCTAACATGTGTCTGCCGGTATCCCATTGCAGTATACACATCATTTTTACTTTACCTTTTTTAATCTATCATGGGGTCACCCCGATTGCTTCAAAATCTTTATAATTATAAACTTTATTGACTGCATAATGGCTCATCAAGTAGCTGAGCCTAATTTATTTGGCCATTTTCCTATGGTTAAATATCTAGGCCATTGATTTTCAGACTTTTTCAAATGCGGAAACTGTGTTTCAAGAATTCGTATGTAGAACCTGAGTATGTGCTATTGATTCATTTTTACCCTTAAGTATTAAAAGTGAAACATAATTACCTTCATGTAAATACTTAGGCCAAGGCAATAAAAGTGAAGTTCTTGTTACTGCCTCACATCTAATTCTGTATCCTTGGCCAAGATTATGCTATCATTAGCCTAATTTCTGTCCCCATAGACTTTTTCTTATCTGTATTTATAAACAAAATATAGAAATGCGCAAGTGGGATTTTAGAGGGTATTCTGTTTTTAACTTCATTTTCCCCACCTAGTATGTCTTGATGATGGCTTCCTGCATTTAGATCTGCACCATTCTTTCCCCTGCTGCATATATTCTGCGGGATGGATGTACTTGGTTTATTCCTTAGGTCTTTACTGGTGGGCAGTTAGGCTCTTTGCAGTTTGCTGCCATTACAGCCGCGATCCAGAACGTCCCTGTTTCTGCTCCGGACCTAGACTGGGTCCTCTAAGACTCCTTTTATGGTGGTGGTTCCAAGGAATTCATTTTGAAAACCCCCAATTTAAGAGGTTTCCAATTTGGGGCTGTTATAGGTGACAGTGTAATGAATATCTAAAGCATAGCATATATTTTTTCCTTTCTTCTGAATTTCATCAGGAAAAATGATTGGATGGAGAATAAACAGGGTGAGGTATAGTGCAGTTTTTGTGATGCATGATACCTATTATTTTCCAAAATGGTTTTACCTCTCTCCACGCCTGTAGCAATACGTGGAAGATTCAACATTCCCCCACTCTCCACCCCAGGGCACTGCCAAGGATTAAGGGCCCAGAGGAACACACCAGCATCTGTAAGGAAATTTCTTCCTTGCCCTATGAGCTGTGACTTGAACTGCTTTTCTCTACAAGTCTACTTCATTTTCTAAATAACAACAATAATAAAATAGTAATAATAGCAGTAGCAGCAGCTAACACTTACTGAGGCTTCCTATGTAGCAGGCATTGTGGTGAGGCTTTGCAAATATATTTCATTTTCAAAAGTGACCTATGATACAGAAACTATTATTCCAGTTTCCAGTGTGAAAACTGATGCTCAGAGCTGTTCAGTAGTTTGCTCAAGGTCACAGATCTTGTAGGTGTGGACTCGGGATGTGAATCCAGGTAAATCTCACTTCAGAGCCGAAGTCTCAAGCAGTGTTTCCTACGGTTCCAACCATGCGGGGTGAGGCAGGAAAACAGGCGCGATCTGAGCAGTGCACGATACCCTCCATACGTGCCCCTCACCACTGACAGCCTGACATTCAAAGACAAATACTTTCAGAGCGTCTTGAACACAGGAGCCCGCTGTGAACGCTGGTCCCCTGGGGCTTTGCAGGCTGGCCCACCCAGGTCCCACCCATGTCTGCCTCTCTCGGGCACCCACAGCTTGTCTCTGCTCAGCTTCTGGGGGCCGCCCTCCTCAGGGATTTGCAGGTGCAGACTAGTGCACTCCCTTCGGGACTTTCTCTTCTTCCCTAAATATTTGCTTTAGGTTATTCCCACCTGGGAGCTTCAGTCCTTCTTCCAAGTGAACCTTCGTTTGCCACTCGCAGCTTCCAGCTGCCTTTTCCCCAAAGGCTTTCTGGTATCAGCAAATCCCTGGATCACTAAAAACCTCGAGCTTTGAAATGTGTTCCTTCTCAGAATCCTTTACCTCGGTGGCTTTGGGGAAATGGGTATCCCCTGTGCAGGGGCTCCTGCTTTCAATTATTTTCCTTTTGTCACTTAAGGGCAGACCCGCGGCAGCATCCCTTTTCGTGTTAGTGACTCAGCTCTCCCGGAGGACAGTCTCCCTTTCTTTGTCCTTGCTCGCTGGATACAAATTGCTAATTGAATTTCACCTTTCATAGCTATGGAAAACTGACAAACTCATGCCTCCAATTAATTCCTTGGACTGCATTGTGAATAAGAGGCGTTTCTCCCAGAGACGGCAGGGAGAAGGGGCAGCGCCTCCTGCTGCGTCTTACCCCGCTGTGTTCCCTCTGAGCCTTCCTTGTCCGCTTGCGGGGTTGGAGGTCGGGCAGGCTGGGGTTTTCGTGCACCGAATGCTGCTGGACAGGCCACTCTTGGAGGCGCCGGCGCCCCCTGCTGGCGATGCAGCAGCAAACAAGACCATCGCATCCCCGCGCGTGACACTGCAGGACAAAAGGATGCCGAGGTGCAGCGGTTTCGTGTGCCTCTGAAGGTTTACATCTCATGCACCCGCAACAAGCATGCGGAGAAAGGGCAGGAACCTGCTGAGAATCTGCCCTATGTGGGGCCCTGTGTTAGGCACTGGGGAAATGAATCAACATGGCCCTGACTTAGGGAAGAAAGCCGTGAAGAGATGGAGGACGGTGCCTGACACATTCGCTTTGTTGGTCTGTTTGTTTACAAATTGTTTACTTGTTGATTTCAGTCATTTAAATTAGCAAATTAATTCATGTCAGCGTATTAATTCAAGCAAAAGGAAATCACTAAATTAAAGGGAACCCCCAATCCCTATTTATTCCCCCCCCCAACACCTCCCAACATCATCATCCTTAAAAATCTATATTCCTCCATAGGTATTTTCCTTTTATCATATATACACACATCTCTATAGACAGGGTTTTACTCTGTCTTTATTTTATTTTACAAAAACCTGGAGTTAGAGAATGCATTTTATTTATAACTTTTCTCAAGGAAAATCACATTCATCTTTCCATGACAGTACAACTCTCATTATTGTTTTAAATAGTAATAGCAGCACTGTGATCTATTTACCCCTTCCAGGGCTCCTGCCTGTTGTTTGGGAACCTGAGCAGTCCAGCAACACTCTCCTTGGTGTGCTCTCTTTCCTTATTTGCACTGGTCTGTCCTATTGGATAAATTCCCATTTGTGGGATTGCCTATTTCTGACATTCAGTCCCCTGATCCTGGACCCCAGTACCTGTCATCTTTCTCGGATGAGATCCTGCTTTGATCACCTTTGCACCCATGAGAAAAACACCAACCAAGGACTGCTGCTAGATATTCTCATGAAATGGAAATGTTATCCTGCAAAAGCAGTGTCTAAATTCAGGCCAGGAAATTACCATTTTTCATGGCGTTTTTCTTTTCATTTGACACCTCAGTGGTCAATCCCAACATAAATACTTGTTTTTTTCTTCTATGACTAGTCTGATTTTAATAACAAGATGGCCAACTACACAATAGCAACTATTTTTTTGTCTTGCAAATATAACAGAATTATATGCCAGATTCCCATTTGAAAGTTTTATTTAAAAATAAAATGCTTTGTTAGCTTTGGGATGCAGCGGTGCAGTTGATAAGAAACTATCTCTATCACTTTGTTTATCCTTTTAAAGTCCTAAGACCTTTCTTCTTAGTGCACATTCCAATGGGACAGAGGACAGAGTAAACGAGATTAAATTATCAGGCCGAAACACATGACTATAAATAATTGACTCATTTCATGAGCCCTAACCTCACGCTTCAGAATGTTTATTTCCTTTATTTCAAAATGTTTATTTACTTTTCTCCATTGACTTTAATTAACTTTGCCTTTGGCTCATAAACAGGTGAAACTGAAAATATTTATTTGCATTTTTATCTTGAAGCAAGCTAACTAATTAGACGTTCCAATTTGGTCTCACATATTTTATACCAGAAGCCATAGGAAAATGGCTGGCAGATTCACAGATTTGTGACTGTTTCTAGAAGGAAGAAATGGAAGGAGCTTTTGGAAATCATGGTGGTCTGGTGTAAATGCTGAAGGTCAAGTCTCTATTATGTTTTCTCCATCAAGAAAGGGAGCAGTGAGAGGACCAGACAGATGAGCAAATGACTGGTCATGAGATAAAAGGAGGGGCTTAGAAACCGTATACTAGTGAACATCCCATGAGTCCCCAGGAAAAGTATAGAATAAATTAATATAGAAATTGTGAGCATCAGAGTTTTAAATAGTGTTACTCAACTGGTAGAAGAAAATAATACAAAATGCACAACTATACGTGGACTTCAGCCATTCTTCCATGAAATCCTCAGGATAAAGGAAAAATGAAGGCACCTTTTTTTTAAAAGGGGAAAATTCAAGACACTGTCTTTAAGAAGAGATTTGTAACATTTCATTGATAGAGGATTATTAACCAGGGTCTATAAAGAACACCTAAATTCCATAGAAATGAAGCAAAAAGTCAATTTAAAAAGGGGGGTAAGAGAGATGAATAGTCATTTCACAGAATAAGAGACATACATGGCCAATAAATACATAAAAAGCTGTACAAACCAATGGCCATTAGGAAAATTCAAATAAAAATCCCAACTAGATATCATTTTATGTCCACCTGGCAGATTCTGGAGTGCAGGTGTTGGCAGTAACACAGGAGGCTGAAGATGTGTAACCTATTCCTAGGACTACACCTGCAAGGTACTTTCACCTGGATACATGGAACATTCCTAGCAGCAATGATTATGGTAGAAAAAGCAGGAAGCAATCCGTATGCCCACTCAGTGAAGCATAACTAAATAAACCAGTAGTGAAGACATCTGATGGATGCTCCAGGCAGTGAAAATGAATCTCCAGAATGTACTACAGGGTGAAAAATAGAACTTGCAGAAGAATACGTACAGTATGACTCCATTTGTATGGAATTCAAAAATACAGAAAACTAATATGTTTAGAGACAGATGAGTACAATTATGAGAATAAAACAATGACTCAATAGATACAAGTTTTCAGAAAACCATTTTCCTTGAAGGGAAGAAAGGGGGATGTGGTCAAGGGGAAATGTGCAAATGCTGCAGTGGTATTGTAACATGATATTTCTTAAGCTGGGTGGTGAGTAGTTGTTGATTGTATGATTTCTTAAACCTTGATATATGTTGAATATGTATGCATGTATACGTAGATGTCTATATATATATATATATATATATTCCTGCTTTGTATAAAATAATTCATAATTTGAAAAGAGAAATATGAGCCAGACAGCATTTTTCAGGTAGTCTTATCTCATTCAATAGTTACTTCAATAACATCCAAATTGTGGCTGATCTAGACTAGATGAGAGAATGGATAATATGTCAGATGATGGAGTCAGAGCTTCCAAAAAGCCAGTGACAAGCTGCAACCATCAACTGGTGATTTAATGTAACAGATGAATATAGGCTTCCCCTTTGAGCTCCTCAAATGCTGTCTCACTAAGTTGGAGCAGGATTTCTAAGACATCAGTGTCTTAGTTGACCACAAACTCAGAAGGAGCCTAATGTATGAGTACTTGTGCCTAAGTTCCACTTAGAAGCAGTGACCATGCTACCACAGCCAGCATGGATCAGGCCATGTCTTCCTGCCTTCCTGCCTGCCTGCCTTCCTCCCTTCCTCCCTTCCTTCCTTCCTTCCTTCCTCCCTCCCTCCCTCCCTCCTTTCCTTTCTTCCCTGCCTCCTTCCTTTCTACATTTTTTATTGTGAAATATATAAACAGAAAAATGACAAATTTCAAAGAACTGTTTAACAAGTAGTTATAGAGCAAATTTCAAAGTATAGTAAGGGTTACAGTTCCACAATTCCAGGTATTTCCATCTAATTGCTCTAATACACTAGAAACCAAAAGAAACATCCATATAATGATTCAGTAGTCATTAAACCCTAACTTCTCTGTTACAACTCCTCCCTCTCATTTGATCATTCTCTCAGTCTTCAGGGGTGTTTAGGCAATGACCACTCTAACTTCTTCATGTTGAAAAGGGGTGTCAATATCATGGGGTAGGGGAATGCTACTGTCTGATATACTGCGAGAGATTGCTACCTCTAGATTTCAGGGATTATCTGTTTTAGGAATAATCTGGAGGTTTTAAGTTTCTGAAAAATAAACTTAAGTAAAACTTTTATGGAGTCTTAGATAGAGCCCTGGATATTCTTTAGGGTTTTCAGGAATACTGTTGGTTGGGTCTTGGCATACCATGGCAATTGCAGTATCTGGTTGAAGCTTGCATAAGAGTAACCTCCAGAATAGCCTCTTAACTCAATTTGAAATCTCCTGTCTACTGAAACCTTATTTTGTTACATTTCTGTTCCCCCTTTTGGTCAAGACGGAATTGTCAATCCCATGATGCTAGAGTCAGGCTCATCCCTAGGAGTCATGTTCCACGTTGCCAGGGAGACTCACCCATGATAGTCATGTCTCACGTAGCGGGGAGGGTAATGGGTTTATTTGCAGAGTCTGGCTCAGAGGCCATACCTTGAATATTTCACTCTGAGCCCCTTCATTTGCATAGGAGGTTGACAAACTGCAGTAGGGACAGAGGAAGGTGGTCAGGCAGCTCCAGCCTCCCCATAGGTGAAACCTTGGTCTGCTCAGCCGGCCCTGTCTCTCTCTCTCTGCTCACTTTGCCCTTAGGAAAGAGGAAAATGTGGATAAATTTCCAGCTGTGGACAAGGAAAAGCACTTGGGCTTTGGAGTCTGAAGGTCTAAGTTTGGATCTCCCTCTGCTTCCTTTTGGATATATGCTCTTAAATCTATTATCTTCTTTCTCTGAGCCTCAATTTCCACCTGTTTAAATAAGGGTGATGATACCTATTGCAGAGGGCAGTTGAGAAGGTTAAGTAAGAAATAGGACATACCTCGTATGTTATTCCTTTCCCAATACCCTACAAAATCATGAGTAAGAACATTTCTAATACTATTCATTCATTTACTCACACACATTAATCCATTCAATAAATTTTAATGTAATACTTATATGCCAGATAACTGGCGGACTCCTAACTATTGGGAATCAGCCCTCCCTTCTGTAGTCTAGTAGCTGAGACTGATGATTCTACAGACAATTATAACCCAGTGTGCAAAGTACCAGGGTAAGGATAAGCATGGGGCAATATAGGATCAAAGAAGCACAATACCCAACCCTGCCTCATGCAGGAGGTTGGGGAAAGACTTCCTGGGGGGATCTGAAAAAATAAGCAGAAATCACCCAGGTGAAGCAGGACCAGTGTGAAGTAGAGGGCGTTATGAGAGAGCCCATGCCTGATGGAACACCATGTGGCAAGGCCCAGATATGAGATCACATAGTAAGTTTGGAGAAGTTCAAATTTGGTGCATCAGGCAGGATGGGCTAGCTTATGCTGCTGTAACAACCGCCCCCCAAATTCAGTGGCTCTCATTATCTATGTCCAGCATGGGTTGGTTTGGGGCTGTGCTCCACGTCTCCCTGTCTTTCTCAGATTTAGGCAGACAGAGTAACCACTCTCTAGAACATGGGCGGTAGTTGTGCAGAGAGAAAGCGCAGGGCACATTACATGCCGGATCTTACAGCTGCCTTTCAAGGTATCACCCGTCACATCTGCTTACGTTTCATAGGCCAGTGAAGGCAGGTGGGTGAGTACCAACCTTCCCATGGCCAGAAGCATTTTTGGGCAGCAGTAATGACCACCACATTTAATATGGGGGTTAGGGGTGGGGATGAAAGACAAACACCAGCCAGACCTTGAAGGTTCTAGATTTTTTACCCTATCTAGCAGGAGCCATTATAGGATTTCAGATTTGGGAATGCCATGCTTATTTTAGAAAAGTTGCATTGGCAACAGCAGGGATAGAATTTATTCATTTGTTCCACAAATATTTGCCTCTACTATGCAAAGCAGACAGAGTCCCCACCCTCATGGCATTACACTTGGGGAAGGGTAGAGGAACTAACAACAAGCTACACAAAGGAGTGTATAATGTTGCAGGTGGTGACACATTTAAGGGAGAAAAGTAAAGACAGGATCATAGGAGTATGGAGAACGTTAGAGAAAACAAGCTAGTAGCATTAAGAGAGGTGAATAGGTTAGGAAGCTGCTACACAAGGGAGGCAATGAAACTGGCTGATCTCATAGAATTGTAAGAAGGCAAATGATATAAGATATGAGGACATGCCTAGGACAGATGGCGTAGTAACATTAGTTGAATCTGAATTTAGAGTTGAATAGGTCATTGACATACTGTGTCCCCAAGGACACAGATGGGGAACAATGGCATCTATGTGACCCTTTTCAGGAGTTTGGATAACACAAGCCACTCAGCTGGATGATTAAGATGGAAATTTTCATGAAGGCTTAAATATTCAAGTTAATAGGAGCTGCCTTTTTAATTGATAAGTCCAATTCAGAGGTAGCAGAAATAAGAGATGCCTGATGCCTGTTGTATTGGGGGGAGGGGTTCTCTGGAACACTCATAGCAGCCTCCCATCAGCTAAGAGTCACTGATAGTCCCTGTGTGAGCTTGGGCATCTTTCTGAGGGATAAGCAGGTAAGATGAGAAGGAAAGCTACCTTCTTTTTCTCTCCCCATTCCTCTCTGGCAGTCAGCACAGTCACAGGTCTATTGGCTTAAGAAGCTTCTAAAAGCTCTCTCCACACCCACTTCCACACCCTGTTAGCACCGTGAACTGAAATCTCTGGCATCTTGCCAGGCACCCTGCTGGAGACACAGACACTGAAACTTAAAGGGTCCACAGAGGTAGCTCGATGGTCTACCCTCCCTCTGAGGCAGGATTCCTTTCTGCTAGTCCACAGACCATTGCTCAGCTCACATTCTTTCAGTGGTAGGGAGCTCATTGTCTCACAGGACAAGACTTTCCATCCTCAGCCCCACAGCCCCCATGCTCTTCTCGAAGACCCCATTCTTGAGTACTGACTGGGAAATAGGAGCCACAGAAAATTACTCCATTTCTGTTTAAACATGAAACCATTCAAGTATTGGAAGGTAGCATGCCTCCACTTTGGAGAACATTCAAGTCATGCTAGCTTATTTCCTTGCTTTCCTTGCATCCTTCCTTCTCTTTAAGCCTTAAGAAAAGACTTAAGATCTCCAAACAAGACAGACCCAACTATTACAACAATCCTAGCATGGCAAGATGTCTAGACTGCCCACTATCCTCTCTCCTCCTCATGGCCTCTGGTTTGTCCACTTCCCTCATGCTCCACAGTAAGCAGACAGTCCAGAATCTCAGCCATGATTCAGCTGGAAGAGGATCCCAGGGAGGGGCAGTGATGGTGGAGCTAAGGGTGTTAACTCATCTCCATAAAATTCACATCTCAGTGTAAGAAAGAAATATAACCTGAAATAGCTGATACTCAAGGAAAACCTTCTTACCAGCCCCTTACACTCAGTTAACTTAGGAGCCCCTTTCCGCTCCAATGTGTTGTGTTTCAAAAAGAAAAAGAATACACTGTGCACATTTTTCTTTGTTTAAAGTCTAGAGAGAAATAAGGAAATAGCTCATCTTTTTCGTGTTTTTACAGAAATATAAAGCATGACTCCCGGTGACAGAGGTATTTCTCTCCCTCTAAATCTAGCCGAGCACATGATACAGCTTAAATGTGAGCTTATGTCCCACATTCATCTTCCTGGGCCACTTTGCTGCAATTCAGAAAAGATAACACAGTTTTCCTGGGAGTGGAAATCTTGGGACTTAGGAGCTGGCCCTTCACAAGGCTTTGGGAATTGAGCCTGGTAAATGTGTCCATCATTAGCTGACCCCAAGGAGAACCGGAGGTCCAGGGGCCAGTCTTCACTGACTTTATACTCGGGAAGGAGCCCTAGAGCATTCTTTGGGCAATAGAAACTTCTGTGTTTCTCCTCTTTGGGCCCCATCCGGATCCTGCCACCTGCCTCTTGCACATTGCTCTCAGCTGTTGACCACAGTGGCTAGGAGCATGGCCTCTGGGCCCTTGGGTGCCCAGGTTCCAACCCTGCCCCTGTGTAAGCCTGAGCCAGTCACCTCTGCTCCCTCATCAGCAGCATTGGATGATGATAGACTCTCCAAGAGATCAAGTGCCTGTGAAGGCGCTTGGAGCCTGGAGCAGCGTAAGAAATGTAATTGGTTGAATAACAGCCACCAAGAGATAACAAGTTCTAATCCCTGCAACCAATAAATGTGCAGTTATTTGGAAGACGGTTCTTTGCTTTGATGACATTAAGGACCTTGAGATGGGGAGATTATCCTGGAATACCCAAGTGGTCCCAAATACCACCACAAACTCTAAGAGGGAGGTAGAGAGAGGTCTCACACACACACAGAGGAGAAGGTGATATGAAGACAAGGCAGACAGAGATTTGATGATGCCAGCCTTGAAGATCGAAGTGATGCAGCTAATTCTGTGGTGTCTTTTCTAAGACAGGGCTTTTGGACTGCAATAATTTTGAATTTTGCTGGTTCATGTCCGGCAGATGTGTGTTCAAGAGGCCAAATGCAGCAGAATTATGTTATGTGCCAAAACTTGGAAGGTAACAGTTGGCACGGTGGCTACTCAGAGGCTTTGATCTGGTGCTTTTCAACTTGACTTGCAAATGGTCTCAAAGTTCCCAGCTCTTAAAAAGCTTTAATGGGATCACTCTTCTAGCAGGAGGTAGGATTTGAAGATAGCTCATGTGGCTGTTTTTCAAACCTTAATACCTCTTTGTGCTCAGTAAATGAGCAAGTTAGTCTTTGGAAAAAAATGTTTTAAAGACTTACATGCTCGGTAATATTCTAACAGTCAGGGGACAGGCAGACCTTTCAAAGTCAGATATGCAGGGGGAAAAGAAAAAAAAAGCTTGAGACGGGCCCCAGCCTAACTCTCTGCCAGGGATAACTAAGGACATTGAAAGTGTCCCTACACCAATGGGAAACCACAGTGTCCCTGCCACACTGTGTTTGTCTAACGCAATATCACACAGCAGTGCAACTGTGAGTAGATTATGGCAAATTGAGGGGCCGGGAACAACTTACTCCTCTGCTAACCACAGTCCTGATGCCGGGGCTCCAAGAAAATAGGTCCCAAAGAACATTGGAGTGGGACTCAGACTGGCTGTCTGTGATACACGGCAGGATTTCCTACTTCTTTCCTTGGGTAGGGACAAGACTGACCAGTGAAAGCAAACCTTCTATTTTAGATTCAGGAGATTCTGGTTTGCACAAATTACAGAGCCTCCGGAGGGCGCATCTCACACTTAGTGAGGCAGCTGTGGCCTCTCCCTGCCCCTCAGGTAACATGGGCTGGTGGATTAGGAAGAGGCACCGAGAGGGGGTCAGGTTTTCATTTACCCTGTCCACAAACGGCTTCTTTGTGATCCTCACTTGAAACGGGCAAATCGTTACAGGGCAGGTTGTCCCGTTTCAGCTTTCTGTGGCATTTACTTGTGGTGGGTCACCCCCCACCCCCACCTGCGTGCTCACCCTCACTTAAACATTCACCCATCAGTCCACCTCCTGCCTCCGAAACCATCAAACCATCTGCCCCTTCTTCTTACAACATTTGCCCTTTGGGTATCAGAAGACAACTCTTCTGGCCCTCTCTTTGCAGGGCTAAAGTAGAAGCTTATGAATTGAGTTTGGTTCATTCCCTTAGCCCAATTTGTCCTCTCTGAAACTCTTCCTGGATTTGCCTACCTTTTCTGGCTTCTAGAAGCTGCCTGCATTCCTTGGCTCATGCCCCGTTTTGCATCTTCAAAGCCAGCAGTGTAGTATCTTCCAATATCTCTCTCCCTGAGCATCTGACCTTTCCTTCTGTCCTCTCCTCTCCTCCTCTCACTGATCCTCCTGCCTCCCTCTCATAAGGACCCTCTTGGGATTACCTTGTGCCCACCTGGATCACCCAGGAAATGTCTTCATCTCATGATCCCTAACTTAATCCCTTCAACAAAGTCCCTTTTACCATGCTAGGTTCTGGGGATTAGCATGTGTCCATCTTTGAAAGGCCATTATTCTGCCCACCTTACCATCATTACCCCCTCAGTGGATGACATGTGGCTCACAGAGGCTGAGCCCTGTGCCCAGATCCCCTGGCCAATAAGTGGCGGGGCCAGGATGGAAGCAGGCAGTTTGGTCCTGGAACCCAGGCTCTAAATCACCCCCACACCACGTGCTCCCCTGAGCAATGCCTGAATGCCCACCTAACCTGCCAGATAATCAGTGACCAGGAGGGTGGGGCTGTATTTTAATTATCTCTGTGTCAGCTCATGCATGAAAAAGATCATTAAAATGATGATCCTCTCCCTCATACTTGATAGTCTCCCTCTATTTATACAACCTAAGAATACCTTTAAAAAATTTACCAACCAGTTTATCTAACCTTGCATTCATCAAAGACTTCTACTTCTTCATCAAACAGGAAGCCATTGGCCATGTCTCCCCTGTCTTTTAATAATAATAATGATACTCACAGATAGCACAGAGTCCTAGGCTGAATGTTACCCAAATTAACTCCTAACAAATCTCCCAGGTGAGCTATTATTATCCCCACTTACCTACATGAACCTCAGGCTCAGGTTGACCAGGGTCACACGTCCGTGAAGGGGCAGAACTGGGACTAAAGCTCAAGACGCTCAGACTCTGCCTCTCAGAATGGAAGGCTGGTGGAGATACGTATTAGAGCTCTGTGGTTGCAAGCGACAGACATTGACCCTAACTTCCTAAGCAAAGGGCAATCGATTGGTGGAGACCTGCGGTCGCAGTTACTTGTCTGGGGGGGGGGGTGGCGGCCGGTTGCTAAATCCTAGGCTCTCGGGATTGCTCGGAGGGTACCGGCGGCGGGGGCTCTTTCCCGGAGGCGAGGGCGAGGCGGGGGACTGGGCCCGGTCCCCGGCGGTGGCGTGCAAGGTGTGGAGGGCGGCGAGAAGGAACAGGCGGGACACGTTTCTTTGAGGGTGAAGAAGCCAAGAGAGTTTATTAGGGGAGAGTACAAGCTTATATCGGGCGGTTTAGAGGGCGGGGTAGCTGTAGGGGTTAAAGGCTTGGATTGGTTCTGAGAGGGCGCGGAGGTTGATTGAAAAGGGGCGGGAGTTGCTCCGGTAACGAAGAGGGTGGAGGGTGCGGGTAAGGCACGGGGCGGGGGGGGGGGGTTTCTCCGGCAAGCCCTCCCCAACGGTTGTACTTTGGGGTGAGGAAATGGGGCCTGCATTCGGCTCCACTTTCTCAGGCCCGGGGGGCCGTGGAGGGCGCTACCACCCGTGCCCCACTACCTTTCCTAGGGGCTGATCAGTTCCCCTGGCCCAGGCCCGCCAAGTCAGAACTCGATAACAGTGTCCCGCAGAGACCAGAAGCAGAGATAAGATGCCGCCGTGTGGCAGGGGCAGAAGAGGAGGGCATCACTGCTCAGGTGCAGATACCAACTCCACGGGAGCATCCAGTTGAACCAGCTTGAGTCGTGTGCTTAGTGGCTCTCTGAGCTTGGGAGCAGGTGTCTCTCTTGCCAGAAAAGAACATTCCCATCTGGGAGAACAAGACCATTGGGAGTTAGACTTGCACTATGGGCAATTTAAAACATACATATGGAAATGAGAAACTGTTGCCAAAGAGTGAGTCAGAACCTATCAGATTTATTCTCCATTTAGTAAATAAGTATATATTGGGCATCTATTATGTACCGACCCCATTCGGTACAGTGGGAATACGAGGGTGAATCAGATGTATGTAGTTTAGTTTTATGTGTCTGAGTTACTTCCTGGGTGGTGTCCTGCTGGTCTAGAAGAGGTGATGCAGCTTTCCAAGGTGACATCCACGGAGGAGGGGATGAGTCACAGCTGGCGGAAATAACTCGCCAGTTCCACGTAGCGCGAATCGTCAGTGAGCAGCTACGCCACCCGGCCCCAGGCTGGGACTTCACAGTCCTGAGGGCTCCCTCTTGGGCCCCACCCCAGCACATTTAATTTTGGATTTGTGTGACCCTGATAAAGCTCCTTCATCAAGTTTTATTCTTCATAAAAGATCCATTTCCCTAGACTCATAAACCGCCTCCTTCTAATTCAGTGTTATTTTATAAATACTTTCATCACTAGCATCGATCAGACAGCTGACTTCCCAGCCGTAAAACAACAGCTTGCAACATCACCATGTTACCCAATATGTATTTACTTATCAAGTTGAAGAACACATGTTTGCAAAATCAGCAACATTACAGCTTTACTAGCAATTTGCCGGCACTTTCGTCCCACTGAACGCCTAGTCTCAGATGTGTGGTATTCCAGCATCCTGCTCGTTTTGTGTCTTGTTTCTGCAGTAATCACCACACCCACCCCTACGCAAAGCTCCCCGAGCCCCTCCTTGATCATGCCTGGGACTTTGGGCAGGTTATTTACCAAATAGGTGCACTTCTGGAGTTATTCATCTTCTGGCCTTAGCTGCAGCTCAGGAATGCAGGCCCTGCTTTTCTCTCGGGCTCCCAGGTATGATCCTAGATGCCCCAGACAAGCTCAAGTGTGTCAGGGCGGAGGTTCTCTATACCAGTCTGCAGGGAGCATCCTCAAAAACCAATTATTCCACCTGAAAAAAATGCAATTTGAAATGCTTAATCGGTGTGAGCTCTGCTGAAGACTGCACTGGGAATCTGCACTGCCTGGGTTGGAGTCTTTGATCCGCTGTTTACCAGCTGTATAATCTGGGCGCGTGATTTTGTTTTGCAGCCTCAGTTTGCCTCTCCATGAAGCAGGTCTCGTGATACCCATCCCACAGGGCACTGGAGAGGGTGAATACTAAAAGGCTTAGGACAGTCTGTGCAGTGCTGTAAACCCTCCATAAATAGTAGCTGTTCTTAACATTAAATAGTCTTGAGTGTATCTGCCTGAATACCTGCTCAGCTACTCACCAGCGCTGATCCTGGGCAGGTTATTTAAGTTCTGAGTCTCTGTTTATCCTTCTTTAAAAATGGAAATAATCTGGCAGGGCTATTAGAAAGAGCATCCCTGGCATACAGTAGGTCAAGTTCATTTACCTCCCTGTGGAATTACTGCAAGGGCCACCTCCTTGGGCTCCCTGTATTTCTCATGCACTATTCTTAATCCTCAAACTTCCTTTCCACAGTGGTGGGTGTCGCCCCATCTTACACGTGAGGAAACTGAGGCTGGGTGAGGGTCAGTGTTCCCTGGGTCACATGGCCAGTAAGTAGAGGATTTGAGTCTGTATCTATCTAGGTCCTGTTTCCAGGACCCGACCCTAGACCAGATGGATCAGAATCTCTGGGGGTGAAGCCCAGGGGTAGGATGATTTTAAATCCTCAGTTAATGCTAATGAGCACCCAGAGTTGCACACCCCAGCCCCACTCCATATTCCCTCACCCTCCTACTGGGGTGTCACCCATACCTGGTGCAGACCCGACTATCAAGTGGGATGCTAGGAGAAAAACTAGGCTGAAGCATCCAATTAAAAGAAGGCAGGCTGGGATCCAGCAAATCAAGGCAGCAGCCAGGGAGAAAGCAGCTCGCAGGTGTCTAAGGCAAGCTCGAGAGCCACAAGCCCAAAGGGGAATGAAGTGTGAAGCAAGAGCAGGAAATCCAGAGCCTGCGGTCCGAGGCCATCACCCATGAGTGTGTCCGATGCTCGAGCAAAGGCTGAGTTCTTGCATTGTTGCTTAATGCCTCTCACTGAACAGGAAAGGAATCGTGTGAAGAACCCAGGGTTTGTGGGCAGGAGCCACCAGCGTTCTAATGATGGAAACAAAGGCACTGACTGGCAGAAGGTCTGCCCACTGGGGTGGACACGTTCACGGCCCACCGTGTGTCTAGATCCTCCCTGTGTTTCCCAGGCCCCTGGCAGGTCTGGTCTGGGCTCTTGACCATGATGGGTTACGTAATGTCCCAGGCCCAGTGCAAAATGAAAGTTCAGGGCCCTTGTTCAGTAGTTACTAAGGATGTCGAGACAGCAAATAGAGGCCCAAGCGAGGAGCCCTTCTGGGAACCAGGCCCTCCTGGGGTGGGGCCCCTTGCAGGGGGCCTTTGGAGGAGGCGAGCCTTCCGAGCAGGGCCTTTTGCAAATGCAAGGGTCGCCTGCCCACAAAGCTGACCTGCTCTGGAGTTTGCCTTGGGCACTGGAAGCGGCTAAAAGGCTGCAGATGTTAGTGAAGTGCATCACTTTCCAAGATGGAACATTTAAAGGGTCTGTGACAATGTAGCTCTCTGCCCCTCCCACTGCACTCTGGAAACCACCTTTTCTAGATGATATGGCTACAAGATGCAGGGAACTGGATCCCTAAATAACTACTTGGAAATGAACTATCCACCCAGATGGATTTAATTTAAGTGAGAAATAAACCTTATGTGTTAAGCTGTTGAAATTTCAGGTCTGGTTTATCATCTCAGTCTAGCCTAGCCTGACAGAGTCTATGGGTTTAAATATGCTTAAACTTTGCTCTTAAAATAGATACAAATGGTAGGGACAGTAGAATTAATATAGAAATTAATTAATATTCAATGCCAGTCCAACCTTTAATTATTTACCAGTGTCCTAGTCTACATTCTTCAGCCCTTTAAGCTATAATTGAAGAAAGTTGACAAAACTATTCACTCTTCATTTATTCATTCACTCATTCATTTATTCATTCACTCATTTATTGATTTATTTACTCATGCATTCAGCAAATATTTACTAAATCCCCACTGCATACAAAGCTCTATCCTGGTGCCACTGAAAATGTTCATGCTTTGAGTTATATTTAAATTTAATCTGCAGTGCCAAATGATGTTAGCATTTGTACATTATTAAACATATTTTCATATTGAGTGGCATTAATATTTTGGCCATTGTGGGGAATGAATATATAAGAGACAGTGTCTCTATCCTCAGTAAACATCTACTCTAAAAGAGAGTTCCATGCAAAGAAGCAAACCATTGTTTTAATTGTTTGAGAGTGTAATCCCAAAGTGCTGTTACTTTCTGGGTTACAGCTATGAATGATTCTGAATTTGTCTGAGGCTCTGCACTGCTGACATCTGGGCTGGAGAATTCTTTGTCATGGGGGCTGTCCTGTGCATTGTGGGATGTTTAGCAGCACCCCCTCTAGATGCAGTGGCCCACCCCAGTTGTGGCAATCAAAAACGTCCCCAGACTTTGCCAAATGTCTTCTAGGCACAAAGTCACCCCCAGTTGAAAACCACAGCTGCAAGAAGGATTCAAGTTGACTTTTAAATATCTCTTAAATTGGCTAAACAAACAAAAAGTTCGCATGTATTCCTTTTGTTGTTTCTGCTGTTTTATGGAAAAAATATTTTTATATTTGAGACTTCAGATACTTTATGCTAATCTAATATTTTAAAAATCTTAGTTTGGAATATTAGGAATAGAGTATCCAATTAAATTTGCTTTCTTGAAGTGTTTTAGGCAAGATCAGGTATTTCAGCAAAGAGATACATAGAAAGGACTGATAGATTAAAAAGATCAAATGAAATTTTTAATAGGTTTAAAAATAGTACCTTGAAATTCTGGATGTAATGAAGAAATTAGGGCAATAAAGTGAAATATAATAGGAGGGACCTCACCTTCAGCCATATGTTACCCTTAAATCTCAAAAATAGTTATCTTCCCTAAAATCCAGCCCACTGCAACTTAATTAAACAATAGCTCACCAGAAAAGTAGGGCAAAAGCATTGAGAAGACTGAGAGATGAGAAGCAACTGAAGGATTGAAATAAGCATAAGGTGGGTCTGTGGCCACCACTCCTTATCAGCATAAAAATAAACAATGTTTGAAAACGGAAGACACCATTGCTCAACTTGTCATAACTCGTTACATATTTGACTGTCAATTTGTGCTTAAAAAGCCAACTAGCTCCAGGGAGGTGAAACAAATTTGAGAGAAGTCTGTTGCATTTCAAATCCTTCAATGGTAATTGCAGCTGCACATGGAGGCTTATGGCTGCTATTAAACAGAGTTAGCAACTGTCTCAAAATCTAAGACATCCTCATTTTTAAGAACAGAGTTATCTTCTTATTTGGTGGTAGTTACTAAACTCAAACCTGCATC
The DNA here is from genome assembly GCF_015220235.1 of Choloepus didactylus. Taxonomy (NCBI): domain Eukaryota; kingdom Metazoa; phylum Chordata; class Mammalia; order Pilosa; family Megalonychidae; genus Choloepus; species Choloepus didactylus. The sequence goes on from NC_051328.1 coordinate 38,610,679, forward strand.
AGGAATATACTCTTTGTGCCGGTTTAATTCAGTGTTCAGTGTTAAAAAAAATCCATTAGGGAACTAAAACACGCAAAGCTCACCATGTCACAGGGCTTAGCGATGACATTGTCAGTGTCTCCAAAAGCCTAATATTTGGGAAGTGGGTTGTATTTTATTCTCATCAAGTTTTTTCTGGCACCTGTTCATTTTTATTGGGTCCAGTCCCTGAATCCTCCATGCTACTCGGTTATTTAAAATGGAAACTTCCATATTAAAAATAATCTCCTTTAATTTTAATTATGCAAGATTATGTGGAGATCAGTCTTCTTAAACTCTTATCAGTTGTCTGTTACTGTATAACAAACCAGGCCAAAACTTAGTGTCTTAAAGCAACAATCCTTTATTTGCTCAAGACTCTCAAGTTGCCATGGGCTCCTCTGGGTGGCTCCTTGGCAGGTGCTGTCCAAGGTGGCCTCAGGCAATGGCTGATGGTTAGAGGTATCAACCAGGTCCTTGGTTCCCAGACATTGGCCTCTCCAGCAGGAGAAACCAGACCCCATTTCATGGCAGCTGTTTTCCAGGAAGACCAGCCCCAGTGCATAAGCACGTTTCAAGCCTCTTTTTGTGAACTGTGTGCACATGTCCTATCAGCCAAAAGAAGTCACATGGCCAAGGCTAGAGTCAATGTGGAAGGGACAGTACAAGAATGAGAATATGAGGATGTATGACTCACTGAGGGCCATATATGTAGCAATCTTACCTTGCTTTCTGGTAGTACAGATTGTCTGTATATAGATTGTCTCTGGGTATAAGACATTGTGGATGGATGGAAACCAATTTGAATATTTAAATAGACCTGAGGAATTGACTGGATATTTCAAGTTTTGTTTAAATTAGTGCCATCCAACTCTAAGCTAAAGCAACAAGAGTTACTTTCTAGGTAATACTAAGTATTTAATAAAATGTATTTATTTATTTTCTTCAATTTTTATTTCATGCCTTTATCAGAGAAGATTGGTTGTGGCAGCATGATACAGAAAACCCAAAATAACAACAGAGTAAACTAAATGGACTTTTACTTTTATCTCATTTATTCTTGCGCAATAAAAGAAGCTGGAAAGAGGCAGTGCAGGCTTCTCTTGAAGCTCCGCGGTCATCAGAGACTCAGGATGCTTACTCTCTCTGCATTTTGCTTTATCTTCCCATCATGTGGCTTCCGTTTGAGGGACTACCTCGTGATGCAAGATGGCTGCTGAAGCTGAAGCTCTCACATCTTCATTCCAGGAAGCAGGAAGGGAGGAGAAGGGTGGTTACAAAAGTGCATACTTCCTGGTTGAGTTCCCTTTAAGAGACCCTCCCAGAAGTCTCACACAATACTTCTAATTAATCTCATTGTTCAAACTTTAGTCCATGGCTACCTGTAGCTTCCAGAGAAGCTGGGTTATCCTGTGTCTCAGCTAGTCAGCAATGTGACCAGCCACAATCAGGGTTAAGGGACCTCGTGAGGGAATGAGATGCTGTGTTTGCCCTCAGGATGTTTACAATCCAGTGGGGGGAGACGGGGAGAAAGAATAACTAAAGGAGCACCTGGGGTGGGCCCATCGAGAGGCATGAGCCAAGGCCTGGGAAATGGGGGAGAACTGCAGCCCAGCACTTGGGGAGACTCAGACGGTGGCATCCGTTTATACTAGATCTTTCTTGGATGGCTAAAGAGTTTTCCTGTTCCAAAGAGGGAGGCAGAAGGAAAAGAAGCAAGCTATTTATAGTGAATGAGCCATTTTTAAAGTTGTAGTCTCTCAACAGAAGTCATGTTAACATCATTTAGTTCACATCTTTGTGGGAAAGAATCAGCTCTGCTGACAGCACGGACCAGAGCTTGAAAACCAGCAGACCTTGGGTCAAAGCCTTCTACAGTCCTGTTTTGTGTGGCCTTCCCAGTCCCACTAAATGACATTTTATATTTTCAAGTTGGACTAGTTACCAACATTTAAACATTTTGACAGTTCATAGGAAAGTCCAGCTTTCTACCTTCTCTTGGAAAATCAAAAGTTCTGGCTGCTCCAGACTTACATTTCAGAAATACAGTAACAAGCTTGAGCTAAAAGGCATCTCCTCCTTTGGGCAGGATGTACATTCCTTGACACAGGCCCCACCACTCGAAAATGTGTGTGAATCCCTCCATCCACGGAGGTTACCAGCCTGGGCCTTGGGTAAGTGTTTGAACTTGTTGCCCAGTCCAGAGCCCATGACCCAACTCTGGGGGCAGAAAGCCAGGCCCTTGGGGCAAGTGGGTGCAGACTGCTGTCAGAGGAGAGGCCAAAGGTCATTGGCAGCTTCGCCAAGGCTCACATCACTACACACCGTCTGGACCTAACGGACCACCGACCACCACCTAAAACTGTGGGAGGGGCCTTTGTGCTGGTGAGTGATGATCCCCGGATAACTGGAGGATGGAGGGCAGGCAGGAGGAGGCAAGAGTGACAAGCTAAATCTCCCGTGCTTTGCCTTGGAACCGAGCCTGCTCCCCCACTTTCCTCCTCCCCAGCGTCAGATGGGTAGCACCTCTTGCCTCTGCCGCTTTGCGGTTCTCTCCTCCTGCCTTCTGTGAGGGTAAGAGCAGGGCTTTCTCCAGCAGTCTCCATGCCCAGAGCTGAGAGCAGACCTTCCTCTCCCACTGCACCTGCCATTAGAGAATTGTGGAGATGAGCAGAAGAACTTAAAGCTGAATTATAAGGAGCAGCTTCCAATTGGACATCCCCTCAGACGAGGATAAAGCAGGCCTGAAATGCTAATGTAGGTCAGTGGGGAAAGAAGACATTATTTACGATTCATTACATGGGTGACTTTTCAGGAGTGCGTGCTCTGCAGTACGTGGGGCTGCCTCTGAATAACCATCAGGTTGGTTGATTATCTCTTGTCAACCAATCACTTAACCATTTCCCTAATAATTCCTGTTCACAGGGAAACAGGGAGACGATTCATGCAAGCACATACTCAACAGAAGTTTCTCGGCTTCTTTCAGGGGAAGAAAAAAAACTTTTCTTATGAAGTGTTAATTAATTCCTGCTTCCTTAGAACCTGAGTGTGAGTCCTAGAATTAGTATTTGTTGAACTCTAAGTAATTGGGTCCCCCAAGACATTTGTTTTCCTCATAACCATTGCACACCACAATGAGTCCCCCCAGAACTGAGTTTAAAATTGTGGTGGTCAATTAAAATAAAAATCGCAATAAAGGCTTATATCTCTCAAGTACTTACCATCTCCCAGGCACTACACGTTAAATCCATTAATTTTTGCTTTCTCAATGGGGCCATATTAGGAAAAAAAAAATGTCTACAAAGTCTCTTGGGGAGGGAGGATAATGAAAACAGGATTGAGAAGCCCTGCATTCATTTATTCAATCCCCACGACAGCCCATGAGTGAGGTACCATTTTGTAGATAAATAAAGTTGAGGTTTAGTGAGGTAAAGAAATTTGCCCAAGAATGCACAGTTGGTAAATGGTGAGACAAGGATTTAAAACTAGACATCCTTTATCATGTTATCAGCACTCTCTGCTTTGACTGCAGGCTTGGGCCACTTGCTTTGCTACTAAAGACAGTTAGGGGTGAACTGGGCCATGTTTACCTGCTTGGTCAGACAGCAATCCCAAATCAGGTGACTGGCATTCAGTTGAATGGATGGTTGTGGCCCAGCCCTATGCTGTCCATTGCTGGAGTCTTTGCCCCAAGGTTAAATTTGCAACCCTTGTCATATCTGCTCTGTTTGTCATAGCTATGAGGCACGTCTACATGTGAAGTGAAACTTGGCTTAGAAGAAGACCAACTCTTTCTTCCTTTCCCAGGACTGTCCTAGTTTTAAAATGGGGAGTCCCACAGCCTGAGAGTCCCCTCCGTGCTGAAAAAACTGGGACAATTGGTTAGTCACCCTACAGTAGAACTATGAATGGGCCTTCAGAGCCAGGATGCCTAACAGTCCCTCCACTAGAAGGATCCTCAAGGGAAATTGCAATTCAAATTAGCGTGGTTCCAACAAGATTTACCACCACATGCTGGAATCAAAAACCCCAGCAGCTTCTGCAACCTTTCAGCTGGCTGAACAAGCTGGAGATGCCAGTGCTGAGGGCTTTCCTTCCGAAGGGGGCAACAAACCCGTTAAGTCATGTTGTGTGATGCAGTGTCCACAATCACAATCTCTTTCTTAATCTTGGAGTCTTGTCTCAGATAATTCAGCCTCAGGAATCAGTGGTTGGGTGGACTTAGAACATCCAAGTTTGATGTTTGATGACAGCACACTGTTTTGTCATGTTGAAGGAGTTTGCTTGGTGACATGTGCTGTCTCAGCTCATATTTGTTTTTGTTTTACCCATCACCCTGGAAAGCATGCAGTAGCCACAACTGTGCTATCAGAGGTCTAGCGCCAAATATATTTACCCATATCTCAATATATTATTCTTCTACGGAAATTTTTTTAAAATGTCTAAAAAGTAACTTGATCATGCAAAGGAAATATTTGGGGATGAAGTCAAAGAGATTTTAGAACAAAGTAATTTTATCACCGGTGGAGCACAGCAAGCTGTCTCCCACCACATCCCCGCTCTGGAAGCTGCTGATGTTTCATCACGGTTGAGAACAAGCCCCTCACTCTCAGATCTGCACTCGGCCTCTCAAAGGAGTGACTGTGTTTGAAGTCAGAGGAAAGCAAAACTTCAAACACAGTCTTTCAAGGTCACTAAACCAGGCAGCCCTTGTTTGTACTGAGAGGAATAGAGCCGAGAAGATGGGGTGTCTGTCCAGACAAAACAGCCATAATTGTTTATCAGCCATCATGTTGACAGCCCCGAGTCCTTCAACAAAAGAAAATGACTGCCCAACTTGAGACTCTCAAGTAGCAACCTGTAATTCTTTTATTTTGCTTTTGAGGGGCCACTGCTAGTTCATACAGCTCTGGGAGTGACAGGGTGATTATCATTTATTTTGACACTAAGGAAGATATTGTGACAGGAGAGAAGAGAGAAATGTAGTATATGGAAGACCCACACATGTGTCTGTCATGTAATTATTGTTTCTTTCCCTTCGGGAAGACATGCACAGCACAGGACAGGCACAGATCTGAAGTCTCATGGGCTGATGGAAATGAATGAGTCCTTCTTCCTACACTCAAGGATGTGGGCTTTAGAAAGAGAGAAGTCCCAGGCACCACCCATGGGCAGTTGGAACAACTCTTCTGGTGCCTCCTTGCTGAATGTCAGCCCTGAGTTTAGGGTGGGGGATGTTACTGCGGAATCCAGTCTCAATGTGACTTCCAGGAGGCATTAAACAAAGGGTTCAGAGGTGGTGGCGCAGTATACCTGGTTGGGAAAATGTCAACACGAAGTTGTCCACTCTTCTCCGTAGGCGAGTTAACACTGAGTCTTGTCAGTGTGAAATGAGGTAAAGGTATACAGTGAATTTCCAGAATGCAGTTCAACTCAAAGGACGTTGATAGAGGACCCATCACATGTCAGATACTGGGCTTACAAAGATGAACAGAACACAGTCTGTACCCTCCAAGTGCTCAAAACGTAGGGCCATGCAGCCAACTGCATAAAGGCTGTCTTTAAATAAAGATGGTCCGTTGATAGAGAAGTTTGGGAAATCCTGCAGATCCTACTCTCTTGGAGATTTACAATATGCACTTGTTTCTTAAAGAAGTCCTCCAGAAAGGAAACTTGCTTGACTTTAACTACACATTTCCCAAATTTCTTTCTCTACTGAGCCCCTGGAATCAGAGTTCCTTGGATACACTTTAGGAAATGCAGACTTTAGGAGGGTTATCTAGCCATGGCAGAACCCTTTGGAACCTGGGAGCATGAAACATGATCCAGCCCCCAGAAGAGGGTCTGGAAGGAACTAAGCAGGTGAAGTGTAATTCGTAATGCATCCTCAATCCTCAAGGGAGTCTAGAGTACCACATGAAGAAATGGGGTGTTTCTGATGCATGTGTGTGTGGTTTGGAGTCATGGCTTCCATAGTAGAAACCCAAATCCTTAAACTAAGGTCACAGGCAAGATGGGAGGGAAAGGGTGTGGCAGAATAACTCACAGATGGACGGGGGACTCATCCTGGCAAATCTGGTGCCAGGTTTGGATAATTTAATTCTAAGCTCCTTTGCCTGGGACTATTCATTGCCTACCCCCAAGACTGGCACAGAACCTTGGGCAGGTTTGATAACAAAAACAACATCCTTCTCTGAAGAGTGATGTGTCAGCCACAGTACCAAGTTCTTTAAATATACATTCCCTTTCAATCCTCGCAATAACCAAAGAGTTAAATACCGTTAATACCTTCAGGTTGCATGTGGGGAAATTGAAGCTAAGGGAAGACTGAGTCATTTGCTAAAATCACAGTAAGTGAATGTTGGTCCAGCATTTTGTTCTTGAATGCTATAGATACATTTACATGATGTGGGCATTATTCAGATTCAGTGGTGGTGGGTTTCATAAGTAAATCTAGTTATCAATATCTGGGTTAAGACAAAGGAAGGCTTAGGGCCAAAGTTGCTTGGTATCTACCAATTGTCATACAAAAATTTTTTAATGTTTTAAAAATACTTTTAAAAGCAAAATCCTAGGATAACCTTTTGTTATATCATGCTATCAAATCTGTAGAAACAAAAAGATATTCTCATCGAATTTCTGGGTAAAAACTGGCAGTTTTTTTCTCAAATCATTTTCATGCATATGGCAGTCACAACCCAGGTGACTTAATTTTTATACTTTTTCTTGCTCATCTATGACAGCCATTAAAGGCAGATTAAATAGGGCAGGGATTCAATCAATCAAACACTCATTAAACACCAACTAAGTGCAAGGAACTGGCCCATGTGTACTTAAGTTGAGGCTGTTTGGAATGGAACTGATGGAGCTGGGGCATCCTTCTGTGTCTTTGACCACAAGGAACTCACTTAGCAGGTCCCAGAGTGAGTTCAAGGGCCTGAAAACTGCCTCTCATTTCTGACAGAGATGCCCAAGTAGGCCTGTTTTCCTAGATCAGAAAGGTAACTCTGTGTCACGTTTCACACCAGCTCCCATGGTTTGGAAGTGGCTGCCTGGACTCCTGGGTTGAGAAGGAACTGGGTGCATAGTATGGCTCAATATGAACAAGAGTGGGGCATTGTTTGGTGCTTTCTGCCAATGGCCAGGTCCACGGTTATGGAGCTTCACATGCCAAGAGTTTGCTATTCTTGCACTGGATCTCAAATCTTGCCCTGTAACAATTTCAAAGGACAAAACAACAAGCTTAAATGGAAAATCTCTTGAAGCGTCTGGCTTAATGGCAATATTGGTGAAATTAACTCAGACTACGTAACAAATTGATCCAAACTGTGTTGACCAGATCCGCCCCCCCCCCCACCTTGTTTTTCTGATCAGTCATAAGGCTATTAATCTGATTCCTGTTGTGGTGATCTATTACCAGTTAGGTTAAGCTTTGTGGATCCAAAAGAGCTCAGAATCAGAAAGTGGGCCCTATATTCACAGAAGAGTAAGTGGTGATGAAAACTGTATTGGTGCTTATAAATACGTTATTTGTAAATTAAATTTAATTACAAAGGCCATACATTTTCCTCATAAAAATAATCAAAACATTACTGATTAGGCTAAAGCCTTCCTTAATTGCCACCCCCAATTCCAATCCCCTTTCTCCTACTCCAGATATACCAGCATTATCAGTGTGAGGGTCATCTTTACAGACCTTCTTCCATGCAGGTCCAGAAATAAACTGTACCTTGAAAAAATATATATAAAATATTGTGGAATATATTATGTTCACAAAATGATGTCACACTGTAGATAACATTCTTCAACTTGATTTTTTTACTTATATCTTGGAGTGTTTTCCAGGTTGGAACACATTAGATCTACACCCTTTTTAAAAACTCCTTCAAAATATTTCATAGTGTGTGGAGACTGTTGTTTTAGCAGTTCCCCCATTGTTGTTCACAAATTTTTCACCAGGACAGTGAACATCCTTGCACAAACCCCTTAGCTACATGTGGAGGTTTTTCAAGAGTAGATCTCAGGATGGTGTGATTGCACCTTTTTTTTCCTAGTTGTTGCCCAACTGTCCGTGAAAGTGCATGCACTGGGTCCCCTTCATATCAGCTGTGTGTTATCAGATCTCAAGGCTCCCTGTCTTATTTCCCTATCAACCCTTGATATCGCCAAATGGTTTACACTTGTCACTAGAACTGGATCTGGTTTGTCTTCGTGAGCCTTGTCATGCTCATCTTTGTATCTCAAGTGCTCAAAAAAAAACATCTGCTCACACTTCCTTTAGCTGGCATGTCTAGCCTCTGAGATCCCCTCACCTTCACCTCACCTGCTCACTCCTTAGGTGGTTCCCCCCAGGGCCCTTTACTGAACCCCAGCTTGGAGGAAGCAGTTCTCTGTATTCATATGGTCCTCTCTCAGTGCATTTGATTTATTTTTACTTCTTCATACGCTTATCTCTCCAAATAGTCCCCAAGCTCCTGAACACTGGGGAGGGCCCCTTTTTGCACCCCTGTTTCCCCAATACCTGGTCCAGAGCCCCAGGCATGTAGGCTCAGTAAGAGCTTTGAAAATGAAGGCTGTGCCGTAGAGCCACGTCCACAATGCAGTGAAAGCCCATGAAAACAAACAGCACATCAGCAGAAGGAAAAATTAAACTGTCACTCTACTGAACAGTGGAGATTTCTTTTCTTTATTTCAGCTCTTTTAATGTGATGGAGTGGAGGGAAAAGAGCAAAAACAACAGAGCTAGGGAAATGCTTTCCTTTTTTTTAAATTTGTCACCCCACGGTAACCACCGCCTGCCCTTCTGTCCTCCCCCTTAAGGGACCACGGTGATGAGGATGACAGCTTTTGACGCGGATGACCCCGCCACCGATAATGCCCTCCTGCGGTATAATATCCGCCAGCAGACGCCTGACAAGCCATCTCCCAACATGTTCTACATCGATCCTGAGAAAGGAGACATTGTCACCGTCGTGTCACCTGCGCTGTTGGACCGGGAGGTAAGCTGAAAGAAATGCCTTCTCTTTTTCCTGAGAACTCAGGGAAGATTTGGGTCTTCAGTCAATGGGGCTTTACATTGTAAAGGTAGAAATGAGATGTTTACACAGGGTTGGGTGGGGAAATCTGTAAAGGGAGACAGATATTATGTGGCCCCCAAAACACACACTGTAAAAGGCCATATCATTTGGAATTACTTGTATTTGTTCAACCTGATCCCCCTTTATCCTCACTTACTCTTTAGGTCATTTAAATTCCGTTTCCTAATGTTCTTCTCTAACTGTCTACCAGAAGGGACAAAGGAAGGAAGGTAGAGGAGGAGGACGTGGCTTTGTCCAAGATCACCCCGGGTTTTCTCAGCAGTCATGTGGCTTGGACTCACCCTTTTTCTTTCTCGAACCCTCTGCCGTGGGTGTCACTGTCTTCCCCTCCAGCCTCCCTCTTCCTTCAGGCTCTGCTTATCCTCCTTCGACTCTCTCCCTGTGAAACCTCATCCACCTTCTACGCCTGATGTCAGTTTCCCCATGGACTGCAATCAGGCCACACGCCCGCTCTTTGGTTTTGCCCATGGTGTTTTAAAGTTTTTAGAATTCGTTATATTAAAATACTTTGATTTCCAGTTTCCAGCTTTTTGTCTGCCCCATTTCCACGTCGGCAATCAGTTCTGGTGCCAGTTATCCCACTTCCATGGGGCAGCTGCTCCTTGCCCATTGGTCACCCCTTCCCTGCCCTCCCTCCCGAGTCCTACCCGCCCTGTAGCTGAGCACAGGCTGCCTTCAGTCCGAGACCCTCTCGGCCCCTCAGTTGACGAGTGGACCCCATCTACCCATCACCCCAGCCTCCACCCAAGCCTGCTCCCCTCGGAATTTCCTTATTCCTGACTCACTCACTCACGGTGCAACACCTGGGACTCATCCTTGGCCTTCTGCAAGCACCGTCTGCTCCACAGTAGACGATGGGTTTCCTTAATGGTCTCTGTGCATTTTCCCCTCAGTGTTTTTCATTAAATGATTCCCTGGGCCCGAACTGCCTTCTCCTCTCCTTTCTGCTTTTATAAGCTACAGCTTCTCACAAGATGCTGCTGCAGATTAACCCTTCTCGGAAGCCAACCTTATCCTTCCTCTGGTCTCTAGCTACACTTGCCCGCAGCCAGCATCTGGCACGTAGCATATGCTCCATTAAGTTGCCATCAGTGTTTTTGAAGAATAGCCCCTTTCTCTTTGTTGAGGCCTGTTTTGTCCAATACGGCAGCCACATGTGACTATTTCAATTTTGAATCGGTTCCTCAGCACACCAGCCGCATTTCAAGTGCTCAGGAGCCACGTGTGGCTGGCTAGTGGCCCCCATGTGGCCGGTGCTGATCTAGAGGGTAAATTTCTTGAGAACTGGGGCTGTGAACGTATGTGCCTTGTCACCCCCACTGCCTGGCACAGTTTCTGGCACTCCTGACAATCCTGATTACAGATGTGTTCACATAGACGAAGAAAGGCAAGGATGAGTTGGAAGTGACAGTGAGATTTTATACTTGAAAGGTAGGAAATAGTACCCAGAAAGGAGAAACTATTGGAAAGGAGAAGGTGAAATCTGTATTGAAACTCTGGTTATCACTAGGAAAATATAATTGTTCCTAGTTAAAAATAGAAAAACAGAAACGAAAATAAATTCATTTTCTTCATTATGTCTCCCATTTTCCTCCTTAACTCTCTTTTTCCTCCTTAACTCTTTTTTATTGCTGCCCTGTTATCTTATTCTTGGTAGACAAGAATAACTTTCCAACTCTTCCTTTGTTTTCTGCCCAGCACTTACACACAGGTGCACGCGCGCCACACACACACACACACACACACACACACACACACACACACACACACACACACACACACACACACACACACACACACACACACACACACACACACACACCAGCTCATCTATAACCCCTAATTCTCCTGAGAGGTATTTGCAAGTTTCTATAGAGAAACGCATCGATGGCTCCATCTCTGCTTCTGTTTTTACTGATAGAAAATGTTAAGTCTCTATGTACAATCCACAGTGATCACCTATTGGATGATTTGACTTTTGGAAGTTTGTTTTGGGGGCAAATGTGTTTCAAGTTTATGATCTTTCCGTTTTGGGTTTTGTTTAAGCTGTAATAAGTAGATAATTATGGGAGGTGAATTAAGCATTTCTAGCCACAATACATAAGCAGTCTCACAAAAGATAAACACAATTTAACCAAAATTGGAAAATCAATGAAAGTGAATGAACAGTGTCACTTTTCCATGAGGGTTTCCAGAGTTCACTGCTGACCTGTGCAACATTGGTGTGATCTGAAAGGAAAGAAATGTCCGTGAATTTTGGCAAGATTTGTCTATTTGCTAATGCTGTGGTAAGCAGATCTTCCGCGTGTTTGCTGAGGGGGTAAAACGTGACTCCGAGTTACTTACTTGTTTTTAAAGGGACAGAACTCACATATTAGACTTCCAATCAGTATTTCCCACAGTTTGAAATCCTTTCATCTCACTGAGAGTCGGCACGTTTTCACATGATCAGCATGGACTTTGCAGAATTGCAGAATTGTTTTTTATTTGTTATTTGCGGAGAACTTCTGAGAAGGCATCCTGGCTGGTACAGTTTTAAAAGTCTATCTCTGAACCCACCAGGCAGAACACTTAATTCAGAGTTATAAGCCGTTCGTTTTCAGAAAATATTCAGTCTGGGACCATATAAACACTGATGTGATTCAAGTCGATGATGTGGCTTCTCTCACAGTATCTCAAATAGCGTCTGAGTGTTGCATATTGCATGTGTAAACCCATGGGTCCAGGACTCCTCCTAGAGCAGCGATGCTGAGATTGTACAGACACTTCCCTGAAGCCCCATCGAGCCCCAGCTGGGCACGCGGGCAAAGCCAGCAGTGCCTGGCACCTGTCGGGAGTGGCAGCCCCCGATGCCTGCTGGTGGACGTGAGCTCAGTTCACGGGATGTAAATTTTCATTTCCGTTTCCAGTTTGGTGCCTTTCCTTCCTTGAGTACCTTTCCCACAGAGGACCCAGCAGGAGGTGTTTACCCCAAGGGAGAGACAAAGATCCATAAAATATTTGGGGAGATGGCAGCACCAGGCTTTTCTTTTGAACCTGTGTGCTAAACTCCTCCTGTCTCCCACATATTTCCTTTGTCATAAAAGCTTGTCATTGAGGACAGCAGGTACCCAGCAGGGAAATGCTCTTTAGTATGTTAACATTGTAGGTGTTTCCCTTGCTCCTTCCCCCATCCTCGCTCCCCACACTGTCTCTTGAGGGGACACCTGAGGCAGACACACTCATCTCCGTCTGCTCCTCTCCATCCCCCAAGGCTCGTGAAGAAAGGGATTATATCCGCTTGCTCCCTGGAGTCCTTAGTCCTTAGCTTATGAGAGATGCTCAAAAACTATTTGTCAAGATGTGAAGGAAGGATGGATGGGAGGGACCGTGGGAGGCAGACCACCTGAGATGCAAGACATTCTTGGTTGTGCACAGGCCACTGCCTGGGCTGGGGAGCGGGGAGGGGTCAGAAGGGTGACCCCACTTCCCCTGTCATTTCCTGGTGTGTTTGGGGTGGTGCAGCCCTGGGACCCAGAGTGCACACACACACAGCCGGGAGCGGGGCCACCCACCCTCAATCACTCTGGGCAAGGTGACCTGCCTGGAGGCTCCTCACCCACCTCCCCGGTCTTCCAAAAAACACAAAACTGACCCCCTTCCTTGCTCTCAACCTCAACCGGCAGCTTACTTAGCTTCCATCTGGCAAGTTCTGCCTAGTGCGAGGATTGAGGAGAGAGTGTTTTCCCTGAAATGTTTCTCTTTCAGGGATCCTTGACCTTTCAGGGAACAATGAGGATTATATGGAAAACCAAGAGGGGACATGAGATGGGGTCAGATGCTGTCTCTGCCAGTGTGCCCAAACTCAAAAAAAAAAAAAGAGACCCTATTTCCAAGTCAGGTCACTTCCCAGCTCCTGCAGTTGGGACTTGAGCTTTGGGGGAGGGGCGTGCACAGTGCAGCTCATCGCAGGCGGTCACCTGACTGGGCTCCCCTCAGGCAGGAACCCTCTGGGATATCGTAGCCTGGAAAAGGCGGACTCAGAGGGGCCAGAGGGTCTGTCTTCCTGTTTAAGGTGGGTTGCCGTTTGGAAAGCGCCATTGGGTGCGTTCCAGCTGGCCCCCAAGTGGTGAGAAGTGGATCAAACAGGACAGTGGTTCTCAAACTTGGCTGAGGAGCTTTTAGAAAGCCCAGCACCCTGGACAAAGTGTGCCAACGAGATCAGAGTCTTTGGTGGTAAGACATGGGCCTCGGTATTCTTTTAAAACCCAGATAATCCAAATGTGCAGTGTAGTTGCAGCATCCGCACCGTTAGAGACAATGTTTCAGTGCACTAAAGATGGAAAAGGTGGGATTTGAGTGTGGAATCTTGAGAATCCTGACCCTATCGTTTATTAGGATTTGATCTAAGCAAGTTACTTGACCTCTCTGTACCTCAGTTATTCTTCTATAATATGGGAATAATAGCACTTACCTCAAAGGGTTGTCAGTGAGGATTACATAGGTCAAAATACGTGAAGAACTTTGTATATTCTAAATTAACCTGAGCTAATTTATAGGATGTCACAGAGGTTTAGTTATCAGGTAAGGGTTACGTCCTTAAGGTCTTTTCCAACCTTGAGCTGCTGTTGTTTTAAAAAATATTTATTGAATGCCTTCAATGTGCAATTTGCTCCGTAGGATGCCGTCTGGGGCTGCTGCTTTCCCACCTGGCCAGCTCATTGCCTGATTGGTAGGGACTATGAAAACAACACCTGCATTACCATCCTTATCACCTTTCTTGAGATGTGCACAGACCTCCACTCCTGTTGCAAACAGCAAAGCGTTGTCCAAACACAGTCATTACCATTTGTCACGTTTCCTGTGGCTGATAATCCTGGCTCCAGTTCCCATCCACTACAGGGGACAGCTTTGCGTGTTGTTTCTGCTCACATGTTACAGAGATATGAGAAGATTTCCTCCCAAATTGTGAAGGCCCTGTTAGTCTTATTCTATGATTCATACCTCGTCACTTTTCCTGGACTGGCTTGTGTTGCGATTCCCCAGATTTCATGGCCCAAATGTGAGAGCAGCTGCAGCAGCCGCTAAGTGCCCTTCTCTTATACAAGCTGGGCCTTCATAGACACGGAGCTTCCCTTGGAGACAGGGCACGTTTTCCACACAAGCTCTTACGTTTCATGAAACCTTACCAGAAGGTACACTCAAGAAAGCAGTGACTTGGGTCTTTGTCCTACCTCTGTTTCTGCATTGCCAAATATATTGCTTTATAAATGACAGGCACTTGGCGACGATTTATGGAATGAATGAATGGGTGAGTGAGTGGACGAGTAAATGAGGCACCTATGTCCTTTCAGTTTGTGTTATCTCAGAACTTACTGCAGGATCCACATTTGAACGTGGTGGAGTGGGGTGAACAGCGTCCTCCCAAAAATTCATGTCCCCTGGAACTTCCGACCGTGAGCTTATTTGGAAACAGGGTCTTTGCAGATGCAGTTAGGTTGAGACGAGGTCGTCTTGGATCAGGGTGGGCCCTCCATCTGATGACTGGTGTCCTTGTAAGAAGGGAGAGGACACAGACGCAGAGGAGAGGGCCTTGTGAGGACAGAGGTAGACATGGGCGTGAGGCGGTTGCCAGCCGGAGAGCACCCAGGGCACCAGAAGCTGGAGGAGCGGGGACAGCACCTCCCCTGGAGCCTCCGGAGGGGACAGGGCCCAGCTGTCACCTTGGTGTCAGACTTCAGGCCTCCAGAACTGGAAGAGAATAAATTTCTGTCGTTTTTTGCCTCCCAGCCCTAGGAAACCAATCACATGGGTATATAAACCGAGGAGGGGATTTTACTTTAGTCCAGAGCTCAGTCTTGACCTTGGCACAATCACCCAATAACCTAATTTATTCACATGTCCACATTGAGCCAGGAGCTGCACTCGGTGCTAAGAGAGATCTTGGTGAGCAGGCTGGGCATGAGGGTGTGTGCTGCTGGCTCAAACTGGTGGGGAAAATGGGGGCCATATGTCCTGCTAGACGAAGCTGGGTTCACGTGGGGCGTTCTCACACTCTTTTCCGTAACCTCCCTCAGCCCCTCTGTTCAGACAGCTCCGTTTATGTTTCTAAAACTGTGTCTGGCTGCCTTACAAAATAAAATCAGATAAAGGTCCCTAACATTTGATAAATGGTTTATTCAGTTGATCATCTTGGCCACTAGACCAAAATCCATCAGTTCTGAATACAGCCACAATTTGCAACTGCTCAGTGTCAATGGTCAGTGTGTGTGTGTGTGTGTGTGTGTGTGTGTGTGTGTGTGTTTGCAAATGGAAATGGTTTCCAAAAGAGGCCCTTAAAAAGCAATCTTAAAATTTGCATAGTGAAAGTATCATTAGTCTTTTTATGGAGTTTAAGTTGAGTACCTTTCCAACTTTGTTTGAATTTGCCTTCACCTTATTATGTATTATCTTCTAGATAATCTGGGGAAAGTGATGTCCTACCTATAAAAATGTACATGCACTAAAAGATATATAGAAGTGTGAATGCAATTTATATTCTAATTTCAGCAAGTAAAGGATTTTCTAAAACTTTATAATGCCCAAATCTTTAGGCCAAATGTGAGAGCAGAGAGATTTTCTTTCTTCTTTCCATGGTGTCACAAAGGACCCATCTTTAGATTTATGTGCATTCATTTGCCATGAGAGATTGATTGAGGAGTCCTTGAATATGTCAGAGATGAAAACTGAAAAGGGTTAGGGGAGCATCCTATGCAAAATACTCCATGAATTTGGATGTGTAGCTGCAAGTCAAAAGAGAACTAGATGTTTGGTCAAAATATTCTACGTTAAAATATTGTCACATCAGTCACATCTCCATGAACAAACTAAAGAAATCTGAAAGTGATGCTATCACATGAAGCTGCATGAAAAAATAATAATAATAAGGGATAGCATTTCCCCCCATGCTTTAAATGAAAGATGGAAGTAGTAGTCAAACTCTTAAGAAAATGAATGTTTTTAGGTCGCTCTGATCTAATGCTAATACTTGTCTCATTATCATCATGTTTAAAACATCTGTAGTAATTACACACAATTCAATCAGCTGTCAGGAATCTTCTCTTCCTTTGTTTTGGTGGGTGGGACCACAATTATTTAGATAGCAGCGTCCTCACTATTCCTGCAAGCTATTTACTCATAAATATTTTTGTTAGGATCATTTTCTCCTTTTTTTATCACTTGCTGCTGAGGAAACAGAAAATAAAAAATAGATGTAAATAAATTCTCATTATTTTTTTTTTAAATAACACATTATCCTTGCAAATGAAACACAGATGGTGAACCACCCTATGCGAATAGCACTTGCTTGTTTGTGTCAGCAAGTAAAATAGAATTGGACATTTATAAGGCAGGACTTTACACCCATGTTCTGAATTCACATCCTTGCACACAAGGCCTCCTCCTGAGGGTACTGGGGTTGGAAGGAGCAGAGGGCAGAGTCTTGCCTCGAGGCTTCTTTCTGCTCCACGCTGGATAAATTCTAGCAGGAGATCTTGATGCTTCTTGGACCTCATCTCTCTAAGGTCCACCCGTCAATGTTTCGAAGCTGAGTCCGTGCCTGTCCGTCTAGCATGACCTCACCGTAGCCAAAACCCGTCGGAGAGGCCTGATCCGAGGGCGTGGGTGCTGGCTCCTGACTGTGGATTAACCGTCTCCCTCTGTCTCTCCTCTGCTATGAGACCTCGGGAAGAGTCTCTTAACTCCTCCAAGCCTCAGTTTCTTCATCTGCCTGGTGGGGAATCACAGTCCCTAGTTCATAAGCTTTGGGGGAAGATTAAACAGATCTGTCAAGTGTATAGCAGGATGCTTAACTTAGGGTAAACCCCTGGTGAGTATTAGTTACAATGTTATTGTCTTGATTGAAAATGAGATTGGAGAAGCAGGGAGAAGGTGGGTGTGGTCGGCTGAAATGTGTTCTCCAACGTAGACAATTAATCTTAATTCGTGTCCTTGAGTGAGAGCCCACTGTAAAGAGGGCCTCTGAGGGTGCTGTTCTTAGTTGCTGTGTGGCCCAGCTGAAGAAAGGCAGGTCTTAATTCGAATTACTGGAGGCCTTATAGAGAGAAAGCCACCACTGGGAGGAGCCGAAAGCTGGAAGTCATTGGAAACCAGACGAGAAAGCAGAGGCCATTGCCATGTGATGGGAAAGCCAGAGAACCCCCAGGCTCACTAGCAGCCAGCACCAGAATATTACAGAGTTTGGAGGGGAAGCATTACCTTGCTGACATCTTGATTTTGATTTCCCCGAGACTCAAAACCATGAGCCAATAAATTCCATTTCTTTAAGCCAACTCATCACAAGATCTTTGTCATAGCAGCCTAAGAAACTAAGACAGTGGGATTTCATTCTTCTGCAGGAAATACATTTATGTGCTGCCCCTGCAGCAGAGAATCCTATAGGCTCTTAAAGCTCAGTGAACAATGAAGCACTGAGGAATCCAGCTCGCATAATTCAGAGACAAATGTTGACAAATAAATATATGTGTGTGTGTGTGTGTGTGTGTGTGTGTGTATCACCTAAAATATCTGCTGAGTCCATGGCAAAGTGCTAGACATCAGGAATGCAAAGGTGGAACCTACAAGTACAGAAGTAAAACAGGCATATCAACCCCACACCTGGAGATGAGCTGCTGTTTGAACTGACCTTATTGGGTGACTACAAACCCACCAGAGAAGAAAGGCAGGGAAGGGCATCGTGGGGAGAGGAAAAGCACAAGCAAAGGCTTGGCTCGTTGAGATGTTACTTCACGAGAGACTGGATAGCCAGGATACCGCATAGGGAGATAATGGAAAAGGGCAGGAAGTTGGGACGAGATTGTAAAGGGCTTCGAATGTCATTCTAAGGATTATGGATGTATCCTACTGCAAATGGAAAACCGCTGACAATTATTTAAACACTTAACACAGTTCTGTGAAACATGGCGTTAGGACTAAAGAAAGCTGTTGTGCAGAAGGAGAAATATTCAGCAGCAAAGTAGAGGCATTTTGGATGCAGACTTAAGAGTGCCTGATGATTGACTAGTTAATTCACAGAGACTTCCAGCACTATCAAGACGGAAGATGAAGTTATCACTTGAATCTAAATTTTGTGGGTTGTTGAACAGATTAATAAACAACAGCCTATTCAGTTTCTTCTATCCTCGTGCAACTTCACATATTAGACAAACCATAGTTACTTGGCACATGTTGAATCAAGAGACACTTAATTTTGTAATGGAGAGTTTCATCTTTTCAGATTTGACAAATGGTTAATTCTCTAAGCTTTTCTTTTTTCCTTTTTTTGCTTTTGTATATAAAAATAAGAAATGCAGGATTATGATGATTTCGTGGTACCTCTATTTTTCTGTGGTTTTAAACATCTCCATCTTGTTTTATGTGTAGCACCCTAAAAAGCTGAAGAACTTTTTCTTCTTTTAAGAGAGACATTTTAGAAAGCTGCTTATTTCCCTTTATCACTCAAGATCTATGATTAGCCACTTTACAGTGTTTAGGCAGGTTTTACACCCTCAACAGATTTTCCAGTTATTGAACTTAAATAACATTGTTCTAAATTCCTTCCCTGTTAATGGTCCTGGCTGTAGAGGTGTTCTCCAATTTAGAAAAAATTTCTAGCTCAATTATGGTTTCAGACTGCTGGAGAAAATAGGGTGAAAGCTTTGCTCCTGCTGTGTTGAAAACAATCATCATTCAAGCAGAGAAGAGTTAGTTAGGAGTTGTTGGAAAGTA